>NC_137790.1:136424903-137026526 GCF_963383645.1 Muscardinus avellanarius
GTTGTCACAATCCCGGCCCCAACTCGTTTCTTCAGGGACCCGTCGCCCTCCCTGGTCTCGGTCATTAGTGTGGCACCATTATCCTGTGTCGCTTCTCTGGTATCTGCCACACTGCTTCCAGAGCAGTGGCCTCATCTTATTAACAAACTGCTCCCTGCGGAGGTGACCTTGGCCCACTGTTTGACCCTTAGTCCTCCCTAGCATGTGCTAGGCCCAGCATGATAGCCAGTAAATATTTGCTTATACCAGTATCTCAGATTCTCCTCCTGGGCAGAATTCGAAATAATACACTGTCTTTTTCCTCTCCTTCCACTGCCCTGGATAAAATCTGTCTAAGGTGGCAGGCCAAGGGAAGTGTCCTATTTCTGCACTGTTCCTAGGTGCTGCTTCAGCCATTGAAGGGGCTGCATTTACCTGGCACTGTGAGTAAGGCTGTGTGCTCAGCTCTTGGCAAACATGTCTTATTAGTCTCCATGAATCCTACAGGACCATCAGTAACCAAGACTATCATGGTTGCTACGATTATCATCACTCAACACACGAAGATGCTGAGGCTTAAAAGAAGCACTGTCACTTGGCCGTCATCTCACAGTCCACGCTGGACCTGGAAAAACCAGAACCTAATTCAGATCTTACTCAAGGCCCTTAGCCTGGCCTTTGGACTAAAACCCTGGCCCAGGGTATTAGTCTCTTAGAGCTGCCATAACAAAATACCACAAGCTGAGTGGCTTAAAATAACAGAAAGATGGTGTGAGACTATAACGGACCAATGAAAGTATACATATATGAAAAAAATTACAGAAAAGTATTTGCTCACAATTCCAGAGGCTAGAAATCCAAAATCAAGAGCTTGGTGGGGTTGGTTCCTGCTGAAGGCTGAGAAGGAGACTCTGCCCATGCCTTCCTCCCGGCTCCCACTGATTGCCAGAACCCTTAGCATTACAAGTCCGACAGACACACTGCTCCAACTCCTGCCTCTTCTATCACGCGGATTCTTCCTCAAGTGGCCCTGTATCCAAATTTCACTTCCTACAGGGCAGAAGCTGGTGGGTTAGGGTCCACTCTGTTTCACCACGAGCTCATCTTAGCATAGTTATATCTGCAAAGACCCTGTTTCCAAAGAATATCACATTCACAGGTGCCGGGGTGGGGATGGGGGATCTCACACCTATGTATTGGGGACACCATGCAATCCACAAGGCCCACTAAGGAGGCTGTGAGCACCTCAGGGTGTTGCTGTGAGTTCTTCTGGGCTACAAAGAGCTATGAGCTTGGTCGTGGGGACCACTTGAAAGTGTGCTGGAGCACCCATGGGCTGGGGGCAGAGGGGACTGTGGGAGAGATGCGGGGACCTACCTGCGGGGGTGGGCTTCGCTGTCCAGGGCCTCCTGCAGGGGTGGGGCCCTGCGAGTCTCTAGCTTTGGCTCCTTGTTGTTGACCCGTGGCCCACCAGACCGCCATGTCACACTGTGACCTACCAGGGTAGGTCTTGAGGTGTCTGATGGGACAACAGGGATCTAAATGTTGGAAAAGAGCCCCTTTTTCCTGTTACCCGCTGCTTGCCACTGGGACAAAGGGAGGAGCACAGAAGTGAGACGCCATTCCTGTGTGGGGCAACCTGCTTTTCCCACAATGGAGCCGCCGCTGCCACCGCCTCCTCCTGCTCCTTCTCCACCTTCTCCTCCTTCTCCTCCTCCTCCTCCTCCTCCTCCTCCTCCTCCTCCTCCTCCTCCTCCTCCTCTTCTTTCTCCTCCTCCTCTTCTTTCTCCTCCTCCTCCTCTTCCTCCTCCTCTTCTCCTCCTTCCCCTCTCCTCCTCCTCCTCCTCCTCTTCCTCGTGGTACTGAGGATTGAACTCAGGGCATTCTACCTTCAAGCTGAACCCCAGCCCTATTTTATTTTTTATTTTGTAACAGGGCCTCACTAGGTTGCTGAGAGCCTTGTTAAATGACTTAGGCAGGTCTCACATCTCGGGTCCTCCTGACTCAGTCTCCCAAGTACTGGGATTACAGCATGCACTGCCACACTTGGCCCATGTTGACTCTCTCCCCCTGCTCCCTACCACCTGAATGTCTTTTCCTGGCTGCCAAGGACCTGCCCTCTACGGGATCAGTTTTCAGGGGTTGCTCATCACTTTGGGAGTGGTAGGGTCTTAGAAAGGAGAGGGTCCCTATGAAGACAGCCCATGGGCGCGAGCCCTGGGTCCCTGGGCAGGTGGGGAAGGGAACACACAGAGAGGGATGGGGCGTGGGGACGTGGCTCTCTGCCACGGGCATCTTGTTTCAGGAAAGCCCCTGCATCTGGGAGTCAGGGGGTGGCTGGTGGCTGAGCTTGCCTGTCTGGTATCTGTGCGTGTGTGTAGTCAGTGTTGATGATGAACAGAGCCCAGGGCTTCCCCTAGGAAAAAGGCCAACCGGCATCTGTACACACTGTCCTAGGCCAGGCACCCACGGCGCCTTCTCTGCTCACGGTGGGCCGCGGGCTTTAAACTAGGACTGGGAATGTAGCATGGAGGAAGAACACCCCTGGGTTCAATCTCCAGTACCACCAAAAAAGAAAAATAAAAGAGATGGAGAGGATCAAAGGGCAGGTATAGTAGACAGGTAGGAAGTCATGATGGTGTTGGGGATGGGAGAGAGGCAGAGGAGGTGAAGGAAGCCACATGGCTCAGCTTAATATCAAACTCCAAAGCAAAACTAGCCTTTAGAGGACGGGTATGGGAGGCAGTGATGGCCTGGCCCACAGGTTTGAGGGACTGATGGAGGGTTCAGAGTTGAAATGCGAGGGACACAATAGGATTGGAGTTTGAGGTGGGAGGTCTTCACATGAAGCCAAGGATGCCCCATGGGCAGATGGCCGGGCCACGAGGAGAAGCGTATGTGGGAGAGATGGGTCGAGGGATAGAGACAGAGCCTGGGTACCATCAATATTGGATGGGGAGACAGTAGTGGGCTCCCACGAGGAGGGGACAGTCAGAGAGAGAGAGAGGTGTGAATGGAAGCTTGCAGAACGTAGGGGAGCGTGCATCGGAGTCCAGTGTGGCGATTAGGAACCAGCAACGTGGCCCAGAGCAATTCCCCTGGGCTCCCTCCCCTGAGACTGGGTGTCATGGCGGGGCAGAAGGGCGGTTTCCAGTGGGCATCTCTGGTTGCTTCCAAGAGAAGTGTGAGTGGAGATGCTCCCTCAAGCCTCGGGTACCTCTCGGGGCAGGTATGAGGATTAACTAGCTCGGCAAGTATTTATTTATTGAACATCTGTTCTGTGGGATCCTGATCCAGATGAGAGAGATATTAGAGCGACCAACCCCGACAAGTGGGGAGACAGAAATACATACGTAAATAGACGAGATGAAATGAAGGAAGCAGAAGCCATCCCTCAGCGCTTCCCGTGGCAGCCGCCCAGCTTCCGGGCCACCGGCCTCTCCCTTCCTGGCTGGCTGCCGTGGGCTCGGCCCCCAGGTCCTGGTCTCCTCTGGGCCTGCGGCCCCATCCTCACTTTCTCTCTCGGGGAAACTGGCTTCCCTTTTCTTGAAGGCAGGAAGGGAAGGGCTTCATCTTCAAACCCTTCCAGGATGGGAGCAAAAATATTGACATCCTATCTTGGTAGCAGAACAAAGACTCGGAAGGATATAAAATAGCAAAGTTTCCATATTCATGTGAGCTCAATGTCCTTTCCCGGCCCTGGGTGAATTCAAGGCAGGTTCCCTAAGAGGACCGACATTTTAACCTAACAAATGACTCCCGAGCCCTCTTCCCCCAAAGTCAAGGTAGCCCTGGTCCTCATAAAGCAAAGCACTTCTGGGAGAAGGAGGAGGAGGAGGAGGAGGAGGAGGAGGAGGAGGAGGAGGAGGAGGAGGAGGAGAGGAGGAGGAGGAGAGGAGGAGGAGAGGAGGAGGAGGAGAGGAGGAGGAGGAGAGGAGGAGGAGAGGAGGAGGAGGAGAGGAGGAGGAGAGGAGGAGGAGGAGGAGGAGGGGTGGAGGAGGAGGAGAGGAGGAGGAGGAGGAGGAAGGAAAAAAGAAAGAAAGAAAGAAAGAATGAAAGAAAGGGAGAAAAGAAGAAAAGGAATGAGGACTTTAGGAATTTCTAAAGAAGAATTTGGCCACATATTTACATAAATTCCAGTGATAATTT
Source organism: Muscardinus avellanarius (assembly GCF_963383645.1). Taxonomy (NCBI): domain Eukaryota; kingdom Metazoa; phylum Chordata; class Mammalia; order Rodentia; family Gliridae; genus Muscardinus; species Muscardinus avellanarius. Next base: position 136,429,032 of record NC_137790.1, read on the forward strand.
TGTTTCACAGTGTTTATTTTTCCAGGAACTCTTGAGCATAACACTTTGGGTTAATCTAGTAATTTTGTCTCATCTTATGTGTGCATGCTTCATTTCTTTTTCCTTATTTATTTATTTATTTATTGGTACTGGGGGTGGAACCCAGGGGCATTCTATCTCTAAGCTACACCCCCAGCCCTATTTTTTTATTCTTAATTTTGAAACCGGGTCTCACTGAGTTGCAGAGGGCCTCACTAAGTAGCTGAGGCTGTCCGCAAACCACGATCCTCCTGTCTCAGCCTCCTGAATGCTGGGATTACAAGTGTGCGCCACCACGCCCAGCATGGAGTGTGTCTTTTCTGGTGGCCGTCGAGTCAGATTTCTGTTTCAATAGAGGAGACTAAACTAAGAAAATTTGTTGGAAAATTCTGACTTAGTCCCTCTCAGTCTGGACTTGACTCCGAGAGGTGCCTTGGCTGGGGTCCCCCAGCAAGTGTGAAAGGTGAGGAGAGAGACCCCCCTAGACTTGGCTTCCTATGCCTATGTGGCTTCCTGTGGCCCCCACTGAGGCTGGACATCCCGTCTTCCAGAAGCTCAACTGGGGACCTGCTTAGCCGTATAGAGGGGACTTCTCGTGAGCCTCGGATAGTGGCTCCCCTCCGTCCTGTTGGGAGGCTCCTCTGTGGACAGTGGGGGTTTACAAGGGGGCATCAGAGAGAAAAGGGGGTGACACCGAACTTTTAGAGAACTCTGGCTTCCAGGCTCAGCTCGCCAAACTGGCTGCTTTACCCCTGAAGGCTCAGGAGGTTGTAATGGCAACCTCTTTCTTTTTAGAGTAACCTTATTTATAACCTCCCTCGGGCCCACAGGACCCTGCCTTATCAAAGGCCGTTTCTAATTCATCATACTAATGATCCCTTTTATTGCTGCAGTCTGAATACCACCCCCTCTGGCCCCAGGCTGGCTATTTTGAATCTCTGAACTTTATCTCCTGCGGACATTCTTCCTGCCTGGGAACATATTTGATTTCCTGAATCACTTCTTGAAAGAGACATTCCGGGCTGGGGTTTGGGGCCAGAGTTTGGATCCAGAGCCACACCCTGCAGAAGGTACAAGATGCGTGCGTGGTCTGATTGGCCGGGGAGGACTTCCAGTCCAGAGCACACCTGATTCTTTGCTGAGCCTTCTTCATCCTTTGGGAGGACAGGGAGGAGGGTCCCCCTCTCTCCTCCAACTCCCTGGGCCTCTCAGGTGGGTCCCAGAAGCCATCTCAGCCCCTCCTGGAGGCACACTTCTGGGTTCATTTCTTTGTCCCCTTGTGTTAGGGCTGGTTGGACTCCGAGCCTCACCCCTGAGCGCTTCCCCGCTGGTGAACTGGCGGCCAGGATCAAGAATGAGCCAAGAGAATAGACACAGTGTGTGTGTGTGTGTGTGTGTGTGTGTGTGTGTGTGTGTGTGTGTGTTTTGTAGTACTGGGGATGGAACCCAGGGCCATTGTACCTTTGAACTACAACCTAGCCCTATTTTTTATTCTTTATTTTGTTTTTTTTGTTGTTGTTGGTTTTTTGTTTGTTTGTTTTTGTTTTTGGTGGTACTGGGGATTCTGGAAACCCTTCTACCTCCAGGCTATACTCCCAGACCTATTTTATATTTTTATTTGGAAACAGGGTCTCTTAAGCCAGCGTGGCTGGCTTCGAACCTGCGTGATCCTCCTGTCTCCGCCTCCCAAGCTCGGGGATTACAAGTGTGCACCACCACGCCCAGCTAAGTCTTTATTTTGAAATAGGGTCTCACTAAGTTTCAGAGAACCTCACTAAGTAGCTGAGGCTGGCCGTGAACCCAGATCCCCCTGTCTCAGCCTCCCAAGTGCTGGGATTACAAGCGTGCACCACCACGCCCCGCTCGAGAATAGACACACTGAAAGAAAGAAGCAGAGACGGGCAGACACCCTGCCCGCTGCCGCATCCACTGCTTGGGGTGGAGACGCACCAACTGCTTTGGGAGGCTCAGTCTAATAAATGAGGGGCTGTTACTGTGGTCCTAAGGAAGGGGCCTAGCTCTGGGGGTCCCAGCAGACGAAACTCGGCCACCTGCCATCTTGAGAGTCCAATCAGAGAACATTGGTGATGAGGCAAAGTGGGCGTGGTGACACACATCTGTAATCCCAGCACCTGGGAGGCTGAGCCAGGGGGATTGCAGGTTCAAGGCCAGCCTCAGCAACTTAGCGAGACCTGTTTTAAAATAAATAATAAAACAGAGGTAGAATTCTTCTAGGTTCAATCCTTAGTACTAAGGGGGAAAAAATTTCTTGAACCCAAGTTGTTGAGGCTGGCCTAGAATCTGTGATCCTCCCACCTCAGCCTCCCAAGTACTGGAATCACAGACATATACCACCATGCCTCTCTAGCAAGCCTTTATTATTCTGTGTGGCCAAACAGGGAAGAATCAGGGGAGCAGTACCCTAAGCTCTGAGCTTCAGGACTATGCAGGGAAGGTCAGTCATCCAGGCAGGACACATGCATGGTCAAGCAGCCTCCGTTATGTGCAGTCTGGCTGATCAATATCTCGAGTCTGACCCTGTGGGTAGAGCTGTCCTTGGGGGAATGCTCCTGCTGGGGGCAGTTGGGCTTCTATCCTGCGATGATGGTGTTTGCTTGGGGGCATCTTTCTACAAGACTGTTCTTCCTACAATCTTGAAAAGATTTCAGTTACTCTTATCTTGGTCCCTTTAGCATGGAAGGGGGGTGGGAGAACGTAGGGGAAATTGTCTCTATCGCCAGGTTTCCATAGACTCGGCTTAAGTGGTTAAGGCCCAGGGTTGGGAAGGAAGCGGATCCACAGTGTTAAAGCAGAAAGGAGTGCGATGGCAGCCCCGCGTGAAGACTCATGCTTTTAGCAAAAGCAGCCCTTAAGTCCCTGTCGCAGGCCGAGGACACTGTGTGTGGCCGGGAGTGAGGGAGGGTCTAGGTGCACTTTAGGGTGTTGGTGGCTCAGTCTGCTGACAAATACAGAGAAATCATAGGAATATTTGACTTAATGAATTTTTGACTTACTGAGGTGAGACAGTGTTCCCAGGCTACCGTTCTGTTTGTCACTAAATTACACGAGATCTTCAATAGTTCAGTGTAAAATAGGCTTCATATTAGATTTTTTTTTTATCCAACTGCTGGATAATGTGGTTTTTTGTTTTGTTTATTTGTACGAGGTATTGAACTCAGAAGCATTTTACCTCTGAGCCACAACTCCAGCCCTGTTTTATTTTTATTTTGAAGCAGGGTCTTGCTAGGTGGCTGAGGGTCTCAGTTGCTGAGCCTGGCCTCGAACCCATGGTCCTTCTAGCTCAGCCTCCCAAGTACTAGGGTTACAGGGATGTGCCAGCACCCCTGGCAATCATGTGGATGTTCTGAGTATGCTAAATGCAGGTGGGGCTAAGCTAGATTAGGTGTATTCAATGCATTTTGACTCATGATACTTTCAATTTATGATGGGTTTATCAGAGTGTGACTCCACCAGAAATCAGGGCGTGCCTGTATATTTTCTTGGAGCCTTTCTTTTTTCCACTGAAAATGCCAGGACAGAAGAGTTGGTCCACTGCTAGGCTTAGCATCAGAGCGTAGATGGGGTTCATAATTCAAGATGGCAGACCAAACGCGTTTGTCTCTCCTCATCTCTAATCTCCATAATGGCCGTCTCCTTCCTGGGCTCGATGCTTAATTTACCCTGTATGGTATGGTCCTCTGATGTCACTGAAGCGTGGCCAGGGTCTGTGGCCCCACCGTGACCCCTTGATTGGCATCCCGGCCCCTCTCCGATCTTTCTTAGCTCTTTGGCAAAGATGATGAAAAGTTCCCTCTTTCTTAGAAGAAAGGTGCCCAAGGCCACTCGAGCTTCTCGGCTTCCTTCCCTTCCAACCTCCCTCTTGTGCTTGGTGGGATTGGAGCGAGAATGGAGCTGTGGGGCTGCCCTTCACATTTACCCACACGAGAGCCTCTGGCCGGCCCACCCTGCAAAAATGGTGCTCGCCCAGCATGCGATTTCTCTGCCAGCTTCCTTCTGGAAGACGTACCTCCAGTGATTTTAATACACAAACATACCCTATGTAAACCTAGATGTTTACGTTGGCATACACACATGCAAACCTAGATATTTGTTTATTAATTATTTTTTGTAGTACGGGGTATGGAACCCAGGGGCATTATTCTACACCCCCAGCCCTATTTTTTAATTCTCTATTTTTTCATATTTTATTTATATGTGGAACATATTGAATGAAAATGGTGTACATTTAGATTGTGCCCTCTCTCCCCCATTCTCTATTTTGAAACAGAGTCTCAGTGAGTTGCAGAGGGCCTCATTAAGTAGCTGAGGCTGGTCGCGAACCTGTGATCTTCTTGTCTCAGCCTCCCAAATGCTGGGATCACAAGCGTGCGCCACCACGCCCGGCTCCCTTTTTATTTCAGAACAGGGTCTCGCTCAGTTGGTGAGGACCTCCCTAAGTTACAGAAGCTGATCTCGAACCTGCAGTTCCCCTGTCTCAGCCTTCAAATTACTGGGAATGTAGGCATGCACCATCACGCCTGGCTTTATCTGGTTTTTGAACCTTTCAAAGTTGGCCTCATAAATAAACACACTTATTCTAATGACATTGCCAGTATTCATAATTTGAAGCAAAAAATGAAAAATAGAAAACCGCGTGGAATTCCCTTCAAAGCACCAAAATGTGATTATGAATACCTGTGCGGCTACAGATCTTCCTTCAAAGAAATTTTTCTCCAGCCAACTTAATCGAGATGTAGCCTGCATAGAAGAAAATGTACAGACTTTAAGTTATTTGATGAAATTTGACAAATGTCATCTGTACCTGTGAAAATACCACTCCCATAAATGGGTAGACTATTTCCACCCCACCAGAGAGTCCCATCAGACGTAGTTGCTAATCTTTAACATTTTAGTTGGGGTTAGAAATATCCAAAAGCGATTAAAAGTGATTAGCATTAAGCCAAGTCCGTAGGTGAGGCAGCTCGACTGATAAAGACTCTTCTGGGCGTTGTAAATTGTGTGACTTGGAGTCAAAAGGGAAATTTAAGAATTATTGAGGTCATTGAGATGGTCTGCAGCCTCTCCGAGTGGCTGTGTGTGTGTGTGTGTGTGTGTGTGTGTGTGTGTGTGTGTGTTGGTACTGGAGATGGAACCCAGGGACATTTTACCCTGAGCTACACCCCAGCCCTATTTTTTATTCTTTTGTTTTTGAAATAGGGTCTCACTAAGTTGCAAAGGGCCTCCCTAAGTAGTGGCTGAGGCTGTCTTCAAGCCGCGATCCTCCTGTCTCAGTCTCCCAAGTCCTGGGATTACACGCGTGGGCCACCACTCCTGGCTCCAAGTGGCTCTTCTGCTGGCTGAGTATTGTAAAATGTGGTTTATCAGTTATAGTACTTTAGATACTTGTGCCAGTGCCATGGAGCAGGCCTGTAATCCCAGTACTGCAAGGCAGAGACAGGAGGACTGCAGGTTCGCAGCCAGCCTCAGCAATTTAGTGAGTCCATCAGCAATTTAGTGAGACTCTGTTTCAAAATAAAAAATAAAAAGGGCTAGAGGTGTGGCTAGGAGGTAGAATGCCCCTATGTTTGATCCCCACAACCCCCCCCAAAAAAAAAACCACTTGCTGGCTTTACAGGGATGGAGTCCCAATTATAAACTAGACATTGTTTCAAACTGGAGATTTCTTATCCCCAAAATACACCTGCTGTACCAGCATGGTGGTGCACGCTTATAATCTCAGTATTTGGGAGGCTGAACCAGGAGGATTACAGGTTCGAGGCCAGCCTCAGCAGCTTAGTTGAGGCCCTCTGCAACTTAGTGAGACCCTGTTTCAAAATGAAAATAAAATAGGGCTGGGATGTAGCTCAGAGTTAGAATGCCCCTGGGCTCCATCCCCAGTACCCTAAAAAAAAGTACCTGTTGTCTCTTCCCCATGAAGTCTATATCCTTGGGGGGGGGGCTGTCAATAAATGAGAAATAAAATGCACAAGGTTATTTTAGCGAATAATAAATGCCAAGAAAAAAAAGAAAGTTGAGTGAGGAACTAGACCAGTGTCGGTGTGCTGTTTTAAAGAGGGTAGCACAGCCCACATGTCTTTGGTTTTAATTTTCTTTCTGCAAAGAAATCCCAGGACTCAAATTTAGCTAGAAGTACTTCTAAACGGACATGTTATCATCCCTGAAAATGCCTTCTGCAGAGTCATGGTATCTCTAGTATGGGGAGGTGGTGATGGAGGTGATGATGGAGGTGGTGATGGAGGTGATGATGGAGGTGGTGATGGAGGTGGTGATGGAGGTGATGATGGAGGTGGTGATGGAGGTGGTGATGGAGGTGGTGATGGAGGTGGACGTGATGGAGGTGATGATGGAGGTGGTGGTGGAGGTGGACGTGATGGAGGTGGTGATGGAGGTGGTGATGGAGGTGATGATGGAGGTGGACGTGATGGAGGTGGTGATGGAGGTAGATGTGATGAAGGTGGTGATGGAAGTGGTAATGGAGGTGGACGTGATGGAGGTGGTGATGGAGGTGGTGATGGAGGTGGTGATGGAGGTGGTGATGGAAGTGGTGATGGAAGTGGTGATGGAGGTAGATGTGATGAAGGTGGTGATGGAAGTGGTGATGGAGGTGGTGATGGAGGTGGACATGATGGAGGTGATGATGGAGGTGGTGATGGAGGTGGACATGATGGAGGTGGTGATGGAGGTAGATGTGATGAAGGTGGTGATGGAGATGGTGATGGAGGTGATGATGGAGGTGGACGTGATGGAGGTGGTGATGGAGGTGGACATGATGGAGGTGGTGATGGAGGTGATGATGGAGGTGGTGATGGAGGTGGACGTGATGGAGTTGGCATTGGAGGTGGTGATAGAGGTAGGTTACGTCAAGGAGCAGAATGCAGGGATACAGGAGTGGTCCCCTGCATCCCAGCTCTTCTCACGACTCCTCAGAACCTTTGCTATGCTCATCTATTGCAGTGTTCCTGAGCGAGGACTGTGGTGTGCAAGGTCTTCCACATTCTTCTCTCTAGGGAATCCTTTGGACTTGGAGCGGCTCCAGCAGGGCGGTGTTCTTGCGGTAACACATTGCAGGACATTCCGCTCTAGAGTTCTCCAAGCTACAGTGAAAGTTGCAGAGAAGTTAAAGGCTTGGGGAGTGGGGGAGGAGGGTTTGAGACTGCATCTCCTCCCAGTGGGCCGGGCGGGGTGCCAGGTGCCGCAAACACATCCTCTCACGCGCCCCTCGCGGCTCAGGGGTTGAGCCTACTTCTGCTGTGTGTGGCTAACTAGTAGCCTAAGTGCACGCTGTTCCTTCCAGAGTCAGGATCTGAGCTGGGAGCATTTGATTCCCAAACCCAAACCCAAACCATCAAAAATGAATGCCACACGATGGGTGGTCCTGATGGAGGGGCGACTTTGCTACCTGACTGCACCCCTTTTCTTGCGTCTACCAACCCATCTACACATACTCTTTTCTTTTTCTTTATCATTGGTGCCTTGTAATCCTACACCTTGATACAGTTGAGGGTGGTAGAGGCATGCGTGCACACAGCCCAGGCCGAGCCCTCCCCCATTCCCTCCCCACCTCCCCCTGCTCAACTCCTTAACTTTGATAGGTTCGTGCCCACACAGCACGTCCACTGAAACGTTTCCCCCTTCAAGTCTTCCTCCCCCTCCCATCTCCCCCAGGCGGGTCCCCTCCTTCCCTCCACTCTTAAATCACTCTCCTCAAGAGATAGGTTTCTAGCCAGGTTATAGTGGCACAAGCCTGTAATCCCAGCATTTAAGAGGCTGAGACAGGGGGATCAGAGGTTTGAGGCCAGCCTTGAACCCTATTTCAAAACAACAACAACAAAAAAAAAAAAAAAGAAAAGAAAAAAAGGGCTGGGGATGTAGCTCAGAGGTAGAATGTCCCTGGTTTCAATCTCCAGTACCAAATTAAATTAATTAGCTAATGAATTAATTAATTACAAAGAGGGGTTTCTGTTTCTTTTGCAGAGTGTTGGATATTCCTTGCTCTGTCTCCCGTTGGTCCTGTACGGGATATTTGGTAGATCAGAGTAGCCGGGGTCATGGTCCCATGGTCCCATCCACACAAAAACAATATTTGAGGCAACATGGCTTGACCCTGGGGGACCTTCGCTGAGAAGCGTTTCTGAAACCATCCATCCATGGCCTTCTCTCTTCCCGGCATTTCCTCCTGTGCTCCCCTCCTCGTAGCCGCACATTTGAACTCTCTTTGTCTGCCAGCCATGGCCCACTGGAACCCGGGGCCCCAGATCCACACCAACACTTCTGCCAGGGTGCCCATGAGGTACCCAGACTCGGCGGGGCTGCAGGGACCAGCAGCTGGAGACAAGATGGCCCTGTGAAGGGGTGGGTGGGGAAAGGCGCCGGCGGCTCTTTCTGGAGTCTTCTGTCTATTAGCTTGGAAGAGAACATGGAGAAATTCCATACTTACTGGAAATGAGCAAAGGCCTAGCTCTCAGGACAGGATTTTCTTTCCTACTTCCCCAGTCTTTCCCTCTTGACACACTGAGGAGGTTGTAGGGATCCGGATCAGTCAACTCCTACTCACTCATTACTAATCTGGTTGGGGGAAATGGTCTTTTCTGAGAGCTCTGTGCTCAGAAAATTCAAGCGCTCCCAAACGGAACTCACTGTCCTTCAGTAGATACCTTCTTCCCGGGCCGCTGTGACAATCCTATCTTTCTCTACTTAGGATCGGTGACTATTCTCCTTCCACAGAAGCCCTGACCTGGCCCCTCCCCACGCACCCGTGGTCCTTGAACCTTGGGTCCAGCTCCTACTCTGTCCCGGGCTGTCTTGACAGCCGGATATTACTCTGTCACCAGCAGGAGCTGAACCTTCAGGAGACCTCTGTGCCCAAGCTAGTGACAGATTGCTAGGACTTTCAGAAGCAGCCTGGAACTGGGTTGCTGGGCCAGGGGCCTCCTGAAGGGCAGAAAGCAATCCAGATGGCAAAGGGGAAGATGATTCTTTGCGGACTGTGTGCAAAGGCCTGGGCCCCGCGCATGCGCTCCTGGGATCTGTGAGGGTCTGCCTTGATGGTGTTTGAAGAGCATGGGCATGGTAGCGGTACAGGGCCGTGTGCCACGGCGTCCCAGATCTTCAAACAGCGCCAACATTGAGTTTGCCGGACTCAGTGTGGGTTGCTTCTTTTGGATCCAGCTGGCATCCGAGGCCGGGACTGGGTTTTCTGGAAGGCTCGCCCAGTAACATGTCTGCCGGTGGATGCTGACGGAAACCTTGGCCAGAGTCGTCGCTGACGTGGCCTCCTCGTGAGTCAGGGCTTTCTTACTGTATGTTGTCTGAGATCGAAGGATCGTAAAGAGCACGAACCAGGCAGACCCTCCTCCCACATTTAGGACCTGGCCCCAGAAGCCCCGTGGCTTCCTTCCCTTTGTTCTCTTTATTTTAGAAGCAAGTAGCTGAGACTGGTTCATATCCAAAGGGAAAGACACGTACCCTGCCTCTAAATGGAGGGTCACTGTCGCCCTGGAAGGGGGGCATGGGAGAGACTTCTGTGGCCACCTTTGCAAACTAGGATGAGTTTCGGCAGGATTTGGAGCCGGAGAGGCAGGCAGGTGGGCGGCGGGGCCTCTGGGGTGGTAGGTACCATTCGGGGTCATGGCTCGAGAAAGCTCTCCCCGGCGTGGTTTGGTGGAAGGTTTGGAGAGGAAGAGACCTGGGAGAGGCTGTTGCTGTAATCCGGGGAAGAAACGCAAAGGGCACGAGCCACGATGTGCACCGAGAGGTGAAGGCAGGCATCACGTATGAGAAGAGATCATGTCTGTGGTGATGGGGCGGATGCTAAGGGGTGAGAGGGGTGTCTAGGAGGACTCTTGGTTTCTGACCTGAGGAGTTAATAGGGGTGAAGGAGAAAGAGGAGAGTATCATGGAAAGACGAGTCCAACCTGGGAGCGGCTAGTCTTAGGGGTCTGAGAGCATCCAGGTAGACACACCAAGCAGGTACAGGATGGACCTGAGTGTAGAGCTCTGGGGAAAGTTCTGGAAAAGTCATTAGAGGGGCAAGGGTTTGCCCACAAGCATGTATAGAGAGGTACATGGCTGAGACAAGAGCTAAGACAGAGTGTGGGGGACACCAGCCTTCAGAGGACGCTCAGAACAAAGGATCCAGCAAGAGAGTAGAGATTGTATTGTCTCTCTCACGACTGGCCTGGACCAAGGCACACACTGGCTTGTGTGCTTTGGAGCCCTGTGTCTGTGCAAGTGGACCAGACTTCTAAAAATCCCATCCCATCACCACGGCCACCACCATCACCCTCATCTCCATCTTCACCATCAGCATCACCCTTGTCTTCCCATCACCACCACCCCCACTGTCACCACCATCTTTCCAGGATGCCTTCCCACAGTCTACCCGAGGCTCCTGTCTTTCCTTCTGCCTAAAGTGTCGGCTCCTACAAATTAGGAGGCTTCTCTGTCTGCCTTTCCCTTCCCCTGTCTCGTCCTCAGCGTATTGTTCTCTGCACAGATGCCCTCCACAATCCTCTGGCCAATCAGATTCTGCTAGAGGAACTTTTCTGATGGATGCATCTGGGGCTCTGCTTCCACTAATTTTGGTGCAGGAAGTCTGGCCTTAGGCCTTTCTCTATTCCTTCTGGCTAAGATACCCCTGTCTCTTCTAGCCAGGTCGTTTTTACTCTAACCTGGATTAAGAACCACGATTTAGCTCAGATACTTCACAGTTGTGGAAGCTAAGGGCCCAAGAGAGGGGAAGAGGCTGAGGTTGCTCTGTTGAATGAGAAACGACCCAGACCTGGTCCCTTCCAGGCATCTCAAGTGTCTGGCATCTAAATTTCGAAAATGCCTGCTATATGCAGGTACTATGCCAGGCACTTGGGTTCCTTGTCCCTGTACCTCTATTTTTCTATTTTGGGAAAGATATCCCCCTCCCTCTCTTTGGTACTGGAGATTAAATCTAGGAGCATTCTACCTCTGAGCTGTAACCCCAGCCCTTTTTATTTTGAAACAGGGTCTCACTAAGTTGTTGAAGGTCTGAGTTGCTGAGGCTGGCCTCAAACCTGCGGTCCTCCTATCTCAACCTTCCAAATATGCACCACCACACCCAGGAGGAAGAGATCATTTAAAAATTGCTTCCATCCCAAATTACTAAGAGATTGCAGTGTGTGAAAGGAAGCCCAGGGGCAGCCCTGGGATGCTGGGACAGGATGCCACCTCTTCCTCCAAGCAGGTCTTTGTCTTCTGTGACTAGGAAGGAGCAAGGTGGCTTTGCCAGGCTCTGAGGCAGGTGGCAGTGCAGAGAGGTGCCTAATTTCCTAGGTGTAATGATGTCCTCGGATTGGAGGCCATGGGTACAGAGGTGTGGACAGGCAGTGAACCCTGGGTTCTGCCGGAAGCCCCACACCGGTCTCGCTGAGATCTGCCTTGCAGGTAGGAGACCCTCCGCCTGGAGTGGAGTCCCCCGCAGAGGTGTAGCCCTAGCTTCAGAAGAGAACGGAAAGGAAGCCAGAGTTCCAGTTGCTCTTTGGGGATGCCAGCCCTTCAATTAAGGGAAGAACTCTGGCAGACTATGAATCTGGCCGACTATGAACCGTGCCCCACCCTTCTCTGGAGAAAAGGTTGACCCAGAAGGGCACCTTGCAGGGGCTGCTCGGGGACCTGGGACTCCTGTTCAGGCCTGGTCTGACAGCTGAGAACCCAGGAGGACCCAGAGCCTACCCTGGGGCTAAGGACTCCATCGACCCCCTCGCCCACCTGCCCGACTTTTATCTGACCTTGTGAACTATGAGGCCCACATTTACTGAGTGCTCTTGGGACAGTACGGGCTGGGGTAGAATGCAGGGACAGATGGCCTCAGTCCCTTTTCCAAGGACATAGCCATCATAGCGGGGAGGAAACAAGTATAACCACAGCTGCCGTCAGGAGCTTGGCGAGGGTGTGAATGGGGACCGGGTGTGAATGGGGACCGTCATTCAAAACCAGGGCCGCATCACATCATGGTGTCTCACTGGAGATTAGCAGGGCCTTGGAGGCCGGGTACCAGAAAGGGGCTGGGTCAGAATGTGGCGGTGTGACCTAGGGCCTGTGTGTGCCCTGGAAGTGTCCCGATTGGGACAGAGAGTGGCCTTTAATCTTTAATCTACACGGGAGGAAGAGAGACCAGCAGTCCAGGGAGACGGTGCTATCTGGAAACAACCCCAGGCAGAGAATACCCTAGATGCTTGGTGGGGAAGCCAGGCCTCTCCCTGGGGGCGGACTTTCCCTGTGGTTCTACCCAACTATTTACAAGAGCGATGAGAAGTAGCCAAGATAAGAAAGGCGAATATTTTTGGAGTGCTTCCCACAGCGCAAGAATAATGGTTCCACCCTCGGGACCACCCTGGGAAGGAAGGGGTTCCGTGTGACATAGGGGACACAGAGGGATGCTGTGCCGAGGCGTCATGGCGGCTGTGGTTGGCTTTCCAGGTGTTCGTGCTGTGCCACGGTCTCCTGCAGCTCTGCCAGCTCCTGTACAGCGCCTACTTCAAGAGCAGCCTGACCACCATCGAGAAGCGCTTCGGCCTCTCCAGCTCCTCCTCGGGGCTCATCTCCAGTTTGAATGAGGTGAGTGGGGGGCACTGGGCCAGCAGCCCCCCAAGTGCACCCGCCGTCACAGGAAGCGGGGGCCTGGGTGCACAGGGCCCAGGGCTCTCTGCATTGGGACCCAGAATGTACCTTCCTCAATGGTGGCCTTTGACTTGGACTGTGTCCAACACATGTCCTCACTCAGGACAGACAGCAAGGAAGACGCCTCCGACGTTTACATCACCACGGGCCTACCCTGTGGCCTGGCACACACCGCTGATTGCCCACAGCCCTCCTTCCTGCTGAGGCCGAATACTCCTCTGCGTCATCTCAACCCCGTGTTCCAGGCCTCTCTACTAATCAAAATCTGAAGCCGATCGCGGTGGCGCACGCTCGTAATCCCGGCATTCGGGAGGCTGAGACCGGAGGATCGTGGTTCAAGGACAGCCTCAGCTACTTAGTGAGGCCTTTGCAACTCAGTGAGACCCTGTTTCAAAATAAAGAATAAAAAATAGGCCTGGAGGTGTAGTTTGGAGGTCAAATGCCCCTGGGTTCCATCCCCAGTACGGCAAAATCAAAACACAACAAATCTGAGCTGGTGTGTACGGCGAATCCTCTTCCGGCTCAGCCCAGATGATTGGCAAATCTGTGCTCTTCCATGGTCAAATTCTCCCTCATACTGTCCCTGTGCTTAGAACCAAAATGTTCGAACTGGGAATCATTGGATTTTTCAAGGGACCAGAAATAGCTAGCCAAGATATGTTGTGGGGTTTAAGATAGGAATTTGATGAGCAAATTAGGGGTGTAATATTTCCCCAGAGCTATGGGTCAATCCACATACAAATAGCTGAGCCATTAAGTCTCCTCTTTCCCAAGCTCAAACTTCTTGCCTGAGGGCAGAGTTTGAGGCAAATACTGTAGTATTTCTCTATCCCAATCGTCGTGTGTGTGTGTGTGTGTGTGTGTGTGTGTGTGTGTGTGTGTGTGTGTGTGTATTTGTGTCACATGTGTCTGTGTATGTGAGTTTGTTCCTGTGAATGACTATATTGTACCTGTGTGTATCTCTGTACCGAGAGAGAGAGAGAGAGAGAGAGAGAGAGAGAGAGAGAGAGAGAGAGATGGATTGATTTTGTGTGTGTGTGGTACTGAGGATGGAACCCAGAGGCTTTCTACCTCTGGGCTATACTCCCAGACCTATTTTATATTATATTGGGAAACACGGTCTTACTAAATTGCCAAGAGCCTCACTAAGTAGCTGAGCCTGTCTTCGAACCTGTGCGATCCTCCTGTCTCAGCCTCCGAGCGCTGGGATTACAGGCGTGCGCCACCACGCCCGGCTGACAGTGATGTTGAGTGTATATATGAATGTATTACTTTGAATCTCACTATGATATATAATTACATTGCACTAATAAAATGCTTTTAAAAAAAAAAGGATCAGTCCTCAGATGGCTGATATTAGACTAGGGGGGCTGGGCTGGAAGGCAGAGGCTGGGCTGGGCTTCTGACCGCAGAGGGCAGGCAGAGACGTCACACAGGTGGCCCGTGGTGAGGCTGTGGGGACCGGGCAGGGGCAGCTCTGCCAGGGCCCCGCTGGCACTGGACAGCCTCGTCCCTGTCCAGCCCTCCTGGGTGAGGCTGGTCACTCCGGGGTGGGCGAGGACGGGACCAGTGGTCTCACCCCCTCCGTGTTCGCTGCAGATCAGCAACGCCATCCTCATCATCTTCGTCAGCTACTTTGGCAGCCGGGTGCACCGCCCGCGGCTGATTGGCATCGGGGGCCTCCTCCTGGCCTTGGGCGCCTTCGTCCTCACGCTCCCACACTTCCTGTCGGAGCCCTACCAGTACGCCTCGGCCAGCCTCGGTGAGTGCCTCCCGCCCCTGCCACATTTAAGAACTTTTCACCCAACCCCAGAGCAGAAGGATTTTCTTCTCTGTGTTTCAGGAGTCGTTCCAGTTTTTCATTTGCGCTTAGATCTATAATTCATTCTGAGTTAATTTCTATTAGTTTTTCCCCTTTTTTTGTGGATAGATGTTAAATTGTCTCAGCACCATTTGTTGAAAATACTATCTTTTCTCCCATAAAATTAATTTTGCACTACCACCGGAAACGCATTGGCTTGGGGTAGGGATGGGCTGAGGCTGGTAGATCAGTGACAAGACTCTTGGAAAATCCTGGATTCCGTCCACACACTGCTGGGGGAAAATTGGCCATATTAATATGGGTCGATTTCAGGACTTCTTACCCCATTTTTTTGCTGTGCGTGTCTATTCTTCCTTTGCCAGTAGAACACAGTCTTGCCAGTATCACTGACACTACACTGTAAGTCTTCAAAACTGTTTGGTATGACTCCAACTTTATTCTATTTCAAATTTGTTTTATATTTTAATTATGCATTTGACTGTCCATATACATTTAAAAACCAATTGTCTACATTTAAAATTAAAATTCTGGGGCTGGGATGTAGCTCAGTAGCAAAGCACCTGCTTTGTAGGTGTGGCGCTCTGAGTTTGATAAAAAAAAAAAAGAACCCTTTAAAAAATAGGCTAAGAGCAATCAAAAAATGAAATTAAAGTTCTCTTGGAATTTTGATTGGAATTGCATCAAATTCATAGATTAATTTGAGGATAGTTGACATGTTTATTAGGTTGAGCCTGCTAACCCATGAACACATTATGCCTCCCCATTACCTTTGCGTTTAACATGGACCGTGTTTAACAAACTCTAAAGAATGTATCTGTTCTCCAAGAGAACGAGATAAGGATGTTCAAATGTGAACCGTCCTCTCCCATCCACCTTTATTCTTGATGAGTATTTTAGTTCTACCTGTTTTTAACATAGCCACAGTGGTCATTATTATGTTTTCATTATATTGTTACTTATAAATAAGTTCCTGTTTATGTTTATTTACCCCAAAGTCTGCTGGGTTCTTTGTTGATGTTGCTTGTTGGATTTTACCCGCCCTGTTGATTCAACTTACTTTTCCCTGGAGTGTATCCTGGAGTGTTACTTTCAGGGGTCTGATGAGTGAGAAAAAGTTCTCTTTGTCTGAAAATGAACCTCCATTTTACCCATCCTCATGAATGAGAGTTCAGCTACAAATGATATTGGTTGTTAAAGGAATACAAACTATTTTAATTTAAGGGCTATTTCTTCTCGGTACTTGGAAGGTGACACACCATTGTTGTTTGACATTTGGGACCTCTCCATCAATCTAATCATCCTTTCTTAGGTACACTGGTTTTTGTTTTTGTTTTTGCTCTAATTGAAGTTAAGTTTTTTGTCTTTTGTTGTTGTTGTTGTTGTTGTTCTTGTCTACCACAAGGTGTCTGAGTATGGGTTTAATTTTTAAATGCTCTATTTGGAAGTTCAATGTGCTGGGATTTTTTTTGGAGATTAAATTCTCAGTCAAAAATGTTCCTGGTATCGCACATCCCTGTTTTCATCATCTCCTTTCCCTAGAACTCCTCCTATGTAGAGATGCATGCTGGTTATCTTCGTTTCTGGCCTCCTTGTCTCTTAAGCTCTCGTCCATGGTTTTCACTACTCTACTCATCTCTACGGCATCCTGAGTGATTTCCTTAACGTGTGGCTTTCTATTCACTTAGTCTCTCTCTAGCTTTGTCACTCAGTGTCAAACCCATCCTTAACATTGTGGATTTTATTTTATTTTATTGACTTTCTTACTTATTTTGTAGTACTGGGGATTGAACTCAGGAGCATTCCACCTCCGAGCTGCACCCTCATCCCTATATATTTGATTTTTTATGTCAAGACAGGGTCTCACAGAGTTGCTGAGGGTGGCCTCAAACCTGTGATCCTCCTATCACAGCCTTCCAAGTACTGGAATTACAGGCATGCACCACCACGTGGACCTGGAACATTGTGAATATTAATGGCTCTTTCTATTTTGCTAATTTCTAAAAGTCCTTATAATTGCCTTTCAGATCTTCCCACCCCAGTGTCAATTTCTTGGCATTTCCTTATGATTTCTACTTTTCCTTGATCACTTCAATTGTTTTAAACATCTTTGCTTTATAGCCTTTCCCACATTGTCCTGTTAGCTCAAGTTTTGAGAATGTTAATTCTCCTGTTTCATGTCTGCCCGCTCTTGTTCATAGTGAATCATCTCTTTGTCTGTCCCATAGGTTTCTAAACTTACTGGCACACCAACCACTTTCCGGAAAAAAAAAAAAAATTACTCAGCGGCCCCCACACCTGGGAACTTCCACCACCCTCTTATCTTTAATCAGTGCCCCCAATTGCACCTGCATTACTACCACCCTGGATCATTCTATGGCTATGATTTGACCATGCTGCCATTTGCAATGAATTTTTTTTTCCTTTGTAGAAGTCACAGACAATCAGAGCTGGGAAATAGCTCAACAGAGTGGGTTTTCATTTCCATCTACTCAGCACCCAGCAACATCACTGCCACTGTTTTGGAGCTGATTCTATGTTGCTTTGTTAGCTTGGGATAAACTGGCACTTCTTGAAGGAAGTAGCAGTAATTTTAGGATGATGGTTTGTTTGTTTATTTTGATTGAATGCAGGGGATTGAATGCAGGGGATTGAATGCCGGGGCATTCTACCTCTTAGCTACATCCCCAGCCTTTTTAATTTTTTATTTGGAAACAGGGTCACTCTAGGTTCCTGAGAGTCTCAGTAAGTTGTTGTCCATGGCTTTAAGCTTGTGATTCTCCTGTCTCCGCCTCCCAAGCGCGGGGATTACAAGCGTGCGCCACCACGCCTGGCCTTGTTTTTGGCTTTTTAAAAAGTCATGTTCCGCCAGGCATGGCGGCGCACGCTTGTAATCCCCGCGCTTGGGAGGCGGAGACAGGAGGATCGCGCAGGTTCGAAGCCAGCCGTGCTGGCGTAAGAGGCCCTGTTTCCAAAAAATATAAAATAGGTCTGGGAATGTAGCCCGGAGGTAGAAGGGCTTCCAGGAACCCCAGTACCACCAAAAAATAAAATAAAATAAAATAAAAAATAAAAATAAAAAGTCATGTTCAGGAGATGAATCACTTGGAAAGATAGTGGGGATTCCTTTATAGGCTGTGAAACCCAGATTAAATAGAGGTAGGTGGCTGGAGTGATAAAAGGGTGTCTGAGGGCGCAGTGTCTGCTGGGTTCTGGTCCTGGTAATCATTTCTCCACCTCTCCACAAATCACTGCTGACACTAGTCATGTCTCATAAGTGCATTGTGGTCTCAGGTCTATTTACACTGTTTAAAAGCTGAGTCCTGCCGCGCATGGTGGCACATGCTTGTAATCCCAGCATTTGGGAGGCTGAGACAGGAGGAGGATCTGGGTTCGTGGACAGCCTCAGCTACTTAGTGAGTTCCTTTGCAACTCAGTGAGACCCTGTTGCAAAATAAAGAATAAAAAATAGGGTTGGAGGTGTAGCTCAGAGGTAGAATGCCCCTGCGTTCCATTCCCAGTACTGCAGAAAGAAAGAAAGAAAGAAAGAAAGAAAGAAAGAAAGAAAGAAAGAAAGGAGAGAGAAAGGAAGGAAGGAAGGAAGGAAGGATGGAAAAGAGCTGAGTCCTGCTTCAACTGAGCAGAGGATGGGCCAGAGCCAAGCCAAGGGGTCCTGCCCTGCACTTTCTCTTCCTCACTCTGGACAAGAGGCCTGCTTCGAAGTAGAGCCAGGAGTTGACCTTTCTCAGTGCTTGAAGACAGGGCTAATAAACTCAGCAAGGGAGCCTGGGGCACCGGGTCCAGGCTGAGGGGAGGGCATCCTGCCAGGCCCCACACACCGTGGCCCGCTGGGCCTGGTGGCTTTGCTCCCTGGGCCCCGGGCTCACATCCCAGTGACATTTGCTTTGTCGTGGGAGGCGAGGGGACGGGTCTCCCTCTGCTTCTTGTTAGCAATGGTCACTCGGATTGGGACCAGCTCACCCAGACCCTCCCAGGGAAGTACTCTGCCAGGCTGGCTACTTAGTGAGGTCCTTTGCAACTCAGTGAGACCCTGTTTAAAAATAAAGAAGAATAAGAAAAAAACCAGGATGCATCTCCACCACAATGCCCTTAGCCAAAATCCCCTGACAGGGGACCAAAGAGGCCGTGGGGCCGCAGGCGGGGTCCGCGGCCAGGAGAGTGTACTGTTTCGCTCCTACTGCTCTCTTTGTACAGATTCCAGCTGCAGCAGCCGGGCACAGCAGTCTTGCCCGCGCTGGCTAGGATCAGAGCAGCGGCTGGCAGTGTTCAGGGCCGAGCTACCTTCGGGCGTCTTCCCGGTGCCCGACGGTGGGACGAGGAGGCCTTTGGCCCAGAAGCCACATCTGTGGGATGTAGCCGGAGCTGCACCCGGGTGCGGGTGTGGCGTGGGAGTGTGTATGCAAAAATGTGCAAATAAACATATTCATCAAGTCTCGCTTTGTGGGAACCCTCTGAGCGTGACTCCTCCTTGTAGTGTCTTCCTGTGGGAACCTCGTCGTGTTGAGTTGCGCAAGGTCGACAGGAGACCTGTGTCATCCGACGCACCACCCTGTGTGGCCGTGCGGCTCTGAACCGGCTCCTGGCAGCAGCCAGTCTGGACTTGAACGGGGCTTGGAGACCTCTGACCATGTGGCCTGGGCCTCCTCTCCACGAGGGTCTAGAAGACAGACCCTCCCTCAGAACGCCGCAAAGGCGCGTGCCCGTGCGTTTGGCCTGGTGGCTGCACCGGCAGTAATGGCGGAGTGGTGGCTCATCCTGGGGGTGGAGAGGACAGCACAGGGTGTTGCTGAGCAAGCTCGTAGCTCCCTGGATGCCAGGTGAGCGCACCCTTCAGCTTCCTGCAAGGCTGAGCTGGAAGGTCGTGGCCCAGGACAGGGAGGCCTGGGGCATGGGACGGGGCTTCTCTCTGGTCCTCAGCTCAGGCCTGCAGCAGGGCCCCTCCCTCAGCATGGCCCCTCCTGCATCCTCACAAGGAGGCCTCGGGGTTTCTCTGGGTAAGAGCTTAAGCAGCTGGATTCCCAGATTCTCACCTTGGGGCCACGGGTCTAATGGGAGAGCGTGGACCTCGGTATTCAACCCCCAGCCCAGGCGCTCGCCTGCCAGGTCTCCTTAGGAGAATCAGGCCGCCGTTCTGGACCTCAGTTTCTCCACCTGAAAACTGGGAACATTTCCTCCACTTTCAGTGGGCCCTGAGAGTGGAATTCGAATGAACAGGTAAAGCGCCTGGCTCCCGTTCACTCCAGCAAATTCCTGTTCGCCTGCGCTGGTAGTTGGCGGTCTTAAAATCTGTTCATCATAAGTAATGGCCCGCAGACCTATTATGGCGTGTTGACGCCGTTTCTCCCCACTTGGAGCAAAGCCGTTCCAGAAAGGACCGCGGGTATGAAGAGTTTGTGTTTTAGGGGAGGAAAAAAAATTAAAGAATGGCTGAACATTGTGGGAGTCAGGAAAACCTTTAACAGCTAATTGCCAATTTTAAAAAGGCCATGCCGACATTTATTTCTGGGTGTTTAGACTTTCTAAATGTCAGTGGGCTACGGAAATGTGCCCTGGCGCCTGTAGAGGCGAGACTGGCTGCCCGGCCAAAGCCTGCAAGACCACTCCTGGGAGGTGGGGAGAGGTTTCCTCAGATGGGAAACAGGCCAATGTGAGACCGGCCCGCCCTGGAGCTAGGGGAAGGGTCCTTGGAAGCCGGCATCTGGCGGGACTCCGGGTGATCTGTGCGAGATCCCAGCCAAGCCGGGGTGGGGGGCTGGCCCTGCAGACAGTGGCTGCGGAGTGAAACCAATATAGCAGGAGGCCCCAGAGGAGAGTGCAGGGCCGTGAGCGTGTGCCCGCGGCGCACAGGTGTGGGGCGGAGAGGAGGTCGGCTTACCCGGAGACAGAGGATGCCGGCATGTGTGAAGGACGGACGCGGGGGCAAGGAGAGGGGAAGTGTGTGTCTGCTGGGGGCTGAGCAGGGGGACAGCCAGGGTGGGAGCCATCTAAGCTGAAGAAAGAGAAAACCCACGGCACATCTGGGCGTTAGTAATTCAACTGAAAGAAAAATAGCCCCGAACAGATGAGCAGAACCTAATGAGCTTTGAAGTGGAACCTGTCTTTTGTGTGAGGACGTGCGTGTGTGGTACTGGGGATGGAACCCGGGGGCATTCCACCTCCGAGCTCCATCCCCAGCCCTATTTTTTATTCTTTATTTTGAAACAGGGTCTCACTGAGTTGCAAAGGGCAACTTTGCAAGTAAGTAGCTGAGGCTGTCACCAAACCACGAACCAGGACCCTCCTGTCTCAGCCTCCCAGATGCTGGAATTACAAGCGTGCGCCACCACGCCCGGCCACACACTACCCTTTCTTTTCCCCAGCCCCTAGCACAGGCCTGATGGAGACCTGAGTGGGGGCTCCCCTCAGCTTCTGACCCCTCAGTCACTTTCCTGCTGGAGGGCAGGCCCACCTTGGGCAAGGGTCTGAGAGGCGAGGCCAACCTGCTACCCTGGCGAGACTTGCTTCTTTGGGACAGCTGGCCGATCCTGCGTCCTGGGCCCCCCTAGAGCAGGGGAAAGGTCTCCCTGGGAGGCAGCACCCAGGTGGACAGGGTGCTGGACAGAGGGCTGGAGCCAGGAGAGGCCAGAGCAGGGGCCCCATCTCTACCACCCTGCCCACCGAGAGCTCTGCTTTGGTCTGTTCTCATGCAGTGAGCACCTCCAGATGCTCCGGCTGCTGAGTGAGTTGGTGGCCGAAGTGTTTGAAAACCACAGCATTAAAGCGGGGGTTGACATTTTCCATTCAGTGCCGCAGAGCGCCGGGGAGTAGATGTGTCGGGCTTGGCCACCGAGGGGTCTCTGTGAAGCTATTGCCCCGTGCTACAGTGGCACGAAATTTTCCACTGACAGTAGAGACAACTGGGTCTAGCCATGTTCACATTAAACATACTAGAACCTACAGGCCAGGGACCGAGCCAAGCCCACAGGTAGTAGTTCACCAGTCCCCAGGCGAGATATTTTTCAAGATCCACCAGGCCCCAGGTGTTGGGGTGCCAAAGATGTTGGGGTGAGTTCTCGGTTCAGGAACTCGGGGTCTGCAGGGTCCTTGGCTAACATGACAGTAAAGAATTTGAGCACGCGCCAGTTAGAGATATAGAGGCTTATTGGGGAAAAGGGTAGGAAATACACATTCAAGAGAGAATGCGGGCCCCTCAAGATAAGGAAGGCATTTTGGGGAGTTCAGGGTTCTTTCCTTATAGGGGACTTTAGTGAGGGGTGGGCTGGAGAAGGTGTGTGAGGATGAGCTTGGTCCGGGAGTCCCGAGGCGTTTTATGGTGGGCAGTGGTCTGAGCCTTAGGGTGGATGAGCTCGGTCCAGTAGTCCCGAGGCGCTTCCTGATGGTCTGTGGTCTGGTCAGCCTTAGGGTGGATGATCTTGGGTTGATCGGGGTCCTCACTAGTTGATTGACGGATAAGCTGGGATATCCTAAATTAGAGGTTTTCTTGGAAATATTGTTAAGTCTAGGATCTACAGGTTTCCCAAGAATTTATGGTACAGTCAGGCCTGGGAAAGAGAACTGGTTTGTGGACTAGAGGCTGAAGCACTTCAGCTCCAGGTTCTTATATCAAAGTTATATTTTTACTTTTCCTTCCTGTCTGTCTCCTTTCTACCTACTTATTCCTTCTATCCTACATCACAGAGATGAGCTTGGGCATCCAGAGAGGAATCCCAAGGGCTTGGGACTCCCAGGCTGCCTTGATGCGAACGGCCCTGGATCCTGGGAGCAGGCCTCTTTTCCTCTTCCATGAAACTCTTTTCGTTAGTTTTTCTGAATTCTGTCTCCTAATTCTATGCTCCGTGGGTCCCAGATCTGCCTCCTTGAAGCACCCAGAACAAGCCCATTAGCGCGCAGCTGGAGCCACAGCCAGCCACACAACCCAGGATCTTTGCTTCCTTGGAGCTCATTTCCTCTCTTGTCCTTGTGACATCAGGCCTCAGGCCCTTCAGAGGCCCCAGCTGCTGGGTCATGGTGCTCACGGCCTGGGCTCCTGGGAAGAAGAGGGGGGAGTCTCCTCTCTGATCTGAAGGTCCTAATGCGGACTGAAATTGTGACCGTGTGATCCAGACAATCAGGGATTTGTCCCCATAGATTTTGCGAAGCCAGGCTTTTTTCCCCCTTTCCATTGTTGACTAGCTGCAACCCTTGAAGTTAAAGTAAAGCTTCGATCTTAGCCCCATAGATCCGTTCTCCCTGTGGTGCCCACACCTGTAATTCCAGTACGTGGGGGACTGAGTTCCATACCAGCACATACCAATTTAGCAAGACCTTGTTTCAAAGTCAAAAATAAAAAGTTTTGGGGCATGTAGCTCAGAGGCATAACACCCCTGCATTCAACACCCAGTACCACAAAAAAAAAAAATTATTTTTGCACACAAATTTTTTTTTTTTTTTTGCAGTACTGGGGATGAAACCCAGGGGCATTCTACCTCTGAGCTACACCTCCAGCCCTATTTTTTATTCTTTTATTTTGAAACTAGGTCTCACTAGCTTGTAGAAGGCCTCACTAAGTAGTTGAAGCTGTCCATAAACTGCAATTCTCCTGTCTCAGCCTCCCAAGTACTGGATTACAAGCATGACCACCATGCCTGGCTACCAAAATTTTTTTAAAAAATTAAAAAAGTCATTTTCCTTGGTTGGAACCTTTTTTTTTTTTTTTTTTTTTTTGGTAGTACTGGCATGGAACCCAGAGGCTTTCTACCTCCAAGCTATACTCCCAGACCTATTTTATACTTTATTTGGAAACAGGGTCTCACTAAGTAACCGAAAGCCTCACTAAGTAGCTGAGGCTGGCTTCGAACCTGTGCGATCCTCCTGTCTCAGCTTCCCAAGCGCGGGGAATACAAGCATGCGGCACCACGCCCGGCTGGAGCCTTTTCTTACAGTGTTGAGTCTCATCTTGAATTTTTAGCCTTTGGACTGTCTCATCGTCTTCACAGCTGGGACTCTGATTTATTAACTTGTAACTGGTTCCTGCTTTCATAACGGTCCCTGACATCAAGGTACCGGAGTGGCGCACGCTCGCAGCCACCCGCACCAGCTGCCGGCGAGCGGCTTCTCCCCTGAGGACCGTGCAGCCACGCGCCCCGCCTTGTCTAGCAGGATATCATGACAGGCTTTGTCAACAGGCTTCCTCCGGTCAAGAAACACCGTGTTATGGCTTCCTGCTGGCTCGGGAGCCCCAGCAACAAAGGAAACATGGGAGGTGCTGTGAATGGCTTTGGGTGAACTCACAGGGTCTCCGGCTGGCTCTGTTATTTCTTCCAGGAGCCCCTCACGGGCCTAGGGACTAAATCCGTGCACAGTGAGTCCTGCCTCGTGCCTGTGCGGGAGCTAAGTCAGTGCACGGCTCTTGGAGGATTACAGTTAAATGGCTCTGAGCTGCCCTCCTTCCCGCTCTGACGAGGGCCAGAGGCAGGTGCTGCTCAGGGTGTGGGCTCACGTGCTGGGCAGCGTGGGGAGCCCCGGGCTGGCAGCGTCACGGTGCACGGCAGGCCCACCACTCAGACCCTGTCCCTTCATCCCAAGGCCACCTCGGTAGAGTAGGGAACTTCCCAGACCCCTCTAGAGCCAGGTGACTGCGGAGGGAGGGTCTGTCCTTGGTTCAGATCTAGTCTTGGAAACCTGGTCGGTCGGACTGTCTGTCTGTCTGTCTGTCTCTCTGTTTTGTGGTACTGGGGATGGAACCCAGAGACTTTCTACCTCCAGGCTACACTCCCAGACCTATTTTATATTTTATTCGGAAACAGGGTCTCACTAAGTTGCTGAGAGCCTCGTTCAGTAGCTGAGGCTGGCTTCGAACCCGTGCGATCCTCCTGTCTCAACCTCCTAAGCGCTGGGATTACAAGTGTGAGCTACCACAGCCGGCCTGGAAATCTGGTCTTTAGAACACAGCAGAGAAATTCCCCACCCCGCCCCCTGCTCATTCTTTTTTATTTTTTTCTTCTTTTTCTTTTCCCCTCTCTCCCTTCCTCCCTCCCTCCTTCTCTCTCTCTCTCTCTCTCTCTCTCTCTCTCTCTCTCTCTCTCTCTCTCTGTATGTATGTATATGCTAGGCATTGAGCCCAGGGGTGTTCTACTTCTGATCTACACCCTCAGACCTATTTTATTTTTTATTTTGAAACAGGGTCTTGCCAAGTTGCGGAGGGTCTAAGCAGCTGAGGCTGGCCGCGAACCTGCGATCCTCCTGCCTCAGCCTCCCAAGCACTGGGATCACAGGTGCGCACCACCACACCTGGCCCCAGACCATTCGTTTCCAGCATGGGTAGAAACGCTTCCAAGCACACCACTCGCCTTGGGATTTTTATTTTTATCACGCTCCAGGTATTGCTGGAGGCACCATTAACTTGACTTGTCTCTCCCGTTTCTGGACCCAGTCCCCAAGTTCTTAAAGCCCCGGGCGGCATCGCCAGTCTCCGCCATCTCCCTGTCTCTCGCCGTTACTCATCTCTTTGGGTGAAAGGTGAGAGTATTGTAGGACCCCGGTGTTCGAGCTCATGACATATTCACTATTGAGCGTTGTAACTTGCATTATTATAGAGCACAGGATGACATTTCAATACATGGATATAATATGTATCTTTCATCGTTGATATTTATTACTACTTTTTCCTCTTTTGGTCCTGGGGATTGAGCCTGGGGACAGTTCTACCTTGGAGCTACTCCCTGAGCCTACTTTATTATTATTATCATTATTATTATTATTATTAATTATTAATTTTTTGTGTGTGTGGTACTGGGGGTGGAACCCAGAGGCTTTCTACCTCCGGGCGATACTCCCAGACCTATTTTATATTTTATTTGGAAACAGGGTCTCACTAAGTTGCTGAGGGCCTCGCTCAGTAGCTGAGGCTGGCTTCGAACCTGCGCGATCCTCCTGTCTCAGCCTCCCAAGCGTGGGGATTACAAGCGTGCGCCACCACGCCCGGCTATTATTATTTTTTATTTTGAAACAAGGCCTTGCTAAGTGTGATCCTCCTGGCTCAGCCTCCCAAGCGCGGGGATTACAGGTCACCTGGCTCTAGAGGGGTCTGGGAAGTTCCCTACTCTACCGAGGTGGCCTTGCGATGGACGGACGGGGTCTGAGAGGTGGGCCTGCCGTGCACCGTGACACTGCCACCACACCCAACACGTTTACCATATCTTTATGTTGGGGACATTTAAAGTCCTCTATTTTTGAAATGATTAATTGTGTCGACTAAAGTTATCTAACTTTACTTATTATCTTTAATCGTCAGTAGCATATTGTAGGTAAGTATTATGGTATCTGTTTTGGAGCTGAGGACCTGAGGTTTACAGAAGCCCCTGACTAGTGAGTGGTAAAATCGAGTTTTGAACCTTGTCCCTCTAGTTTCAAGGCTTAAATGCCTTCCACTGCCTCGCAACGTCTCCTAGGCTGTCCACCACAATTCTGATTTTTCTACTGGGGCAGAAGATTATGGAACTCAGAAGGCATTTGCTTACAGAAATCATCTTCTAAGCCAGGCGTGGTGGCGCACACCGTAAGCCCAGCACCTGGGAGGCCGAGACAGGAGGATCACAGGCTCGGGGCCAGCTCCAGAAACTAGTGAGAGTCTGGTCAACCTAGCAAGACCCTGTTTCAAAATTAAAAATAAAATAGAGCAGGGAATGTAGCTTGGAGGTAGAATGCCCCTGGGTTCAATTGCCTGGACACACACACACACACACACACACACACACACACACACACCATCTGGTAAATGTTGCCTTTGTTTAGCAGGAATATAACACAGGTATCACAGAGGTATTGGGGATTAACAGGGCTTGGAGCCTCTCCTAGGAACCTGATCACTTCAGATTTGCAAACAACCCACTTTACAAATGGCTTTGAGGGCTCCAATCCCCAGCGAGTCGGGACAGTCTGTTCTGAGCCTGCCTGCCGGCGGGCGTGGCCACAGTTTCGGGAAGAGCTCAAGAACAGCTGAATGTCGGAGGATGGGGAAATCGGTCCTTCAGAGTGGAACATTCTGAAAGAGATCCCAAGAGTTGTGCTGATAACTGTGGGGCTTGGCACCTTGAACATGCTGCCAGAGAACTTTCCAGAGCCTGTCCCTGTGGCTTTACGGGCTGCTCCTGGGGTACGGGACCTTGCTGACCCACAACTCCCAAGCTCCCCAATGACAACCGCGCCCCTTCCTGAGCAGGGGTGGCTCTCGGGAACCCTGCTGGCCCCCGGCTTCCTGGTAGAGTTCTCTCTTTGCTCTTAAGGACAGAATGAAAGCTGGGCGTGGTGGCACACGCTTGTAATCCAGTACTTGGGAGGCTGAGACAGGAGGATCGCAGGTTCACGGCCAGCCTCAGCTACTTAGCGAGGCCCTCCGCAACTCAGTGAGACCCTGTTTCAAAGTAAAAAATTAAAAATAAGGCTGGGGAGTCAGGTGTGGTGGCACACGCTTGTCATCCCAGCATTTGGGAGGCTGAGACAGGAGAATCATGGTTCGCGGACAGCCTCAGCTACTTAGTTAGACCCTCTGCAATTCAGTGAGACCCTGTTTCAAAATAAAGAAAAAAAATAGGGCTGGGGGTGTAGCTGGGAGGTAGAATGCCCCTGGGTTCCATCCCTAGTACCGCAAAAATAAATAAATAAATAAATAAATAAATAAATAAATAAATAGGGCTAGGGGTATAGCTCAGAAGTAGAATGCCCCTGAGTTCCATCCCAGTACCGCATAATAATAACAATAAATAAATAAATAAACAAATAAATAAATAAATAAATAGGGCTGGGGGTGTAGCTTGGAAGTAGAATGCCCCAGGGTTCAATCCCCAGTACCCTAAAAAAAAAAAAAAACCAGACAGCATAACTGGTCAAAGGATGCTCCATTTTCCACCACCTTCATGTGTTTGTGTCCCAGCGTCTGGTCTTTGCACGCAGGGCTCTGTTCCACCCATGCCAGCCTTCCGGCGGCC
Organism: Muscardinus avellanarius; assembly: GCF_963383645.1. Classification (NCBI taxonomy): domain Eukaryota; kingdom Metazoa; phylum Chordata; class Mammalia; order Rodentia; family Gliridae; genus Muscardinus; species Muscardinus avellanarius. The sequence continues at coordinate 136,456,527 of NC_137790.1, forward strand.
TCAGCATGGCCACACGAGGGATGGGAAGGAGCCTGAAGGATAGGGCGGCCGGGCCTTGCTCAGCCTCAAACCTGGCCCATCTCTGTGGGCCCCATTACGGCAAAGCAGCCTTTCCAAGAAAACACCGTCCCTGGCATGTCCAGCCCCCCGAGTGGTCCAGAAGCTGCAAGTGGAGTTCTGCTCACCCCAGCGTGCCGTGAGTCAGAGGCTGATTCACGTGCCGCCGTCGGGTGGGGCTGGAGGAGCTGCCGGAGGGCCCAGGTCCCGGCCTGTTTCTAGTTAGCTTTAGCTTTCCTAGTCCTGGGAAAACGGGCCGGGCCTCTGCATCCCGCAGGAAAAAGGATGGGTTCTGGTGAGCTGGCATCTTCCAGAAGATAAGAAACAGACTTGTGCCCAGCTAACAAGGGCTCGCCCTTCCCCTGGGCCCCTTCCAAAGGTGGGCCCCGGAGGAGGGCCTCTGTGGCGGCCGGACCTCGCTGCTGGACTTGAGCTGGTGGGAGTGGACGGCGCCCTTCCAGGAGCCAGGGGGAGACTGTAGGTACAGAATGGGAAAGATGGCGAGGTTGCTGGGATTTCCTTACATGGGCTTAGGCTCCTAAAGAAAGAAGGAAACCCTATGGCGTGGTGGTACATGCCTGTAATTCCAGTACTTGGAAGGCTGAGATAGGAGGATCACAGGTTCGAGACTGGCCTCTGCAACTTAGTGAGCCCTGTTTCAAAATAAAATAAAAAAGGGTAGGGTTGCCGCTCAGAGGTAAAATGTCCCTGGGTTAAACACCAAAGTATTTTAAAAAATTAATAAGCTGAGAACTCTGCTCCAGGGAGGATGTGCAGGTGTGCAACCCAGAAAGCTACCCCGTCTCGGATCTGTCTGCCAGCTCTGTCTGTTCCTAGATGGCAGGTGGCCATGGGCATGATCCTCCCGCCAGGTTTTATTCTCCCCTCCTTCCTGCCCCTTGCACTAACTTCACCCATCTATCCACATCTTTTTTCTTTCTCTCTTTTTTATATTGATTCCTCTTTTTTCGTTTTTAATTTTTTTATTGGTGCATTGTAGTCATACTTTTTTTTTTTTTTTTTTTTTTTTGGTGGTACTGTGGTTCCTGGAAGCCCTTCTACCTCTGGGCTACACTCCCAGACACAATTTTATATTTTTTATTTGGAAACAGGGTCTCCTTAGCCAGCGCGGCTGGCTCCGAATCTGCGCGATCCTCCCGTCTCCACCTCCCAAGCGCGGGGATTACAAGCGTGCCCACCACGCCCGGCGTAGTCATACATCTTAATGGGGTCCAAGATGGTGGAGACACACATACCCAAGTCACCCAGTTAGCCTTTACCCGATTCCTGCCCCCTCCCTCCTTCTCATGTTTGGCTTATTGATTGGCTTTGATATGTTTGTGAACGTATATCATGGATATTAATTCTCCTCTTCCTCTTCGCTCTCTTCCTGTCGTGTTTTCTGTGTGTGTGTGTGTGTGTGTGTGTGTGTGTGTGTGTGTGGTGTGTGTGTGTGTGTGTGTGTGTGTGTGTGGAATTGAACCTGGGGGTATTCTACCTCTGAGCTATACCCCAGCTCTTTTTATTTTTCAAAACAGCGTCTTGCTAAATTGCTGGGGGTCTCACTAAATTGCTGAAACTGGCCTCAAACCTGCGATCCTCCTGTCTCGGCCTCTCAGGTACTGGGATTACAGGTGTGCGTCACCACGTCCGGCCTGTCCTCTTATTTTTAAGAGAAGAGCCTGTGGTCTAAGTTCTAGAAGACCCTGCCCTCACCCGAGTGAGCTGGGCAGGGCCACCCGCTGCACAGGGTCCCAGGATGGAGTTCTTGGGATCCCAGGCTACGTCTGGCTCTGTCCCCAGAGGAGGCGGGGAGAGCAGGTCCTGACATTGGGTCTCACCTCCGCCTTGTCCTGCTCCTCCTGGCTCCAAGGCACAAAGCCGGCTGCTGCTCCCTGGGGACAGTGCCCGTGGGGAAAGATCCCTGTCCTCTGGGGCCGGATTTCACAGATGCTCTTGTCAGTGTGTCAGAGCTTGATGCAGCGTGGGGTTTAGGCTCCATCCAGGGTTGTTATAAAGAGACTTCACCGGGAGATCTTGAATGGATGTGGCTTGCAGGCTAGGCAGGGAAGAGCTGGGTAGACTTGGGTGTCACTGGGGCTAACTAATTGCTATTATTATCATCGTCATTATTCCTATTGTCATTGTTATCGTATTAGGGATTGAACCCAGGGGCACTCTACCTTTGAGCTGCACCCCTAACCCTTTTTATTTTTTATTTAGGAGCAGGGTTTCACTGGGTTGCTGAGGCTATCCTCAAACCTGTGATCCTCCTGTCTCAGCCTCCCCTGAACCCAGGGGCATTCTAACGTCTGAACGACACCCCTAGCCCTTTTAATTAATTAATTAATTAATTAATTAATGTATTTATTCATTCATTCATTCATTCATTTTTGGTGGTACTGGAGTTCCCTGGAAACCCTTCTACCTCTGGGCTACACTCCCAGACCTATTTTATATTTTTATTTTGAAACAGGGTCTCTTAAGCCAGTGAGGCTGCCTTCAAACCAGCGCGATCCTCCTGTCTCCGCTTCCCAAGCACAGGAATTACAAGCGTGCGCCACCACGCCCAGCTTTTATTTTTTATTTTAAAATGGGGTCTTGCTAAGTGGCTGAGGGGCTCACTGCATCACTGAGGCTGGCCTCACAAACCTGTCTCGCCCTCCCAAGCACTGAGATTACAAACTTGTGCCACCACTCCGGGCTGATTACTTTTTTGAAGCACACATTTATAATAAGAGCCATTTCTGGCATGGAATCTGCCATGTTTAAAGTTAACGATACCGTTTAAAGGCTCCCCAGAGAGTCTTGCCTCTTGGCTGCTTCCTGCGGTGGGACCTCACGAGGGTTTCGGTGGCACCGGCGACCACGAGACATTCCACGGAAAGGCTTAATGAGGCAGTCAACATTTTTACAACCTCCGATGACCATTCCATGTCCCATAAAAAACTGCTTGGGCCAGCCAGGTCAGCCACAGTGCCGTAGTAAGTGCAAAGTTAGCAGGACAATGAGGACTGCAAAGTCAAGAACTAGCACTTGTAAAGGAGCTCTTATTCTCTGGCGCCGCGTCTCGCCGGGGAGATTCGCAGGTCCCTGTTCCCCTCCAGCAGCCTGGCCTCGTGCGTGCATCTGGCTCTGCAACCACCAATGTGAAGCCGCTGCACACCCCGCGCCACACACACACACACACACACACACACACACACACACACACAGCCTCATCTCTGACCGCCCCACCAGCTCCGGCCGGGCAACTCAAACACACTGCGCCCTGGAGTAGGTGGCGCCCGCCTCTGAGCCCCTGGACACTACTGTCCTTTCCTTCTCCACACCCCTCTGCCCCCTCTGCCACTGTGCTCATGATTCTACCCCTCTCTCTAGGAATCTCCCCTGAGCTCTCTCTCACATGTTACCTGGCACCCCATCTCTGCCTGGGCCAGGCAATATTTCATTTTTGATTGTATTGAACTATATAACACAACTTAAAATTTTCCACTGAAGCCAGGGGTTGGTGGTGCATGCCAGTAATCCCAGCATATGGGAAGCAGAGATGGGAGGACCGCGGGTTCGAGGCCAGCCTCAGCAGTTTAGCAAGACTCTCACAACCCAGTGAAACCTTGTTACAAAACAAAATAAAATAAAAAGGGTTGTGGGTGTAGTTCAGAGGTAGAATGCTTCTGGGCTCAATCCCCAGTACCCAACCCCCAAGATCACCATTTAACCATTTTTTAAAAATATTTTTGTTGTGTGTGTGTGTGTGTGTGTCTGGGGATGGAACCCAGGGGCATTTTACCTCTGAGCTACACCCCCTGCCGTATTTTTTATTCTTTATTTTGAAACTGGGCCTCACTGAGTTGTGGAGGCCCTCACTAAGTAGCCGAGGCTGTCCGCGAACCGCGATCCTCCGGTCTCAGCCTCCCGAATGCTGGGATTACAAGCGTGCGCCACCACGCCTGGCTTCATTTAACCATTTTTAGTGTAAAGTTCTATTGTATTAGGTAGAGTCTCACTGTGGTACAACCATCACCACCATCCCAGAATCTTCCTAATTTGAACCTCTGTATTCATGACACAATACCTCCTTACCCCTTCTCCCCCAGCCTCTGAAACCCCTCCACCCTCGGTGTCTATGAATTTGACTCCTGTGGATACCTTGTAAGCCAGGCATGGTGGCACACACCTGGATTCTCAGTACTTGGAAAGCAGAGACAGAAGGATCTTGGGTTCAAGGCTAGCCTCAGAAACTTAGATTCTCAGCAACCCAGCAAGACCCTGCTTCTAAATAAATAAATAAATATTAAATAAATAAATAAATGCCTGTAGGTGTAGCTTAGAGGTAGAATGGCCCAGGTTCCGTCCCCAGCACCGCACACACTGTAGAAACCTCATATCAAGCGAGTCTCCAGTACTGGTCTTTCCGTGATCTGGTTTATTTCACTTGGCAGTGTCCTCAAGGTTGGTCCATAATATTCGAGCATCTATCAGGATTCTCTTTCATTAGAGACTGAACAAGTTCCCATTGTATAGACCACATTTGGCCCATCCATCCACCCCCAGCGAATATTTGGGATTTTTTTTTTTTTTTTTTGTACCAGGGATGGAACCCAGGGGCCTTCTACCTCCGAGCGACACCCTAGCCCTATTTTCTTTTCTTTAAGCAAGCTCTCACCAAGTGGCTGAGACCCTTGCTAAATGGCCGAGGCTGGCTTCAAACCTACGATTCTCCTGTGTCAGCCTCCCGAGTACTGGGATTGCAGGCATGTGCCACCACGCCCCGGTCTGTGGTTCTGATTTGAGCAAGCAGCACTGCGGTTGCATTTCTGAAGTCCACAGAGCACATGAGAATGAAGAGTTGGGCGGATGGCGCCTCTGCCGCTCCGTCACCTTCGGGTCTCCCACGCAGTCAGAGGGCCACCCACAGTCACGCCTGGCAAGAGAACCGAGAGACTGCAGAAAGAACGGGGCAGCTGTCTTGTCAAGACTCTCCATTTCATCCCCCTCCCCGTGACACAGGCATTATCAGACTGCAGTGTTGGAGACAGTCATTTAGAACCGGGAGTGGAGGCCACTTTTTTTTTTTCTATTTTATGCAGTATTGGGGATGGAACCCAGGGGCATTCTGCCTCTGAGCTCTACCCCCAGCCCTATTTTTTATACTTTATTTTGAAACAGGGTCTCACTGGGATGCAGAGGGCCTCACTAAATAGCTGAGGCTGTCCGCGAACTACAGTCCTCCTGTCTCAGCCTCCCAGATGCTGGGATTCCAAGCGTGCGCTATCACGCCTGGCACCTTGGGATGGTCTTAACTATCTGCGATGAGAGCTCAGAGCTGGCCCTGGCCCCCATCACTTCTGAGACAGTCTGCTACAGAGAGCCATCATCACAGGAGAATGATTTTACACTTGTGAGCCACGGCCCCGCGAGGTTTCTGAAAACCAAAGCCCCGCTCCTTTCTGTCTACCAAATGCACTTGGAAACCGAATCCTTGGAAAGAAACCCCCGTTCCTAAACTTGGCGGCAGCCCTTTGGCCTCTGGAGCCAAAGTGTATGTTGGCCCCTTACCAATGCATCTAGGGCAAGTGAGCGGGGGAGCACGCTTGCTGATCTGTTGGGGTCAGGCCGGGGCGGGGGGCTTTGTCAAGCACCTGCACCTTCCTGGGCCAGCCAGCCAGCTGGGCCCTCAGTCCTGAGCATGTCCATTTGGTCTTGAGAAGAGCCAGGCCCGTGGCCGTTGGGCCATCGCTCACCCTGGTGACCAGCACAGCCCGGGACGATGTGTAACTGCTCGCCCACCTAGCGGGAGCAGCTGGGGGTACCAAGGGCAGCGAGTGAGCCCGCTCTGCCCACTGGCCAACAGCAGCCTCCCTCCTTGGCCTGCCCCCTCCCCACAATCTGCTATGGTCTTTCATAGTCAAGACCACTGGAATAAAGAGTCCCAGATTCAAGATCAGAACCCAGACCCCAGGCTCCCATTGCAGCTTGTTCAACAACAGTTAGCTCTGGCTGTTCAGGGCCACTGGGACTCCCGCACCACCCCACACCTTGTTGTTGGCCACAGGTCCATGTTGATGGGAGGATTCCTGAGTGGGGTGCGGGAAGATGGGTCAGAGAGCCCCTTGTCTCTCTCAGCAGAAACATCTTATTATTGTGTTTCCAGACTAAAGAGTCTTCCCTGATTGCTGGGAGCCTGCAACGTTGCTGAGCCACCCCGGCCTTCCTTCAGGAGGGCAGGCCCACCGCCAGGCCCATGCGCTGACCGGCAGGGCCCACGTCACATGCCGGGACCTCGCTAGGGAAACACAGCCTTCTAGCACTTGGCATCTGCCCGTGCGTCACCATACGGTCTCTGTTCCAAGGGCACTGGAGCTCAGAGAGGTTTTGAAATTTGCTCAAACCTAGGCATGGTGGCTCACGCTGGTAATTCCAGTGTCTGGGAAGCTGAGATAGAAGGATCACGGGTTTGAGGCCAGCCTCAACAACTTAGCAAGGCCCTGGTTCAAGAGAAAAAATAAAAAGGGCTGAGGATATAGCTCAATGGCAGAGCACCCAGTGTTTAATCCTCAGTAACACACACACACACACACACACACACACACACACACACACGAAGTTCCATGTTTTCATTATCAAAACATTAGAAAATAAACAGAAGATAACAAAATCAAGTTCATGTAAGCACTTGGGGAGAGCCTGGTGTTCTAGAGGGTGTGCTTGAAAGGTCTTCCAAATATACAAGGTCTTTGTAGGCCAGGCGCGGTGGCGCAAGCTTGTAATCCCAGAACTTGGGAGGCTGAGACAGGAAGATCACGGGTTCACAGCCAGCCTCAGCTACTTAGTGAGGCCCTCTGCAACTTACTGAGACCCTGTTTCAAAATACAGAATAAAAAACAGGGCTGGGGCCGGGCGTGGTGGCGCACGCTTGTAATCCCTGCGCTTGGGAGGCGGAGACAGGAGGATCGCGCAGGTTTGAAGTCAGCCGCGCTGATTTAAGAGATCCTGTTTCCAAATAAAAATATAAAGTAGGTTTGGGAGTGTAGCCCGGAGGTAGAAGGGTTTCCAGGAACCCCAGTACCACCAAAAACAAAAAAACAGGGCTGGGGGTGTAGTTCAGAGGTAGAATGCCCCTGAATTCCATTCCTAATACTGCAAAACAAAAACAAATATACAAGGTCTTTGTATATTCAGAGAGTGCAGAGAAGTATTATAAATAAGGGACCATATTCGACTCCAAATTCTTAGTTATTTTTGGAACCTAACCAGGACGTTACCATGTTTTCCCATGTGCATAACCTGTAACATGGGAGGACATGGTAACTTCCCCACTAACTGTAAGAGGCTGCATAGGATTTCACGGCATGTGTGGACCACTCTGAATTCTCTGTAGGAGGGGAGGAGGAAGGCATGAAGGGATGCTAGCCAATGTCTGGGGCTGCCCACATGCCCCGCTGCTTGGCTCCCTGTCCGTAGATGGCGCAGGGTCCAGATGTCTTGACCCAGACAGATGCGGTGGCTTGCTTGCTTTGCCTGGGACCGGCCTCATGACTGATGGAGGAGATACCTGTGCTAGCTGTTAAGTAAAATAAAAAATTATGCGAGTAAAATAAAAAATAATGTGAGTACGGCGGAGTGTGAAAAACACGAGAGAGGTCCGGTACACGTGGCATGTAAAGTTTTAATGGCACGGCTCTCCTGGGGATCAGGGCGAGGCACAGTGGGCCCCGCGCGCCTGTCCGAAGCTAGAGGACGCGGGCTCTCCTGTTCAAGGTATGCGTCTTGCGAGATGGGGGGTTTACTCGCGGGAACGCCCAATTCTCGTGGGGGTTTCGGCCCCTCCCTTGCCCTGCAGAGGTCATGTGACACAAAGTCACACGAGTGCAGGACCCAACTTATCACTAGCAACTTGCAGGTACGTCTTGTACAGACACCAGTGGTGACAAACGGCAGTGGAAGGACCGGGCTGCTGTATATGGGAGAGGGGGAAGGATGGTAGGAGAACAGACACCCCCATGTCCCCCAGCTCCAACATCCAGGGCAGAACCCAACAGCTCCAGGAAGAACCCACTCTGAAGGGCAGGTCTGGTCTATAACCCTTGCTTTTTCCCACCGGACTTCCAGGCGCCTAGCTCAGGGCCACACCTGCCCTGGAAATTAAACAGAATCCCATCTGCATTAATCAACAACCCTATGAGCGAAATGAAGTCAGAGGTTTCCTTTGGCTGGAACGAGGCAGGAATAAAAGGGATCTTGTGCAACGGGGCCCTTGGAACCCTCAGGCCTTGGAGAAGCGGCGATACTGGTTGTTTGTCGTGAGCCAAATTAAAACCAGGAGTGTGGTGGCGGCTGCCAGGCCTGGCCAGGTCCACAGCCACAGGGATGGCGGTGCCCACAGCTTTGCGGGGGTGATGGGGCCTCCCAGAAGGACCTCGGGGAACAGCTTGGCTCCTTCGAGTATAGCCGCAGCTCTCCCATCTGTAATAAGAGAGGTTGGACTACAAGGTCACAGAGTCCCTTCTGTTTTAAGAGATCTGTGGTTCTTGGGAGCTGCCCGGGTATATTAAGGTCACTCAGTGTTATTGGTGGTCAGCCTCCCAGTGTAACATGATGCCAGGGCTCCTTTCACTCCGAGGGTCATGACTCAGGCGGGACCCAGCCCCGGTGACCTCACCATGGTGGGACAGAGTGACCTCTGTCTTGCTGAAGACAACTCCGAGTCAAGTCCCAGAGCCCCAGGGCTGAGCACAGGCTGCTGCAGGCCAGCAGGGGAGGGCGTTGACCCTGGATCTCCTTTTTTAGCTGGAGATCTCCTGGCCTCTCCTGTTCAGCTGTCCATCAGCACCGAGGGGAAAAACAGCGTGGCCCTCAGGAGCTCTCTCTCCTGCTTGCGTGGGCTGCCCCTGGAGCGGGGTCACACTCCACGAGTCCCTCCTGCCACCCAAGCAGAAGGCCTGAGCCTTGGGGCCTGTGTCCAGTCTTCCAGCCCAGCCTCCAGCCCTGGCATGGGGGAGAGGCCAGGACCGGAGGCCGGCTGGTGGGACCCGGAGCCCAGAGCTGACCAAGTGGTCCCAGTGGTGACCCAGCGGCCCTCTCCTTGCAGGGAACAGCAGCCACTTCCAGGCCGACCTCTGCCAGAAGCATCGGCAGGACCCTTCCCCAAGCAAGTGCCACAGTGCCACCCAGGATGCCAGGAAGGAGACCAGCAGCATGTGGGGCCTCATGGTGATGGCCCAGCTGCTGGCCGGCATCGGGACCGTGCCCATCCAGCCGTTTGGCATCTCCTACGTGGACGACTTTGCGGAGCCCAGCAACTCGCCGCTGTATATCTGTGAGTCACTGGCTGTGGGTGGGTACTGAGGTGGCGCTTTCTGAGGCCCCAGGGCCCCATGCGGTCTCACCCTCTTTGTCCACAGCTCAGCCAATGAGCGCAGGGCCCTGGCAGTCAGATAGAGCTGGTGTGACTGTGCACCCTGTTATCTCTCATCTATACAGCCCAGAGCAAGGGGCCGACTCCAGGGTCCCGGGCGATTGACCTGCTAGACAGCTGAGCTGTCCGTGGGATTGCAGGAGACGGTGCACGTAGCCGCTCAGCCCCGAGCTGGCGCTGGGGGCAGCTACTCCTTCTGCTCAGGTGCAGCCCAGGGCTCATAAGTTTGGGCTGAGCTGTCTGCTTGGGGGCAGGTGAGCCTCCATGAAGCTCATGCAAAGCAGATAGCAGATGACTATCTGAATTCCCAGCGCCTCCACTTAGAACAAACCACAGAGAGCTTCCTGGGGGGAACCACACCCCAGACCAGACAGACCACAGCGCGGGTTCTGTGACCCGCAGGCTCCCACCAGGGCCTCCAGCATCATACCCACAGATGGCGTCATCCATCAACACACCCCATCCCGGTTGACAATTTTAAAATGCTGGGGTGAACCGGGCATGGTGGAGCTCGCTTGTAATCCCAGTACTTGGGAGGTTGACACAGGAGGATCACAGGCTCAAGGCCAGCCTCAGCTACTTAAGTGAGGGCCTCTACAACTTAGTGAGACCCTCTTTCAAAATTAAGGATAAAAAATAGGGCTGAGGAGAGCTGGGCGTGGTGGCATATACTTGTAATCCCAGTACTTGAGAGGCTGAGACAGGAGGACCGCAGGTTTGTGGCTAGCTTCAGCTACTTAGTGAGGTTTTCAGCAACTTAGACTCTGTTTCAAAATAAAGAATAAATAAATAAATAAATAAATAAAAACAGGGCTGAGGGTGTAGCTCAGAGGTAGAATGCCCCTGGGTTCAATCCCCAGTACCACGGGGAAAAAAAAATGGGGGTATAACTCGGAGGTAGAATGCCCCTGGGTTCAGTCCTCAGTTCCACCAATAAAATAAAATAAAATAAAATAAAATAAAATAAAATAAAATAAAATGCTGTGTGGTGGGGCAAGCCTATAATCCCAGTACTTGAGAGGCTGAGACAGGAAGATCGCAGGTTCACAGCCAGCCTCAGTAACTTAGCAAGACTCTCTGTGACTTAGTAAGACCCTATATCAAAATAAAAACTAAAAGGGCTGGGGCGTAGCTTGGAGGTTGAACACCCCTGGGTTCAATTCTCGGTATCAAAAAGAGAAACCAAAAAGTAAAATGCTAAGGAATCCTTAGCATTTTTATTTCCTGGTCGCAGTCTCTCTGGCAGTCAACCAGAGGAGAAACCCACTTGGTTCGGCATGTCTTGGCGCCTTAGTGGCTCTGATCACACCTCCCCGTAGGTGTTAGGGCAGGGGACACATGGGTGGCACCTCGGTATCCCCTCCTCTTGGGCGCACGGGGCTGCCAGCCCTCTCTGCCCTCTGCAGCCTCCTCTCCCCTGTTCTACTTCCAGCCATCCTGTTTGCCATTGCTGTATTTGGACCGGCGTTTGGGTACTTGCTGGGCTCTGTCATGTTGCAGATCTTTGTGGACTACGGCAGGGTCGACACAGGTGAGTGTGCATGTGGGTACCATCACCGGCTCCCTGGAGCATCCCTGCCCGCCTCCCATCCAATCAGAACAGAGATGCAGAGATGGGGCTTCAACTCCAGTGCCCTTGGCTGTGTCGCTCACTCCTGCAGTTCCTCAATGGATAGGAGCAGCCCTTCTGGGGCTCCCCTCACAGGGAACCAGCTGCTATCAAGAAGTTGGCAGTGGGGACCCTTGAGACCCAGGGCAGGGTCCCAGATGCTCAGCCTGCAGCTGCTCAGCCTGGTGGTGACATAAAAAATACCCCTCTGGTTCTTTAATTATAAGATGTTGCTGACTGTTTAAAAACCAAAGACTTAATGAGAGCTCTTCTGGGCGGGGGGGTGGGGGGGATCAGTATGGAGGTTCCTCAAAAGACTAGGAAGGAGCTGGGCGTGGGGGCGCACGCTTGTAATCCCAGCATTTGGGAGGCTGAGACCTGGAGGATCGTGGTTCACGGCCAGCCTCAGATACTTACTGAGGCCCTTTGCAACTCAGTGAGACCCGGTTTCAAAATAAATAATAAAAAATAGGACAGGGGGTGTAGCTGGGAGGTCAAATGCCCCTGGGTTCCATCCCCAGACCCGGAAAAAAAAAGACTAGGAATGGATCCGAGCATGGTGGCACACACACTTATAATCCCAGTATTGAGAGGTTGGAAAAAGGGGATCTCAGGTTCAAAGCCATCCTCAGCTACTTAGTGAGGCTTTCCACAACTTGGTGAGAACCTGTTTCCAAATAAGAAATAAAGTAGGGCTGGGGGTATAACTTGGAGGTAGAATGCCTCTGATTTCAATCCCAGTACCCCCTCCCACACCAAAAAAAAAAAGATTAGGGAAGGAACCACCCACCATATGATCAAGCTATCCCACTCCTCTCTGTCCTTCTAAAAGAATTCAAGTTAGACTACAAGAGTAATAGCGCATGCTCACAGCGGCACAGTTCACAACAGCCAAATCGTGCAACCAGGAGACGATGGATGGAGAAACGTGGATTAAGCACACGATGGAACGCCCCTCAGCCGCAAAGAGGAACAGAAGCATGCCATTTGCAGGACAATGGATGGAACTAGAGACTAGCATGCTGAGATAGTCCCGAGAATTATGACCCGTATCTAGGGAAGTGTGGCGTGGCGTTTGGCTGTGGGCTCGCAGCCTGGTTCCACGTGAGTGAGCCTGGCTTTGTCCTCAGTTCCCTCATCTGGGAAATGGAGCCATGATAGTAAAATAGGGTTGTTGTACAGACTACAGCAAGTCTGATATACATGAAGAGGTTAACAGGTGTGGGCTCACGAGCTTCCCAGAATGGCATGGACTAAGTCACTGGGTGTCCTAGAAAACAGAGTCCTTAAGCCGGGTATGGCGGTGCATGCCTATAATCCTTAGTATTTGGAGGCAAGAGAGAGGAGGATCGCAGGTTTGAGACTAGCTTTGGTAATTTAAGCAAGACTCTGTTTCAAAATAAAAAGGGCTGGAGCTGGAGAATGCCCTTGGGTTTAATCCCCGGTACCATGAAAAATAAAGAAACGGGAGTTGATAGACATGGCGTGAGTGCTGGGTTCGCCATTCAGCGACCAGCCCAGTCTGAGGAGCCAAGGGCTTCTGGCCCTGTGGATGTGTCCCACCCACCCAGCCTCCCACACAACGGGGAAGGGCGGCAGCGTGGCAGAGGGACAAAGTGCTTTCTAAGTTCAAAGGCGGGAGAGAAGGCGCCTGCCTGAGGTAGTCGGGGAGGGCTTCAGAACACAGCCAAGAAGTTGGAAAGTATATGGCGGGTGGGCATGGTCTCTGAAGTTCCCACGGCCGGAAGCTGTGCCGGGAGGCAGGGCTGGGCTGGGCCCTTGGGAAGAGAACCCCACACAGGGCAGGGCCCACTCATCTCACAAAGAGTGAGGCAGGTGACCATGCTAACGAACGGTGCTGCCGGAGCCGAGATCCCCATCCCTGAGGGCCATCAGACTGTCATCAGCCTCCACAGCAAATGAAAGTGGCCTCGGGCCCGAGCCATCCGGGACTTCCGGAGTTGGTTTCTGATCCTCAGCTGCACAAAGAGACCAGCAGTAGAGTCCCCGGTCCACCAGGAGAGCGTCCAAGGACACCTGCGGCGGTGTGACTGTCTCCTTCTGCCACTGTCCCTTCCCTCTGTGCCCATCACAATTAGTTGATGCAAAGAAACACAAAGGCAGACTTGCAGAGAGTTGCCAGGAGGAAAGTGTCTGCCTGAGAGGCCAGGCGGCCCACGCTGTTGATGGCGGCTTCCTCAGGCTCCTGAGGACTAGGGGGCCACATTTCTTAGCGATCGAGAAAGTTGAGTTGTTGAAGATTTCAGTGCTTAAGGTTGGTGCAGGTTTGGGCCCCGGGAAGAGACAAGTTTGAAACTGACCAACAAAATGGCACTGAATGGTCGTTATCTTGGATGAGGGACTTAACCTCTTAGACCTTCAGTTTCCTGGTTGGCTAGAGGTAGAGAGAAGGAACTCCTACCTCATAGGCTTACTCTGAAAACTTGGTGGGAAAACAGATGGGCGGGTCTGGACTGCGGCACTCCCTCTAGAGAGTGGGTTTCCTACACTCTTATTCTGCTGATTGTCTTAATAAAAGCAGGTGGGGGGAAGGTACCACTCCCTGGGGCCTGGGGATTTTCTAATGCTCAGGTACAGTGGCCACGGTTCTTTAAGAAGACTAGGATGTCTTGGAAAGGTATCCCAGCCAACGTTCTAACCGATGGCTTGCCTTGTCTTAGTTGGTCTTCCCAGTGAGGTGAAGTCATGCGTTCATTCACCAAACACTTGCACCCTCTGGTTTCTCCCCAGCTGCAGTTAACTTGAGCCCGGGTGACCCTCGATGGATCGGAGCCTGGTGGCTGGGCCTGCTCATCTCTTCGGGCTTCTTGGTCCTCACCTCTTTGCCCTTTTTCTTCTTCCCTAGAACTATGCACAGAGGAGGGGAGGTAAGGTTCTGAGCGCCCGTGACTCGAGCTAGAGGAGCTTAAGAAAGGGAAGCGGGGTGAATAAAGCAGAGCGGAGCCACTGCGGCCGACTGGGTGACAGCGTAACACGTTTCACCACGCAGAACTTCTCAGAGGCTTTGAGAGGTGAAGGAGCTGGTGAATGTCCAAAAGGTGGTATCTGCTGAATGGTCCGTCACCACATTAGCACTGAAAAGAGCAGGGGGGAGCCGGGTGTGCTGGCGCACGCTTGTCATCCCAGCGTTTGGGGGGCTGAGACAGGAGGATTGCGGTTAGAGGCCAGCCTCAGCCACTTAGTGAGGCCCTGTGCAACTCAGTGAGACCCTGTTTCAAAATAAAGAATAAAAAATAGGCTGGAAGCCAGGCATGGTGGAGCGCGCTTGTAATCCCAGCATTCAGGAGGCTGAGACCAGAGAATTGTGGTTCGCGGACAGCTTCAGGTACTTAGTGAGGTCCTCTGCAGCTTAGTGAGACCCTGTTTCAAAATAAAGAAAAAATAATAAGGCAGGGGGTGTAGCTCAGAGGTCAAATGCCCCTGGCTTCCATCACCAGACCCACACACACAAAAAAAAATAGTGTGGAGTGTAGTTCGGAGGTAGAATGTTCCCGGGTTCCATCCCTAGTACCGCAAAACAAACAAACAAACAAACAAACAAACAACAAATGATCAAAGCTGGGCAGGGTGGTGCATGCCTGTAATCCCAGTACTTGGGAGGCTGAGACAAGAGCATGGCAGGTTTGAGGCCCACCTCAGCAACTTAGCGAGACCCTTGGCAACTTAGACCTTGTTTCAAAATAATAATAATAATAATAATAATAATAATAATAATAATAATAAACAAACTGGGTATGTATAGCTGAGAGGTAGAATGCCCCTGGGTTCAATCCTTAGTTTCCTCCCCCCGAACATAAAATATGTATGGTCCTTTTAACCAAGTTGAATAGGGATCATTGACCAGGGAAGACAGAGGATCTGGAGCCAAGGACAGTCAAAACAAGACAAAAAAACCCACAAAAAACAAAAACAAGAAGCACAGGCACTGTTTGTTTCAAGAGCGCATCTTCACAAACCAGCCCTGAACCATCATGCCTGGAGCGCGGCGGGCGCAGGGCAGGACCACTAACTGACACTCACCCCTTTTGCTGCCCCCAGCAGCCTCCTGCCATGGCGGACGAGGCGCAGAAGATGGAAGAGACCAAGCCCAGGAGCTCCCTGACGGATTTCATTAAACGTAAATTACCCACCCTGCTGCCTGGTTTTCCCCGTGAGCGTGTGGAGTAGGGGTCCCCGGGGCTGTGTGCCCCGAGACGGGGCCCTGCGCATCTTGGTACCTGGAGGGAGGCAGCTCGGCTCCTGACCGTAATGTGTGTGCATGCAGGGTTCCCCCGAATCTTCATGAGGCTCCTGATGAACCCCCTCTTCATGCTGGTGGTCCTGGCCCAGTGTACCTTCTCCTCGGTCATCGCCGGCCTCTCCACCTTCCTCAACAAGTTCCTGGAGAAGCAGTATGGCGCCTCCGCTGCCTATGCCAACTTCCTTATCGGTGGGTCCCGGGGCCCCGGGGAGGGCCTGGGCACCGCGGCCTTCTCTCGGCCCCAGGCCAGACCGGACACAGACAGGAGACAGCAGGACTTGCCCCGGAGAAAGAATGTTAAGGACCTTTTTCCTGGCTGGCAATCTAGAATGTTCTTGGCAGGTTTCTGGGGCTCCTGTCAGTTCCTTCAGGAGTGGGTGGAGGCTGGGGGCGGCCTTCCTCCCTGTCGAGGGGCTGGAGGGCTGACCGGCTGTCACCTGACGTCACCAGGCGGCAGAGGAGAGGCGGAGGGTGGACAGCGTGCCTCTAGGGTTTTTCTCTTCTTCTCCGGAACCTGCGATATGTTTGCTCCTGTAAGAGAAAACGTAGCTCCGTGGTTCTTGACCCCTGAGAGGCTGCCCCAGGGAGCTTTGCCCGGTGCGCAGGCTCGGCCCCACCCAGCCCAGTATGACCAGAACCCACCGAGGTAGAGCCCCACGTCAGCATCGTCGTGGCTGATGTGGCCTCACCAGGTGCCCAGGTGAATTACGGAGCCCTGCCCACAGGTGATCTGGACCATGTGGCGTGAGGTTTGAGGGGGACTCCCTGCACCCCCTGGCCCCCTGTGTGGTCCTCGGAGAGACATGACTTCATGGTAGCTCAGGGATCTTCAGGGTTCAGGTGAGGGAAGGTGCTTAGTATATGCACATTTAACCCAGAGCCCTTGAGCTGCACGAGGGCTATCCTTTCTCTTCTGCCTAGTTCCAGGGCAGTTCTCTAGTGGGGGAGCCTCTCTAGATGCGCCTGGCAGACAGTAAGTGTTTAATTTGTGCCGGTATTGGAGAATTGCTTTGGTATTAATTTCTAAGATGTAAAAAGTCGTCAGGGCCTGGGTGCTGCGCAGGCGCCCAGGCGGGGAGACGCAGCAGCTGTCCAATGCAGAGCTCCCTTCCCGCTTTGCCCTTCATTCTAATGATTAACCTGTAGTAAAAGCCTCAGAGTCAATTGAGCCTTTAGCCCTAAAACTCTATAGAGGCGATCAGTGCCTCTGTTTACCTCCTCTCCTCTGTGACCTGGCCTGGGTAGAGGAAAGGCAAACTCTGTGCGCTGCTTTGAAGCACCCACAGCTGATGGGCAACTAATACTGCCCAGTACAATAGAGGCAAAGGAAAGGCAGATCCTTGACCCCTGCTCTTAGTAAGCGCACTGTCTGGAGACAGAGGCTCCACCCGCCCTGCCTAAGGAATAGGTTGCTAGCCCGTCACCTTGGTAACGCTGATAAGAAGATACCAATACAAAATCTATTACAAGGCCAGGGATGGAGACAGGGTCAGAGCTCCGTTTTCGGGCTCTCCAGCGTGCATGCCAGCATACTGCTTTTCCCTTCCCTTCTCTTTTTATTTCCTACTGGTTTTGTAATGAAGACTCATCCAAGCTGCACCAAGCTGCATATTAATTTTAATTTTTCTTATTCAACAAACTTTAGTTGAATAAGAAAAAGATCCCACGGCACCATTTAAACCATAACAATCGATGTCAGCAATTACTGTTGGAATGGAACCTATCCATGTTCAGTGGTGAAGCCACGCTCCCCTCCTGGGCGCACAGACCAGCTGGCTCTCCTCCCGCAGGCGCCGTGAACCTGCCCGCGGCGGCCCTGGGCATGCTCTTTGGAGGAATCCTCATGAAGCGCTTTGCATTCCCTCTGCAAACCATCCCCCGTGTGGCCGCCACCATCACTACCATCTCCATGATCCTCTGCGCGCCCCTCTTCTTCATGGGATGCTCCACGCCGGCCGTGGCCGAGGTCTACCCACCCAGGTAACGGATACCCTCGGCTGAAGCCAGGGCCCAGAAGTAGTAGCCGCTGGCCTTCCCGGCAGCCTCCTCTCCTCCCTCCTGTCACTGTTGAGCTGATCTCTCAGGTGACAACTTGGAAAATCAGGTCTTAAACAGATGCTCCCTTATGAGACAAGATCAAAGTGGGGGCCACCAGCAATCAGGGTTGGTTTCTGGTTTTTTGTTTTTTTTTTTTTCCTTAAGAAATGGCCCAAATTAAGCTGGGTGTGGTGACACACACTTGTAATCCCAGCATTCAGGAGGCTGAGACAGGAGGATCGCGGTTTGTGGACAGCCTCAGCTACTTAGTGAAGCCCTTTGCAACTCAGTGAGACCCTGTTTCAAAATAAAGAATAAAAAAAAGGGCTGGGGGTGTTGCTCAGAGGTAGAATGCCCCCTAGGTTCCATTCCCAGTACCACCCCCAAAAAAAAAAGCCCCAAATTAATTAGCATGGTTTCAGGATGAATTTGAGCCCCAGGAAAGAGTGTCAGCTCCGAGCCAGATAAAATAACAGAGACTCACTGAGCTGTGGCAGAAAGACAAGAGGAGACGTTTTTGAATCTTAAGAAAAATAAGAGCCGGACACACTTGTAACCCCAACATTCGGGAGGCTGAGACAGGATTGTGGTTAGCAGCCAGCCTCAGCTACTTAGTGAGGCCCTCTGCAACTCAGTGAGACCCTGTTTCAAAATAAAGAATAAGCCAGGCGTGGTGGCGCACGCTTGT
Source organism: Muscardinus avellanarius (assembly GCF_963383645.1). Taxonomy (NCBI): domain Eukaryota; kingdom Metazoa; phylum Chordata; class Mammalia; order Rodentia; family Gliridae; genus Muscardinus; species Muscardinus avellanarius. The sequence continues at coordinate 136,474,600 of NC_137790.1, forward strand.
AATCCCCAGGCTTGGGAGGCTGAGACGGAGGATTGCACATGTTTGAAGCCAGCCTCAGCTACTTAGTGAGGCTCTCGGCAACTTAGTGGGACCCTCTTTCCAAATAAGATATAAGATAGGTCTGGGAGTAGAAACTCTCTGGGTTCCACCCCCAGTACCACCAAAAATAATTAATAAAAATAATAGTAATAATAACAATAGTAATAATAATAATAATAATAATAATAATAAACAGGAGGGCTGGGGTGTAGCTTGGAGATAGAATGCCCCTGGGTTCAATCTCCAGTACCGCAAAAATAAATAAATAAAAATAAATAAAAGCTTCCTTTGTCTCTGGTAAAGGGGAGATGGCCAGAGGGAAGGGCGGGTCACTCGGAACCCGGAATGTACTGCTTCTCTGCAGGCTAACCACAGATGGAGAGCAGCCAGAAGCCTCAGCCTTTAGGTGGCTCTCCCTGAGAGTTCACATCTGATTTCGTCCTCACACAGGCTTGAGTTCTAGTTGTGTGGCTTTTCACTAGTTGGGGGGAAGCGACTTAACTCACCTCAACTACAGGCTTCGTCAAAAGTGAAGAGTTCATCCTAGATTTAGTGGGATGACCTGCCTGAAAACCCCGGCTCTGTGCCCGACACAGACGACATGCTCATTATCATCAATATTGTTATTTCTTTTTTTGCGGTACTGGGGATGGAACCCAGGGGCATTTTACCTCCGAGCTACACCCCCTGCCCTATTTTATTCTTTATTTTGAAACAGGGTCTCACTGAGTTGTGGAGGGCCTCACGGACTGAAGCTGTCCGTGAACCGCGATCCTCCTGTCTCAGCCTCCCTAATGCTGGGATTATGAGCGTGCACCACCATGCCCGGCTCTAGGCTGTAGTTTATCAGCCCTTATGGCAGCCCTCCCCAAAGAAGATCGCGACTGGCCAGTCTGAGGGGCGATGTTCAGTAAGATCAGCCAGTGAAAGCCCTTTGGTCCAGGGATGGTGCGGCGATCTGAAAGATGTCTACAAGACAGGCAGTCCAGGAGACCGCCGCTGCCTCAAGGGGTCCTGGCCACGACCCGCAGCCTGAGTCCCGCAGGAGGAGAAGAGGAAGCCAATATTGCTTCTAACTTCCTGTTGTGGCTGCCATTTCTCTCATTCCGGGGTCTTGGTTGGCCGGTTACTTTGACGCCTGCTGAGGCAGGGGGTTTGTCGACTGACCTTTTACATCAGTAAAATAGGTGAGTCTGGGTTCCCAGGGTCAGAAGAAATGGAGAGGCGCCGTGACCCCTGAACGGTGGCAGATCCACCGCTGGCTCCGGTCGGCATAAGCCGGGGTGGCACAGACCCAAGACAAACAGCCGCACAGGCACATCGCCGGGCTCCGGCGGGGTTCTTTCTTTATTCCGGCTTTGTTTGATTCCTCGTTTCCTGCTCTGCTGGCAGCACATCAAGTTCTATACATCCGCAGCCTCCTGCCTGCCGCAGAGACTGCTCGTGCCCGGACTCCGTCTTCCACCCGGTGTGCGGGGACAACGGCGTTGAGTATGTCTCCCCCTGCCACGCGGGCTGCAGCGCCATTAACATGAGCTCCGTAGCCTCCAAGCAGCTGGTAAGGGCGGCTGGGGGACAGGAGGGGCCCCCGGGGTTTTGGAGCGCTGCGACTACCCTTGCAGACAGACCCTGTGTCCTGGGACTCCCGGCCTCCCCTGGGGCGTACCCACTCTCCCTCCTCCTGCCCTGGGATCATGATCGTTAACCGAAGCCCAAAGTCAGCCAAGGACTGGCCCAGGTCCAAAGAGCACAGGACCCCAGAAGAGACAAGCCAAGGCGCCCCTGCCCCCCCAAGAGGTCTCTGAGCCCCACCCTGGCCTGGCCTCACAGGCACCTCTGGATCCTGTGTTTCGGCCCTGCTGCAAAGCCACGTCAGTGGGCTCAGATAAACTGAGAGCAGGGGCCGGGCATGGTGGGCACGCTTGTAATCCCCGCTCTTGGGAGGCTGAGACAGGAGGATCGCGCAGGTTCGAAGCCAGCCTCAGCTACTTAGTGAGGCCCTCAGCAACTTAGTGAGACCCTGTTTCCAAATAAAGTATAAAAAATAGGTCTGGGAGTATAGCCCAAAGGTAGAAAGCCTCTGGGTTCCACCCCAGTACCACACACACACACACACACACACACACACACACACAAACACAATAATAATAATAAAAATAAAAAATAAACTGAGAGCAGGGGCTTCTGTGACATGGACCCCTAAGGGAGATAGGAGCTGGGAGGGCTTTAACCCTTTCCCTCCCAGGTGGGCCGCACCATGGTGCTCTTTAACTGTGGTGCTGGGGATTGAACCCAGGGACATTCTACCTCTGAGCTCCACCTCTAGCCCTTATTTATCTATCTATCATCTATCTATTTATGAGGTACTAAGGATGGAACCCAGGGGCATTCTACCTCTGAGCTATACCCCCTGCCCTATTTTTTATTCTTTATTGTGATACAGGGTTTCGCTGAGTTGCAAGGGCCTCACTAAGTAGGAGCTGAGGCTGGCCGTGAACTACAATCCTCCTGTCTCAGCCTCCTGAATGCTGGGATTACAAGCATGTACCACCACGCCCAGCTCTTTTTTTTTTTTTTTCTTTTGAGACAGGGTCCTGCTAGGTTTCTGTGAATCTTACTACATTGCTGAGGCTGGCCTCCAACCTGAGATCTTCCTGTCTCAGCCTCCCAAGTCCTAGGATTACAGGCATGCACCACCACGCCAGGCTGTCTGGTAGCTCTTAAGAGGCGAATCTGGGACCAGAAGCCAGAGCCCTGTCTCGGCTGGGTCCCTGTGGCCAAGGCCATGCATCTCCCGGCCACCAGCTCCCCTGTTTCCCGTGCTCACTCGATGGGGCCCTCTGTGAGCGTCAGCCTCCCCGGGCCAGCCAGCAGCAAGCTGACTGGAGTCCTTGGTTTAGTTATTCAACAAATAGAGGGCTGAAGGCTCTGCGCCAGGGGCTGAGGTGTGAGACCAGATCCCTGCTCGCGTGGAGTTTGCAAAATACCCAGTAAATGCACGAGAAGGTTCTATGTCAGGAAGAAACTTGACGGCCAGAGTGCCCGAGACCTCCCTGAGGGTGTGACATTAGAACTGAATCCACACAGCAGAAGAAAGCCTATGAAGACCTGAGAGTCTTGAAAGGAAAGGCACAGTAAGTGCGAGGCCCTGGCACGAACACACTGGGCAGGTGGTAGGAGAGAAGAGGAGGCGGAGGGCACCGGAGACAACACCAAGGGGAGAGTGGGACACCCAGCCGGGCCAGGGAGCAGGCAGGGCTGCAGCCGGGACGCCAGGCTTAGAAGTCTGACGTTCTAGCTGGGCACGGTGGCGCACTCCTGTAATCCCAGTGCTTGGGAGGCTGAGACAGGAGGATCGCAGATTCCAGGCCAGCCCCCCCAATTTAGCCAGACGCTCAGCTTAAAAAGTAAATAAATAAGCTGGGCGTGGTGGCTTATTTATCTCCTAGTACTTGAGAGGCTGAGACAGGAGGACTGCAGGTTTGTGGCCAGCCTCAGCTGCTTAGTGAGGCCCTCTGCAACTTAATGAGACCCTGTTTCAAAATAAAGAATAAAAAAATAGGGCTGGGGATGGAACCCAGAGGTAGAATCTCTCTGGGTTCCATCCCCAGTACAAAAAAAAAGTAAATAAAATAGGGCTGAGAATACAATTCAGAGGTAGAATGCACCTGGGAAGGAGGAGAAGGAGGAGGAGGAGGAGAGGAGGAGGAGAGGAGGGGAGGAAGAGGAGGAGGAGGAGGAGCAGCTGTTGTTGAAGTTGTTAGATGTTCTTTCTCCTAAAAGCGATGGGGGGGCTGTTCCCCCAGGGGTGCCCGAGGAGAGGAAGGCACTCTGAGAGAGCGTGGGCCGGGCCAGCACCCCCTTGGCCCCCTTCTCTGAGGGCACAGGGCAAGCTGCTTCTCCAGCTACCGATGCCCACACAAAAAATTGAGCTTTTCAAACAGCGGGGTGAGGAAGAGCTCGGGCACCCCAGTCCCTCTTAAGGTCGGAGGAGTCTCCGGTGGCTTTTGTGGTTTTTCTTATCTTTATTTACTTACCTCTGACTCATCCGCTTCCAGAAATAATCTTGGCAAGTTGCCAGTGACAGCGTTTAAGTACATCAAGATAAAAATCCATTAGCACGGTATCAGGGGGGAACAATAGTAAATGACAAGGGAAGAAAACCTATGCTTTAAAAGCACGGCAGTATCGTACACAGCATACTCCTGAGTTTCCTGGAAGCCAAGGAAAACGGGGTAGGGGGAGATCATTCCCACGGCCTGTTACATAGATTCCCAAAGTTGAAGATCCCACCCCAGGGAGGCTGGACCAGCGAGGGTGGGGGTCCTTGAGTATAATTGGTAACGGTAAATAAAATTACACAGGCTGTGGAAGTCCCCAGGGAACACTGAGCCCCCTTTTTTTCTGAAAAGGAGGTGGTAAACCAGTAAATTAGGGAATCCATCAGGCTCTGGGAGAATGAACCATGCTAGTTTATTAGTTCCAGCCATGGCCCCCTAACTGCTAGGACACCTCCACGGTCCTAAGCGGGGCCCTCAGACACCGCGGGGAGGAAGGTGAAGACCCGCAGGCCAGTGAGCTGCAGGGCAGTGCGTTTTCAATACTTTTATGGGTACATCGTCATTATGCATCCTAGGGAGATGCCACGCAGCACATGCATTCGTGCACGCAGCGCTCGGTGTCTTTCCCTCCGTACCCCGCCCGGCTCCCCCTGTCCTTCCCCACACACGTTAGTGGGGCTGCTCGTCACATCTGCAGGTGGGGACTGAGCCTTACTTGAACTCTTTCCCAGCTCCCGCCCCTCCCCCAACCCCCTTCTGCTATTCGCAGGACACTGTTGAGCCTTACACACTTACAGGCCCCAGCCGGGGCCTCCTCTGGCGTCCTTCCTTTCCAGCAGGAAGGCTTTGCAGAAGCCTAAGGACTCAGGGCTGGGGGGATTCCATTGGGTTCCCACTGTTCCCCCACATATGTGTGCAACGAACACACAAATGGCAAACACAACCAGCTGTGTGAGCGCACAGCTAGGTGGGGTAGCGGGGCCAGAGGAGAGCCCTGAGGCAGCACGCGGAGGGGCCTGTGTCCCCAGGCACCGCAGGAGCCTGGCCTGAGCTGGATGCTGGCCTGGGTGAAGCTGATTCCTCTTGCCTGGACAGTTAGTGTAGTGTGCCCCCTGGGATACCTGGAGACCCTCGCCTGCTCTCCTCTCCAGGCTCCAAGTCTAGGCTCACCTTCTTCCCCGGGGAGCCCGAGGGTGGAGGGTTTAGAAACAGAGGGACTCAGAGCAGCGCATAGTGGCACACACTTGTAATCACAGCATTTGGGAGGCTGAGACCGGAGGATCATGATTCACAAACAGCCTCAGCTACTTAGTGAGGCCCTTTGCAATTTAGTGAGACCCTGTTTTAAAAAATAAAAAGAGACCGGGCATGGTGGCACACACTTGTAATCCCCGCGCTTGGGAGGCGGAGACAGGAAGATTATGCAGGTTTGAAGCCAGCCATGCTGGCTTAAGAGACCCTGTTTCCAAATAAAAAATATAAAAAATAGGTCTGGGAGTGTAGCCCGGAGGTAGAAGGGTTTCCAGGAACCCCAGTACCACCAAAAAATAAAAATAAAATAAAATAAAAAGACTAAAAAATAGGGCTGGGATATAGCTTGGAGGTAGAATGCCCCTGGGTTCCATCCCCAGTCCTAGAAACAAAAACAAAACAAAAAAAAGAGAGGGACTCAGCTGGGCACAGCGGTGCACACTTGCAATCCCAAGACTCGGAAGGCCGAGGCAGGAGGATCGCAGGTTTGAAGCCAGCCTGGGCAACTTGGGCTGTCAGCAACCCAGTGGGACTCTGTTTCCAAATAAGAAATACAACAGGGCTGGGGAGCGTAGCTTGGAGGTAGAATGTGTCTGGGCTCAGTCCTAGGATCAAAAATCAAACAAAACAATATAGAGACTCTCTGTCCAGAGCTGGCGATGTTTGCGGCGCATGCTGGTGAGCTCAGGACCGTAGATTCGCTCTCACCCTCTCTTTCCTCTCCAAGGTCTATCTGAACTGCAGCTGTGTGGCCGGGGGATCCGCGTCGGCCAAGACGGGATCGTGCCCCATCCCCTGTGCCCACTTCCTGCTCCCGGCCATCTTCCTCATCTCCTTCGTGGCCCTGATCGCCTGCGTGTCCCACAACCCCCTCTACATGATGGTTCTGCGGTGAGTGGCCCGGGGCGCGGCCTCTGCTCCCCGGCTCCCTCTGACCTCACAGGCGCCTCAGTCTCTCCCCGCCCCTCTGGCTCTGAGTCCTCTGAAAGACGGCGTGCAACCGGTTCTTTTGGTAAGAGAGGGAGACCAGGCTAGTGCGGCGGTGCCGGCCCTGTACCGAGCTGCGCCCTGCACCCAGCCGCACCCTGTGGCTCAGAAAGGCAGAGCCGGCCCCTGGCGGAGCCCGCTGCGGCCGGGTTTCCTGGCTCCGCGTGGAGGAAATGCCTACGCATCCACTGACTCTGAAATCCTGAGAGAACGGGAGGAAGGAAGGGAGAGAATTCAGTTGGATGCTCTAAGTCATCAAGGCAGGAAATGGAGGGAAAGTGCAGAGGCAGCGTTGAGAGTCAAGGAAAGTGCTGAACAGGAGGAAACTCCAGGGCGCTAGGGTCCGGGCCCTGGAACCCAGGTCAGAAGAGGCGGGCTGGCCACGGCGGGAGGGAGGAGAGTGTCCGGGCACCGGAGCATCCCTCAGCTGAGCTCCCGGGAACACTGCGCCCAGGTTCTCCTAACCCGCCCCTTGCGGGCCTCGCTGGGCCCTCCTCCCTGTGAAGGCAGAGAGGGCGCAGGATTTAGACTGTAGGTGCCAGGGTCGGAAAGTCCCTGCTCAGCCACACACTGGCTGAGCGTCCTTGGGGGTCGCCTGACCTCGCTGAGCCTCGGTTTCCTCCTCTGTGAAATGGGGATATCAAAATCACCCTCTAAGTGTTAGGCTCAGGATTCTACGACCAATTGCTTTGCAAATATATGGCACTTTACCTATTAATTGCCACTCTTGAGCTAATAATAATAATAACTATTATTACTATAATTATTATTATTATTATTATTATTAACCGGGAGCTAGGTGCCCCAGGCTTTTTTTCCCCAGAAGGCTAGGAGAGGAGGGAGGAGCTGAACCAGCCACTTGTTGAGATCTGTTCACAAATTGACTATCAAGTTCACTTGGAAGCTGCCAGCCCCTGTCATGATCATGGCTTTGCGGGTGCTGGCAGATGGGAAGCCCCTGGGTCAAACAGAAAAGGACTTCCTGCACAGAGCGGCTCACATCTGGAACCCCAGGAGTTGGGAGGCTGAGACAGGACTATAGGTTTGAAGCCAGTCTCAGCAACTTAGCGAGACCCTGTTTCAAGACACAAAAAGGGCTCGGAGTGTAGTTTGGAGGTAAAATACCTCTGGGTTCAATCCCCAGTACCAAAACATAAACTATTACTCTGACTACTTCTGTTGCACCCCAGGATGGGAAGTCACAGAGAACAGAACATTATTTCAACTGCAGGATGGGCTTTTCTAGAAACATCTCTCCTTTCCAAGTCTGGTCAGGATTGCAAGTAAAGCTGGAATGGAAGTCCCAGGATCCCATGATGGTTTAAAGACAAATCCCACCGGGAAAGATGACAGAGCAGAGGTCGTTTACTGCAGAAGATGAGACTTCCAGGCAGCTTTGGAGGTGCCCAAGCAGTATTTCCTTTAGTCCCAGCCCCCATCGGGCCTGGGAGGTCATGCTGGGAGCAAAGGTCAGCTGGGGACCAGAGGGAGGGAGAGAGAGAGACAAAAGAGGAGGGGAGAGAAGAGAGAGAGGGGGAGAAGAGAGGAGAGAAGAGAGAGGGAGAGAAAGACGGAGATCTGCTGAAGATAAATAGAGCAGAGACTAGAAGAGGCCCAGGAGCTCAATCAAAAGCCAAAGTGGGTTGTGGGTGTCGGGGACTCTGCCCAGGGCAAAGATGAAGACAAGATGAAGTCCACCATTAAAGACCAAGCCGCTGCAGGCTCCGGAGGTATAAAGAAGCATCCACAGGTCAGGATCTGAGGCGCTTTTCATAGGAGGCCTGACCCAGCTGTTGCTGGGAAACTGCAGACACCCAATGGATGTCCCTGCCTGGGCCATCCCTGGGGGTCTGGAACAAGGCCCTTCTATTTTGCTGGCAGAGGTGTGGCGGTGGGTAGAGCCCTGGGGTTGCTTTTGAGTTCCCTGGGCACTGTGTCCTCAGCCCCGACAGCGCCCACGGGCCGAGGACAGAGGTCCAGGCCCAAGCCCGGGGGCTCTGCAGGTGTCTCCGCCGGCCGCTCCTGGCTCCCCACCTTGCGTGTGATGGGGGTGTGGAGAGCCTCTCTGCTCCAACTCCCCAGCGTGCGCCATCAGCCCCGCTGTCTGAACCGCCTAACTCAGCCAAACACATTTCCCCCTTGAAGGAGGGAGGGACCAGCTAGAGAGTTTGCAGGACCCAGGGCAAGTGAAAACATCAAGCCCTTGGCTCAGAAATTATTAAGAATTTCAACACGGCCACAGCAGATGCTTCGAGCAAGCACAGGCCTCTCAGAGGGTGGAGCCCCGCGCAGCTGCACAGGTCGCGTGCCCACAGAGTTGGCCCGGGGTGAGGGATACTTTCAGTTGTGCACGGAAGCCGACAGCCCAGGGGCCTCAATTACACCAGGGCTGTCTTTTCCTGGTATAAGACGCTCAGGGAGATGTTCAGACCTGCCACAAAGGCCCTGCCAGCCACCCTCTGGTACCACTCCTGCATCCTTCCTCCTGAAGTGGGCCTACCTGGGCAGCCCGGGCAACCACACAGTCCAGTAGACCTCTCTCGTTCTCTCTCTCACTCTCTCTTGCTCCCTCCTGCTCCTTCTCCTCCTCCTCTTTGTCATTTTTCTCATTGTCTCCTCCCCCTCCTCTTCATCCTCCTCCTTTTCCTCCTCTTCCTCTTCCTCCTCCCATTCCTCCTCCGTTTTCTCCTTGTTTCTTTGGTTTTCGTATTAAGGATGGAACCCAGGAGCATTCTACCTCACCCGCTCCACCCTCTTTATTATTAGTTTTAATTTTGAAACAAGATCTCGCTACGTTGCTGTGCCTGGCCTCTAAACTGTCATCCTTGGGTCTCAGCCTCGCAAATACTGAGATTGCAAGCGTGCAGAGATTCCCAAACTTGAACTCACATCAGGATTTCCTGGGACGGCTTGTGAAAACACAGGTCACTAGGCCCCCACCCCCGGAGTCTCTGTCTCTTCTGGATCCATCCGTGCATTGTTAGCTGCTGCACAGCCCGAGAGCCTGCAACCTCTCACGAGTGCTCGGGGGATGCTCTGATCCAGAGGAGGATGCTCTGAAGCCACTGACTCACCAATAGGAATGCTTGGCCCGGCTGCAGCCGGTCGTCCAGGTGGCCCATCGGGCCAGGTGGGAACAGGTCTGGACCTGTCTAAGGCTGGCCACCCGCTCCCCAGGGGATGGTGCAGCCCCGAATCCTCTAGGTGCTAATTTCCCCATTTTCCTTTTCAGTGTGGTGAACCAAGAAGAAAAGTCCTTTGCCATTGGGGTACAGTTCTTGCTGATGCGTCTTCTGGGTGAGTGTCTAAGAGACCCCTTCCTGAGCAGTGGGCGTCCGAGAGCTCTGGGGAGCAGGGCAGGCCTGGGGGAAGCCCTATCTCAGCCCTGCTGTGCATAATCAACAGCAGATGCCCAGATCCTACATGAACCGTGTCCCTATTGCTTGAGGTTAGGAAAGATTCCATGTGCAGCATTCATTCCACACTCAATTATGTAAGAAGAGTGAAAAGTGGACCCAGCTGAGAATGCCTCGGAGCAAGGTAACAGCAGGCCTTTTTACATCTGTCTTTCTCCAAGAATTTTCTGTAAGAACAAACTCTTGCATTCCTGCCCCAGAAGGACGGCAACCGAGCCCTGCCCTGGCTCTCTTCCAATTTTGCCAAATTCAGTCGTTTTACTGCAGTTCAGAGAATATTTCTTCTGTGTGAGGTCCTCTGCCTGTGAACCCTGCCCGTCCTCGAGCAGCCCAGAGCCCTCCGGAGGACCAGCGGTCCTCCACAGGGAGGGACCTGCCCCCGGGAGCAGGAGGCACCTAGCTCCCCCTGGGTGCACGGTCTGAGAGTTGGGGGACACTTTGCAGGCCCTTTCCTGGACTGTTTACTCTGGGATGTTCTTAATTTACTTTGTTTTTCAGTGTGGGTATTAAACCTAGGGGCATTCTACCTCAGAGGTACACCCCGGCCTTTTTTATTTTTTAGTTTTTTAGTTTTTAGTTTGAAACAGGGTCTTGCTAAAGTTGCTGAGGGTTTGCTAAGTCATCTCTGCTGGCCTGGAACCTGCGATCCTCCTGTCTCAGCCTCCCAAGTACTGGGATTACAAGCGTGCACCACCATGCCCAGCTCTTTATATTAATTTGTAACTTACCATCTATAACTCAAAACTTGCACTGAGGCCTCTGCTGAGAAGATCTTACATCTCTCGCTGCCCGACCAGCAGCTGGAACAGGCTCCAAGTCTTTCAGTGACCTTGAAAATGACCCCTCTTTCCCACTACTACAAGCACTGGCTGTTTTTTTGTTTTTGTTTTTTTTTTTTCCTAACTCGATGCAAGACCATGGTTAGAAGGCTCAGGCCTGGCTAGATTCCATTTGTCCCTCCACGCTGAAACTGATGAAAGGACTCTCTATTTATAAACCCCAGCAGGTTTACAATTACCCATTAGTACCTGGTTGGGAAAGATTTCTGGCTTGATGTCTACTTACGGAAGCGTCAATAGGAGGCCAATCCTCCGGCCAGTTTCTATCCTCTGTTCACTTGGAGATGGGGTAGTTAGCACACAGGGTCAGTAGTGAGGTGGCTTCTGCTCCCATGGCGGGGGGCACGTGGGGGAGGCACATATCACCTCTTCCTTTGCTCAGGACCCAGCAACTCACAGGCCCTAGAGGAGTCTATTCTCAGCACTGTGGTGCTGAGTCTGGAATGGGCCAGCCTCAATGAGAATCCGGAGCTCAGAGCTGCCTGATTTGAACCAATGACACAAAAAGGGGCGTTCAGAATACTCAACAGCCAGAAAGACCCAGTGCTTACTGGACTAGGTCTAGCCTCTCAGCAGCAGGGAGTCATGGGTGTTGGGGGTCTTCAGGGGTCTTGTCTCATTGAGTAGGCAGCATGGAATGATGGCAGAACACAGGATTTGAACCTCTATAAGCCTGGCTTCAGAGACTAGTCCTGAAGCTGGGCATGGTGGTGCATGCCTGTAATCCCAGTACTTAGGAGGCTGAGACAAGAAAATGACAGATTTGAGACCAGCCTGAGCTACTTAGAGAGGCTCTCAGTAACTCAACAGGACCTTGTTTCCAAATAAAAATAAAATAAGGCTGGGGGTATAGCTCAGAGGTAGAAGGCCCCTGGGTTCCATCCCTACCACCAAAAAAACAAAAGCAGTCTAGTCCCTGAACTGGCACCTGGTCTAGCAGGCCACCTGTAACTGTGAATTTGCCAAGCTCACCTTCCCGAAGGGTCCAGGTGAGGACTTGGGAAATCAATGCCCTTCTAGATCGTATCTCCACTTGGGGCCAACCTTGGGCGTGAGAACATCTGAGCTGGCACCGGGGTGACCCCGGTGACTCATTCTTCCCGGGAAGGATGGCCCAGGTCCCTTTATTCCAATCCTAAGCCTTCTGGCGAAAGAGAGATTCAAGCTTCACTGACAGCCATTACCCTTTCCCAAGTCACTGTGACCCCCGAGGGCCGGGCCGGGCTGTTCACGCCCATGAACCGCACAGGGGCCTTGGCCCCAGGTGACCCGGGCTCTCTCGCCTCTCTTCCCGCTGAGCCAGCCTGGCTGCCATCCCCGGCCCTCTACGGCCTCACCATCGACTACTCCTGCATCCGGTGGAACACAAAGTGCTCCGGGAAGCGGGGGGCCTGTGCCTACTATGACAACGACGCCCTCCGGGACAGGTGAGGCCCCACCTGCACGTGTACCCAGGAGGCCCGGGCCTGGGCCTTAGCAAAGAGTAGCCATTTGCCCAGCTTGTTACAACAGCCCGGAGCTATGGAAGATACCAGGCTAGCCTCCCAGTACCCAGAGAGGGGCCACCTGGCTCCTGGCAGAGGTCCAGGGTGGGGGGCCCCGACTACCTAGCAAACCAAGCCCTGCTGCAGTGCCACAGAGCCCCCGTCCATCATCCACAGACCAGCTGCCATCAGCCAGAGACTGGGGCTGGCAGAGAAGGTCAGGGCAGGCACAGATGCCTCCTCCTTTGGCTGTGCTGCCAGGGCTGGCCAGGGTGCCGGTGCCACCTTTTGGGAGGCTGAGGACCCCTGGAGTCCTGTGTCTACACCCCACCTGCCCCCTGGGGCGAGTATATCCTTTTAGGTCCCCACCTGGGTGTACGGGATCCCCACTGAGCGTCGTGGGCACATTTTCTGGGCCACGGGGCGGGGGGATGGCGCTCCGTCTCTCGGTTCCCTCTTCACCGGCCCCTCTCTCCTCCCATCCCACAGCTACCTGGGCCTGCAGGTGGGCTACAAGGCGCTGGGAACCCTGCTGCTGTTCTTCATCAGCTGGAGGGTAAAGAAGAACCGGGAGTACGACGTGCAGGAGAAGGCGGCAGGCCTCGTCTGACCCTGGCCGCTGACCCTGGCCGCCGCCCCGCTCCGGAGGCCGGGCCTGCCCCCGCCACCCTGCCTGTACTTACTAACGTTAACACCCCGTCTTTTCCTTTTTGGTTTTTTGTTTTTAATGAGAAAGAAGCCCCCAGTCGCGGTTTGCCTTCCCTGTCCCCTCCTCTCGTCATCTCTCCCAAGCTTCCCGAGGGCTGACGTGTACCCGGGCTGTGTCAGCACAGAGCCCGTCTTCCCTGGCTCCTTGGAAGGGGCACCCGCTGCCTCCCTCCGGCCCTGTGGGGACGTGGGGCGTAGGGACTGTACCTCCTGTGTGTCCTAAGGGAGTCGGGAAGGGGGATCTGCTCTCCTTGCCAAGCAGTCTGGTTCTCCTCTGACTCTACATCCCGCAGGGAAGAAGAGAAGAAGAGGAGGAGGCTGAGTTATTAATAGCCAGCGCTGGGCCAGGGCAGGGGAGCCAGCTGTGGCTTCCTTTGCATCTGGATTTAGCAGAGCAGTGAACCTGGCTCTCTGGGCCCTTAGATCGCCACATCCTGGCCCGGCGGCCATGTTGGGAGCAGCCACGTTGGGAAGTACAGCCCCATCTCCGTTACCCACACTCTGGCCACAGAGTAGGAAGGAAGAAGAACCGAGAATGGGTCCTCCAAATACTGTTCATGTGAACCCCAGGCCTCCGTGTCTCTGGACCTACACGTGTCTTCTCTGTCTTTCTGAAATTACATTTCAAACCAAGAACGCCGCGTGTTAGAGATCGGAGACAGGCCCGTGCGAATGTTAGGAAGCCCGGAGCGTCACCCTCACCATGGGGACGAGACCCCTCATCTCAAGGACCCACTTCGTGTTTCCCTGGGAGCAGATGAGGTGGCTTCACGCACACTTCCCTGTCTGGCCGTCGGCCTGTATGTAAAGGACTGAAGGTGCCAGTTAGCCGGGCATGGTGGCACACACCTGTAACGCCAGTACTTGGGAGGCTGAAACAGGAGGATCACAGGTTTGAGGCCAGCCCACAGTAACCTAGCAAAAACCTGTTTAAAAAAAAAAGAAAAAAGGCTGGGGTTGTAGCTTAGAGGTAGAACACCCTTGGGTGCCATCCCCAGCAACACACACACACACACACACACACACACACACACACACACACTTCACCAAGCGGTAAAGCAAAGTGGTCATCAGGCTGTGACCACAGAATAGAGACCAGCAAGGTTGACTTCCCTAGCTGCAAACACACCCTTCTGTGTACCAACATTTCCTCTGTCTCTTCTCACCAACTCTAGAGAAGTGGGCGCCCTCTGTGGGCCCGGGCTGGGAGGTGCCAGACGCCAACACAGCAATTGTTCTCTCCACTGGAGACCGACTCTGTACCTAGGATTCCTAGTGCCTGATTCTCCAGAGAGCTCCCCTCAGACTGTACCTCACCTTCCCCCATTTCTACTTGGGCCTCCTCCCAGGGCAGTGTAGACGGTGTGCGACCTGACCATCCCTGGCCCGCCAGCCTGACTCTGCCCCTGGGCCTTTTGGAGATGGATCTGGCTCACTGTGTCCGCTGGAGCAGCTGGACATTGGTCATTACCATGCGGGACCCTTGGGTGCCACTCTTTGGAAGACCCCCTCCAGAAGTACAGCAGAAGCCACCTTTGGAAAGACCGCATCTGTTGACAAGCCCAAAAGGTCATGTTGGTGGCCAAAGGGCTGCAAGACTGAAGTCTTCGTGGAAGCCACGGTGGTAGACACCTTCTCTCCAGAGCCACCAGCCAGCCTTATTTCCACAGATCTCGCTCAGGAAGGGAGGCCCCATGCAACGTTGGGGGCTAATTTCGGCCTCCGCAGTGGTTCTACTTGGAAAACACCTCCCTGAAAACAGCCCTGGTCCTTGCTGCAATTGAACCAAATTCTAAAGGCGTCTTCTATGCCTGGCCCCATGAACAATGCAGGCTAATCTTCAAGTTCTGGAAGAGTGGTGGCCTTCTCAAAGCTTCCTTCTATTATGTTTCTATTAAAATATTATAATTATAATATTATCATTATAATTGATGTAACTTGGTCATGAATTTGTGCCATTGCATACATCTATCAGAAAGCAGACAGCCAGGCGTGGCGGTGCACGCTTTTAATCCCAGCATTTGGGAGGCTGAGACAGGAGGATCACAGTTCGAGGACACCCTCAGCTATTTAGACCCTTTGCAACTCAGTGAAAGCCTGTTTCCAATTAAATAATAAAAATAGGACTGGGGGTATAGCTCAGAGGTAGAATCCCCCTGGGTTCCATCTGCAGTACCGCAAAAAAAAAAAAAAAAAAAAAAAAAAAAAAAAACACACTTTCTAGATGGAGAAGTCCCCATAACACAGCACGGACAAGGGGATTAGAGGTAATGAACTGTCAGCCCATCGGCCTGGTACTGAGTAGATACTCGGCACTTCTTGTTCCTTCAGTGAAATTCTGCAAATAACTGTTAAAGGCTGGCGAGGCTGGGATCTCAAGAGACCTAGTCACTGCTCTTGAGTTTCTGTGGGGAAGCAGGATCAGATGTGAACAGCTTTGTCTGTGACATAAGACGGAATCGGTATCGTAGTGATAACTGGTGACTTCTCCCCGGCCAATCTTTCCACTGCTAGCACAAAATACAGTGACATCCCTTTTATTCCACTTCCAAAGCCAAGCTTCACAAACTTCCTGAGTGGAAGATGCGCAAGTGGAAAGGGTGTTGTTAAGATGTGGATTCGGAACACTCTTGACTCACCCCCAAGGGTATTTCTGTGGTTTTCAAAGGGACCCAGCAAGGACACTTCTCACTGGCTGCTCCCTGCGGCGGGCGTGGGTGGTCCGCAGCCCTGTGTGGCGGAAACCAGTGCATCAGAGCCGCGGGAAGCTCGTGTGCGTGCGGGCCACTGAGGGAGGCACAGACTGACAGGCTTTTGGTAAATTGTAGCATGTGTGGAGGCTGAGAAGGTAAAGGGAGGCCTGTTGAGTCTGATTTCCTAGATCGCCATAACCCCTCTTGGGGGCTTCGAAAATAAACTAAGAGGCCCGGTCTGATGGTGCGCACTTGCAATCCCAGTACTTGGGAGGCTGAAACAGGAGGAATACAAGTTTGAAGCCGGCCTCAACTACTTAGTGAGGCCCTCCGCAACTTAGTGAGATCCTGTTTCCAAATAAGAAATAAAATCGGGCTGGGGGTTTAGCTCAGAGATAGAACTTCTCTGGGTTCAATCCCAATGCCATACAAAATAAATAAAAGGCATGGTGGTGCACACCTGGAATTCCAGTACTTGGGAGACTGAAACAGGAGGATCTCAGGTTTGAAGCCAGTCTCCGCAACTTAGACACTTAGCAAGCTAGGAAACCCTGTGTCCAAAAAGAGGGAGGTGCTGAGGGTAGGGACTGGAGGTACAAGGCCCCTGTCTTCAATCCCAAGAGCTCTTATCAGTAATGAAAAAGTTCTCACTTCACGAGCAAAAAAAAAAAAAAAAAAAGTCACTATTATCCCTTTAGATTAGTTGAGCCTGATGTTAAATCCCCATCCTGCTGACTGGCTGGAAATTCAGCATCAGTCATGCTGGGCACTGGCTCCCAGAGCCATCCCGTGATCCTCGGGTGCCCCTACATTACAGGCCACTGTAGCCAGGTGTGGTGGCACACACCTGTAATCCCAGTACTTGGGAGACTGAGACGGGAGGATTGCAAGTTCAAGGCCAGCCTCAACAATTTAGCAAGACCTCAACAACGTAGACTCTATTTTAAAAAGTAAAATAAGTCTGGGGTGCAGCTTAGAGGTAGAACACCCCTGAGTTTATAATCCCAGGACCACATAAAAGTAAAAATAAAGGTCATTGTAGGTCTTTGGTCCCTTCCCAATCTGGAGCCCCCTAGTGGTGGCTCTACAGAAGCCGACCCAGGGCTCAGTCGGCCTCCCTGGCCACACCCTCAGCTGTACCCTCTCTTCCATTATCCAGCCCTAGAAGGCTTGCCCCCCACCGGCACCACTCCATCTCTCTGAACAACCCAGCCCACCAGGGATGAAAGGAGGAACTATGAAAGACGGATCTACTTGTGTGTGTGTGGTACTGCCGATGAAACCCAGGGGCATTCTACCTCCAAGCTCCTGTTTTCTCTTCTTTATTTTGAAACAGGGTCTCACTGAGTTGCAGAGGGCCTCACTAAGTAGCTGAGGCTGGCCTCGAACCGCCATCCTCCTGTCTCAGCCTCCCGAATGCTGGGATGACAAGCGTGCCCACCACGCCCGCTCCTACAGGAATATTTGTATTCCATTCTTCTTTGATACTCCTTAGAATAAGAGGAGAAATGCAGCGACAAGCCAACACTGCATCTGCATCCAGTCCCCTTGCCCAAGCCCTCTGCAAGGCTCCCCTCCACAGCCCCATGTTGGAAGCCAGACTGGCCTTCAGGTCCCATTTGAAAACGAGGAATCTGAAATCAAGAAAGCCATGGTGGCCAACTTCACACAAATCAAAGCAGGCCAGGCCGGGACTCGAACCAGGCTGCCTGGCTCTCGCTGCCCGCTCCCACCCCATCTCCCCTGCTGAGTCATTCTGGAGTTAGAGGGTCAATGTGGGGAGGGCTCCTCTTTTCTCACTTAAGTTTACACGGCAGGGAGCTGGAGCATCTCCTTAGGGCCGTGTAAGAAAGGTGGGGACCACAGGTGATATTTCATTTACGTGTGTGTGTGTGTGTGTGTGTGTGTGTGTGTGTGTGTGTGTGTAAGAGAGAGAGAGACTCTGCAAATCCAGGAGAAAATTCCTCCCCTTCAGAACTAAGTAAACACCTAGAAATGTCCCTCTCCCGCCAATAGCACCAGATTCATCATAACCTTTCAGCAGAGATTAAATATGTAAACAGGTCCTGGGCAAGCCCTGGGCAAATCAAAAGAAAGCCTTTCTCCCATGACACCCCGTGCCCAGCCCCAAAGTTGGGGACACTCCCCGGGGCTCACCACCTTACTGGAGTTCTGCCTCCCAGGCACCTGCTCCGCCTTGATCAAGATAACAGAACGTGCCCAGGTGGTGCCGTGTACCAAGCCACCCACCCCTTTAACAAACTCCCCCAGCAGGTGTGGCTCCGGCTCTGGAACCTCAGCGACTCAGTCACATGGCAGAAAAGGGGTTTACCTCCTGCTCACGGAGTCTGCGGCAGGTGGGGGTGACTCTTGGGGACTGTGGTTTCCTAGCGCAGCTTAGGAAAGCAGGCTGCTTGGGCTGATCCAAGAGGCCGGGGAGACAGTCTGGGAAGGGCTCGCAGGATGGGCAGACGCTTTGGTAGGAACACACGGCTCTGCGCCTAGCCCATGGCCAGAGGTAGTCACGTGGTCCTGCCTAACTGCCATCAGGTGAGGACAGTAGTCAATCCGACGTGCTCAGAAAACAAAGCGGATGTGAGTGAGTGCTGGAATCATCTCCCGCAGCGAGCCGGCCTGGGTGGACAAGGCTGCCCACGGAGGCACTTCCACCAGCTTTGTCGGGCTGTTGGAGGAGGGGAGAGGACGGTCAGGAAGGGCTTCCCAGCGGCCAAGCACCCATGGTGGGTCCCAAAAGGTAAAATAATAAAAGGCCGTTTGGGGCGGGGTGGGAGTGGGGACCAAGACTGAATCCAGGAGGCAGAGATGAGCGGCGGCCGGGAGAGACGCGGGGTCAGGAAAAGATCCTCTTCGGGTGGTTGAGGTTTGCTGGGCCGAGGGACGGCAAGGCTGAGGGGCCCGAGGGAGGCCAGCTGACTGAGGGGAGAAGGAGGGGGGCTGAGCTGCAGTGGAGGGGTCTCAGCAGCCCTGGGGTGCAGGTGGGAGGCAGTGCACCTGCCGCGACCACAGCTGGAGAAACGAAGCCCCTCCCTTCCGGTGGCCACTCCTGCCTCTTCTATCCGCTCAGTACCTGACGTGCCCGAGCAAAGCGCAGGAGCTGTGAGCTCATGCAGCCGAGAGATGAGGGGAAGGGCCAGGGCGGGGCTGCAGGTACAGAAGGCTTTCCGGGCAGAGGGGACAGGCACAGGTGTGCACAGGGGCAAGCAGGAAACCTGTGTGCATCTGAGAACTCACGGCCCAGGGCATCTGGGCCAGAGTGGATGGTCCAGTCCAATGAGCTGAAGGCCTGAATGAGGAAAAAGGCTGTCCCCGAGTCCGAGAGCACACCCACCTCTGACTGCCTTCAGCTGCCACACTGCCTGGCTTTCACCTTGAACTGCATCAGCGGCTCCTCCTGGGTCTTCGGCGGCCCGAGTGCAGGGCCGAGGCCCGCCAGCTCCCACAGCTGTGAGCCAGCCTCCTAACGATGAATCGGCCGGTCTCTCCTCATTTCGTTCAGGGTTCTGTTTCTCTGCAGAGTTCAGGCTAAGACTATACCACGGCAGCACTGCAGACAGCAATGTATATTGTCACTATCCTCCGTCAGTGTCCTCATTCCCATAATCCAAAACAGCCGACCACAGAACTGAGAGGAGGAAGAGTTAGTTGCTCACAGCTTTTGGAGATTTCAGAGGTTCAGTCCATGTGAGGCTGGGTCTGCAGAGTTCGGGGCATGGCAGCAAGAAGAGGAGAGAGGAAAGCAAGGTGCAGGTCTACGACCCACGCTGGCTTGGTGCTACGTGTGCCTACTCCTGCCCTGGGGAAGGATCTTACACCCAGCTAACAAACCCAGGAGGGCTTTCCTAGCTCAGAGTCCTCACCTACAGTCATCCTGGGAAGGCTCCCAAGGGGGCAGAAGCAGTCCTCTGAAGTGCTCGCAGGGAGCCCCCACTTGCTTCCAGCCTCTCTTTTAGCGCCTAGGCAGGAGGCAACTCTAGCCCCTCTCTCTGGTCCTCTCCCACGTTCTCTCTCCGCAGTAGCACGCCAGGCATGGGAGTGGAAATGCTCAGACTCAGGGAAGAACTGGGAAACTTTAAGCCAGGCATAGTGACTGTTAATCCCAGTACTTCGGAGGCTGAGACAGGAAGATTGCAGGTTTGAGACCAGCCTCGGCAACTTAGACCCTCAGCAACTCAGTAAGACCCTGTTTCAAAATAAGGAATAAAAAAATGGGTCTAGGGGTGTAGCTCAGAGGTAAAATGCCCCTGGGTTCCATCCCTAGTACCTTATAAATAAATAAATAAAAATAAAAATAAAATAGGACTGTGGGTGTAGCTCAGAGGTAGAATACCCCTGGGTTCATTCCCCCATTATGGGGAGCAGAAATGAAAATTTGAAAAAGAGCTTTGGGCAGGCCCCAGATGTGTTTTAACCCCCTCTGGTCTGAGAGTTCAACACATAGGCATCCTCTTTAAGTCCATACAACCCCCAAATCCATAAGCGAGACCTCAGAGGTCCCAGCAAAAAATAAATGTTTGTTAAAACCTTCTTCCTCCTGATACATCACGACTGCCAGCTTACACGAGAGGAACTGGGGGATCGGGAAAGAGAAGATGGTATTTTCATAACGGTGGCTCCTCTGTCCCAGCGACCTGGAAGTTCCAGAAAGGCTCCCGAAACCCAGCGTGTGTTGAGAGCTCAGAATGCACCAAATACCCTCAGAGGCTCAGACATCCGCCCCTGAATCTTCACGACAGCCCTGTGAGGTGTGGCTGTCACGCCATTTCACGGACGAGGGAACCCGAACACAGCCGGTTGAGGTCGCAGCTCCCCGCGGCTTCTGCAGCCCGGCGCCCCAGGTCCAGGGAGCCTGGTGAGGTGGGCGTGGCGCAGCGCTGTGGGCGTGGCCAGATGGAGGTGGGCGGGGTCTCCGCGGTCTGGAGTCACCGCCGGCCGCTAGGGGGCGCCGCCCACCTGGCTGCGGCCGGGCAGTGCGACCCGCGGTGGCACTGCGTTCTTTGGGCCAAAAGGACCTTCTGCGGCCAGCTCCCTGGGGTCTGTCCACCCTACCCGGCGCCCCGCTGGCAGCCCAGCCTCCCCGCCAGGGCGCCCCGAGCCCATCCACGCCTGCGTCCCCCTCCTCTGGCCATCGCAAAGGGGCCGAGCGCATCATCACCGGCCACGGGACACCATTTAATCTGCCTGTATTTTCAGTACGGAGAGGCGACGGGCACGTCCGAGCGCTGGGCTGTGGAGAATTAGGTGTCACAGGGCAGGGCGGCCACCCAGGCGCGGGTGGGGCCACCGCACACAGATGCCACAGCCTCGTCCGCCTCCTCCTTCCTCCACTTCCCCAGACCTTCCCGGAACAGGAGGGGCCTCGGACTGAAACCCTGGGCAGGATCCCAGGCGCTGGCCACCGGGGCAGGGCCGGTGCCTCCTGTCAGGACGAGGGCGTTCCCCAGGGCTGTGCACCTGGCCCGGGCGGGGGGTCGAGACAAATAGAGCCCCTTCCTCCGAGGGACGGCGGGCGCGGAGACCCGGAGAGCGCGGCGCGCAGTTGCAAGGGCTGATGGACCGCAGGGGCAGTGGTGCGTGAAGGACACCGGCAGGCCCTGCATCCCAAGGCCGTCCCCAAGCCGCCTCCATCTCAGCCCAGGCGCTCGGCATTCATCGATGAGATGGAAAGCTTGGGAACCAGAGAAAGGAAGCCCTGGAAGGCTCAAACAACAAGAAGCCCAGAGGCCTTGATTGACAACTCACATTTAAATGGATAAAATATCATTGCACTTAGATTTAATAACATTTGAATTTAATTTAATAATTAAATTGAGTAACATTTAAACAAATACAATTAAATAAATAAAACAAAAGTAATTGGTTTAAAATCAACTTACTATTCATTGGGTGTGTGTGTGTGTGTGTGTGTTTTGTTTTTGTGATACTGGGGATTGAACCCCAGGGACATTCTGCCTCCGAACTACACCCCCAGTCTTATTTTTTATTCTTTATTTTGAAACCAGGTCTCACTGAGTTGCAAAGAGCCTCACTAAGTAGCCGAGGCTGTCTGCAAACCGTGATCCTTTAGTCTCAGCCTCCCCAATGCTAGGATTATAAGCGTGCGCCACCACGCCCGGCTTTTATTCTATATTTTGAAACACGGTCTCACTAAGTTGCAGAGGACCTCACTAAGCAGCTGAGGCTGATCGCGAACTGAGCTGAATAACTAAGCTGAGGCCGCGAATGTCCACTATATACTAAAAAAATAGCTCCAAGTTATTCTAAACTGATATGCTAGAGCAAATTCCAAATTTAGGAGTTCACCAAAGTATTAGCCGATTTCTTTGGCACCAGCTGAATGGTGGCTACCCGTCCCTCTTCACATCAGCGAGGCTGAGGCAGTTCGTGTGTCTCCTCCATTGCCTCGAGAACTCAACTCTTTGACGAATTCATGAAAAGTTTTGCCTCTGCAGCTAGTCTGGACTGGGTACTGATGTTTAAAATCTGGGAGAGCCTGGTGCGGTGGCATGCCTGTAATCCCAGTACTTGGAAGGCTGAGACAAGAGGTCAGCAGTGCGTGGTAACTTAGCGAGATCCTGTTTCAAAATTAAAAAAACAGGCCAAATGTAGTGGCGCACGATTGTCATTCCAGCATTTTGGGAGGCTGAGATAGGAGGTTCGCGGCCAGCCTCGGCTACTTAGTGAGGCCCTTTGCAACTCAGTGAGACCTGCTTCAAAATACACACTTGTGTTTTGTAATCCTAGCGCTTGTAATCCTAGCGCTTGGGAGGCAGAGACAGGAGGATTGCACAGGTTTGTAGCCAGCCTCCCTGGTTTAGGAGACCCTGTTTCCAAATAAAAATATATAAAATAGGTCTGGGAGTGTAGCCCAGAGGTAGAAGGGTTTCCAGGAACCCCAGTACCACCAAAAACAAAACAAAACAAAAAAGACCCTGTTTCCAAATAAAAATAGGTCTGAGAGTGTAGCCTGGAGGTAGAAGGGTTCCATCCCCAATACCACCAAAAATAAATAAATAAATAAATAAATAAATAAATAAATAAATAATAAAAAAATAGGGTTGAGTTGTGGCTGGGAGGAAGAATGCCCCTAGGTTCCATCCCCGGTATCGCAAAAAGTAAATCAATTAATTAATTAATAGCAGATAGGGTTGGAGGATGTAGCTCAGAAGTAAAACACACCTCAGTTCAGTCCCAGGAGCACATACACCCTCATGTACCAGATGAGACCTAATAACACTATTCAGATTAGCCCCGTGCTGAAAAATATCACCACACATATATAAACACACACGGATACCTACATAACACATACGACGATAAAATGTAAACCAGCTATTCCAGTATCCATCCATTCTGCCTCGGTGACTTCCGCTGAATCGGGGCATTTCTTCTTTATTCGAGGTCTAGTGATTACAAAGCAAATCAGACCCGCGCCTCCAGTATGCCCCAGACAGAGCCTCAGGTCTTCGTGGCTGGGGCACCGGGTCTAACCACTTCTCTGTTCTGAATCATGACTCCTTCACCATCATGAAATAGATTCTGTAGCCGGGCATAGCAGCCCATCCTGTGATCCTAGTACTTGGGAGACTAGACAGGAGAATGACAGGTTGAAAGCCGGTCCTACTCAGAAATGTAGCACGACCCTCAGCAACTTAGACTTTGTTTCAAAACAAAATATAAAATAGGACTGGGGGTGTAGCTCAGGGATGGAATGGCCTTGAAAAACATAAATGAATAAATGAATGGAGAGAGAAAGATTTGTGTGTGTGTGTGTGTGTGTGTGTGTGTGTGTGTGTGATACTGGGGATTGAACCTGATAGTTTTCTACCTCCGAACTACACCCCAGCCCAATTTTATTGATTTTTATTTTGAAACAGGACTTCGCTAGATTAATGAGAGTCTCATTATTTCCTGAGGCTGTCCTCAAACCTGCAATCCTCCTGTCTTAGCTTCCCAAGTACTGGGGTTAAAAGTATATACCACGCTGGGTGTGGTGGCACACGCTTGTAATCCCCGCACTTGGGAGGCGGAGACAGGAGGATTGCGCAGGTTAGAAGCTAGCCTCAGCGAACTGCGAGTAGCACGCCAGACCCCTGGAGAAACCGGACCCAGTAAGACGCTGGGTTCTGGGCGGGGGTCGCGGGCTGGGCACGCCAGATGGGGCCCGGGTCGCGAGACTCTGGGCCCCAGGCAGAACTGCGAGTAGCATGCCAGACCCCTGGAGAAACCAGGCCCAGTAAGATGCTGGGTTCTGGGCGGGGGTCGAGCACAGGGCACGCCAGCTGGGGCCCGGGTCGCGGGACTCTGGGCCCCGGGCCGAACTGTGAGTAGCACGCCAGACCCCTGGAGAAACCAGGCCCAGAACAGAAAAAGATAAAGAAAAATATCGGAGAGGTGGTAAGAAAGCCGTTATGGATGCCAGGACACTGGAGATGCAGACAAAACTTATCTAAATGCACTGGAACTTATGGAAAAATTCGCCGTGAAAGAGGACTGCTATTTCTCTATATTGTTAAGAATCTCAGACATCACATATAAGGAGAGAGTTTAGCGGAGACCAAGGAGAAATGCGGTGTTGAAAGAGTTCTCCGCGATGGTGGTGGAGACTTGTATTCAGGAGAAGCAGAAATCGGATCTTACCAACTTTATTTTTTTGGAGAAATTACACCAAATGTCGAATACTACCATCACGCATGCTTAGGAACACTGGACAACATTCAGAGTGGAAAAAGAGCCTGGGAAGGATTTGAAACAGTGGAGGCAGTGGCAATGCCAGTGGCCAATATTCGGGGGAGGCAGAGATCCGATACATTACAACTGGAACCTTTGAAATAATAACCACAGAGACAGTGATCGGAACCTGCTGAGGGGTTAGGCGGGCGCCGGGGCCAGTGGCCGACATCGGAGCTTGCTGTGAGGCAAGGCCACTACTGAGGCCTCCGTGGCCGGGATTGGAACCTGCAGAGGGGTTAGACCGATGCTGGGGCCAGCGAGGCCAGCATTGGAGCCTGCCATGATGCAAGGCTTGTGCTAGGGCCTCCGAGGTCGGGTCCGGAACTTGCTGAGGGGTTAGGCTGGTGCTGGGGTCAGCGAGGCCGGCATTGGAGCCTGCCGTGAGGCAAGGCCAGTGTTGGAGCCCCCGAGGACGGGACCGGACCCTGCTGAGGGGTTAGGCCGGTGCTGGGGCCAGCGAGGCTGGCATCAGAGCCTGCCTTGAGGCAAGGCCGGTACTTGGGCCTCCGAGGCCAGGATAAGAGCCTGCCGAGGGGTTAGGCCGGTGCTGGGGCCAGCGAGGCCGGCAGCGGAGCCTGCCGTGAGGCATGACCAGTGCTGGGGCCTCCGAGGCCGGGATCGGAGCCTGCCGAGGGGTT
Organism: Muscardinus avellanarius; assembly: GCF_963383645.1. Taxonomy (NCBI): domain Eukaryota; kingdom Metazoa; phylum Chordata; class Mammalia; order Rodentia; family Gliridae; genus Muscardinus; species Muscardinus avellanarius. Next base: position 136,499,467 of record NC_137790.1, read on the forward strand.
AGGCCGGTGCTGGGGCCAGTGAGGCCGGCATCGGAGCCTGCCTTAAGGCAAGGCCAGTACTGGGGCCTCGAGGCCAGGATAAGAGCCTGCTGAGGGGTTAGGCCGGTGCTGGGGCCAGCGAGGCCGGCATCGGAGCCTGCCTTGAGGCAAGGCCGGTACTGAGGCCTCCGAGACCAGGATAAGAGCCTGCCGAGGGGTTAGGCCGGTGCTGGGGCCAGCGAGGCCGGCATCGGAGCCTGCCATGAGGCAAGGCCGGTACTGGGGCCTCCGAGGCCAGGACAAGAGCCTGCCGAGGGGTTAGGCCGGTGCTGGGGCCAGTGAGGCCGGCATCGGAGCCTGCCGTGAGGCAAGGCTGGTACTGGGGCCTCCGAGGCCAGGATAAGAGCCTGCTGAGGGATTAGGCTGGTGCTGGGGCCAGCGAGGCCGGCATTGGAGCCTGCCTTGATGCATGACCAGTGCTGGGGCCTCCAAATCCGGGATCGGAGCCTGCCAAGGGGTTAGGCCGGTGCTGGGGCCAGCGAGGCCGGCATCGGAGCCTGCCTTGAGGCAAGGCCGGTACTGGGGCCTCGAGGCCAGGATAAGAGCCTGCCGAGGGGTTAGGCCGGTGCTGGGGCCAGCGAGGCCGGCATCGGAGCCTGCCTTGAGGCATGACCAGTGCTGGGGCCTCCGAGGCCGGGATTGGAGCCTGCTGAGGGGTTAGGCCGGTGCTGGGGCCAGCGAGGCCGGCATCGGAGCCTGCCGTGAGGCAAGGCCAGTACTGGGGCCTCCGAGGCCAGGATAAGAGCCTGCCGAGGGGTTAGGCCGGTGCTGGGGCCAGCGAGGCCGGCATCGGAGCCTGCATTGAGGCATGACCAGTGCTGGGGCCTCCGAGGCCAGGATCGGAGCCTGCCGAGGGGTTAGGCCGGTGCTGGGGCCAGTGAGGCTGGCATCGGAGCCTGCCTTGAGGCAAGGCTGGTACTGGGGCCTCCAAATCCGTGATCGGAGCCTGCCAAGGGGTTAGGCCGGTGCTGGGGCCAGCGAGGCCGGCATCGGAGCCTGCCTTGAGGCAAGGCCGGTACTGGGGCCTCTGAGGCCAGGATAAGAGCCTGCCGAGGGGTTAGGCCAGTGCTGGGGCCAGCGAGGCCGGCATCGGAGCCTGCCTTGAGGCATGACCAGTGCTGGGGCCTCCGAGGCCGGGTTCGGAGCCTGCCGAGGGGTTAGGCTGGTGCTGGGGCCAACGAGGCCGGCATTGGAGCCTGCCATGAGGTTAGGCCGGTGCTGGAGCCTCCGAGGCCGGGATTGGAATCCTGCCAAGGGGTTAGACCAGTGCAGGGGCCAATGGCCAGCATCGGAGCCTGGCGTGAGGCAAGTTCACTCCTGCGGCCTCCAAGGTCGGGACCAAAGCCAGCTTAGGGGTTAGACCGGTTCAGGGGCCAGCGAGACCAGAACTGGGGCCTCCCATGAGGCAAGGCCGCTGCTTGAGCCAGTGAGGTCTGGATCAGTCCACTGAGTAGCCAGGCCACTACTGGGACCATCAAGAGTGGGATTGGTACTTGCAACGCAGCATGCACAGAGAAACATCGCAGAAAATATAAATCAGACGCTTCTCTTAATCAGCAATAACTAGGAGGAAAAGGGCAACAGGAAGAGGTTGAGCTATAGAAAGGGCCCTATAGTGAAGCAACTAATGTGACCAATCAGAGGGTATGTAATACTGGAGGACGGAGCCTCTTTAAAACGCAGGAGGTACATAAACAAATGTATCAAAGTAAATCACCAAAGAAGTGTGGGATGGAGGGAGGGGGAGGGAATGGGATGGGGGCTGGAGGAGGGCTAATTGGATGATGTGTGCTTGTATATCCTCTCAAGTCTTTTACTCCAATGTGATTAATATATGACTACAATGCACCAATTTAAAAAATAAATTAATTAAAAAATATATATAAATATGTTTTAAAATAGTTTCAATTACTGAGTGTTATCAATATTTGATAGCATAAAATAATAAGCAAAGATATATTTCTTCCCCAATAAAGATAGTAATTTTCAAAGAAAAAAAAAAAAAAGAAGCTAGCCTCAGCTGGCTTAGGAGACCCTGTTTCCAAATAAAAAAATACAAAATAGGTCTGGGAGTGTAGCCTAGAGTTAGAAGTCCCCCGGTTTCCATCCCCAGTACCACCAAAAAAAAAAAAAAAGAAAAGAAAAATCATATACCACCACGCCTGGCTCCTGTGTTTTATTTTTAAAAACAGATCTGCTAGCAGTATAGGTCTATAATTCTAGTACTTGGGAGGCGGAGACAGGAGGATCACAGGTTCAAGGACACTCTCAACAATTTAACAAAACCCTCAGCAACTTCGTGAAAACTTGTTTTAAAGTAAAAATAATAATAATACAGGGCTGGGGATTTAGCTTGGAGGTATAATGCCCCTGAGTCCAAACCCCAGCACCTACCCTCCTACACACACACAAAATTAATCTACTAAAAATTATTTCTTTTGCGGTACTGGGGATGGACCCAGGGGAGTCCTACCTCTGAGCTCCACCCCCAGCCCTATTTTTTTATTCTATATTTTGAAATAGGGTCTCACTAAGTTGTGGAGGACCTCAGTAAGTAGCTGAGGCTGGCCACGAACCGTGATCCTCCTGTCTCAGCCTCCCAAGTATTGGGATTACAAGCGTGCACCACCAAGCCTGGCTTGGTTAGTTTGTTTGTTTGTTTTTGTTTTTTTGAGGGGCTGAGGATGGAGCCCTAGGCCTCTCCCATATGAGGCAAGCACTCTCCTGGTGAGCGATGTGCCCAGCCCCATTATATTTTTATTCACTAAAGACATGAGTTAGTTCATAAACTCTCCGATTAATCATAACAAGACCAGAGGGGACATGGTCAGGGATTGCTTGTCAAGTGGTTGGAGAACAAAATCAATTTTCTACCACGACGAATACAGTTTGTGACACTAGTTGAACAAGTCACAATTTTCGTGAGCCACACACATGCAAAAAAATAATCAGCGCTGTGGTTTTCGGGGCCTTGAGATTAAGGGGTGCGTTCCTTGGAGAACTGACGACCAAGCCCAGAGCTAAGCTGGAGAAGGTTACAAGAACAGCTCTGTCAACAAACTACTCAAGGCTGTGAGGAAAAGCTTAGAATAAGCAGGGAATTAATATTTTTTTCAGCTTTCTCTTCTATGTAAAGAAAAATCAGAGCCGCCGTGGTGGCGCACGCTTGTAATCCCCGCGCTTGGGGGGCAGAGACAGGAGGATCGCGCATTCGAAGCCAGCCTCGCTGGCTTAAGAGACCCTGTTTCCAAATTTTAAAAAGTATAAAAATAAGTCTGGGAGTGTAGCCCGGAGGGAGAAGGGTTTCCAGGAACCCCAGTACCACCAAAAAAAAAAAAAAAAAAAGAAAGAAAAGAAGAAAAAATCAGTGTGGGTTTTATAAGAGAATGCATGCTTATTATAAATTATTCAAGCATTGCATAGAGGTTAAAATAATTCAAATGCCACTGTTCATAAATAATCAGCCTTTACATTAGTAGAGTAATATTCAAGGCATATTTTGGTGCATTTATTCCAGAAACACTAAAAAGATATATTGAAATATTTTAATAAACATATGGCTGTTTGATACAAGCTATTTGTAGACAGTTATTGCATTCAATTTATATTTAAAACTTGAAAAAGAAGCCAAAGGGAATCTAAAAGAACTACAAAATTTCAAATAAATATTTATTCACCTCAAGGGAATTTTTTCTTTTAAAGACTTAAAGATCCTTTTAGAATTACAGAAGAAGTTTTGGGGAAAAAATGAGGTTAATCATTTTTACATTTTGCTATGATTTGCATGTTTTTTGTACTGGGGATTGAACCCAGGGACATTCTCTGAGCTATACCCCACCCCAGCCGTTTTGTTTATTATTTTGAGACAAGTTCTTAGTAAGTTGCCGAGGGACTCTGTAAGCCATCAAAGCTGGCCTGGAACCCGTGATTCTCCTATCTCAACCTAGAGTTCTCTTTATAAATTGATTATCTCAGCCAGGCATGTGGGCACACACCTGCAATCCCAGGACTTGGGAGGCTGAGACAGGAGGACTGAAGGTTTGAGGACGGTCTCAGCAACCTAGTGAGACCTTGTTTCAGAACAGAAAGATAAAAAGGCTGGGGGGTGTAATTTGGAGATAGAATGGCCCTCATTCTACCTCCAATAGTTCAATCCCCAGTACCACAAATAATAATAATGATTCAACAAAACCATTATTCTCTTGAATGGTTCAATCTCTAGTACCACAAATTTAATAATAATAATAATAATAATAATAATAATAATAATAATAATAAAAAATTGTGGGGGGTAGTGGAGAATGAACCCAGGTGCATTCTACCTCCAAGCTACACCTGCAGTTCAATTTTATAACTTAGTTAGAAACAGGGTCTCATTAGGTTGCCGAGAGCCTTGCTAAGTAGCCGAGACTGGCTTTGAGCCTGCGATCTTCCTGTCTCAGGCTCCCAAATACTAGGATTGCAAGCGTGCGCCACCACGCCTGGCTAATAATGAATTATTATGCAATACATAAATCCCGGCAGTGGCAGTACTGGGAAGTGCCCCTGCAGGAGGCAGAGCCTTCCTGCAGGTCCTTTGCTCGCTGGCTGTGTGCCCTTGAAGGAGATTGGGAGACCCCAGTGCTCAGTCTCCTTCTGCTCGCATTCCCACCAACGCCATCTGTGTCCAAAGCAAGGGGGCTGCCTGACCTTGGACTGGGACCTTCAGAATCTGAGCTCGATACTCACGTCCTCCTTGGAAGTTAATTTCCTCCAGAGTTGCAGCGCAGTCGCGGACAGTAAGCTGGCTGGTGCAGAGCCTCCTCCAGAGCGGACAGAACACTTAGAGCCCCCATCTTGGTTTCTAAATACCAGGAACCAGAAGACAGGGAGCCAGCTCCTTGGAGAGAGGCTGGAGTTCGGCACAGGGGAGGGGGAAATACAGGCTCCAAGAAGAAGATCACAGAATGGAAAGAGATGAAGAGATGGCCCAGGGGAGAGCTCAGTGGTAGAGCACTCCTCCAGCGGGCACGAGGCTCTGGGTTCAAGCACTGCGGAAAGTAATTTTTAAAAAATGAAAAGAACAAGAAAAAGTAGGGGAGTATATCATATAGGTAGAGGGGCCAGTCTGAAAGAAAAAATAATATCCAGTGCCAAACATAAAATAACAAGAACAGAATGGAAAGTAATACTGCTGGAATAGAAGCCAAAAAATAAAGCAAAGGTGGACAAATCTATGTGCAGATAAATAGACGAGAGAATAAAGGAATCGCTTGCAAAGAAGGAACAACACTTCCCCCCAAATAATTCCAATATAAATGCAAAAAATAAGGAGTATGGAAAGTCACTGTTAGAACAACACAGTAAAGATTGCTGCCGGCAGGATTCGCAAATGGATGCTCCAATTAATGCTTGAAAGTTAACGGAGGAAGAAGATGCTTGCATATCCTCAGAGTCTCTCTTCCAAATAGTTATTAAATACAAATGAAAAAATAATACCCTTGCAGAGGAGAGAGCTAGCCAAAACCACCTTCAATGACTAAGACTCACATTACCAGTAATAAGACATTTTGGTATATAAGAATACTTTGTGCTTACCTTTGCAATGTTTCTCTATAAAATCACTTCAAAATAAAAGCTTAAAAGTGGTGCCCATCTGTAATCTCAGTATCTGGTAGGCTAAGACAGGAGGATCACAGGTTCGAGGTCAGCCTCAGCCCTGGTAACATCCCGTTTTAAAATAAAAATTAAAAATGGTGGGTGTGTAGCATGGAAACCGAATGCCCCAGGGTTTAGTACCAGAAGCAAAGTTTGTTTGGGAAAAAAATTGAATTATCTAAACAAAAGTAATAACAACATATTATAACACGTAGAAGTAAAATATATAAAGACAAGCCAAGTGTGGTGGCACACGCCTGTCATCTCAGTACTCGGGAGGCCGAGGCAGGAGGATCACAGGTTCGCGGCCAGCCTCAGCTACTCAGTGAGCCCTTCGCAACCTAGCAAGACCATGTTTCAAAGTAAAGAAGAAAAAATAGGGCTGAGGGTGTAGCTTAGTGGTTGAATGCCCCTGGGATCCATCCCCAGTAACACACACACACACACACACACACACACACACACACACACACACACACACTGTAAAAAGACAGTAAGAAACAAAAGTGTAGGGATTGCAGAGATCTTGTACTTTAGGTAAAGTGGCATCTACTACATGAAGATAAGCTATGCTAAATCAAAGATGCATGCTAAAAACCCAAATATAGTCTCCAAAGTGAAACAATAAAGTAAAAGCTAACAAGCAAACAAAAGAACAAAAAACCAGTATGACAAACAGAAAAATTACAGCCATCAGTCAGTTTAAATCTAAACAAATAGCCAGGCGTGGGGGTGCAGGCCTGTAATCTCAGTACTCGGGAGGCTGAGACGGGAGGATCCCAGATTTGAGATCGGCCTCAGCTACTTAGCAAGATTCTCAACAACCTAGTGAGACTCTGCTTCAAAATAAAGAGGGCTGGGGTGTATATCAAAGATAGAATGTCCCTGGGTTGGATTCTCAGTATCACAAAAACAAACAAACGAAAACTAATTTTTAAAAAGCCGGAGGGGCTATGTTTATATCAAACAAGACAGAGCGTGGGAGTACCGGGGGTTGAACCTAGATTTACACCCCAGGCCTACCTATTTGACTTTTTATTTTGAAACAGGGTCTCATTAAGTTGCTGAGGCTATCCTTGAACCCGTGAATTTCTTCTAGCTAAGATAGAATTTATTTATTTTATTTATTTATTTATTTATTTATTTGGTGGTACTGGGATTCCTGGAAGCCCTTCTTCCTCCGGGCTACACTCCCAGACCTATTTTATATTTTTGAAACAGGGTCTCTTACGCCAGCGCGGCTGGCTTCGAACCTGCGCGATCCTCCTGTCTCCGCCTCCCAAGCGCGGGGATTACAAGCGTGCGCCACCACGCCCGGCTAAGATAGAATTTAAAGCAAATAATATTATGACCAATAAGAAGGGTCCTTTCAGAATGATGTTGGGGTCAATTTATCAAGAGGACATAAAAATTCTACACATTTATGCACTGCATAGAATGCCAAGTCCTCAAGGATAACCAGTGGTTTTCATACCTCTCCTTCCATAATTGATAGAGGTAGAAAGTCAGTAGGAATATACAGGACTTAAACAATATAGCCAAACAAATTGATCCAATGGGCATTTATATCACGCTTCGCCTAACAACAGCTACATGTACCATCTTGTCAAGAACATACAGGACATTTACCAAGATAGACAATATTCAGTGACATAAAGTACATTTTAATAAATTCAAAAGTCATAAAATTTGTTATTCGATTGTCATGAAATTAAATTAGGAGCTGGAACAAACTGTTTCTTGACCATCTCCAAATATTTGTAAAATAAAATAATCACAGGTAAAAACAACCAACCAAAATGAAAACTGGAAAATATTTTGAACTGGATTGAAAATGAAAACACAACGCATTAAAATTGGTGAAAGGCAGCTGAGGCCTCCATGAAGTGAAATTTATATGATAAATGTATATCTTAGTAAAAGAGGACATAAGCCAGGCGTGGTGGCGCACACCTGTAATTCCAGTATGTGGGAGGCTGCAACAGGAGGATTGCAGGTCTGAGGAGAGTCTCACTACTCGCTGAGGACAGCCGAAGCAAGTAGTGAGACTCTCATCCAGCTAGTGAGACCCTGTTACCAAATAAATATGGGGTTTAACTCAAAGGTAGAATGCCCCCGTGCTCAACCCCCAGGACCACAAACAAAAGGAAAGAAAAGAGAAACATTTCAAACCAATAAACCAGCCTTCACTTCAAGAAAGTAGAAAAGGAAGAGCTAATTAGGCTCAGAGCACACAGAATAAAAAAAGTTAATAAAAAAGAACAAATATCCATAGAAAGAGAACAGGGAAAAAGCAATAAAATAAAAAAATCAAATGCTTTTTTTTTTTTTTTGGTGGTGGTGGTACTGGGGTTCCTGGAAGCCCTTCTACCTCCGGGCTACACTCCCAGACCTATTTATATTTTTATTTGGAAACAGGGTCTCTTAAACCAGCGCAGCTGGCTTCGAACCTGTGATCCTCCTGTCCCCGCCTCCCAAGCGCGGGGATTACGTGCGCCCCCACGCCCGGCCTCAAAGCTTTTTATTTGAGCTGATCAATAAAATCAATAACCTTCTAGACAGAGGGTTGATGGGGAAAAAACCCAAGTTGCCAGCCTGGAATTAGAAAAGTGGTATCACTAGAGGTTCTGTGGAGCTTAAATGAATAATGTGATACTGTGAGCAGCCGCACACTAACAACTATATACCTCCAATTAAATGGGGAATTCCTTGAAAGACACAAGCTGCTATGGTGTCCTCAAGAAATAAAATAGAAGCCGAGTGTGGTGGCGCACGCTTGTCATCCCAGCATTTGGGAGGCTGAAACAGGTTCACAGACAGCCCCAGCTACTTAGTGAGGCCCTTTGCAACTCAGTGAGACCCTATTTTAAAATAAAGAATAAAAAATAGGGCTGGGTTGTAGATTGGAGGTAGAATGCCCCTGGGTTCCATTCCCGGTTACACACACACACACACACACACACACACACACACACACACATAAAATAGATAATCTGAACAGTGTTTTATCTATTGATGATATTAAAGGTATACTTTTAAAATTCTTTCTTTTGTGTGTGTGGTACTGGGGGTTCCTGGAAACCCTTCTCCGGGCTACACTCCCAGACCTATTTTATGTTTTTATTTGGAAACAGGGTCTCTTAAGCCAGCCACGCCTGGCTAAAATTGTTTTTCTTTTTCTTTTATTTTAATTTGGGGGGGCCTGGGGATTGAACCCAAGGGTATTTTACCTCTGAGCTACACTCCCAGCCCTTTTTATTTTTTATTTTGAGACAAGTTCTTGCTAAAATGCTGAGGCTGACTTTGAACTTGCGATCCTCCTGTCTAAGCCTCTCAAGTACTGGGATTGTGGACATGTGCCACCACACCTGGATGTACATTTATATTTAAAAAAAAAAAAAACCATGGAGCCTGGCATGGCGATGCATGCTTGTAATCCCAGCATTTGGGAGGCTGAGACAGGAGGATCGTGGTTAGCGGCCAGCTTCAGCTACTTAGTGAGGCCCTTTGCAACTCAGTGAGACCCTGTTTCAAAATAAAAAATAAAAAATAGAGGAGGGGGTGTGGATCAGAGGTAGAATATCCCTGGATTCCATCCTCAGTTTTGCAAACAAACAACACAACTCTCCCATGAAGAAAGTCAAGAATTAAAAACTATGAGAAGTTAAGACTTCTATCCTATAAGTTCTGCATTTGAGTTCAGTGGTGAGAACTAGTACCCTAAATTTGAGAACTAAGTTTTCCAACACATGACTTGGGGGGCACATTCAAACTAGAGTCATGCCCCAAATCTGTGGCCAGGATGGGGGTGCCGGAGCCAGGATTTTCAGTTCCCCTGGGCAGTGCTGCGCCTTCCACATCCAGTGTCAGCAGAGACCACATGGGCAGTCTGGATTTTCACCATCACCTGCAGTAACAAGAATTGAAAAACTTCTAACAAAGACACGAGGGAAATTCAGTAGAGAATATCCTTTCCAACAAACGATGTGAGAGCCACTGAACACGTGGATATTCACAGGCAAAAGCAAAAACAAAAAAACAAAAACAAAACTCCAATAACTCATGTGGATTTCACTTCGAATCAACCATGTCCTTAAATGTAAAGCATACCCTGCAGGCCACAGTACTTTTGCCTTGAAGTTGGCCAACCATGGACTGCACCTCTGAAACCGTGAGCCGAATAAATCTTTCCTTCCGTGGGTTGTTCTTGTCAGGTATTTTGGTCACAGAGATGAGAAAGCTACTGATAGATAGAGTCGCTTATGTAATTCCACTTACATAAGATTCTTGAAATGACACATTTATTGAAATGAAATACAGATTAGTGGTTGGCAGAGGTGAAGAAGGGGCCAGTGTATAAAAGAAGAACAGGAGGATCTTCAAGGTGGTATAAATGCTCCTTGCCATTGACCGTCTTAATGTCAACATCTAGGTTGTGAAATTGAACGACAGTACCTAGTCTTGCAAGACGTTGCCACTGGAGGAGACTAGATAGAGGCGACACAGGATCTGTTTTATTTCTTACAACTGCCTGTGACTGCAGTGATCTCAAAATAAAAAAAAAAATTCTTGAAGACATGTAGACGTAGAGCTATGTGATCTAACAATTATTTCTGGAACACATTTTGGCACAAAATTAAACATACATTTGTTCCTACCCTACAATTTATCTCCTTGATGCAGATCTCAGGAAAACTTTTCACAGGTGCATCTGGAAACTTGTAAAGAATGTTCCTAGCAGCATTGTTAGTATCCACAGAAAGAAAACTGGGTGCATTTTCCAATGTTAATTTCCTGGTTTCGCTAATGTACTGTGGTTCTATAAGATGATACCATGGGACAGAAGGTGAAGATACACTGAAACTTGCTGTACCATTTTTTGTTTGTTTGTTTTGAGTCTAAAATTATTTTAAGTCTTAAAAATTGGACGTGTTGTGTTGAAAATGGTTTTAAGAATTGGGGGCTTACAATGGAATCCTAAACAGAAATAGAAATAAAAGAACTGCTCTATGGATCAACAGAGGAATCTTGGGAACATAATAGGAAGAAAAAATGCAAGTCCCAGGACAGAATATGCAGTCGGGTGCCGTCTATGAAATTCAGCAGACGCAAAACAAAATAAAGTATTCTTGAATAGCACAGCTAAATGTGATTTAAAAACAAAAAAACCTAGGCAGGGTTCTGGGTTTCCAAATTGATGAGAGAAAGACCGGAAGACACCTGTGAACCCTGGAAACATCACGACAACTGATTTCTCCAGCCGGGGGTAGGACAAGTGGGCACGCACAGTGACCGGCTTTCTTTATAACTTCCATGTACATAGTATACACTCCATCGGAAGCTTGAATTCTAGACGATGGAACACAAGGATGAGGGAGGGAATCCAGCGGGGTTGCCACAGTGAGGTTGAGCGTGGCCATGTTGCCAGGAGGTAGGAACCCGGAGAAGGTCTGACGAGTCCAGGGCAGGTCAAAGGCAAGGCCTGAAATAAAAACAAAATCAGTGATCGGTGGAGGAGGGCAAGGGGAGCCCAGGTGACCGGGAGTCTCCGAGGGCTTAGTTCCCTCGGAGTGATGCGTGATGACCGCGTTCTGCGGGCAGGGCTAGTCCCTGGCTCAACTTCAGGAGCCAGCCCAGTTCTTCGAGTTCGAGTTGGGTTTTTTGGCATTTAAATTGGAACAATTTTTTTTTTTTTTTTTTTTTTGCGGGTCTGGGGATGGAACCCAGGGGCATTCAACCTCCAAGCTACACCCCCTGCCCTATTTTTTAGTCTTTATTTTGAAACAGTCTCACTAAGTTGCGGAGGGCCTCACTAAGTGGCTGAGGCTGTCAGCGAACCTTGAGCCTCCGGTCTCAGCCTCCCGAACTCTAGGATTACAAGCGTGCGCCGCCACGCCCGACTTAAATTGGAATGATCTTGACGGAGTCCTGCAAGGTGTCCTGATCTATGTGCCAGGTGCCCTCTGGATGTGGGGCAGAAGCAGAGGGTTGGAGATGCTCAGAGGACCTGCACAGCATCCCTCCCGTACCCCCACTGTGTGTGAAAGCAGAGGATCCTCGAAGGTACAGGGCTGGCCTAGGCTTACCCCAAACTCTGCGCTTTCTCTGTTGTGCACCAGCTGCTCTGTCCTGCCACCAACGATTTCCTGGGGTACAGCACCAGATGTTAGGAGGGGCACACAGGCCGGAGGAGCGCTGCCTGCTGGGTGACTCGTGCAGTAAGCAGTAGCCTTCTGTGAAGGGAGCACTCCTTGAGGAACGAGACGGAGGGGGAGCGGGGACTTAGAGTCCCTTCAAGTCTAGAGCATCCTTCAGCCCCACATTGGATGTGATTTCCTGAGGGTACAAAAGAATCCTGAACAGAATGAGGTGGTCCCCCGACTCTGAAGCCAAGCAAAGCCCAACTGATGTCCCAGGGTGACAACCTGGGTCTCCAAACCAAGTGGGTAGAACCGGGGATAGAAGAATAGAGCTGTTGTTTGGATTCAGTGTCTAGACACGTATTCAAGCATCCAACCACTATTTCTTCCGCACGGACCTGGTCCCTGGGGTCCAGGAGGGGAGGCTCAGCTGCTGCTGTCAAATGGCACTTGCTGTCAGGTGTTGAACAAACTGGAAGAGACTCCGGGAGAACACTGAAGGGAGCAGACAGGGAGCAGCCGGGGCGGGTCGCAGGCCCCAAAGGGGTAACACCTGGGCCCTGGCGAGCAGCAGGAGAAGCTTGCCTGGGCTGCAGACGGCGGCGGATGGGAGGTGGCCCTTGGGTCCTCTGGGAGCCCATTGTCCAGCTGCATATAATTGCCAGTGATCACACACACACACACACACACACACACACACACACACACACACACGGCACTGTCCTGGGGGTGGCCGTGCTGGCGCAGGGCATCACTGGGAGCTTCTCTCCCAAGGGACAGGTTGGGATGTGGCGGATTGAGCAGCTGATTTGAGGCAGGCGCCCGCCGGGCAGGTCTGCGGGGTCACCGACAGACCCGGCTCGGGCCGCCCAGATGAAAGGGCCGGGCCGGGCGGGGACCCACACATCTCCCCGCGCCCCAACCACACCCTGGCTCTCCCTCGGCCTCCTTCCTCCCTCTGGGCTCTTGGGGACGACGGCGACCCCAGAGATGGAGGAAGGGACGGATCTCGGTTTAGAACACCAGAAGCCAGTGAATGACCCCTGGCCATTCCGTGTCGTTGGTCTGGGTCCAAAGAGGGGCTCGAGGGGGGGAGGCAGAAGCGGCGGGGCAGCCAGGGACCCTCGGAGGGGCCCCGAGCGAGGCCGGCGGGGCGGCCGCACGCCCCCAGCCCGCAGCGCCGGGCCCGCATGACATCAGAGGCGGCGAGCGCGCAGAGCGCAGGCGCGGGCGCGCAGCGGGGCGGGAGGGGGCCCGAGCCTCCCCGCCCGCGCCGTCCTGTCCCCGCGCCCCGCGCCCGCCGCGCCCCTCGCTCTGCAGCCAGCGCCGCCCTCGGCCGCCCGCCGCAGCCTGCCTCCCCCTCCTCCCCCTGCTCCTCCTCCTCCCCCTCCTCCCTGCCTGCTCCTCCTCCGCGCCGCGGCCGGACACGCAGCCGCAGGCCGGGGCCGGGACGCAGCCGGGGAGTCAGGGACGCGCGCAGCAGCCCTTCCCCCTCCGGCTCCCGCACCGCCGGCCGCCTCCCTGCTCCTCCGCGCCGTGCTCCTCCCGCTCCTCCCGCTCCTCCTCCTCCTCCTCCTCCTCCTCCTCTCCCGGCCCCGGGCTGCCAGCACCATGTCCGCAGGGGGAGATTTTGGGAACCCGCTGAGAAAATTCAAGTTGGTGTTCCTGGGGGAGCAGAGCGGTGAGTACCCGGTGGTCCTCCCGGCTGGAGGCCGAGTCCTCCCGGCCGCCGGCTCCCCCATGCCGGGGTGCCCCGGGCCCCCTCCAAAGGCCGGGGCGGAGGGGCGCGGGGGCCGGGTGGGTGGGTGGGGTGGGGCGGCATCTGGCGGGGGCGGGGCGGGCAGGTGCCGGGCAGGGGCGGCGGCTGGCGGATCCGCGCCCGGCTCGCTGGCGGCTCGCACTGCGGCACCGGGTGGGGGCAGGGAGGGCGCCCCCCTGGGGAGGACGAGGTGGGGCCGGGGTCTGGCCGCTCCCCGGCACCGCTGCGCCGGAGGGCCCCCTGCGGACCCCGCCTGGAGCCCTGTAAAAAGAGACGTTCAGGCCCCGGAAAGGACGCACCCGGGGCGGGGGAGACGACACCTGTCTCTTCTGCAAAGAGGGGGTGCGGGCCGCCGGCGAACAGGGCGCCCACCTTTACTAGCAGAAGGTTCTAGACCCTCTGCCCTTCGCTGGCGCACGTCAGCCTTCTTGGGGCTCAAGGGTGTGGACGATGACGGCGGACCCCCCCCCCCCACCATGCCAGGTGATTTGGGGAGGGTACAGGGCGCCTCGCATTAGAGGCGGTGAAGCCGGGCTCTGGGCAGAGAAAGGCCCAGGGGATACGCCCTGCCTGGCTTCCCAGCCCCCTCCAGAGAGCATCTTCAGCCAGCGAGGTGGTGGATGCTCTCCGCCCCCACCTCCCAGCTCGCCGCCCTTCTAGGGGGAGGGGAGGTCAGGCGGCTCTGGGGGAGGGGGAGGCCGAGGGCTTCTCTGCTGCCCGGCTACCCCCCGGCGTGGCCCAAGGTGGGACCAGGTGGACCAGCAGGGACCCCCTGACACCTGTAGGAAGGGTAGCTCCCAGAGCATCACCCCAGGGGCCGCTCACACTGGGCTTCAGGGAGACAGGTACAGCCCAGAGCTGCTGGGCTCCAGGAGAAGGTGGTGCTGGGGGCAGGAGCCCCAGCTCCGGCTCCACAGGCCAGTACTGATAGGCTGGCAGGGGCTCTATCTAGGAGGGTCCAAGAGAAGGGAGACCCTGAGAGGCCCCAGTGGGTGCAGCCACAGGGATGTGTACACTCTCGCGTGGGGACCCCGGAGGTCACGTGGATGCCGTCTCTGCTCATGATCAATACCTGAGAGAGGTTGGGAGAAGTGTGTTAGAAGGTGGTCACCTGGCCCTGACATGGGGAGATGGGCTGGGGACATTTCAGATCAGGAGCGCTCGGATGCCCAGCCCTAGACCCTGGGCTCTGATTTCCCGTTCTCAATAGATCCCCCGTGTTGCAGAGCTGAATTTCCTCTCATGTGAAAGGGACACAGGTGGTCTCCAGCCCTGGGAAAGACCCTGCGGGTGTCGGGCTTCAGGGGACATGAATTCTTAGAGGTGCTGCCTTGAGCCCCATCTGAGGGCTCTTGGAGACTCGGTTTCTGTCCCTGAAAAATGGATGCGTGAAGGCCGTTCTTATGCCTCCGATCCCCCAGTACTTGGACTCAGTACTCAACAAACATTTGCTTATTTGCTTATTCCAAGTCTGACTTCAGCGCCCGTAAGTGGGAATGAGAAACTTCACTCATTCCCTGCTCCTGCGGGGCCCCGCAAACACACTTTGTTCCCCAAAGCACAGGACTGAGAGCGAACACCTAAGAAAGGCGCCCTCCACCTCCCCGACATCTGCAGCTGGGAAGGGAGCCCCAGAGGAGGCAGGGAGGGCTAGCCCATGGTCCGGTCGCAAGTCGTTGACATTTCTGGGGACAGAAATCTGCCATGGCTTCATTATTTTCCACTAACGTGTCATTGGGAAGGGAAGTGACCTTGAGTTGGGGAAGCTGGGAATCGGAGCATCTCTGAGATGGGGCAGGGACTCAGGGAAGTGTGGGTTGGGCCACCTGGTGGGAATGCCAACTAGCCCTTGAACCATGGCCCTTAGAGAGGCACAGACCCTGGGGAGCTCAGCTGTTGGCCACCCTGGATCACTCTGGCGGGGAGCCCCGGGGCCCTGAATAGCCTTCCTTCTACTTTGTTGGGTCATTAGCGGGTTGATTACCTTGAGTTCTACACAGCCGTGGGGCCTGTGGGTGAGGCGGAGGATATGTGTGTGCGAGCCTGGTGGGCTGGGGGTGCCCCCGCTGCCGCCTCTCCCGTCTTGCATCTGCTGGTGCTGTGTGCCAGCCTCTCAGCAGCCGTGCGGTGAGGGAGCTTCCCAAGGTCTGGTCCTCACTCCCACCCTGGCTCTGTCAGTCATCTTTGGAGGTTTCTTGTTTTGGGTATAGGAGGGACCAGAGCTGGCTGAGCTCTGTGGAGCCTTCTGGAACAGCATGAGTTCTCCTGCGAGAGCTGGGTCCCCAAGATGGGCGCCAGCAGGAGGGTCTGGAGGGAATTGGCCTTCCCTGGTTTCCTGTGCTTGGGGTTATGATCCCATTTCTCTAGGCCAGTGGGCGAGGCCAGCTGAGTTCCAAGGGGGAGCAGGGCAAGGAGGAAGATGCCCCGTGCTAGATAATCCCAGGTGGGCATCAGGCCTCCCAAGAGAACATGGTATCTTGAGAGGCCTGATGGGAAGCCGAGGAGCGGACTCTGGAGGAACATCAGCCTGGGGCGGGTTGTGCTCTGGACCCAGGGGGAGGGGTCTCCTTGCAGCAGGGAGGCTGAGCGATCCTGCTGGTGCCAGATGGCTCTCCGGGCCTTTGGGACAGGTCCTGGTGCTGATGGCAGTGGTGGGGAAACAGAGGAGTTAGTGCAGCCAGACAGGCAGGAGAGTGGGCCTGGGGTCCTTGGCGTTCTGTGGGGATGCCGGCTTTGCGCAGCAGTCTGGGGGTGCATGCCGGGAAGGGAGGGTCAGGGGTTTGCCTGGCCCCTTCCCATCTCCCCTTCATCTGAAGAAGGAACATTGGGTGGGCACACACAAGCTCTCTGCTTTCTTCTTCCTGGACCAGAGTCTACCTTAAGCACGATATGAATGGCGCCCCCTGGGGTTGTGCGGCAGGGTCCCCGCAGGCAGCTGCCCTTGGGTTGTTCAGACATTCATTCACTTACCCCCCTTCCTTTCCCTTTCCTCTCCTTCTCTCTCTCCATCATTTGTTCATTTAATCAGATTTTTGGGATTAAACCCAGGGGGGGTTCTTTCTCCCAGGACAGCCCTTTTCCTTTTTTTTTATTTTGAGGGTCTTGTTAATTTGCTGAGGTTGACCTATAAGCTGTGGTCTTCCTGTCTCAGCCTCCCGAGCACTCAGATCTTTGAGCCTGCCCTTGCCCTGGTGGGGCTTCTGGTCCCCCGGGAAGCACAGTCATTTGTGGATCTAATCGCAGCAGAGGCCCGTGAGAGCCCTGGGTAGGAAGAGACCGCTGCTGAGTCGCTTGTAACCCCAGATTCGGGAGGCTGAGACGGGAGGATCGCGGTTCTCAGACAGCCTTAGCTACTTAGTGAGGCCTCTTGCAACTCAGTGAGCCCCTGTTTCAAAAATAAAGAGTACAGCCGGGCGTGGTGGTGCACGCTTGTAATCCCCGTGCTTGGGAGGGCGGAGACAGGAGGATCGCGCTGGTTCAGAGCCAGCCTCGCTGGCTTAAGAGACTGTTTCCACATAAAAATGTTAAAAAATAGGTCTGGGAGCGTAGCCCGTGGGAGTGTATACCAGAGGTAGAAGGGCTTCCAGGAACCCCAGTACTACCAAAAATAATAATAATAATAATAATAAATAAAGAGTGCAAAATAGGGCTGGGGGTGTAGCTCAGAGATGGATTGCCCCTGGGTTTCATCCTCAGTACTGCAAGAAAGAAAAAATTGATCAGATGCGTCCCCATCCCCTCTCTTCTGTCTTTTCTGTTAAAATGCTTTATTAACCTTTTCAGATAACAAAGAGCCCTGGCTGAATTTTAAGTACCTAAGAATGGCCATTCGCACCTTTAGATGACTGGGCCTTAGTCATCCTCCCCCGCCCCCACCCTCGCAATGGCAGACTGTCCGTGCTCCCTAAATGTCTTGATTCGAAAACGATGGCATTCTCCTCCGTGTGTGAGACTTGCTGATGGCCCATCCGGAGGTTAAAAGTGAAGAGGGTCACTGTGGTTTGAAATAGGATTCCTGCGTCCTGGCACCTGCTGCTTTCTTAAGCCAGAAGAGCCTACGAGGACACTTGAGACTCTATCAGACACTTGCCCAGTTTAGTCTTGGTCATACCCGGAATCACGGTTCATCTCAAGAACCTGAAGTTCTCCGGGAACTTGTGTCCTTCCCCGTATCTCTGAAGAGACACAGGACAACTTGTAGACCACCAGAGGTGGGGAGAGATGTGCCAGACCTGATCCTGCCAGAGGTTGGAGTGAGTCACCATGCTATTCCACGCCTTACCTTCTCTGTCTTGTTTTCTGCCCCCCCCATTTTTCTCCCTTCTTCACTGGCATGAGAGGGGGCCAGTTTAAATGATGGGCAGAGACTCAGAACCTTTGCTTTTTATTTGCTTATAGAGGTGTATGGGAGAGACTCACACAGAAACCAAGATGAGTGTACCAATCCACTTTCTGTTATAATGAAATGCCAGAGGCAGGCTAGCTTTATAAAGAAAAGAGGTTGGCTTAGCTCATCAGAGGCATGGTGCTGCATTGTTCAGCTCTGGTGAGGACCTTATAGCAGGTGTGGATGGAATTATTGGGGGAGCAATTAATTTTAGGAGCAAGATGTCCAATCACAAAAACAGGAAGTTGGAGAGGCCGGGGTCTCAGAATCCTTCCAAGGGCACACCCTCAATTGTGCTGAGAACATCCTACAACATCCCAACTCTTTTTTTTTTTTTTTTTTTTTTTTTTTTTTTTGCGGGTCTGGGGATGGAACCCAGGGGCATTTGACCTCTAAGCTATACCCCCTGCCCTATTTTTTATTCTTTATTTTAAAACAGGGTCCCACTAAGTTGCGGAGGGCCTCACTAAGTAGCTGAGGCTGTCTGCAAACGGTGATCCTCTATTCTCAGCCTCCCAGATGCTGGGATCACAAGCGTGCGCCACCACGCCTGGCTAACATCCCACCTCTTAAAGGTGCCACCACCACACCTAGGACCTCCACCATTGAGCCTTAGGGGACAATCGATATCCAAACCATAGTCATAAGAACTGACCTGAATTTAGCATAAGAGGAAATTGGCAGCCTCAATACTGATGACAGATACAAGAAAACTTACCAGCAGAGAGAAAAGAAACTGTTAGAAAATGCCCTGGCTGCGTATTAACAGTAATTATCATCTTTTGCATGATAGGCTCATCGTTACATTTACAATCCCCGAATCCTAATGAAACATGGGAAAATAGAACCAACAACTTCATTCTCCTTTTCTCCCTTACTACATCCATGAGATTTTTATCACTCTAGGAGTTTTACAGACATGATGAACAGACCGGTGCAGGGGGCGCCTGCCCAAGGGTGCTATTTATTATGTGTCCCATCCAGGCTGCAGGGACCCCCTGTCTTCCCTGCTGGGTGTATTCCACCGTTCCTCCATGTGGTGGGCCGCCCGGCTTCAGTGTAAATAATTTAGAGAAATTATTTAGCACCGAGGAAGCCGGGAGAAGATTAGGTAGAGCGGCAAAATCCATAAACGTCAGGGACAGGCTCCTGGCATAATTCAGCGAGGCGTTTCTCAGCTGTCTGCGGCCCTTTCCTCTTTCTTACCCTGGAGAAGAGAAGATGGGGGAGCTGTGGGTGGAGGTTGCCAGGGAGAGGCCCCAGACACGCCCTGAGATGGGCAGCTCCTTTGTTAGAGCCAGAAAGACGGCTGCCGGGAAATGGGGCTCTAAGCAGGGCTCAGGGACTGGGAGCCCCAAGAGGACTGGGAAGGGCAGACCAGTCTTTGTTTTCTAAAACAAGGGAGGGGAAGGATGAAGATCTTCTAAGAACTCTTCAGAAGTGTCTTTATTATATCCAGGGGGCTTGAAATTTCAAATTCCTTTCACTGTTGCTCTAACTTTTGCCCTGAACTAAATGAATTTTTTTTTTTTTTGCAAGATACTGAGGATGGAGCCCAGGGGCATTCGACCTCCGAGCTACACCCCCAGCCCTATTTTTTATTCTTGATTTTGAAACAGGGTTCCACTGAGTTGCAAAGGGATTCATAAAGTAGCCAAGGCTGGCCGAGAACTGTGATCCTTCTGTCTCAACCTCCAGAGCATGCGCCACCACGCCCGGCTTAGTGGGATCTTTTTTAAAAAAGTTAAATTTTCACTGCTATGAGTACCTTTTTTTTTTGTTACCGTTTTAGTAAAGTGGTTTATTTTTAGTAGAAAAACATATTTATCCTGATCTCTTGGTAACCAGGCCAGCCGGAGCCCAGGTAACTGGGCCACATGTCTTGGCCTGGGGCCACCCGCCTCCATGGGGTGACGCCCAAGGGACAGGCCTGGGTCCTGAGGGATGCAGATGATAGCGCACCTGGGGACAGAATAGAGCCCTTAAAGCCACAGTTGCCTCCAGGAAACACATAGGAGGAATAGCAGCCTGAGCCCTCCCTTAAGTTAACCTTAGACGGCATCTCTTGAATACCACTCTGTCCAAGGTTCCCGGGGGTACCTTGGACCTTTTCAGCCATCACCCCGTGACAACAGGGATCATCCCCACATGCAAATCCAGAGCTAGAGGCTTGGAGACAATTGGCCCTGCCCAAGGATTCCCAGTGGGCAGAATTAGAATTCAGAGCTGGGCATAGTGGCACATGCCTGTAATCCCAGTGCTTAGGAGTCTGAGACAAGAGGATTGTAGGTTCAAGGCCAGTGTGCACTCACTTAGCAAGACCCTGTTTGGAAATTTAATAAATAAATAAAACAGGGCCAGGAGTGTAGCTCAGAAATAGAACGTCCCTGAGTTGAATTTCCAGTCACACACACACACACACACACACACACACACACACACACAATTAGAATTTGGACCCAGGTCATTGTGGGGAACACAGTTGAGCCTCGCACCTCAAAAGCTCAAAAGCAGGCCCAGGTCCCCAAGCAGGGGAAAGACGATCACTGTGGTCTTGTAGACGCCAACTCTGCCATAATGGCTGGCTTCAGTTCCTTGCGGAAGCGGAGCCAGCAGGTCCCAGCATGGCCCGATCTGCAAGCAGGTTCAGGCTCTGAGAGCGGAGGAGGGCGGCAGAGCCTTTAGGAAGGAGGCAGGGTCTCCGTGAGGGGTCTGGCAGCGCTGGCACCGCAGCCAGGCACTCATTTTTCTTACACAGAATTTTTATTTGAGTGGTATAGAGACGGTTAGTCAGCTCTCAGCCCTTGGCCCAGGTTCTAGCTGAGAATTAGTTACTAAGCAGAGAAGAACTGCTTAAACCAGATGCCTGCTCCCCGCCTGCTGTGGGGCACTCCTTCCCTGGGGCACATTCTCCCTCTAGGCCTGGAGATATCAGGGCCCTGGAGACCCTGGGTCTGTCCCTGGCTGTTGAGTGCTGGGTAAGTCCAAGTCCATCTCTGGTTTTCTTTCATGTCCCCCCGAGAGTACTGGACAGGGCCACCCCTTGGGCTAATGAGGCTCTCACTCTGGCTTTATAATTCAGTACCACCCTGAGCATGAGGTCAAGCCTGTAAGACTTGCAGCCTAGGGACCAGAGTGCTGCTGCCCAGAGGGGCTTTGGGGAGCAGAGTGTGGAAGCAGGGGCTGGGCCGCTGTGTCCCCCAGAATGGCAGAGGCATCCTGCCCCATCTACACTGAGACTGAGGCCGACACCGCTCCCCAGTGTGGCCCCAGGGCTCCTCTCTCCCCCAGGTGCACTTGGGCTGGGTTGCCAGGCAACAGGGACTTCCTGTTGCCAGAGGTGAGTTCCTTCCCCACTGAGGACCTCAGATGAGGACAAGAGGGCCGATGATGGCTCCCAGGTACGCCTGGCCTGAGATCTTTCCTTCCATAGCCAGGTAGGTGGGTGATAAGTGGGGAACGGTCCTGAGCCAAGTGGGGTGTGCAGTGTCCCCCAACCACCAGTCCAGAGGCCCACCCGGGCTCCCTCTCCACCCAGCACCTCCCTCGCCGGGCAGGCTGGAACACAAGAGCACCACCATGCTCATCTTCCTACTCTCTGGTCATGGTGTTCGAGTTGCACAAAGATCAGATGCTCGCACGGAAAAACTCAAGTGCTAGGGAGCGCCATTAATGCCATGGCTGGAGGCCCCGGCACCCATCGCTGTCCAGGGAAAGAGAGGTAGGGGCGCGTTGATGTTTCTGTAGGTGAGCTGCGGCCCACAGCCTCAGGGTCCCACACGCAGAGATGCTAAAGAAAGTGGGGCTCGGAGAGGAGGCGGCTCTGGCGCCACGGCAGGACCCAGAAATGGCTATGATGGAGTGGGGAGGAGGGCCGATCTCTCTCTGCCTTCCGGGCCAGTATTTACCATTGCTCGGGGGCCATCAGCACTGTTCACAGGAAGAGCACCTCGTCTTCCCGGAAGGACCGCAGGGGCGGGGGCTTCGGAATGATGTTAGCTTAGCCTTTGAGCCCTCTAGCTGCCGGCGGCCCTTCCAGACTCTTCCCCTCGGCCACCTGCCCGGGTAGGATGTGGCGCATGATGAGGAACACCCCCTCCCAGCCCTCTGTCGTTAGGTCTGCTCCCATCCTACGCCCCACAGGCCATGGGCTGTGTGCGCTCCTTGGCTCTTCATGTACAGCCCCCATCATCTCTTCCCTTTCTGTCTTCCTCTCCCAGTGGACACTTGATTTTCTTCCATTGCTCCATTGTATGAATTCTCCTTCTCCTCTCTGCTGGATTCTGCCACCACCCCCCAAGTTAAGGAGGAGGATCCGAGGGAGGGCAGCAGTGTCTGGCGGAGAACCCTCTTCCCTGGAGACAGAAACCCAGTCTTAAGCTGATTGCAATAAAAGTGAAGATGGAGAGTCAGGAGCCTGAGTGGAGGCAGGAGACTACCGTTCTGGACGCTCCTGGCCCACAGAGGGCAGCCTGTTCAGGTCAGGCGGTGTAGCCCTCTCCCCACAGTCCAGGGCTTGGTCTGCAGTGCTCTTTAGAAGCTAAGGGCCCCCACCTGGGGATTCTTTGGCCAGTGTGGATCATCCTACCTGCACCCCGTCAGTAATAGCCACCTTTCAGCCCCTGCACGTGGCCCCTGGGAGCAGTACCAGGTTGTCCCTGAGGTCAGGGCGGACAAGGAGAGCTGGCCCTGTGCTTACTGCTCAGCAGACCTTTCTCCCTGCCTGGAGTTGCTGGCCCAGAGAAAAACTGGCCCGGAAGTGGGCCATAAGTAACAGCTTTGGTCCGTTCCAGCCCCCTCGGGTCCCCTATCCCCGCACCTGGCACAGGGAGGGGCAGGAGCAAGCTCTCACTGTGGCCTGGCCACGAGAGACAGGTTCCTAGGGATGAGGAAAACCTCTCCCTCTGGGGGTGGCTGTGCTCCTTCTGAGAAAGTAAGAGAAAACATTCTGTTCTGACCCTGTGATGGGCATAAAGTAAACAACACACAGGCCAGATGGAGCGTGTAGGACATGTTTCATGTTGTAGAGGGCAAGAGGGGAGCCAGAGGCATGGGGAAGAGAGACCCCTGGAAGCACCGAGTCGAGGAGGGGCTGCTCTGTACCACCCTGCCTCCCACCGTGCTCCAGTAAGAGTTTGTGTCTTCTCACGGGCTTCAGGGAGCCTGAGTGGTTGGTAGCTCTAGGCAGGGGTGCTGTCCATCCTGAGGTTCTGACCAAATCCCATTAAAGACTAGAGGTTCCCATGGAGCTGTTATTGAGTAACAGAGACAGGATGATGATACCAGTCCTGTGTTTTTGTGGAGGACAGGGCTAGGAGCCTCCATTCCAGGGGGTAAGACAAGCCAGAAAGGCTTTCACCTGCCTGTGGGTTGAGAGAGGGTGTTTTTTTTAGCTCACGCTGCTAGTGATGGCTTTCAGGAGCCCACTGAGCCTTACCTGAGCTCTGCTGCCTGTGGCCCTGTAGGTCCCAGACTACTATTGCTGGGCTACTACAAGTAGTTGGTCTTGGGGCCAGATCTTTTTTTTTTTTTTTTTTGTTCTCCTCTTCTCTGATAATGTTTCCAAGAATGGTTTCTTTTTGGGGAGAAACTACTCCCAACTTCTTTTGAAGCTGTAACAGATCCTACTTGTAACACTAAGATATGAGAATTTTCCTCTAACTCTAATTTATAAAGTCTTCCTTTTCTCTCCCTCCACATCCCACTGAAACACCATAATGCTACCCGGATGAGAAGGTGGATGAGAGTTTTGAAAATGTGCCCAGCTAACCCAGCAATCCTGGTTCTTTTCCACCTCCATCAGAAGAGGGCAGGAGATGTTAATCCAGAAAAACGCAGCCTCTCTCCTCCTGAAATGTGGAGCTCTGAGCTGGAATAGTGATCTGGATGGCACTGTGTGCTCATCTGTACTCCACAGCTGCAGAGAGTTGGCTGTGATGTGGGGAGCTGGGCAGAGCAGTATGCCGTTGCATGGAGCAGTAGACACAGACGGGCTCAGCCTCTGCCCAGCCACAGCCTCAGTCCAGTCTGGCTGGGAGAGCTTCAGTCTTAAGTCAGAGAGCCCTGTGAAGTTTTCTTCCTAAGGATCAGCCCAGTTCACCACAGTAGGAGGGAGGCAGAGGGTGCTGAAGGGCAAAGCTAGAATCTTTTAGGAGCTTGTTCACCGTGAGATGATGTAGCCGACACAGCCTAAGGGACCCCAGATGAGTCACGCCCTTGCAAAAGTCCCTTTTGTGACTTGTGACTTTTGGAACTTGTGACTTGCTTCTAGCGTGTGTGCGCGTGTGTGTGTGTGTGTGTGTGTCTGTCTGTCTGTCCTCATGTTGTATGTGGGGATCATGTTTTGTGGGAGAGGGCATCTTTTGTGTGTGGAGATGAGATGTCTTGTGGCAGAGAACTGTGGATGACCTCTAAGAAATAAGAGCAGCCCCCAGCCAATAGCTAACATAAAATCAAACCTCAGTCCTACAAAAATAAGGAACCAAATTCTGGCCAAGACCATATAAGCTTGGAAGAGAAAGGGATGGAGCCCAGCTGACACCTCGATCTTGGCTTTGTGAGACCCTGAGTAGAGGAGGACCCTGTAAGCCCAGCCCGGATCACTGACCCACAGAAACCTTGAGATCGTAGATTGGCATTGGTTTAAGCCACTAACCTGGAGGTATTTGTCACATAGCAACACATAACTGATACAGATGACGGGAGAATGTAAAAGGGCTATGTGCCTTTAGCAGACAAGGCAGTGGAGTTCCCAGGAGGGGCTGTGACCTCCCGCAGGCTAAACAGTCACCCAGGGCCAACCCATGAAGTCCCAGTAGGCGTCAGGCCTTGGTTCTTGGTCTGCTGCTCATCTTCCTTTGTATGGGGTTGAGCAAACCTTCCTGCTTCCTAGGTCTCTGCTATTTCCTCTGTCATATGCAGGGCTGGACCAGACATCCCCTAGGCCCATGACTTGCTTTTCTGTGGCCACTCTGATCTGCAATCCTTCTAGAAGCCAGGCTTTCATGCCTTCATGTGGTTTACTCCCCACTCCCATGTTGCAATTTTCCACTGTGCCTGCAGGAGATAGATGTGGTGCGCAGTTGTGCACCAGAGGAGAGACAATGTCCGGCTATAACCTCGGTGCTGTGTCACCCTGGGGCAAGTGGCCCCTGTTCTCTGGCTTCCTATATCAAAAGACCAGCTTGAATTCTCTCTGGTTTATGCTATTTGTGGGCTGCTCTTGAGGGGGCTTGTTGGGAACTTAGAGCTTGCCGTATGGGAAGAGCTGAGCTGGGTCACTATCTCCTGGTCCTGGTGCCCATGCATCCAAGTCCAAAGAGCAGACCTGGACATTGACCCAGTCTCCGTGCTCATCCCCCTGCCTGGCCCTCTGAGCACCCTGGTGCCTGACTAGTAGTCATCTCTGGACCACAAGAGCTGGAGACAGCAGTCTCTCCTGCCTTCCCTGTGGCCTGGGTCCATGCACAGGCACAAGGTCTTTGAGATAGACTGAATTTTCCCTCCTAAAGACTATCAATTC
The DNA here is from genome assembly GCF_963383645.1 of Muscardinus avellanarius. Lineage (NCBI taxonomy): Eukaryota > Metazoa > Chordata > Mammalia > Rodentia > Gliridae > Muscardinus > Muscardinus avellanarius. The sequence continues at coordinate 136,524,951 of NC_137790.1, forward strand.
CTCATCTCTGAACTTTATCAGAAAGACTTTCTCTGTCCCCCCACCCCCCAAAAAAAAATCCTGAGTAAGTGACATGGAGTCTATCCTGAGGACAGGGAGATGATTCTTTTTGTTGACCAAATGGGGCCGTTTGAAAGTTCCCCTCTGCCCTTGTGTGCCCCTCTCCAGTGGCCTCTGGGGTGCAGGAGCTGGGCCTGGGCCATAGCCTACTCAGCAAACAGTAAGGTGAGCAGTGGCCAGCGAGCTGCGTGGAGGTATGAGGACAGGAGGAGAAGCTGGACTGTAGAAGCAGCCCCGGGAGAAGCTCCTCTGCTCACAGAGACCACTGGCACCCCGGTTTGCCAATCAGCACCGTGGTCATCCAGCCCAGGGGTTTAGACCTTGGTGGAGGAGGTAGGCACCTGGGCACGTGCTCTGCCCACATCAGCCTGCAACATCAAGGCGTCCTTCCATACCAAACCGTGTCCCTAGGCTCAGGGGCTGTGGGTCCACTGTCCTTCACGCAGGCCCGTCTGACTGGCCCTTGGCTGACAACCTAGGATGCCAAGGTGTACCTCTCCACACTCAGCCCACCCAGTCTTACCAACCTGCCCCTCTTTTCCTATCACTGAGGCTTTCAACATTCAGCCACCGGCAGTTAGCTTTGGGAGAGAACAGATGAGCACGTACATTACTTTGCCAAACTCTGTGCTGGATGTCTGGCTGGCTGGCTGGGCTGAGACTTCCTGTCAGATAAATCAGCCACCAAGTTACATTAACACCAGTCTTGTCAGAAGATCAGCGGATAGTGGGAATTTAGCTGGGAGCGGCTTCCTCCTTCTCCACAACCTACACAGACTCTCTGTGAATCAGCTCCTCAGAGGGTCCATGCAGCCACTCAAAGGCATGCATGCGACTGGACTTTGTGGTGTCTGGCTGAACTTGGGCTGGGCCCCAATCAATGGAAGTGATGTACGTTCTGCTCACTCTTGTCTGGCCCTCCAGGGAAGCTGTGTCTGAATGTAACTGTGTGTGCCGAGGATGAGGCTCTTTTTCTCTGAGCTGCAGGAGCAGGGCAACTGGCAGATAAGGCTGGCTAATGCTGTCTTCTCTGGGTCCTGGAAGTGAGACCCTGTACCTTTTTGAAGCTTCCAGGATGAGATGACTCAGTGAAGTAGAGAGGGTTCAGGCCTTGGGAGAAACTGCAGTTGTGTGGCCAGATCCCAGGCCAGCTTTTAAGAAACCTTGAATGTGTTGTCTTTGACTGTCAGCCTTCACAGCATGAGAAGTAAGAGTTTCTGTACCTCCTGGGGCCTCTGGTGCCTGCTGAGTTGAGCATGTGTCTTGCTTAACATTCTCACTGCTATAATCTGAAACAACTGACCATACAGTGTTCAGGAAAGGCTTATTTGCTCAGTTTCTTGGAGATTTTGGGTTCAGTCCATGTTAGGCTGGGTTATGTCTGCAGAGCTCAGGACATCATGGTGGGAAGCCAAAAAGGAAGAACAAGGCTCTGCTCTCACATCATGGAGGCCGGAAGCAAGAGAGAGAGAGAGAGAGCAAGCACAGGGATTCAAAGACAAACACAATTCCTAAGGCCACACTCCCAGGGACCCACCTTCTCCAGTCACACCCCCAGGGACCCAACTTCTCTAGCCACACCCCAGGGACCTACCTTCTCCAGCCACACCCCACCTCCCTTGCTTAGCACCCAGTAAATCCATTACAATATGTGATTCTACAGATGAGATTTCAACCCTCATAACTCGATTACATCAGCTCTAAACATTAATTCCTGAATTCTTCATGGAACATTTATATCTAACCATAACAGCAGGTGTGGGTATGAGTACATGTATGTGTCTTTATGTCTGTGCACATACTTGGGCCCTGCCTACTGAGCTGATGTACCCAGGCTTCCCACGTCTCCTGAACTGTGATTAGAAGGGCTCTAAGCAGCTTCCCAGCGCTTGGCTAAGTCCTGGCCCTCCATGACTTCTCAGTTGATCCCAAATATGATCACATTTCAATTCCCGGGGAAATGTCATGTTGACCAGTATGCTTGTTTAATCAGAACAAGCCGTTTCCTCAATGTACCATGCTTCTGAGAGATGTGGATATGTACAAGCTAAAGTCATATTTTTTCCTTTTACTATATTTTGGTCCTATGGTGCTAGGGATTGAACCTAGGGCTTTGGGCATGCTACTAAGTAACCACTGACCAGACATACACTCTGGCTGGAAGGGGACGGGCTCTCTCTAATTGATGCGGGCCAAGCGCAGTTCTCCCCAGACTCCATCTGGGTGGCCATTCCCCAGTCCTGAGGTATCTGTTGTCATTCTCCTTGTTTCCTCCCTGTTGCCTGCCCCGTGACTTAATAAAGAAGACTTTGCAGTTTTTGAAGTTCTCCCTCTGGTATTCTGACTGGTTTCCTTCCCCCAAACTCTCAGCCCCGTCTTTACCTCGGGGCTCTTCTGGGTTCTGCTTGTGTCCCGTTCCCTGTGCGGTGACCTGGAACTTTCTCGAAGCACTCGTCTGCTGGGCTCACCTCGTTTTTCCCATGTCTTTCTGGAGCTGATGTTGCCTGACATCCATCGTCCTGAAAGCCATTGTTTTGCATCTTGGTTATTTTGAGTGAGAGGATAAACCTACTCCCAGTCACTCCATCTTGGCCAGAAGTTCACGTCTCGGGGCCTCGGTTCCTCAGGGACTCCCGTTGGTAGGCCTCCTGGGCTGAGCCCATGGCCCTGAACGTTGACTCAGGCAGGCTGTGCTGTGTGGCCTGCTCACCAGCCTTGATTTCCGTCAGTGACCTTCATCCAGATAATTATGTAAACATACAGATTTGTCTCTGAGTGGCCACACAATTTATGCACTCCTGGCTCTTTTTTGAGAACTTTCTACCGCCCAACTCTTATAAAGAGCTCAGCAGTAGCAACTGGCATGGTTTTCTTTCGTGAAGACAGTGGTCCCCCGTCTCTAAGGTCTCACATCTGCTGTTACATTTGCCCAGGGTCAGTGGGAAGAAGGGCGAATGCAGTTCAGTAAGATATGTGGAAGGTCTAGTCACCTAACTTTATTACAGTGTATTGTTATCGTTGTATTATTGTATTGCTAGTTATTATTTTTAATCTCTCACTGTTGTCTGATTTAGAATTAAACCTTATCAATTGTATGCATGTATAGGAGAAAGCATAGTACATAGGGGATTCAGTTCTACCATGATTTCAGGCCTCCACTGAGAGTCACGGACATCTCCCCAGTGGAAAAATGGGAGTACTGGACTGTGAATCTTACTGTCCCTTTTCATTTGACTGCCAGGGAACTCAGGTGATTTCTTAGTCCGGGGAAGATGTTGCAAGCTAGATTTCTGCAAATAAACGCTGGACTCCAGCATTCTCTTTTTAACTTGCCTCACCTTTGCTGTAGAGAGTTTAGAGTTGCAAACAGGAGAAATCCAGCCGGAGCAGGCAGTGACTGTATTGGAGGGACAGCTGGGCAGTTCACAGAGTGAACTCCCGAGAGGTCGGAGAACCGGGCTTGAGGCCATAGCCTGTGCCCCACAGGACGGGTCCAGGGGTGACACCGTCCCTGTGCTGGGTCCCGGCAGGTGTTAAAGCCAACACCCACAGAGGTGCTGTCTCTGAAGGCAGACTCAGAGGAGAACTCCCTGACCACTAGATTCACACCAGTCCTGCGTGGTGAAGTCAGGAGAGGGAATAATGGCCTTTTTTGTCGCAGTGACTTCCAAATGAGCACTAAGGCCTCCTACTGCAAACAGAGCCACCCTCAGACAGACCTGTCCTGTATTTCTATTCCTTGGTCTCTCTTTAGCCCACAACAGCCCGATGTCTCCTTTCTGTGCCTTTCCAAGGGGCCACAGTCTTTTTCTCTAACCGAGTCCCTCTGCCTACCATTTCCTTGACTTCAGGTGGGAGAGGTTGGAGCCAGAGACTCCAGATCATTCCCTGACCTCAACTTGGAAAGCCCCAAAGCTCAAGAGCCTTCATTGGGCCTGCCCTGAAGTGGAGTTTGACTCTTCTCAGGGCTGGGGAGTGGGATGTGCTCTGCGAAGGATGTGCCCGGACCTCAGTCCTCATGGCAGGCGTGGCCGTGGCAGGCAGGGAAACAGATGGTCCCAGTGCCGGCAAGTCTCAGGCCAGGTGTGGGCTGGGCAGGGCTGACGTGCGGTACTTTGAGAGCCCATGGGGCTGAAGCCAAGACTGAAGTGCAAGCTGGCCTGGGGCTTTGGAAAGTGTGGAAGGGAAGCTGGAATCTTCAAGTACTGTATTGCCTAGTATTTTTACTCATCATTACCATGGCACACAGTAGGTCTCCTGCCCTGTGCTCCTTAGAACCCCAAGTTTGTACCCTGTAACCCAACATCTTCCCGTTTCCTTCACCCCGATCCCTAGGATCCAGCCTGTGACCATCCATCCCTATGAGCTCCGCTACACTTAGAGTCCACACGTAAGTGAGATCAGGTAGAATTTGTCTCTCCAGGAGGATCACGGTTCACGGACAGCCTCAGCTACTCAGTGAGACCCTGTTCCAAAATAAAGAATGAAAAGTCTGGCTGGGGATGGAGCTCGGAGGTAGAATGCCTCTGGGTGCCATCCCCAGGACCACAAGAATAACAATACAAAAAAGAATGTGTCTGTGTCTGGCAGACTGGTGTGTACAGAGTCTCACTACAGGTGAGGCACGTGTTAATTAGCTTGGTGTGGTGTCCTGCCACAACATGTATGTCCCTGTCCTTCTGTAGATCAAAACATCGCACTGTACATCTTGAATACATATAATTTTCATCAGATATACCTCAAGAGGCCCAGAGGCTAGAAGAAGAAAGGAAGCCGGCAAGGAAAGGAAGAAAACCAAAGCTAAACAGGGCACAAGTGGAGCGCTCCTGTAACCGCAGCAATTCAGGAGGCTGAGGCAGGAGAACCGCAAGTTCAAGGCCAGCCTGGGCAACTCAGCCAGATCCTGTCTCAAAATAATAAATAAATAAATAGTGCTGGGAGCCGGGCGTGGTGGCACATGCTTGTAATCCCAGCTTTTGGGAGGCTGAGACAGGACGATTGTGGTTCACAGACAGCCTCAGCTACTTAGCCAGGCCATTCACAACTCAGTAAGACCCTGTTTCAAAAATGAAAAAGACTAAAAAAAATAGGGCTGGGGGTGTAGCTCGAAGGTACAATGCCCCTAGGTTCTATCTCCCCCAAAAAATAAAGTAAAGAGAAGTGCTGGGGGTATAGCTCAGTGGTAGAGCACCTCTGGGTCCAAACCCGAGTACCACCACTACCCAAAAAGTAAAGAAAGAAAAAGAAAGCCAAAGAGAGAAAACTACGCAGGAGGAGAGGAGGCTGTGCCGGCCCGCTGCTCAGCCAGGGCCTATTTCCCGGGGCCTTTGCCTCTTTCTGCACAAGGTCAAACCTCAGGGAAAAGAAGCAAGAGGAGGGCCAGGTATGGGCGCAGGAAGGGAAACTGAGGCCGAGCCTCCCAGCCCCCAGCCTGGCCCCGCCCATGCAGTTCCCCCACCCCAAGCTGTCTTGTCCCTTGATGGGCTTTGATGAAGGTGCTTGGCAGCCACCTGGAGGCCTGCCCTTCCTCAGTGCCTGGGGGCTCTCGGATGCTGAGAGGATGCCTGCCTGTAGCCTTGGGCTTCCTGGTCAGAGCCACCTTTGTTTGAGCTCACCCTTGCTGTCCCGGCCTTAGCCTTTCTGTGTATGTGGTGGGATAGTGGTCTTGGACCAGCCGGCCCAGCTGTTTTGGCTTCAATGAGACAACCGAGGCCCAGAGCCAGTCGGGAGCAGCTGTGCGGCGGCCAGGAATTCTTTCCACCTACAGGCTGCTGGCGAGGGGATGGGGGCGTTCTGCACCCCGACACGGCCTGTCCTCCTTCCCAGCTGGGCAGGCGCCCAGGGTCTGGGTTCCCGGATGGAGAAGGTGGGGGCAGAAGGAGGCTGGTGACCCCGATGCAGAAGCCAGAGGGAGGATGTGGAGCAGCCTCCCCGCTGGTGCAGGGGAAGGAGCTGAGCCAGACCAGCCTGCTCTGCTGTTCTGCCCCCCCCCGCACCCCCATTCCTGCCAGCTTCCTACCTCCTCTGTCTGTCCTCACTGGGCCCCTGGGTGAGGCCCAGGCGGCAGAGCCTCCTCTGGCAGAGGGAATTAACACACTTAATTAAAGTGTCCAATGAAGAGCTTTGCATATTTCTTAATTACCCGCTGAGTCTTTGGGGGGACGCTTTGAAATGGGATTTTCCACCTGTTTCCCCATTTAGCCTGCAGTGAGCCAGCCAGCCCTCGGGCTCAGGTGGGAGCTGTCAAAACCATGCACTGCCATTCTGAGCGTGCGGATGGAGGGGAGCCCAGCCCCCAGACCCATCTGCCTTTCAGGAGCACGGGGCTGGGTTTTCTGCGTTGTGGATACAGGACCAAAGGACATCAGGCAAATGTACTGGTGTCTCTGCCTCTTCTTATCCCATGGTCTGGGCACCGTGCCCCCCCACCCCACGGCCATGCCAGTATTAGCAGACTTGATGAGCAGAGTGTACGGGGAGTAGTGGAGTTCTCTCCTAAGGCTACTATGAAGCGGTGACTCTGGGCCAGGGTGGCCTGTCCTCCTGCCCAGCTACAGGGCCAGCGCCAAGCCCGTTGTGCAGCGTTTCCCATCAGGGTTCTGGGAACCCAGCTGCCGGGGGAGCTGACTCCACGGCCCCTCCTCGGATGAGGAAGCACATGTGTCTTTTCAGCCCGGGGCCACCTCCCGACGGCTACAGACATTCTCCGACCTAGGATGCAGAGACTCTTTCTCAGGCTGGGCACGGAGCCTGCTCCCCTAAAACCACCAGCATCCAAGAAGCCGGCGGCCATCAAGGCGGCTCGGCCTTGGAACGGCAGAGTTGCAGCAGGTCTTTGCTGCCCAGTCCTCCCATCAGGCCCAGCTCTGTGGACCCTCAAGAGGACCAGGTGGAACCCTACCCCTGTCCAGGAGCACCGCACGGCCCGCGTGGATGGCGAGTGAACTCCAGGCTGGGGGCAGACCGCAGGCCGAGGCTCTGGCCTGGCTCAAGAGGCCCACCCAGCAGGTGCCATACCTTCTGCCAGGCTTGGTGGACCCTCCTTGAAGTCTCTGCCTCATGCTGGGGCCCTAGCAGCCTTCTTGTGAGGATGGGGTGGAGGGTGTCCTTTGTGGAAGGAGGTGGTGTCAGAGCAGGAGTCAGGGACCCAGCACCTACTTGGCCTGTGGAATCCTCATGGGCCCTGAGCCCCAAGCACTGGGTGGACTCAGCTTCACGTGACACACAGGAGAGGTGTGAGCTCATAAGTGTGTGCAATGGATGCTTCGACCTCCCTCGCCCTGGCTCCACCCTGCCCGGAGCACTGTACCCTCTGATCCCATCTCTGCCAATCATGCCCAGGCCTGGCACCCTGGAAGCTGCGGCGACTCCTCCCCGCCCCAGTAGGGAGTGGCCTTTGCTCTGTGGGTCGCACAGAGCCCCCTGGCGTTTGGGGGCATCTGTATCTAAGTCTTATCCCCACTGGACAGGAGCGCTGGAGGGTAGAGGCACATCTGCCTTCTCGCCATAAATCTGGGCCCTGCATGGGCTTGGCACAGAGGGAGCCCCCGGTGGGTGTTTACTGAGTGGGTGGAGAAACCCCGCTGACCTCTGCAACTACATAGAAGCCTCCAGAATGGATAAAATCTGTGTACCTGGAACCTGCTGCTGAGATGGGGTCTGGGGCTCACGGGAGGTTGATGGCGTGGGAGACCCCCTAGGTGAGGTCTGCGCGGGCTGGTGGCTGACTGCGGAGGACCAGCGATCAGTGAGAAAGTCCCGAGCTGGTGAGTTCCCTGTGGTGTGTGCAACTGAGCGCCTCTGGACCACCCATGGGCATGTGAGACCCGGCCAGCAGCTTGGGAAATAATTTTTTAGAAAAAGAATATTTTTAATGTAAGATAAGCTTAGATTTGTTGCTCATCGAATGGCTTATTTATTTATTTATTTAGTTTGCAGTACTAGGGATGGAACCCAGGGCATTCTATCTTCAAACTACACCCCCAGCCCCATTTTTCATTCTTTTCATTTTGAAACAGGATCTCACTGAGTTTCAAAGGGCCTCACTAAGTAGCTGAGACTGTCCTCGAACCGCTATACTCCTGTCTCAGCCTCCCAAATGCTGGGATTACAAGCATGCATCACCAACACCACGCCCGGCTTTTTTTTTTTTTTTCTTTCTGGAAACAGTGCTGGTGTTTGTGCTCTAGTCTACTGTTTTAGTGTTTGTGTGTGTGTGTGTGTGTGTGTTTGCACACATCTGGTACTGGGGATTGAAACCAGAGGCATTCTACCTCCAAAGCACACCCCCCCCCCAGCCCATATATTCATATATTTTTTTGTTTTGTTTTGTTCTGAAACAGGGTCTTGCTAGATTGCTGAAGCTGTCTTGAGCCTGCAGTCCTCCTGTCTCAGCCTCCCGAGTACTGGGGTTACAGGTGTGCGCCACCACGCCTGGCTGGTCTACTGTTGTGAAGGTTTTCTGGCCGGCCTAGTCCAAGGAGATTGCTTGGTATTTGCTCCCCACTCAGCCTGCTGGAGCTCTGGGAGTGGCTTCATCCCCTGTTCACAAAGCCAGATGACAGAAAGTGACAGAAAGGCATCTTTGCCACAGGGCCTTGTCCCCTCCTCTGTTCTGCATCCCTCCCCAGCCATGTTGCCTCTGCGTTGAGATCCTCTGTCCCTCACCAGGCTCCTACCCCTCGTTCCGCCTCTGCTGGCCATCTCCCATAGCAGTGTAAGATTTCTTTCTAAAGCACAGGTCTGTTGCCTTGATTACTTAAGGCGATCATCAAACCGCCCAAAACTCAGTGGCTCAAGGCAGGGAAAACATTTATCTTGCTCACAGATTGATAACGAGCAGGGCATGGCAGCTAAATCATGTGCCTGGTCCCTGCAGCATAAAAGACAGCTTACAGGCAGAGGCTGGAGTCCTGTGAAGCGTGCTTACTCATGGTCTGCTGGTGATGCTGGCTGGTGGCTGGGTTCTTGGTTTCTTGCTACATGAGCACCTCCCTATGGCCTCCTCATGTAGGCTCCTTGGGCTTCCTCGCAACATGGCGCTGGTTGAAGCCTCATGTAGGCTCCTTGGGCTTCCTGGCAACATGGTTCAGTGGGCACAGGCATGAGCACTGGGCAGAAGCCGCACTGCCTTTCCTGACCTAGCCTTGGGAGTCACCCAGGGCCATTGGCACAGGCTTATCCAGATTGACTCCTTGATGGAGATCAGGGTTGTACAATAAGAGCCCATGGGGCAGGGAATGGTGTGAGCCTGTTATGGAAATGGGGATCTGCTGCACCTTTGCACTGCCCTCTGCTTAAGACCCTTCTAGAGCTCCTGCTGTCTGGGCAGAGGACCGCGCTCCTTCCCCTTGGCCTGTGCTGCCTGCCTTTGCCCCGCCTGCCCTGTGTCCCCATCTCCAGCCACAGCTGGCCCAGAGATGGGTGTTGTCCCAATCCATCCTACAGCCACGTGGCGCCTTCTCCAACAGCATTTGGAGCTCACCCCTCTCTTCCCACACCGGGTCCAGCTCCGTGTTCCCTAGGACAGAGCTGGGACTGCAAGGCCCCCACGCGTCCTCACGGTAACCTGGGGTGCCGCCTCCTGTCCCTTTTTGGGAGCTTTTTATCTCCCTGCCTGTGCGCTTGCTCACCCTGTTCCCTCCACCTGGGGTGGCCTTGCCCCCCACCCCGCATCTGTAGCCTGGCTGACGGCCCAGCCACGCACACCCTGCCTCTTTATGGCTTATCAGACCTTTGCACCAACCAGCTCAACACAGCAGATGAGGCGTCCACGCCAGCATCAGAGCATGTTGGTGCCCCAGCGCCACCGCCTGCCAGCCCCGTGACCTTGGGGATAATAACTCATTGCATCGTGATGAGGATTAAACGAGGAAACAAGAAGAGTGCCAAATTCCTTGCCCGGGCGCTGAATCGCGGCCCAGTGAGCATTAGCGGGTCCTTTCCTCCTTTCTAGAGACGCCTGGTAAATGCTCGGTAACGAATTTCCTCACCCTCTTCTGCTTGAAAGAGGAAGAATACACCCCACCGCACCCCCGCCTAATCATGTGGGACTCAGCTACCAGATTACAGGACTATCACTGAGCCGGGAGCTAAACGGGAGAAAACCTGATTTACCTGCGCGTTTTTAATGAAATCCTGCCAGGGGAGCCGCCGAATCTTTGCCCTCAGCAAAAGCTCTGCTTTGCCGCAGCGGTGTCTGTGGGCCACTGTTGGAAGCAGCAGGGTGACCTTGAGGACTGAGCTGTGGAGGAGGAAGGCTCGGCTCCCTGATGGGCTCCGGCAGCTGCCGGAGGCTGGGGGTCACGGGAGGGTCTCCTGCACCCCACACCTGCCCGCCTGTGCTTCCGGCGGAATGCCAGGTGCCGCTCCTCTCAGCCCTCCCTGTGGCTGTGGCCAAATAATATCAAAGGCTACTCGGGAGACCGCCCTGGCTGTCCTGCCCGCCTCCATGGCGAGAGAGGGAGTGGCCAGGTGGACGGATGTGCAGGCTATTTTTTTTTTACAGCTTCTAGCACCTTCCACCCAGAGCAGTTAGTTGTTAAGAATGGTCTGGGGCCGGGCATGGTAGCTCACACTTGTGATCTCAGTACTTGGGAGGCTGAGACAGGAGGATCGCAGGTTCGCCGCCAGGATCAGCCACTCAGTGACGACGCTCCGCAACTTGGTGAGAGCCTGTTTCCAAATAAAGAATAAAAAGAGAGTGTGTCTTGAAAGTAGAATGCTCCTGGATTCCATTCCCAGTACAAAAAAAAAAAAAAAAAGGATGAAGAAGGGGTTTCTACCACTCAGGGGAGAGGAGCTTAGCATGGCCACTTGTCCTGCTCAGCTGCTGTATGTGGTGCCATGACAGAGGCTGGGCAGACGCGGGCACGAGCACCTCCTTTTAGTAAACTGTGTCTCAGGAAGCGTCTCAGAGATCAGGCACGGAGGATGCTTTGCCCTGCGGTGTGTATTTTAGAGCGTAGAGAGCTAGTCAGTCTCTGAGAGCTGTCAATCGCCTGCACACTGGCTGGTCAGGAGTCTCGGCGTCCACTAGGGCCAGGGCAGAGGCTCTGTGGTCCTGGGCTTGCGCAAGGCGGGGGCTGAGACAGGACAGACTGACCAGGAATGGAGAACACAGAATGCTCCAGAGGGCTGTGTACGCCGGGAAGGGGTGAAGATGAGCTAGGCATTTGGGACCTCTCTCCAAGCAGAGGGGCTAAGATGTTTGTGTGTGGGGTGCAGGGGGTTATTGGAGATTGATCCCAGGTATGTTCTGTCCCTGAGCTACACCCCCAGCCCAATTTTTAAATTTTGCTTTCTTCTTTTGCAGGACTGGGTATTGAATCGACGGGCATTCTACCTCTGAGCCCCACCCCCAGCCCTATTTTTTTCTTTTTTCTTTTGAAATAGTAGCTTCTAAGTAGCTGAGGTTGGCAGTGAACCTGGATCCTCCTGTCTCAGCCTCCCAAGTACTGAGATTACAAGCATGAGCCACCATGCCCAGCTCTATTTTTGCATTTTAAAACAGGGTCATGTTAAATTGCCGAGGCTGGCCTTGAACCTGTGATCCTCCCGCCTCAGCCTCCTGAGTACTGGGATTACAAGTGTGTACCACCATCGCTGACTGCTTGGACATGTCTGAGGGACCCCTTCCTCTAAGCGATGCAGTCAGTGCAAATGGGACTGCTACAGGGCTGCACATCCCTTCGGGGTGCAAGGCTGGCCAGGGCACATCTGCAGGCCTTGAGGACTGCCTTCTGACTAGCAGTGCGTTTTGGAGAGAAGGACGATGGGCTGGCTCACTGGGTGGGTGCAGATGGGGAGAGTCTTGGGAGACCTTGGCCCAGACCTAGCTTAGCAGATGTTTCTCCTGGCCAGGAGATGAGGCGTCCTTCTTGGCACGCACTGGCCTTGGGAGACGGTAGTATTCACTTATCACATAATGTACTCCTGAGGCTTCAAAACTGGCAAAGAGCCTTTCCCTAGGCACCAGGCTGGGTTGCCCTGCAGCACCTACCTAGGATGTGACCAGCCAGGCCAGCACACGGGTGTCCTGCTGGGATCGGCAGGAGGCGGAATGGAGAGAGAGCCTTTGGACTCCGGCTCCTTTGCTCTCTCTCTGTCAGGGCTCCCTGTGTCTGCAGCCCAGAGCAGAAAGTTCTCTGAGCCAGCTCAGCCCCGCAGGCCCCCTGTGAAGCCCCGAGGCCATAGCAGAGCCCCGTGGGGCAGTGGAGAGAGGTGCCCCACACGGAGCCTCACCTAACAAATGTCCCTTTAACACCCTTCTCCTCCCAGATGGTCAGAAAGGCAGCGGATGGTATTTCAGGCACTGATGGGCCCCAGGGAGCTGCACAGGGTTAGGTCAGAAGCCAAACCCTGCAGTTTGGAGAATTAGCGGCACTTGTGGGATTCCCACGAGGTTTCCTGGTTTCTCGCAGCCGTGGGGATCCTCGGTTGAAGCAGTTGCTGCCCTGCGCACACACATAGCCGTGTGTGGGGAGTCTCGGTTGTCATATGGACTGGGGACATTACCTGGCGGGGTCCGGGGGTGCTAAAGATCCCGTAAGATCCACGCTACGAGAACAGTCCTGCCTGCAAAAGCCCTTGGGAAGTAACCCACTCGCCTCCCCTGTTCCTGGTTGTGTAGAAAGTAGAAAGCCCTCCTCCCGACCAACACCCAGCTGAAGGGCAGGAACCGAAGAACCGGCGTGCAGGAGCCGCTGACCAACACCGAGGTGGGCCGCCCAGATGGCCTCGGCAGATGTGCGCAGTCTCTGTCTTGCTTTGCGCCGCGTGCTCCGAATCTTCCTTCACAGTGCTCGCATCTGTGGGGCCCCCTGGGTCAGGGAAGCCCTGATCCGGGTGGTGGGGATGCAGGGGGCAGTGGGCGGCCTCCTCCTTGGCCGCATCTGGGCCCGGGGCAGGGACTCTCCTGCAGCCCACTCAGGGTCCTCTCTGGAGGCCGGCCTCCTGCCTGGGTGTCCGCAGCCCAGCCTCTTCTCTGAGCATTTCGGTCCTGCCAACTGTCTAACCCAAGTGCAATGGATTTCGGAGGCCTGGGCCGCTGGGCTCTTCCGCTGCTGACCTCTTCTCTTGTTTTGCAGTCGGCAAGACGTCTCTGATCACGAGGTTCATGTACGACAGCTTCGACAACACGTACCAGGTGAGGCTCCGCGGGCCTTCCCACCCACCCCAGCCCGCGGTCGGTGTCCATGGCGGCCACCGGTGGCCGCAGCCAGCCTCTCTGAGCTGGGCTGGGACCGCGCCAGGCTCCTGGGGTGTCTTTCTGCCTTGGAGAAACTTCCCTACTGGGATCTGGCCCCAGCCTGGTAGAGATCTTCTGAAAACCCAGGCCTCAGAAAGGAAACCCTAAAAATAGAGAGAAACCCTAAAAATAGAGGGGGGCTTGTTTCAGCGTGGGTTCCTTGCTCCTCGCAGGCAGGTCTCGAGCTTGGCCGTGGACGCTTGTTTGGAGCCCGTGGGTGGACGAGGAGAGGAATGGGGAGGAGGAAAGTGGGACATTCGGAGTATGTGCTCCTCGGGTGTGGCTGTGTTTTTGCGGGGTCTTTACATGCTCCGCACGTGTGTGCACGCACGCCCTAGACCTGTCCTCTGTATAGCGCTCTCCCCCTCGCTCTCACAGGCACACACCCTTATTACATACATGTGTATATGCATACATACACACATATTTTAGACTTCTCACACATGCACAACTTTCTGTTATTCACACATGTGTGTACACATGTACACACACACACACACACACACACACACACACAGAGGATAGGCATATATGGTGGCTTTGCCCGGATCTGTGGGGACAAGAGGCTGGAATAGATGACCTCTGTGGCTCCTGACCCTTAGACAGTGGTCTAGTGTCAACCACAGGCCCATGGGTAGCTCCAGGTGGCCTAAAAGTTGAGCTCACGGGGGTCAAGAACATCACCCTGCCTGGACCACTGGTGGGAGGAGGGATTATGCATGTAGGTTGAATTGTCCTTGCTACCGACTGTGGCTTTTTGCAAAGGCATCAAACTTAACCGTTTCAACTATTAATATATTTTTCTTTTTTTTCTATTGGTGCATGGTAGTCACACATCTTACTGGGGCACAAGGTGGCGGAGGCACACATGCACACGTCACCTGCTTAGCCCTTCCCCAGTTCTCACCCCAGTCCCTCCCCTCCCTCCTGCTCTTGTTTGGTTTAGAGATCGACTTTGATCCATTTCAACTATTTTTAAGGAAAAATAATACTGTTTTTATTTTTGTCCCTTAGGATAGAGGCAAATAATAATGCTTTCTCTGAAGCTGATAGGTTCTGTGGCCTACTAGTTCCAAGAGTTGTTCATAGGTGTTAACTTAATATGAAGGGATGGGGGGTGCTTCGGAGCTTGTCTAGAGCTCTGCTGCAGGGCCTCCCGGGGTCATCACTCAGTGTGCGGTTGCAGTGTGCCGAAAGAAGGGTATTGGGTGTTTGATCGTGGAACCTCTGTCATCCAGTTCTCAAGGACCGATATTTATAGCCTCGCTGGAGACTGCTACTCTGAGATGCCTCCCCCATTGCGGGACAGCGAGGGGACGGAGGGGACGGAGGGGCTCGCTGTGGTTCTAATTGTGTGCCTGCTTTTAGTCTGTTTTCTCTGGATCACTCGTCCTTTCTCAAATACACACAGAGAGAGAGAGAGAGAGAGAGAGAGAGAGAGAGAGAGAGAGAGAGAGAGAGAAGAGATCACACTCCCCTTCTGCTTCTGCCTCCCACACATTTTACTTCTGTTCTGGTGCATTCTAAACACTGTAGACCCAGCAGGACCCGGGTGTGGAAAGGGCGGGAGACCCTGAAGGACACTTGCGGTGGTGCGCTGCACACACACACACACACACACACACACACACACACACACGGGCCCTGAGCTGGGGCTTCTGATCCGTCCTGCAGAGTCTTCTCCGCAGGCCTGGGGTTCCTACCCCTCAGGTTTGCCAGATATGGGGAGCTCTGACCAGAGGCAAGGGCTCCCTTCTGAAGCCCAACTTGGTGTGTGTGTGTGTGTGTGTGTGTGTGTGTGTGTGTGTGTGTGTGAATGAATGACCTCACCTATTATTTTTATGATTTGAATGTTTTGAATATTAAGTTCCTTAACTCCTCCCTCCGGCTGGCATCCAGAGCGGTGGCGTTTGGGGCCGGTGGATGTTCTCAGCAGTGGTGAATCCCACCCACCTCCATCTCAGTGTCACCCCTGTTGCTGTCTCCCGCTGTGCACCTACAGCCAGCGGCCTCTCCGGGAGCCTGCTGGTGCGTGCACCAGGCGCTGGCCCCTCCGCTCCGCGCCTCCCTCATTTCTCCAGTGCAATGCCCTTTCCTCTTTCTTCTTCTCTGCTGCGCAGTCTCCTGGCTCACGAGGGCCCAGAGCAAATATTTGCTGAGCTGTGAGCCTGCCATGCCCTATCCCTGAGTTTCACCCCCTGAAGCTCAGGTACTGGGGCTGGGTTAGCCTCTGGCTCTAGGGCAAGTCCTCTGTGCCTCTGGCTGGGCCCTGCGCTGGACCACGGCCAGGGCCCCTTAGGACCCACTGCTGTATCCCTCGAGAGCCCAAACCCGGCTGGAGATGGCGCCACAGACTCCCTTCCCCACAGAAGAGGTTTGCGGAGGTTCGGTCTGCCTTGGTTTTTAGACTGAGAGGCCCTATGTTACGTAAGATAAGAGAAATCCCAGTGAGAAACAGCCGCCCTCCCTGTCACAGGGTTTTCTGACTTCTTTTTTTATGGCACCCTGTGGAAGTCCTTTCCGAACCTCCTTTACAGTGGTAATTAGGTTAGGCCCCTGGGCTCCCTCTGTGCACACACAGGCTGTTATAACGAATTCTCCAGAGGTGGGGGAGGGGCGCTAGTTTGTGTATTTTGTTTTTTAAAGCAGGGTGGCAGAGCTGTTTGGGAAGTAGACAGGATCCCCCACAGGCTTTGGGGGTCAAACTGTCAAACTGCCTTCCTGCACAGCAGCCCCCCTGTCATCCCTCACAGCCCTGGATCCCCCTCCTCCCTGTCTCCCACCTCTCTGGATCAAGTGCTCTCTGCCGTGGCCACCAAGCCCTCGCCCCCACCCCATGCACTGGAACCTGCTCCTCTTCCGGGTGTAGACACACACGTGCCTATGCGCCCAGAGCTGGCTCAGGCCCCCTCTGAACAGGTCTCCCTTACCCCTCCACTGCGGCCCCAGTAAATCCTTATCTCCCCTTCCGCCCTCCTCTCCAGCCTTCCTCTCCAGGTGGCCGCTCATCGCTGCCCTCTGGGACCCCACACGCCCAGGGCATCCTGCCCCTGGCACGTGGTTCTTCTTCCACTACTGACAATTTCAGGTGTGAAGGCAGAAAGGGAGGAGGAGCAGGAAGTGCTGGGTGTGGGCTGTGGTGGTTTTTTTTTTTTTTTTTTTTTGAGATGGAACCCAGGGCATTCGATTTCGAGCTACACCCCCTGCCCTATTTTTTATTCTTTATTTTGAAACCGGGTCTCACTGAGATGCAGAGGGCCTCCCGTCTCAGCCTCCCGAATCCTGGGATTATAAGCGGGCGCCACCGCACACATCTGGGCTGTGGTGTTTGTTAGGATGTGAGCACTGCGTCCATGCTGGGGACCCCACCCCCATTTTGTTATTGTACCTGCCTGGGGTCCAGCTCCTGGCAGACCTGTGGCATGGCCACCCAGCCCCAGGATATGATCCTCCGAGTAGACCCCAGAAGTTTCTGCCCAGACAGATGCCCTGGAAGAAGAGGAGGGCCACCAACTCAGAGGAAAGGGTCCCATGGAGGTAATGATGGAGTGGTCAAGATGTTTGAGAGCAGCTGTTTGGGGCCAACCCAGAGAGGCTGGGTGGAGTCCAGATTCCTAAAGCCCTGAGAACTGATGAGTCTGTGGACCAGAGTGTGGAGAGGAGGTGGGGTCCAACATGAGGGGCCTTGCTTTACAGAACCCAGGATGCCAGGGGGACTCAGGTGGGGTTCAGGCGGCCACCCCAGCACCTGGGAGAGACAGGAACAGGACCTTCCACCCCAGGTACAGGCAGAGTGAGGGCCACAGCAAGGACGTCCCTTGATAGCCCAGCTCTTTTGTTTCCTTTAAAAGGAGATATCCAAGCTGGGCCTGGTGGCACACGCCCCTACTCCCAGTGCTTGGGAAGCCGAGACAAGAGGATTGCAGGCTTGAGGCCAGCGTGCAGAAACTCAGCGAGACCCTGTTTCCAAATAAAAAATAAAATAGGTCTGAGGGTGTAGCTCAGAGATAGAAGCCCCCACCCTACACTCAATAACCCATGCCATAAATAAATAAATAAATGAATATAAATAAATAAATAAATAAATAAATAAATGGATGGAAGTATATCCTGGGTTCATTATATAGCACTGCAAATGATGGTGGTGATGATGGTGATGTGAGATGGTGGTGGTGATGAAGATGATGGTGGTGATGATGATGAAGATGATGGTGTTGGTGATGGTGGTGATGATGGTGATGATGATGATGGTGGTGATGATGATGATGATGGTGTTGGTGATGGTGGTGATGATGGTGGTGATGGTGGTGATGATGGTGACGATGATGGTGGTGGTGGTGATGATGGTGGTGATGATGATGATGATGATGGTGATGTTGATGATGGTGATGTGAGATGGTGGTGGTGATGAAGATGATGGTGGTGATGGTGGTGATGATGATGATGGTGTTGGTGATGGTGGTGATGATTGTGGTGATGGTGGTGATGATGATGATGGTGATGGTGATGATGGTGATGGTAATGGTGATGATGATGATGGTGATGATGGTGATGATGGTGGTGATGATGATGATGATGGTGATGATGATTGTGATGATGATGATGATGGTGATGGTGATGATGGTGGTGGTGATGGTGATGGTGGTGGTGGTGATGGTGGTGGTGGTGGTGATGATGATGATGATGGTGATGGTAGTGATGATGGTGATGGTGATGATGGTGGTGGTGATGGTAATGATGATGGTGATGGTGATGGTGATGATGGTGATGGTAATGGTGATGATGATGGTGGTGATGATGGTGATGGTGGTGATGATGGTGATGGTGATGGTGATAATGGTGGTGGTGTGGTGATGATGATGGTGATGGTGATGGTAGTGATGATGGTGATGGTGATGATGGTGGTGGTGATGGTGATAATGATGATGATGGTGGTGATGATGATGGTGATTGTGGTGTTGATGATAATGATGGTGGTGGTGATGATGATGGTGATGATGATGATGATGATGGTGATGATGGTGGTGATGGTGATAATGAAGATGGTGGTGGTGATGGTGATGTTGGTGAATTAAAGATGATCAGTCTCGCTGGATTAAGAGACCCTGTTTCCAAATAAAATATAAAATAGATCTGAGAGTGTAGCCTGGAGGTAGAAGGGTTCCAACCCCAGTACCACCAAAAAAAAAAAAGATGATGATGGTGAAGATGGTGATGGTGAAAATGGTGATGTGATGATGGTGGTGATGGTGATGATGTTGGTGATGGTGATGGTAAATAAAGACATGCAGGGGAGGCTGGGGTTCCAAGCCCAGGTGTGTTACTTAACTGGGACACTCTAGTCAAGCTTTTTGTCTCAGGATTGCATTTTTAACCCAGAAATGAATTGAGTGGCATTTCCCCCCTACAACATCTAGGCCAGTGGCCTCAGACTTTAGAGGTCAGAATGCAGTTCGGTCATCTGTACTAAAAGCTTAGATCATATATAGGTCTTTGAGCATAGCTGATGGAAAGTTATGTACCCAAACGCTGTTGGTACAACATGGGCCTTTCTACACACTCTAGAAAAGCCAAAGCAAAACTAATGGCAACTCTCCAACAAGCTAAGTGGATAAAGATGAAATGAAAATAACAGTCACTTGCCAGAGACGTCCTTATGGAGACTGCAAGAGCCCCGCCCTCCCTGGCTGTGCCTCGTGGTGCTTGGCAGCCCTGCCAGATGTGCTTCACCCCTCAGCTCCTGGGGGAACACTAGCCTCAGTCAACTCCGCAACGCCGGCCTCACACATGCGGTAGAGTTCTGTCTTTTGCAAACATTCAGATTCCAGGGTCACGTGTGAGGCGATACTCTGAATGCCAGTCCCCGTGGCAGGATGGCCTCCTCCTTCTCCTCTGTGCTTCCTTCTCTTTTATCAGCATGTGTACATATGACGGGGTGGCCTAACACAGACAGTTAATGATGGCTTGCACAGAGAAGTGTTTGGGTTTCCCAGGTACAGGAAGTCCTGGTAGAACTTGAGGTGCGTGCACCGCTGCCACACTGTCAGGCCCCAGACTCTGGCTGTCTCCTGCGCCCCCTCCTCGGCACAAAGGTTCCTGTCCTCCTGCAAGCCGGCTGTGGATGCTCCAAACATTCCATGCCCACGTAAGGCAGCAAAAGACACTGGAGTTTCCCTGGACCCCGCCTTCTAGTAGGCTGCCGCTTGGGTCCCGTTGACCAAAATCGGGTCACATGTGCACCCTTAGCCTCTAGAGAGGCTGGGGCAGCAGGAATTAGCGTTGGCACCCTCTGCAAAAGAGTCAATTGGGGACACGGGGAGTTGCCACTAAGCACTGCTGCATATACTAACAGCTCCCGGCACGTCTCAGGAACTTAATGGAGCCGTGCCCCAGAGGTTCCTTACCCTTCCTGATTTGTATGTATGTATATATGTATTTTTGCAATGTTGGAGATGAAACTCAGAGGCATCTACCTCTGAGCTATACTCACAGCCCTATTTTTTATTTTTTGTTTATTTATTTTTGTTGTTGTTGTTTGTTTTTATTTCGCAGTACTGGGGATGGAATCCAGGGGCATTCTACCTCCGAGCTACACCTCCAGCCCTATTTCTTATTCTTTATTTTGAAAGAGGGTCTTACTGAGTTACAGAGGGCCTCACTAAATAGCTGAGGCTGGCTGTGAACCACAGTCTTCCTGTCTCAGTCTCCCAAATGCTGGGATTATAAGCGTGTCCCACCACCCCCGGCTTATTCTTTATTTTGAAACAGGGTCTCACTAAGTTGCAAAGGGCCTCACTAAGTAGCTGAGGCTGTCCATGAACCGAACCGCAGTCCTCCTGTCTCAGCCTCCCGAATGCTGGGATTACAATTATGCGCCACCACGCCCAACTTTCCTGATTCATTTTGTAGGTAACACACAAGTAAACCCTGAGGTGCCCCCAAAGTCACTGCCTGGAGCAAAAGAGGAGAGGAAGAGCCAGCACCTATGGGCCCGTGTGTCCTGGGGAGCTCTGGGCCATGCATCATCGTGTGTGTGTGTGTGTGTGTGTGTGTGTGTGTGTGTGTGTGTGTGTTGTGTGTGGCTTTGAAGGGACTGCCTGAGTTTGGAGTAAGTAATTCTTTATTTAAAGTTTGAGATTATGTATGATTTGGTAATTAAAAGATAAGGAAATTAAATAGCGCTGGATAAATAAATCGGGTGGCCACTGTCCACCAGGAGAAAAGTAGTCCCCCCAGCCAGTCTCTTCTCCCTCCCTACTTCCTTCCCCTGGGCACCTCCTGGAGCTCTGGCAAGGACGGGCCTTGCCTGTTGGGTTTTCCAGAGGCTGCCCTAGCTTGCCATACGTGAGTTTTGCCAGAGGCTCATTTGCAGGCTTATTTGCATGACTTTGTCCTGATACTTTGGTCTGCTGTTGCTGGTGCAGAGCTCAACAGCAGCTTCATTGTGAGGGCCTTGTCATGTCCAGCTGCGTTCTGCCACTTACGGATGCTTCACCAGCCCTGGGCTCTGGCCCGGCCCAGGGGAAAAGAAGACACATACATGCCTTTTCACTACTGCTCTTCCTGAAAAGAGAATCTAGAGTCAATTTATGCAAATCGCCATGCAAATTTCCTCCGCAGACTGTATTACTGGATCTTGTCAGAATACGGGTGCAAAATGATATTTCATAATAAATGCACGTAGCCAAGAAGGCTTCAACAGGTGCCTGAAGGAAGAGCCTCTCTCAGGGAGCTGCTGAGCCAATGGAAGCCCCGCGCAGGAGGCAGGCGTGGAATGGACCATCTTTGTTGATACTGTTTGGTACTACCTTGAGGAGAAGATAAATGTAGGTGCAGCTAGGAAACCTGTGCTTGTTAAGAATTCCACATTTTGTATACCATAAAGCAGCCGCCATTTTTCTTAGGCGATGCTGTTGGCAAACAGAAAGGTATAGAAGGAGTTAATGGGCATTGCCAGGCTTGGGGCAACCTAACCCTGGCCGAGTGC
The DNA here is from genome assembly GCF_963383645.1 of Muscardinus avellanarius. NCBI lineage: Eukaryota > Metazoa > Chordata > Mammalia > Rodentia > Gliridae > Muscardinus > Muscardinus avellanarius. The sequence continues at coordinate 136,546,247 of NC_137790.1, forward strand.
AGCCCAGAGCCTCCAAAACCCATCCTACCAGGCAACAGGTGCAGGCAACGTGGCCAAGGAGGGGACCACCAAGGTCAACCGGGACCAGGCCTGGCTGGATAGTTAGCCATCTTTTTGTCTGGTGTCTCCTTACTCCTCCAAAGTGCAACTAAAGTCAGAGCTGCAGATATGACCATACTACAGACAAAGAGAAGGAAAAAATCCTAACACCATAAAGGAATGGAGGACCGGGTAGATAGCTGTAGCGGAAAGATGTGGGACTCAACATATAGCTCTCTCTAGGCAGGCACCCTACCACTGAGCCACATCCCCATCTGGTTTTGAGTTTCTTAGTAGCCACAAGCAAAGGAAACTCTCTGCCTGGTTCCCCCAAGCTCATTACAAGAAGCTCTAAGGCTTGTGTGGTGAGCCGGGCGTTACTACGAGAACAAGATCGTGCAGTTTGGCAGGGACAGGGGTGAGGTTTAGAATGGAGGGTTTCCTTGAACCAGCTTATGAAGAGGTCCTTGAAACGACGTGGTGGGTAGGGTGTCTCGTGGCAGTGTGTCCAGAGACCCTTACAAACAAGTACAGTGCCAGCCTACTTGGGCTCTCCTTCTGTCAAAGCCATTCTGTAGAGTGTCTGATCTGGCAGAAGCCAGAGGCTGGAGGACCCAGCAGACTGATGGTGGACACAGCTCCTAGACAGAGCCCAGGAGCACCCTCTGCCTCAGAGTGACCCTGTCTCGGGGCTGGTCAGCTCAGCTACTTCCCAAGACCACCCCTGGACCGTGCTCATCTCCTGTGCGGAGGAGGAAGCCCAGCAGCCCCTTGGGTGGCACCCAAGCCCAGTCACTTTTCGTTAGTTCTTGTGGTTGCAGATGCTTCCAGCGAAGCCTCCCCTTGGCCAGCTCTTCCAAGCCTCCCCTGGCTGCTCCAAAGGAGACAGCCCATGGAAGTCCTCTCTCCCTTCCTCATCCATGGCCCACGAGTTAGCATCCAAGAAGATGGAAGCCAGTCTCTTTGGCTGTGCTGACTGTGTGAGACCTTGGGAGAGCCACCTCCCTCCTGTGGAGCTGTGGTTTGTCACCTGCTAAATGGAGGTGGCGTTTCCATCCAGCCCCCCCTTTTCCTTGTTAAAGGTACCCTTGTCTCGGTCACCAGCATCTTTTTCTCTCCACGCCCATTACATCCTGCTTGCCTGCCTGTCTTCATATGTTTATGCGTGCCCCTGCCTCTCCAGCCTGCAAGCCCCTCGCCATCTTCCAGATCTTGTGTGTGTGTGTGTGTGTGTGTGTGTGTTACTGGGGATGGAACCCAGGGGCATTCTACCTCCGAGCTACACCCCCAGCCCTATTTTTTTCATTCTTTATTTTGAAACAGGGTCTCACTGAGTTGCAAAGGACCTCACTAAGTAGCTGAGGCTGGCCGCAAACCGCGATCTCCCTGTCTCAGTGCTGGGATAACAAGCGTGCGCCACCACGCCCGGCTCCTCTTCTGGACCCTCATGGCAGTCCTGTCTGACTCTCCTCCTTCTGCCAGAGTTCTCTTTAAAGCCCCAGCTAGCAGGGAGTGCCTCTAAACTCTGACTTGTTCTCAGGCTCCATCTTCACCTGTCCCCAGTTCCCCTGCAGTTCTTTCTCAGCCCTGAATCAACTTCAGTTTTTTGAAGAAAATGGGTGGCTTCCCACCTCTGGGTGTGCCGAGCCCTGCCCTTCACCGGAAACAGGTAGTTTCCTTCCTTCCTTCCTTCCTTCCTTCCTTCCTTCCTTCCTTCCTTTTCTTCCTTCCTTCTTTCAACAGCACTGAGGTTTGAACCCAGCTTGCTCTACCCCTGAGCCCTTTTTTATTTATTTAAATTTTCAGAATCATGTCTCACTAAGTTGCCGAGGCTGGCCTTGAACTTGTGGTCCTCCTGCTTCAGCCTCCAGGGTAGCTGGGCTTTATGGTCACGCAGCACCACACCCAGCTTTTACCCATGTGTTTACCATTTCTGATGCTCTTAATTCTTTCAGAAGATTCTAATTTCCATTAGTGTCTTTTTCCTTCAGCCTGAACAGCTTCCTTTAACCTCTCGAATAATGAAATTCTACAAGCCACAGATTCTTTGTTTCCATGTATCTGAAGATGTTTTTATTTTACTTACACTTGGGAAGAATATTTTTGCTTTGTAACTCTGAGCCCACCTTTTTTTTTTTTTTTTTCTTCAGTACTGGGGATGGAACCCAGGGGCATTCTACCTCCGAGCTACACCCCCAGCCCTAATATTTCTTTATTTTGAAACAGGGTCTCACTGAGTTGCAAAGGGCCTCACTAAGTAGCTGAGGCTGGCCGTGAACCCGGATCCTCTGGTCTCAGCCTCCCAAGTATACTGGGATTATAAGCGTGCACCACCACGCCCAGCTCACCGCTGATCTTTTGTGGGGGGCCTTTCTATTTTGACCTTTCTGTGCTTTTCTCTAACAGGCGACCATCGGGATTGACTTCTTGTCGAAAACCATGTACTTGGAGGACCGTACGGTGAGCACGGGATTTTCAAATTGGGAGGACTCCTTTGGTCTTATCCCCGGGGTCCCTTCGCCAGGCACCCCAAGAGCTTGTGCCAAGCCTGGGGCTGGAGCCGGTGGTGCCAGCATCACAAAGCCTGGCCCCAGCCCCCCCTCCAGGACCCCTCGCTGTCCCACTGACCCCTGCCCCACCCTGCAGGTTCGACTCCAACTGTGGGACACCGCTGGCCAGGAGAGGTTCCGCAGCCTCATCCCCAGCTACATCCGGGACTCCACCGTGGCCGTGGTGGTGTACGACATCACAAGTGAGTGCAGAGCTATGCCGGGAGGCGGTGGCCTCGGGGGTCCGGGTGTGACCCCGGCCAGGCGTGCCGACCTGCATGTGTGCGCGCATCCCCAGGCCTCCGTGCTGAGGCCCCGCTCCGGCCCCTCTGCCCCTCTCGCCCTGGCTGACTCCTGGGTGTGCTGGGACGGGCTTAGATGCTGGTCCCTGGATCAGCCCAGCCCAGACCCGGCAGCCGCGATCTAACATCTGGCATCTCAGCCGCCAACACGATGTGGCCCATCTCTCTGCAGCCGGCTCACGGGAGGCTCAGGGGGCTGGGACGGGGCTGAGGCAGATCCTGGGCCAGTGTACCAGGATACGGCCGCCAAGCCCTTGGCTGTGGTCACACCGGAGGAGGTGGACTCTGGGTACCATCCACAGCCCCGCAGTCACATGGAGAGGCGCACGTGCCCCGGTGCCTTCCGTCCCCCGTTCACTCTGCACCTGATCTCAGGCAGAAGCTGGCTCTGCAAGGGCTAAGTTCACGTGGCCTGCTGCCTTCAGAGGAGAGACCAGGCTGCAGGAAACAGTCCAGGCCAGGCCACCTGCCCGCCCCCAGGTGCCTGGCCGCCGAGTGACGGGCAACACCCCATGACTGCTCCTCCTGTGGCCTGTAACATCTGCCAGGGAGGAGAGGCTGCCCAGACACAGCTGCACTTCTGGGTTTCTGATACGCCTGGTTCCCTGACACCAGCTGCCAGACAGGTTCCAGAGCTCCCTTGAGCCCCCTGTGGGGAGGCCCCTTTGACCTGGGGACTGAGTGTCCCCCTCCCACCCTTCCTTCCTTCCTTCCTTTTTGCAGTACTGGGGATGGAACCCAGGAGCATTCTACCTCCAAGCTACACCCCCAGCCCTATATTTTAGTCTTTATTTTGAAACAGGGTCTCACTGAGTTGCAAAGGGCCTTGCTAAGTAGCTGAGGCTGGCCATGAACTCCGATCCTCCTGTCTCAGCTTCCCAAATGCTGGGATTACAAGTATGCACCATCACGCCCAGCTCCCCTCTTTTCTCTATCTTCTCTGAGCCTCCAAAGTCAGGTCTGATTTCAGACAGCCTCTAAAGCCACGATTCCACACAGAAATGACGGCACAGTGCCTTTCCAAATGGGGTGCCCCTCTCCCCCAAAGAATGGCTGAGCAGTCACGGGGCTCTCTGGGGCTGCGGGCAGGGCCCGAGGCCTCTTGGAAGACCACAGCCTGGAGGGCGGCATGGCTGGGCCTCCACCCACGGGTATCTGAGGCACACTCTTGCCCTCCCTCCCGTGGCTGGCCTCTGTCACCCCCAGTTTATCCCCACCTTCCTCCCCCAGATCTCAACTCCTTCCAGCAGACCTCCAAGTGGATCGATGACGTCAGGACAGAGCGGGGCAGTGACGTGATCATCATGCTTGTAGGCAACAAGACCGACCTGGCCGACAAGAGGTAAGATGCAGGGTCCAGAGATGCTGGGGCTTCGAGGCCAAGCCCGCCCCTCACTCCTGACCAGGAGTCCTGGGAGGGCTTGGTGGCATGTCTCTGCTTCGGACCTGTCCCTGTACATCGGAGCTGTAAGAATATCAGTTGACCTCTTACCTGTAGGTGTCTGATCTTTGAAGCCACCATCTTCCACTGCCCTCGGGGGCAGGGCTGTCGGCACTGCCCAGCACTGTGTGGTCTGGGCCCTACCATGGCCACAGCCCGGCCCCTGACACAGCATCGCCCGGTCCCGGGAGCTCATGCTGTCTCTGCCCCCATGAAATGCCTGCACCAGCGCACGGGGTGTGAATGCCCCGCACCCAGGTGTGACCTGTAGAATATCTGTCCAACACGAACCGCGTCCCCGGCTGGCTCAGCCCTGGCCTGTTGCTCTGTCTGGGCGTGAAGCTTTCTTGGCAGCGGCTTCTGCAGCGCGCAGGGTGACCAGGTGTCCTTTATAACCACCCATCCACTCATCTCGAGCCACTCTGACCTGAGCAGAGAGAGTGACAGGTCATGGCTGCAACAAAGCACACACCCCAGGTCCTTGGCTGAGCGGCTTTGGGGCCTGGGAAGAGTCACTTTGAGCCTTGGTGTTTGCATTTGGAAAAGGGGGCTGATAATACCACCTGGGGAGGCCGTTTGTGACTAGATCTTTACAAACATAAGCGCTTGTACTGGTGCATGTTGGGAAAGGCAGGTATGCACAGGCTTGCCTCTTGGCTCAGAAGACCCCGTGGAAGGACTAGGGACAAGGGCTGCTGTCCTCTGTGGCCTGGTGCGCCCTCCGTCCTGGAGGCGAGTGGGCGCCCTGGGAGGGAGGCCTGGGCTCAGAGCCAGTCTTCATAGCTGACCAAGGTGCCCTGCCAGGTGCCCCCGCCTTATCCCAGTTATTTCTTCTGCCTCTGTCTGCCACAAGCTGCTTTCCTGTGGAACTGATTTTCCCCCTCGCCCGCTCCCTCCAGGCAGATAACCATTGAAGAAGGGGAACAGCGGGCCAAAGAGCTGAGTGTCATGTTCATTGAGACCAGCGCGAAGACTGGCTACAACGTGAAGCAGGTGAGCTGCCCGGAGCTGGTCGGCGAGGCCCATGCGTGCGCCGCGGGTGGCCCGCGCCTGCCCTGCCCTGAGTGGCTAGCGCCTGGGCTGGAGACCGCCGCTCAGAGCACCCGTCACGCTGCCAGTGGGGAAGGAGCTAACACCCAGAGCCGGTATTGCACGGGAAGGGGCCTCACTGCAGGGCCCTCCGGACACTGCCGGTCACCAGCTACCACAGCGCTGACCAGTCACGGGCTGGAGCCAGCAAGCTGCCCAAGGATCCAGCAGCGACTCCTAGGTTCCGAGCATCTTACCTCATTGAGGACAAGGGGTCCAAGACATTTAATCAAGGGCCAGTCATGGTGGCGCACACTTGTAATCCCAGCATTTGGGAGGCTGAGTCGGGAGGATCATGGTTGGAGGACAGCCTCAGCTACTGCTTAGGCCCTTTGAGACTCTGTTTCAAAATAAAGAATAAAAAATAGAGCTGGGCATATAGCTTAGAAGGAGAATGCCCCTGGGTTCCATCCCCAGTACCACAAAAATAAAAATAATAAATAATCAAAACAAAAGGTCTGGGAGTGTAGCTTGGAGGGAGAATGCCTCTGGGCTTGATTCCAGTACCTAAAATGAATAGGTAAATGAGTAATTTCTGGGCAGCACCTGGGCTCCATGCCTGGTACTGGGCTTCATGCTCAGGACCACGGAGAGCAACTCAGAGCGCCCAACTCAGAGGGAGAGGAGAGGCGTCAGGCTGAGCCTTGACCCCAGATCCACAGACCTCGAGTGGTCCGGGGATGGAATTGAGCAGGTGAGCCGGCGTGAACTCAGGAGAGCCTCACGTTGACCACAGCTGACCCCTGGTTCCTGTGGCATTTCCTTCTGGGATGAGTGTCGGCGGCCCGTCGATGGGCATCGCCTGTGTTTTCTTATCACCTCCTGAACGCGGTGCACGTCACTACAGAATATCACAGTGTTACTAGACCTACTGCCTGTCCTTGCCTGTTAGTGAGGATGCACAAATGTCCCCGTGTCGAAAATTGGTATCTGTAAGTGTTTTGGAAATTTTACTCAGCGCCAAGTGGTTTCCTTGATGATCTTGTGTAATTGATTTTACATATTTATTATCTATTTATTTACTTTTTTATGGTACTGGAGATAGAACCCAGGGGCATTCTACCTCTTAAATCCACTCCCAGCCCCATTTCCTTTCTTTCTTCCTTCCTTCCTTCCTTCCTTCCTTCCTTCCTTCCTTCCTCCCTCCCTTCCTTCCTTTCTTTCTTTTGTTTTTTCTTTCTTTCTTCATTTATTTTGCACTCCTGGGGACGGAATCCAGGGACATTCTACTTCCCAGCCACACTCCCAGTCCTATTTTTTATTCTTTATTTTGAAACAAGATCTCACTGAGTTATAAAGGGCCTCACTAAGTAGCTGAGGCTGTCTATGAACTGTGATCCTCCTGTCTCAGCCTCCCAAACGCTGGGATTACTAAGCGTGGGCCACCACGCCTGGCTTATTCTTTATTTTGAAACAGGGTCTTACTAGGTTACAGAGGGCCTCACTAAGTAGCTGAGGCTGGCTGTGAACCTGTGATCCTCCTGTCTCAGCCTCCCAAGTACTGAGATTACAAGCAAGCCACGCCACTCCGGCTTTGGTTTTTGCATATTTGCATATTTAAGCAGTTAATTTACATATTGACTTCCCCAGGCTGCAGAAGGAGCCCTGGGCTCAGCTGCAGTGAAGAAGCCCTATCTCTGAGGATGAGCAGGGGTTGGAGAGGTGTCGGGTGGGGACAGTCAGAGTCACTGCTGCAGGCTGCCTGAGAACGTGCAGAGGGCGTGCTGAGTGGGGAGCAGGGGAGTGCGGCTTAGTGTGGGTCACTCCCGCCATCCATCCCCAGCACAACACAAGCTGCCCAGACACCTCTGGTGGCCCTGGAAAAGGAGGGGCAGGGAGGCAGGAAGAGTCGAGCAGGGAGGGCGCTGAGACTTCACAGGGGAGACCCCGGATCTCCTGGGACTCGATGCCTCCTGCCCCAGGTGGTGTGCCCCAGATGGCTCCCCGCACCTCCTTCCCAGGCGCTACCCATGGAAGATGTAAGGCCGAGGCTGCCATGGCGTCTCCTGGCTCTGAGGGGTCCTGTACTGGAGGCACACGGGAGAGAGAGACTGGACTGTTGCTTCTTGGGGGCCCCAAGGAAAGCTCAGGCATGGGGAAGCAGAGGGCTGTGCCTGCGGTCCCCAGAGCAGGTGGCCGTCGCCCAGGCAACCAGGCCAGGGAGATGCTGGTGCTGCTACTCCTCCCAGAATGCTCAGAGCCCAGGAGTCAGATGAGGTTAATTTGAACTCTGTGGTTTGTTTCTTTGTTTGTTTGGTAATACCAGGGACTGAACCAGGGGTATTCTATTTCTGACCTCCACCCCCAGCTCTATAATTAATTAATTAGTTAATTAATTATTTTTACGGTACTGTGAATGGGACCCAGGGACATTCTACCTCTGAACGATACTCCCAGCCCTATTTTTTTTTTTTACTCTTTATTTTGAAACAGGGTCTCATTGAGTTGCAGAGGGCCTCACTAAGTAGCTGAGGCTGCCCACAAACCGCGATTCTCCTGTCTCAGCCTCCCAAAGGCTGGGATTACAAGCGTGCGCCGCCACACCCAGCCTTACTCATTTTCTTTTTCTTTTTTTTTTCTTTTTTTTTTTTTTGTGGGTCTGGGGATGGAACCCAGGGGCATTTGACTTCTAAGCTACACCTCCTGCCCTATTTTTATTCTTTATTTTGAAACAGGGTCTCACTAACTAGCTGAGGCTGTCCACGAACCCCGATCCTCCCATCTCAGCCTCGCGAATACTGGGATTACAAGGGTGCACCACCACGCCCTGCCCGGCCTTATTCTTTGTTTTGAAACAGGGTCTCACTGAGTGGCTGAGGCTGGCCGCAAACCCACGATCTTCTGGTCTTGGCCTCCCAAGTACTGGGATTACAAGTGTGTGCCACCATGCCCGACAAATTGTGGTTTAGAGGAGTCTCCACCCTATGCAGAGTCCTGTGCTTTGAACACAAGGGGATTTGCTCCCAGAGACCCACACCTGAGCCCAGAGACCCACACCCTAACCCAGCATGTCTTCCTGGCTGGCAGTTTGGCCACTGGCAGAGATTGTGACTGATTAGATGAACAGGAAGAGCAGGCTCAACCACAGAAGAAATCTCCGGGATAAGCTGCCCTCCCTGCCCCCGCCCCCTTGTGCTGGGCCTACTTCCAAAGCCCCTCTGAGCACCTCCTCACGGGGTCTCACCACCTCTACCCCTGTCTCCCAGCCTGGGTGCTTTGAAAGGGCCAGGCCCTGGGCTGAGACCCTAAGTAAGACTCACCCTGGCCTGGGAGGTCTCCTGCGGCAGAGCTGAGATGCTCCAAGCCGCCGAGTTCTGCAGCTGGTATTTGTGGAGAGGAGAGGAGGTACTCATCTTTGAGTGTGCCTGGGCAGCTATCACGACCACACACGGGCGGCTTATAAATAACATGCATTTACTTCTCAGTCTGGACACTCAGAGGCCCAAGATCAGAGCTGACAGATTCAGTGCCTGGTGAGGACCTGCTCCCCATAGACGGCGCCTTTAACTGGGACAAACCCCAGGCCTCTTTGATGAGGGCATTAATCCTGTCTGTCATAAGGGCTCAGCTCTGTGACTGGTCACCTCCTGAGGGCCCCACCCCTCAACTCTCGCACCAGGACTGGGTGTCAGCATTTTAAGCCGGGGACAGAAACATTCGGACCATAGCACTTCAGAAACCTTGTACATAAAAAAACTGGGCGTAGCCGGGCGTGGTAGCGCACGCTTGTAATCCCCGCGCTTGGGAGGCAGAGACAGGAGGATCGCGCAGGTTCGAAGCCAGCCGCGCACGCTGGTTTAGGAGACTCTGTTTCCAAATAAAAATGTAAAAATAGGTCTGGGAGTGTAGCCCAGAGGTAGAAGGGCTTCCAGGAACCTCAGTACCACCAAAAAAAAAAAAAAAAAAAAAAAAAAAACTGGGCGTGGTGGCGCAGGCTTGTAATCCCAGCATTCGGGAGGTTGAGACAGGAGGATTGCGATTCGCGGACAGCCTCAGCTACTTAGTGAGGCCCTCTTCAACTCAGTGAGACCCTGTTTCAAAATAAAGAATAAAAAAAAATAGTGCAGAGGGTGTAGCTTGGAGGTCAAATGCCTCTGGGTTCCATCCCCAGACCCGCAAAAAAAAAAAAAAAAAAAAAAAAAGAAAGAAAGAAACCTTGTACACATTACCTACAGGATTTTATCTCTGTACCCCTCTACCATGACAGCCCTGATGCCAGCCCAGCCCTGCACCAACCCCCCATACACGCACACACAACCCACATGTATGTGTACACACACCAGACACCCCCACACTCACACCAACCCCCCCACCATACATATCCACACACATTTTCTATATGCTATCTAGACACACGTGTACACACACATGCATTCAAAATACATGCATTCCACAACACACCCTCAAAGAGTGCACATGTAACCCCACACACACATACACAAGCACAGAGTAGGCACACCATACACACCCAAAAGAGCCCACAGTATCGCCAGGCGTGGTGGCACACGCTTGTAATCCCAGTACTTGGGAAGCTGAGACCTGAGAATCACGGTTCGTGGCCAGCCTCAGCTACTTAGTGAGACCCTGCACAACTCAGTGAGACCCTGTCTCAAAATAAAGAATAAAAAAGTCAGGCTGGGGTTGTTCCTCGGAGGTAGAATGCACCTGGGTTCCATCCCCAGTACTGAAAAGGGAAAAAAAAAAAAACTCTCAGTATCAAGTTTGCACTCCACGCCCCTCACTGTGACTGTGGCCCTGACTCCCGGTGCCCGGGGCCTCGGTGCCCCTCAGCAGGAGTCCCCGAGTTCGGGGAGAGAGTCCTTTGTCTGGAGCACAGGTCAGAAGTTGGTTTCCTCCACCATCTCCGAGGGTAGCAGAGAGAAGCCCTACCCAAGGGCCTGCCCGGTGGGGGCCCAGGTCATTTTGCACCAGAGAAGGTCCTCAGCAACCACTGCGCTGACCCCAGCTCCCCGCCCCACCCCAGTGCCCGAGAGGGTAGCCAAGAACTCAGGAGCAGCCCTGCCTGAGGGCGGCCGACCGGGCGGGCAGGACAGTGAGTGGGGAGACTGGAGGGCACGGTCGGTCCAGGGCTCACCCCGTGTCCGTCTCTGCAGCTCTTCCGGCGCGTGGCGTCGGCTCTGCCCGGCATGGAGAACGTCCAGGAGAAGAGCAAAGAAGGCAGTATCCTTTTCGTTTGGCGAGTGAGTGGAGGGACGGACGGAGGCCGTTCATTTCAGTGCATCAGAGGGCCACTTGTCGGCCTCCGGCCGGCGGTCCCCACCCACAGCATGGGGACCTCGTGGTCCTCGCGCCCCATCGACTCCAGCCATCGACCGTGGGGAGGCTGAGGGGATGCGCTGCAGGGATGGTGTGCGCGGGGAGTGGGCAGCGTGACCGTGTCCCGCGTGTGTTTCATGAGTACAGGCAGCGTCTCCACTGTGTGAGGGCTGTTGTGCACCGAGCATGTGGTTCCAACATGTCTACACGGCATGACCACCCTCCAGCCGATGCTGCCCTGGTGCATGCCCAGTTTTCCCGTGCCTGGCCTCACGCAGCCCATCCCCTGCTGCTCTATGGAGCGGGCTTGCCCGCCCCTCACACGGTCCACCCCAAACCTGATCTGGCACCAGGGCGCTGCAGTGGAGGTCCAGAGAGGGAGTAAGCTTTGCCCATAGTCACACAGCATGAAGGTGTGGACTCCGCGTCCACCCTGGGCTTGCTTCCTCTATCCCGGCCCTACACTGTCCTGATACGCTGTCCCTTGAAGGGCAGCTGAGCACATCCCGCGAGAACCGGCTTGGCGGGGGAGGAGGCCATGGTCCCACACACTGGCCTTCCTTGCGTCTCATCAAGACATCCCTGTCCAAGTAAGCCACTAGAGACTGGGCACTCATGTCCCCAGCCGGCATCTTTCAGAAGCCAATGGTCCAGCTGGGATTCGTGTCGCACGCCTGTAATCCCAGGATTTGGGAGGCCGAGGCAGGAAGATCATAGATTCGAGGACAACCTCAGCAAGTAATGAGATTCTCATCAACCTAGTGAGCGAGACGCTGTTTCCAAATAAGATTTTTATAAAGACTAGGGCTGGGAGTGTAGTTTGGAGGTGGAATGCCCCTGGGTTCAATCCACACATACATCAAAGAAGGGAACGTGTTCCCACTAAGCGCTTCCCAGCATCCTCCACCCATCCCTGTTCGTGGCCACCCAGGGCAGGTCAGAGAGGCCGAGGGCGCCTTCAGGCTGATGAGGTTTGAAGCAAAGGAAACGAATAGCCGGATACTGGAAGCCGGAGAGATGGCCTGTCCCCTCCTGTGCCTGCTGCAGCCAGTGCAGTGTCTCCGGATGCTGAGAGCCTGGGGCTGCCGCACAGGATGCTGGGAAGCCGCGTGCCCTTCCAGGTGCACGAACAGCATCATTTCCAGAAGGTGAGCAGAGGCTTCTGTGTCCCCAGAGGACCAGCAGTGGCCGGGCTCAGGGGCAGGTCTGAGCACTGTGGATGGAAGAGCAGGTGCTGGGTCATGGTGCAGCTTGGTGCACCCCTCAGGAGAAAGCCCCTGGTGTTCCCGGGCATTGAGGCTCCTTGGAGGGGCCGGTGGCCCACGAAGCCCACCTCCAAGACCGAGAGAGAGGAGGAGGAGGAGGAGGAGGAGGAGGAGGAGGAGGAGGAGGAGGAGGGACCAGGGGGTCCTGCCTCACGCTGATGACGGCCTGCTCCGTACCCCGCCCGCTCCCAAGGCGCCACGGGCCAGTGGTGACCATTTCATTTGCTTCTCCCAGAGCCCCGCGTGAGGGCTTCATGCTGGGCTCTTGGGTCAGATGGGCTCCAAGTCTAGGCTGACAGTGACATGTCCCCATCAGAGCGTGCCAGCACCTCATGCAGCGGGGGGGGGGGGGACGACTGCGGGGCAGATAGCAAGCCGTGTGCAGGCGGTGGGCCTGTGTTTCTTTCTGGCAGATGCAGCCCCACCCTCTCCCCCGGCTGGGGCCTTCTGCACAGCTGGGGCCAGGGAAGCCTGCAGCAGACCCCCGAGGCCCTGGAAGGAGCCAGGCCAGAGCAGCCGCCATTCTGGTTCAGCCAGGGCAGTGGACCGGCCCTTTCGTTCATGGAGGGTCCAAACCCAGATGTTTTGAAGATGTGTGCTTTGGGGTCATATTTGGAATTGTGTTCAACTTCAAGAGCAGCTACATAGAGGCCCAGCTTTGGGATGTGTGAAATGTCGGGCATGGAGCTCCTGTCTGCTGCGTCCCGGTCTGCACCTTCAGGTCCAGGACGGGAGGCCTCCCCCGGCCCCTGCCCCCAGCTCAGCCTGGGGCCATGAAAGAGCAGAACCATGAGCCTGGGCCCTTTCTGACCAAGGCTGGCATTGTAAGTAATGGCAGTAACTTGGGCGCTTGGTGAAGCGGTCCTCGGGATGGCGATGTGCCAGGCAGGGAGCAGTGTGACCCGGGCCCCCAGCAGGTTCCTTGACAGAGCTGGGACCAGCTCCAGATATCTGTGCCTCCCAGCCATTATACTCTACCGGGGCAGAGGGAGTCTGACACCGCAGACACAGACAACATTGTGCCCACCACGGTGGAGTCCCGGCAGGAATCTGTACCAGGCAGACGGTGGGGGTGGGGGGGACCGTAGCAAGCTGGCTGGGCCCACTCGTCACTGTCCCAGGGCCGGAGGGAAGAGGCAGGGCTCCGAGTGTGGTCAGTGACGAGACAAACGTGGGCCAGAAAGACAAGGTGAGCTTTCTGGTTCCGCCTACAGGAGACACACATCGCAGGCCCCTAAGGCTTATGGGAAGTTTCCAAGTGAGTTTCTCCTGCTGTGGATTTTGTAGAGAGGGGTCTGCTCATTCTTCACCATCCTTTCAATTAGGAAGCAACGCCTGGACATTGTATCGCCGTAGCACGTGGCATTACGGTTAAAGAGGTAGTATCCAATGACAGTATGTGTGGGGACCTAGAGGAGGACCTGAGCTCGTGCTGTCCAGTACTGTAGCAACATGTGGCTATTTCCATATATATATAATTTTTTTGTGTGTGAACTAGAGGTTGAACCCAGGGCCATTCTACCTCTGAGCTACACCCCAAACCCTGTTGTTTTATTCTTTTCTTTTCTTTTTTGTAGTAGTACTGGGGATGGAACCCAGGGACCTTCTACCTCCAGGTTATACCCCCGACCTATTTTATATTTTATTTGGAAACAGGGTCTCACTAAGTTGCTGAGAGCCTCACTAAGCAGCTGAGGCTGGCTTCAAACCTGTGCGATCCTCCCGTCTCAGCCTCCCAAGTACTGGGATTACAAGCATGCGCCACCACGCCCGGCTTATTCTTTATTTTTAAAACAGGGTCTTACTAAGTTACAGGGGGAGGGGCTCACTCAGTAGCTGCAGCTGGCCACAAACCTGCGATCCTCCTTTCTCAGCCTTCCAAGTACTGGGATTACAAGCTTGCACCACCATGCCTGGCTTATTTGCATTTGAATCATTTAAGATGACATCCAGCTGCCCACACACACTAGCCTGGGTTCCAGGGCTCAGCTGCCCTTGTTGCCGATGGCTACCATATTGGACAGTGAAGATACAGATGTGTCCATTCTTGCTCAGAGTTCTCTTGGACAGGGCAGCTCTGCAAGCATCTGGAGAATCAGCATCCCAGGTGCCCATGTTTTGGGACTCTCCCAAATAACTGGTTAGAAATACATATCCAGGAGCCATCCCCAGATCTACTGAGGCCCAGGAAGGTTTAGTTTTTGGTTTTTGTTTTGTTTTGTTTTGTTTGTGGTACTGGGGATGCAACCCAGGGGCATTCTACCCCAAAACTTATTTTTTATTCTTTATTTTGAAACAAGGTCTCACTGGGTTGCAGAGGGCCTCGCTCAGTAGCTGAGGCTGTCCATGAACCGCGATCCTCCTGTCTCAGCCTCCCAAGTACTGGGATTACAAGCGTGGGACACCAAGCCTGGCTTCCAGGAAGGTATAGTTTTAGCCAGTTTCCCAGGAGATTTTTTTTTTTTTTTTTTTGTGGTACTGGGGTTCCTGGAAGCCCTTCTATCTCCGGGCTACACTCCCAGACCTATTTTTACATTTTTATTTGGAAACAGGGTCTCCTAAGCCAGCGCACGCAGCTAGCTTTGAACCTGCGCGATCCTCCTGTCTCTGCCTCCCAAGCGCGGGGATTACAAGCGTGCGCCACCACGCCCGGCTCCCAGGAGATTTTTGATGTAGTCCTTGTGAGAACAACTGCAGTGCATTGTGCTAAGGATTTATTTTTAATGACAGTTGGTGACTTTCATACCAGGCGAATGGGATTCCGTAAGAGTGGCCAGGCTGGCAGCTCCCCCAACGCTTCTCAACCGGGACTAACTGCTCCTCCCGACACATGTGGCCGCATCTCTAGACATTCTTTTGTTGTTATGTTGAGGAAGAGATGTGACTGGTGTCCAGCGGGTACTCCATAGGGAGATGTTGTTTAATACCCTGTATGCATAGTTCAGCACCCACAGCAAAGAATTAGGGGACACAAAATATCAGCAGTGTGGAGATTGAGAAACCAGAGCCAGAGGGATTCAGCGCAGCCGTATGCTCTATGTATAGCCATATCTATATTTATTTTTTTGACAGTTGCTGAATATTTAGAGAAGTTTATTAGAAAGATAGAAATACAGAAAATAGAAATACAGCTCCATACCAGACTGGCATGGAGGGGTGACTCGAAATGAATACACCCTAGCCATATCTATATTTAAAGTTATACCTCTGGGCTGGAGATGTGTCTCAGTGATAGAGCGCATGCTTAGGGTTCGATCCCCAGCAGAAATAAACAAAGTGAAGCATAGCCCTGTGGTGAGCTGGGCTTGGGTTAGTACCGGGCTCCTCTGCCTTGTGTCTGGAGAACGTTTTACTTGCCGCCGCCCAAGGTCTGATGTTGAAAGGAGGCTGTACATCCTCAGGGGGTCGTACAGCGCAGAGCCAGGTGCCCAGCGCTACCTGGAAGGGCTCTCACCGACAAACAAGGACCCTTCTAGTGTGTTTGTCTTTGGTACTGGGGCTTGAACCCAGGGGCATTCTACCTCTAAGCGACACCCACAGCCCTATTTTTATTCTTTATTTTGAAACAGGGTCTCACTAAGTTGTAGAGGGCCTCACTAAGTAGCTGAGGCTGGCCGTGAACCTGCGATCCTCCTGTGCTAGCCTCCCAAGCACTGGGATTACAAGTGTGCGTCACCACGCCTGGCTCCCCAGCCCTTTTTATTTCTTGTTTTGAAACAGAGTCTCACTATGTTTCTGATACTGTCCTCAAAGCAAACCTCCAGTCTCGGCCTCCCAAGTACTGGGATGCAGGCGGTGCCACCCCTTTTGGTTGAAGGACCCTTTTTGCAGGTGAGACAGGGAGGGAGCCTGGGTGTAGGGAGTTGGCTTTGGGGCACGACCACGCTGAGCGCGGGCTGGGAGGGTTCAGAAGGAGCGCCTGGGGAAGATTGGGGGGCCTAAGCACCCAAGCCTGCAGTGTGGATGGTTCCGGGACCTGCAGGGACCACAGAGCTACAGTGGGCAGGGGGCAGGAGCGAGGGATTCTGCGAGGATGGAAGCCCGGCCTCCTGTGTGCTAGCAGGTGCCCCAGCACCGAGCCACACCTCCGGCCCTGCAGCAGGGTGCTTCATGAAACCCGACAGCAGGCACAATGGCCCAGACCTGGAGTGACTGCACGGCACTCGAGGGTTGAGGCCTCAGCCACAATTTGATCTGGCTTGATGCAAGGCATCATCTCGAGCAGTTACAGTCTGGGAGCTCAGCCCAGTGAGGAGAGCAGAGGGCCGTATCCGGAGCCCATTTCTCTGGTGACCTGAGTGCTTCTCGGGTCCACAGCCCCAAGGGTGCGGGTAGAAGGGGCTGGAAGGGGGCTGTGCTTGTCCCCCTTGGAACCCGAGTGACCTGCTTTGATTGGAGGGGCCAGGCTCCCTTGTTCTTGGAGGTGTGTGCGTTGGGCTGGGCCTGGCTGCCCCCTCACCTCCAGTGGGCTTGGCCTGGGGCCGTGGTGGAGAGCTGGTGTTTGAGCACTGTCTCTTCTGAGACAGGGACTCCCAGGTCTGTGTGTTAATGCTGATGTGATGGCCCAGGACAAGCTTCGCTCTGGGTGGACAGGGATTTGGGGATGTGGTAGGTGGGTGGGGATTCGGGGATGCGGCAGGTGGATGGAGATTTGGGATGCGGCTGGTGGATGGGGATTCAGGATGCGGCAGGTGAATGGGGATTCGGGATGCGGCTGGTGGGTGGGGATTCGGGATGCAGCAGGTGTGGTACCCAAGGGTTTGGTCCTCGGCTATAATTCCAGCCCAGAGCCAAGTCCTCCGGTGATTGCGGGAGGGCAGAGCAGCTGCAGGGGTGGCTCTCGGCGACAGTCCTCTTCCTTAGCCGCCTCTGCAGTGATTGACATCAAGCTGGACAAGCCCCAGGAGCCCCCGGCCAGCGAGGGCGGCTGTTCCTGCTAATGCGCAGTGCGACCCGCGCCCTAGACACCACGCGCTTGTTGTGTTGCTTCCTATTGGTTAGCTACCTAACGGGGGTGGGGAACGAGTGTACCCAGATGGGAGGACTTTTCTTTTCTCTCTGTCTCTACGAGTGGGGTGGGCTGGGGAGGGAGGCTGGGCATGGGGCGGGGCGGGGGGGGTCACATCACTCTGAACAGCGGTTCCTTAAACAACTATTTTTTGGTTTGGTTGTAATATATTGTACTTTATTAAGATTGCCAAAAACTGTTAAAATTTAAAAAAAATTTAAATCATGTGTATACAACTTTTTGCCAGATAAAAGAAAAAATGTAGTCATTTTTATTTGAAAGATGTGCTTTTTAATTTTGTTTTGGTTTTTGTATATTTGTAAACTTACAGAGAACCTCTTCCACACACCTCTTCCTTCCTGTTCTCTTTGACCTGTCCGTCAACCTCTGCCTTCTTCCCACCCCCACCCAGCCCAGGAAATTCATATGATTAACCGAGCAACTTAATTAGGCTTCAGACCCGGGCCATCTGGCCCAGAACAACCAGACCCCACAGGGTTAAGTCAAACATTGGTCCAAGAGGCCGCACCTGCCTCCCATGGGCGTGGGCAGGGCCCGAGCTGGAGGAGGCTTGGTGGACGCCACAGGCACGACCTCCGCTCCTTTTCCCCTGAAAAGCCTCATGGGGGCGGAGGGCACGGGCAACCTCGTGTGCTCCACGCCCGCCCCAGCAGAGCAAGAGGAAGGACGGGGTGTGTGGGCCCCTGCAGCTGAGGCCGGCTGTGGTTCCTAGGCGGGCATCCTGTGTGGTTCTGAAATGTTTTAACCGACCTGCCCAACAGGCAGCACCCGGGGCTGGGTTGACCGGGAAGTTCAATGCACAACGCTGGGGGGCGTGCCACCCCGAGGCCCTCCTCTGGGCGGAAGGGAGGCTGGAGCCCGGGCCACAAGCGGCCGGTCCATCTGTGACTCCGGAGAGAGGGCGGCCCAGAGCCTCTGCCTTGGGAGAGACGCGTTCTCGGCCCCTGGGCGGCTGACGTGGCTGAGTATGCTTCTGGAAAAGCCGATTTCTCGATGAGTTCTCGGTACAGTTGAAGTCTCTGTGCACAAAAGTACGTTTGCGGGTATCACGGCTGCACCGTGAGCCCCTGAGGTGAGGGTCAAGATGGGGTCTCTGGCTGGTTTTTTACTTATTCCTGAGAACGGCCGAGTCCTGAGGGTCCCGTAACATCTCTCCAAAGAGTATGTTCTCTTGTACATGAAATAACCCACTCGGCCAGTATTCTAAATTGACCCCCACTCATCGGCCCTCGGCCTGCACACAGCCAGTCACCTGGGCCGTGACCCTGACCAAAACATTCCCCCGCTCCTGCCCAGCTGTCCTGGCTTACTCCAGGCCGCTGACGGGCACGTCACAGATGGGCTGAACGGCCTTCCGAGGTGTGGCAGGGTGAATTCCTCCACGAAGCCGGACTCCAACGAGGTTATCGGAATGGACCTTCTCAGAAACAAATCCAAAATGGCTGACATCCGTGCAGCGGACCCGGCCACGTGCTGCCCGCCCGGGGGGCCGGGTCAGAGCTGATCTTTTAGAGAGGCATGCACCTCCAGGTGAAGAGGAAGCAGGATCCCAGCGGCCACCTCTTCCGGAAGGCAAAGGCCAACGTAGGAGCATGATCCCAGCGTTACTTGTTTAGTTTTTATATGTGTGTACATAATTATATAGAGAGATAGCCTTGTGTATACACCTTCCACAAACGACACATCCTCACACAGAGATACATGTGCTCACTGTATATTCTTGTCTCCTGCTCTAAGGTTGGAACTTTGCATTGTGGTAACAGTTAGGGAAATCATTCACAAAGTACTGCAACGTGTTGAGATAAGAGATACTTAATATTGTCAAATAACTTGTGATTATCTTGCCATCAATAAAAATAATGCATAGTTGTGTTAAACTACAGGTTAAAAAAATAGCCCCTGTGAATATCTCCACCACCTCCGGTGTTTTCTTTTCGGGGGTGTGCATGCCTGTGTGGGCCGGTGCTCCCCGCTGTTGGGCATGCCCCCAAGTGGTGCTTGTTGGAAGGGAGCCTCCTTCCCTCGTGAGGGTTTACAGGAGTCCTTCTTACTGGGTCTGGCCTGCTTGGCAGCGACGGCCATCGCTTGTGGCCTTGGCACAGCCCCATTGGTGGGGGGTCTTGGTGAATGAGTGTATGGTAGGTTTTAATTCTCTTGGCACTGAAGAGTAGCTTTTCTTAAAACGTCCTGTAAAACAGAGTGGAAACTTGGTTCTCTTCTTGTGTGCGGATGACCCAAGGCACCATGGTCTGGGTTTCCATCATGGAACAGTAAGACGGTGACAGATGTTGTCGGGGTTGATGTGGCCTTAGTGAGTCCTGCTCTGCCTCGCCTGCGCACATCCCGTCTGGAGTCCCGGCCCTCCCCGGGCCCGTGGTCTCCAGGGTGAGGACGGTTCCCTGTCTTGCCTTGGCCTGGCTTTCTTCAGCCTGATCGCCGACCTCCCTCTGAGGACCTAGTGAGGCGGCCAGGCCTTGTTCACAGAAATGTGGTGACCCCAGGTGACATCACTGTCTGCCTGCTGGTAGCTCTTGACTCACAGTCAAGGTTTAACACCGAAATGGCCAGGTTCTTAAAGGAGATGAAGTTGGCGCGGCGCCCCTAGTGAGAACTTGCATCTTTGCTGAACCTACACTGGTTAGCAGAGGACAAAGCAGAGGGGCCCTTTTAGGACTTGATCCCCGTGTAGTAATTCAGGCCCCAAAGACTGGGCCTGACGTGCGGATGCGCAGGGTCCTCTTCTTTGGGCCCTCTCTTCCTGTAGGGATGTCGCAGCAAAGCTGTCAGTAAAGCCGGTCCACATCAGAATAGACACGGGGAGATGGAGCATGAGGCCGGGGGGCACAGATGCGCCCGGCTGAACTGTGCCGTGAGCGTCACGGCCGTGGTTCCGCATTCCCAGGCTAGTGGGTGATTGTTTGAGGCCCGGCTGCCGTCACCTTGAGCACCGTCTTTCCATCACCATCCTTAAACATTCTGCAGTGCTCTTGAGGGACGCAACGGCTGGGCCAGTTCCAGGGGCTTGGGCCCCAGAACCGAGAGCCGATGGGGGTAGTAGTGCAGACACATTTGGGGGCGCATCTCTCTCATCCAGTGGCAACCATGGGTGCCGCTAGCCCATCTTCAAATGCCAGGCAGGACAGTAAAGGGACGGCGCTGCCGGCTTCGGCGTCCTGCAGAGTGGCCTCATTCCTTTGCAAGGGCGGGAGGCAGGTGAGGACGGCAGGGCAGGAGCCCGGGTGGCTAAGCAGGCCAGTGTCTGCGTGCATCTCTGGCTCGGGGGTGCGCCCAGTTTGCTAGTTTCCGATCTACCTCTCCTTGAAGAATGTGAGGCCTCGTCCCTTTGCCCAGCAGCGAGGAGAACCTGTAACCTGTCCCGCTTGTGGGTGGGTGGGAGAGCCGGCACAGGGCGACTTCCTTCTTGGCACCCAGCCAGCCAAGGTGTCGCCGCGTGTGCACGTCGGCCCAGAAAGGACAGGTGTGCGTGTGCGTGCGTGTGTGTGTCCTTCGGGTCATCTGCTCTGGGCTTAGGACGTGAGGTTCTCCCTGGGGTATCTGAGCGGGCTGGGAGAGATTGCAGACGCACTCGGGGTCACCAAGTCTACTAGGGTCATCTTGGGCAACCACTCAGATCAGGGTGTCCTTTCTGTTTTTGTTTGAAATCAACTCTAGGTATTCCACACGCTTGGGGTCTCAGTGTGCAGCTTCCTTGGGCTCCGGACCCCTGTCTGGTTGAAACGCCCCCCGGGGTACGGGTTTGGTCAGGAAAACCGTCCCCCAAGGCGAGGCGGCGTCTGGCGGTGTGCTGACTTCGCCTCTCCCACCTCCGCAGCGCCCCTCTCAAGGGCTGGCTGTGAGCAGCAGAGGGCGGCCTTCCCATCGCTGAAGGGCTCGGAAGGCGCCATACTGACGTTACGTTAAACTGTGTAAAATGTGGGACAGACTCAGCATGTTGCTCAAACAATAAACCGTCCTGATTCTCAGCACAGCGCTTCTCTGGTTTTTAAGTGGTACATCGTATCTGGGCCCCAAAGCCCTCTTCTGGAGCCTGGGTGGTGTGGTGTGGCCCCTACTCAGAGTCCGGTGTTGCCCCCTGCCCACCCGGCTCCACCAGCTACGAGGGGCACTGCAGGGCACGCTAGCTGGTACCATCACGGCCACACGCAGCCCTACAATCCTGCAGGGACCAGATCTCCATTCCTTCCCATTTCCAGAAAGCCGTGTGTGTGTGTGTGTGTGTGTGTGTGTGTGTGTGTGTGTGTGTGTGACAGAGACAGAGACAGAGAAAGAATAGATGCTGATTATTGAACCCAGAGGCAGTGTGTGTGTGTGTGTGTGTGTGTGTGTGTGTGTGTGTGTGTGTGTGACAGAGAGAGACAGAGACAGAGACAGGATAGATAGATGCTGGATATTGAACCCAGAGGCATTGTGTGTGTGTGTGTGTGTGTGTGTGTGTGTGTGTGTGTGTGTGTGTGTGAGACAGAGAGAGACAGAGAAGAGACAGAGAGAGGATAAATGCTGGATATTGAACCCAGAGGCATTGTGTGTGTGTGTGGCAGAGAGAGACAGAGAGAGGAATAGATAGATGCTGGAGGCATTCTACCAGAGGCATTCTACCCCAAGCTACACCCCTAGCCTTATGTTTAGTTTGAAACGGTCTCGCTGGGTTGATGAGTCTCACTACTTGCTGAGGCTGTCCTCAAACCTGAGAACCTCCTGTCTCAGCCTCCCAAGTACTAGGATTAAGGAATGTGCCATCATACTCAACTTTGGGAAGCTATTTTGAAGGTAAGAATGTAGAGGAATCATAATCCCCTTTCAGATGACACCAACCAGCCAAAATACCCCAGCTCTACCGTCCACCAGCTAAGCGACATCCCTGCGAGACCCCTGAGATTTCGGGCCTCTCCAAACCAAGAAGTACCCTAATGCTAGTCTAGTTCAGGGTCAAATCCCAAGGACTCAGAGGTTAAGATTAGGCTCAGAAGTGCCCTGGCCTGAGAATGCTGGGAATCTCATTCTTCAGACCCCACTTAAAGGTTGTCCAGGTATAGTGGTGCATGCCAGTGCTTGGAAGGCTCAGGCAGGAGGATCGCAAGTTCAAGGCTAACCTCAGCAACTTGGTGAGACTTTCTGCAGCTGAGTGAGACCCTGTTTCAAGGGAAAAAAAATAAATAAAAAAGGCTGGGATATAGCTTAGAGGGAGAATGTTTTTAGGTCTGATCCCTAATACAAAAAAACAAAAAACAAAACAAACAAACAAAAAAACAAGAAAACCTACAACCCAAAAGATTCTAACAGTTCTGGAACAGCCTCCAACCTGCCACTTCAAGGAGGCCATCTCTGATTGGAAGGGAGAGGAGATGGAGGGCCGCCCACTCTGCCTTGCGTCATAGCGTGAGGTGGGCAGGTATGGGGATGTCTGGGCGGAGGGCGGAGAGCCAGAGCAGGTGCTACACGGGCCAGAGCAAAGCTGTTCGGGACAAGCTGTCCTTCCCAAGACTACGGAGCCCAGGGCGACGTGACTTCACAGGCCACGAGAGCAAGGGCCCCGGGGGCACCGTGTGGACGCTCACCAGAGAAGCGCTGCGGGTACCCGGGCAGCTCTCCTCCTCCCTGTGTAAGAGTGCAGGGCGCCATGTGCTACCTCATTTGTTTTTGTTTTTAAAGGGGAAATAATATTCCAGACAACAGAAATGGCCCAGTGCCCCCAGGGGACCCTCGTGTCTAGCAGGAGCCGCTCAGCGCCTCTGGGAAGTGGCGGACCCCAGGCCCTGCCCACCTGCTGTTGCTCAGGAGACGGGGCCCCCAGAAAGTGGTGGTGGCTGAGACCTGCCACACTCCCAGGGTGCGCTGGGCCACAGCTGCCATGCGTGTTACCATATATGGTCGTGCCCGGTCTGTCTGGCCCTGCGACCTGACCACGCTCTTTCTACCCTGGTCACGCTGGGTCTGTTTTTATTGAATGGCTTCAGGGCCACAGAGGAGACCCCGTGTACAGAATGACACTAGCCTCCCCTCCGGGCCCTACGCGGCTCCCCAGGACTGGCCACCAGGCCCTCGCCCTGGCCCGGCCCCTCTTGTAGCATGGGCACTGGAAGTGGGGTGCGCTCCTGGAGGGCTCTGTAACCTGTTCGTCACCGTTCCAAGAGCTTAGCAGGGTCTGTGGCCCAAGACCTAAGAACAACACAAGCCAGGTGCGATGGTGCACGTCTGTAATCCTAGTATGTGGGAGGCTGGGACAAGAGGATCGTAGGTTTGAGGACAGCCTCAACAACTTAGTGAGGCTCTCAGCAACCTAATGAGACCATTTCCAAATAAGAAATAAGAATTGGTGTGGGGGTGTAGCTGGGAGGTAGAATGCCTCTGGGTTCAATTTCCAGTAAAACACACACACACACACACACACACACACACACACACACACACACACACACAGATATTCTAGCCACCTCTCCCAAGGGCATGTAGGAGCCCTGGGAGCAGGTAAGACTTGTCCAGCATGTAGATCCCTAAGACCCCACGCTCTAAGACCCAAACATCCACTCACATCCTCCAGTCGGCCTGGCAAGCGTGGGGGAGAACACTGCCGGCTGAGGACCACTGTCTGATTGTAGCTTCCTTCCCCAAAGACCACCTTGAGGCCTTGAATGAACGCTGCCTTTCTCCCCTTCCTCCGTCACCCCATTGGTGTACTGATCCCTCCGGTGTAGTCGCTTCAACCTGACAAAACAGGTCTGCGGGAAGGCATCTCTGAGCAGGGCAACCTGGCCCTGGCCCTTATCCCACGGGCACCACGTGTGAAGTGACCGGCCATCCTCCTGCCTCAGCCTCCTGCCTCAGCATATGCCACTGCGCCCAGCAGCCTCACGCAGGTTTTTATTTGTTGACTCTCCCTGGTCCCTCCTGACCAGGTCAGGTGCCTGGCCCTCTAGGGTGGCCATGCAGTTGGCCCTGCTCTGGCATTGGCTTCTCGTTTACCGCAACCACCGTGTCCTGTGAGGCTCTGCTGTAGATGCGGCCATCTCTGAGCTCGGGATGTAGAGTTGGACCTGAATCCCAACACATGCTCACATCTGTTCTCACAGTATCATTCTATTTAATGCTTTGAACTAGACACGTTGTCTTTATTCATCAAGAAAAGTAGTAATCATTTACAAAAGCAATAAAAAAGCCAAATGTTTAAGACAGCAAGAACGGCACTATCGCTTTGAGAAGGCAATGTGGTTTTTTTAAGCATGAGTGAGCACACACTTGGAAAGCTACACTTAGAAATCCACAG
Source organism: Muscardinus avellanarius (assembly GCF_963383645.1). Lineage (NCBI taxonomy): Eukaryota > Metazoa > Chordata > Mammalia > Rodentia > Gliridae > Muscardinus > Muscardinus avellanarius. The sequence goes on from NC_137790.1 coordinate 136,570,520, forward strand.
AAGACTTTTTCCATTTTGGACTTGTTCCAGAGCATTCTAACTAAGGGTATAAAATAGGAACCGACCGCACAGCACATGAAGATACCCAGGGACCCTCAGCCATCCTCAGGGCAGAGCAGTGTCTGAACCCCCGACGGCTGCCCTGTGACCAGTAGGACCTGAGACTCTGGGCACTGGGGATCTGACATTTACAGCTAGGGCCCCGACGGGCTCTCGAAACCCGAGTGCTGAGCTGGAGTGTGGACGAGTCTCCGAGCCGAGGAGCAGCGCAGCCACATCAACTCACTTGGTGCCTTCACACATCGGGTGACTCATAGTGTCACCGCACCCGCAAATCTAAGGCGCCCCAAGGACTAGCTACGTGTTGCCCAGCAATGCCAGAGGCAACTGGAAATCAACGCGGTTCATAAATAGGCAGGTTTATTTCCAGGAAGAAGGAATAAAGCACAGAACCAGGGAATAAAAAAAACTCTTTAGCTAACCCTACCCTCACGAAGCATCCTCTCTCTGTGACAGGACCAGCTTGTAATGCCGCAGACCGCGACCCTCAAGCAAGCACACGCTGAAGACACAGGACGCACACCTTACCAAGGACCAGCTCGAAAGGCAGCGACAGGCAGAACAGAATAAACAAGGGAGCGAAACCTTCCCGCTGGTGCCGACGGTCATTTGTTTCCAGAACAAGCAAATGTTTTAACCATGTTCTGCACCCCTTCTTTAGCAACTCTGATGATGTCCCTTTTCCCAAAATGCCCGTCAGGAGCACCCTGGGTCTCGAGCCTGGGGCCGCCCCTCAGGCGATTCTGGCCAGCCACTTCTCCAAGTCCTGGATGTCGGCGGAGCCCGCGTCCCCGCGCCCGCCCTTGGCGCTGCACTCCACAAACTCCACTTTGAGGGGCAGCTGGGAGAATTCAAACTCCTTGCCTTTCTTTCCCAGCTGAGCAGGGGCAGTGCTGGAATTGTCCATTGTGCTGGGGGCAGCGGAGCGGGTGACCCGTAAGGTGTTGCTGTGGGATAAGAAGAAGATGGGTCAGGAAGCGACATCTTTACACAGCAATTACAGGCCGGCAGTCCCTAAGTACCCCAGCCGTCACTTAAGACTGAATCATGAATGTGTGAATCATGCTATGAAGGCTGTTCAATAATCCCTGGCATCCGTAGATCATTCTCTGGGATGGTGAGATGGAAGTCCACCTTGCACAGCTAGTGACACCTGCTGAACAGTGGGCGGAGACCACACCAACTCCAGCCCAAGCCAGCCTTCCACTAGGGTCTCCTCAGCCATCTTTAAGGGGGGGGGGGAGAGAGAGAGAGAGAGAGAGAGAGAGAGAGAGAGTGTGTGTGTGTGTGTGTGTGTGTGTGTGGTATTGGGGATTGAACCCAGAAGCATTCTACCCCCGAGCTATACCCCTATTTTATTTTTTATACCTGCGATCCTCCTGTCTCAGCCACCCAAGTACTGGGATTACAAGTGTATACCATCCCGCCCAGCTAAAACTCTATTTTTAAAAGACTTGCTGGCGTTAGTAAAACTCCCTGAACGTCAGCTGTGGGTAGTGCTGGGGTCTGTGGGGTCAAGGAAAGCACGGCCCGACAGCAAGGAGCAGGCTCTGCTCAGGAATGAAACCTGGAGGAGGCATCTGACCGGGAGAGCCCATGCGTCAGGAGCCCGCCTCCTTACACACTCGGGGGTTTCTATGAGCTCCAGGAGCAGCTGTCGGGCTGCTGGCTGGTGTGCTACTGGCCTGGCCATCTGGGGGCAGGGCAGTGGTCAGGGGCGTTCCTCTTTTTATTTTTTTCTTTGTTCTTGGTCCAGGTCCAGCAAAGCCCCGTGGCCAGACCTCACAGAGCCCACAGGTAGAGTATCTGTTTTTACATTTCGTCTATTTGGAATGTGAAACTTAAAAATCACAAACTCCAAGCTCTTAACTAATTCTGCAATTAGTATTACTAATCTCCAACTTCCCAAGCCAGGGCAACCTTCCCAGCCAAAGTCACCCTACTGCCACCTGCTGGCTCCATGAAGCGGTGCATAAGCTGTCTCCCCACCCTGCCTGCCCCCAGAGGACACACTGCCTGCCGCTGGTTTAGGACAAAGCCTGTCCTGGCCCTACAAGGCTGCTTGAAAATAACAGAAGACCACTGGCAAAACCAAACAATACCTCGTAGGCACATGCTTTGGGGAAAGCTTTTGGGTAGGAGCACGGGGTGGGGCTTCTAACCAGCACGGCGGTGGGCACACACGTATTCATTGTGTATTTTTTAAACTTAATGTCTAAGCTGGGCATGGTGGTGCATGCCTGGAATCCTAGCACTTGGGAGGCTGAGACAGAAGGATCCAGGTTCAAGGCCAACCTAGCAACTTCCCAGGACCCTCAGCAAACCAGTGAAAGCCTGTCTCAAAGGGTTGGGGTGTAGCTCTGAGGTAGAATGCCCTGGGTTCAATCCCCAGTAGCACAAAAACAAAACAAAATTATATAATTATATACTTATACTCCTATACGTTAGATATGTTACAATAAAAAATTTTTTAGGGAAAACATTACTTACCTGGGTTGGCCCCACAGGCCACATTAGTGTAGTAGCCCTAGTTATTCAGGGGACTATGAAATCCGTCAAAGCTGATAGGGCCTAGTTCTCACAAGTAGGAATTAAACTAAAATTAGACTTCTGATTTAACTGATGCTAATTAACCTTTTACCGGGTGCATACACCAACTAAACTTTGGGAGGTGGAGACAGGAGGATCGTAGGTACACGAGGCTCTCAGCAACCTGGCAAGACCTTGTTTCCAAACAAAAAATAAAAAGGGCTGGGGATGTAGCTCGGAGGTAGAATGCACCTGGCTTCCATCCCCAGTACCATAAAAAACAAGGCAAAACAAAACAAACAAAAGAAACTTTACGACTCCTCAACTTTTTTTTGTGTGTGTGGTACTGATGATGGAACCCAGGGCATTCTACCTCTGAGCTACACCCCCTGCCCTATTTTTTATTCTTTATTTTGAAACAGGGTCTCACTGGGTTGCGGAGGGCCTCACTCAGTAGCTGAGGCTGTGCTCTAACTGGGATCCTCCGGTCTCCGCCTCCCGAATGCTGGGATTGCAAGCGTGGCCACCACGCCCGGCACGCTCTTCAATTTTCCCTTCACTGCGTCCTATAAGGCATCTCTTTGGTATTGTTTGACTCTATTGTGAAAAGCAGACGGCCTAAGGAAAACGTGACTTAGACCTGGGAAAACCTGCACTGTACTGTCAAAAAATAAAATGAAAACCTAAACCACAAATAATACTATGGCTTTTGTTTTCCCAAAACAATTCCAGCAACTGCCCCAGACTGCTTAGAGGAAGCGAATCATCTAACGGTCCCCGTGCCTCCGCCTGGCGGACAATGCAAACGTCCCCAGAGCCAGTGCGGGGAGCGGGCGGCGGGCATGGTCTCCGCGGGAAGGCAGCCTCTGCAAAACCGCTTTGTGAAGGGCCAGAAATTAAATACGGTGGGCTTTGTGGACCACGCTTGGCCTCTGCTGCGTATTTGCTTTTTTGGATCCTGCCCTTTAAAAAACGCCCAAGTGTTGAGCTTGCAGGCCCCGGGAAAGAGTCTGCCCCGCAGAGGCTGAAGAGCTGAGCGGCCGAGGCCCACCGCAGCCTGCGCCCAGCCCTCCCTCACACGCCGCCCAGCAGGGCGAGCCAGACGCAGCACCGCAGCACCGCAGCACCGGGTGGGTGCCTAAGACAAGATGGAAGCAAAGCATGGTGGGAAAACACTTCTAAGAGGTGAATTTGCATTTCAGTTCCTCCCCAACAAGCATCTTTTCTTGGGGGGTGGGGGTGGGGGGTGAGCCCTAACACAAAAGCAGGAAGAAAACATAACTTACTCGACTGTGTTGCTTACTTGTTCTAATCAAACTTTTGGCTAGTTCTCACAAATTAGCATAACTAAAATTATAGTTCAATTTGTAAATTTGAAACACAGCGAGAGCAAGACAAATAATGCTGTTATATAGCCTGAAAACAGTATAAGAAGCTATGAAATAGTGCCCTGGATCTTTATTTATTTATTTTTTATTATTATTATTTTTGGTGGTACTGGGGTTCCTGGAAGCCCTTCTACCTCCGGGATACACTCCCAGACCTATTTTTATACTTTTTTAAATTTGGAAACAGGGTCTCTTAAGCCAGCGCGACTGGCTTCAAACCTGCGCCATCCTCCTGTCTCTTACCTTCCAAGCGCGGGGATTACAAGCGTGCCCACCGCGCCCGGCTAGTGCCCTGGGTTTTTATATGCTCCCTAATTGTTTTCTGTTCTGTCAACAAGAGTTTCCAATGGCTTTACAAGTTTCACTTTCTACCGGGGGTGGTGGCGCATACTTGTAATCCTAGTACTCGGGAGGCTGAGATAGGAGGATTGCAGGTTTACAGGTAGCCTCAGCTACTTAGTGAGGCCCTCCATAACTTAGTGAGACTCTGTTTTAAAAATAAAGAATAAAAAAATGGGGCTGGGGATAAAGCTCGGAGGTGGAATGCCCCTGGGTTCCATTCCCAGTACCACCAAAAAAAAAAGTTTTACTTTCATTTTTCAAGGATCCTCAGAGTCAATTACTTGCTTTTTATTATTTTTTACATGTATATTTTTTTGCTTGTTTCTAGTACTGGAGATTGAATCCAGGGGCATTCTACCTCTGAGCTACCCAACCCCTTAGTCCTATTTTATTTTTTTATTTGGAAACAAATATGAGTCTCACTGAGTTGCTGAGGCTGGCCTCAAACCTATGATCCTCACGTGTCAGCCTCCCAAGTACTGGAATTACAAGCACGCAGCACTGTAGCTAGATTACATGTATATTTAAACGCTGTTTTAGCTGGGCACAGTGGCTCATACTTGTAATCCCAGTACCTGGGAAGCTGAGACAGGAGGATTGCAGGTTTGTGGCCAGCCTCAGCTACTTAGTGAGGCCTGCGGCAACTTAGTGAAACCCTGTTTCAAAATAAAGAACAAAAAAAATAGTCCTGGAGGTGTAGCACAGAGGTAGAATGCCCCCTGGGTTCCATCCCCAGTACTGTAAAAAAGAAGAAAAAAGAAAACCCACTGTTTTACATGCTTTACTGTGTGGTGGACACTTTTCCACTTACTGAATTAAACCTGTCCTCATATTTGGTGTAATCTTTTAGTAAATTTTTAAAACCTTTCATTTCAACTACAAATGAGCAACAATAACAAATACAACTGAATTGATGGTTTCAATAAATCTCCCCATGACATTTAAAAACGTCTACAAACAGCCTGTTAATACTTTTAACGATTCCATTATTCCTTCTATAAATGATTTAAGAAGTGCATTTCACACTAATCTTCAGGCTGGACCTGAGATAAACAGACAACCACACGAGATATGAACCCGCTCCTGAAGGCCTAAGCGCTGATACTTAGCCATCCACACTTACAGTTCCTTCTCAAGCTGTTGCTGAATTAACTTCGCTGATTTTGCCATTGCGATATCTGTAAAGGAATAAAAATGCCGCTGTCATTGAAGCCAGAAATCTTGGGTCTTTTTCAAGATTCCATGCACAGAAAGAAATTCCCTATTTCTCCCCCTCCTGTCTCAGCCTCCAAAAGTACAAGCGTGCGCCGCACGCCCGGCCCCATTCCTCTTTTAAAAAGAGCCTTGTATCACTCTTTCCTTCTCCATCACAGTAAACGTTAGATTTGCACATATTGGTCTTTTCAAAATAAAGTTTACAAACATATTACGCTGATGCCCTAACACAGGCTTAAGTTTTCCACACCCGACAGGCCTTGTGATTCAAAACATACCTAAGTCCAGTCAGTTTAGCAAAACTTCCCAGTGCAGTGACTATAACTTTCATTCCAATAGACAACACCCTATCTGTCCTTTATTTATTTGTTTGTTTGTTTGTTTATTGGTGATACTGAGGTTCCTGGAAACCCTTCTACCTCCAGGCTACACTCCCAGACCTATTTTTATATATTATTTGGAAACAGGGTCTCCTAAGCCAGCGCACGCGGCTGGCTTTGAACCTGCGCGATCCTCCTGTCTCTGCCTCCCAAGTGCGGAGATTACAAGCGTGCGCCACCACGCCCGGCCCTATCTGTCCTTTAAAGTAAGCTCCACATGCTTCCAGCTAAAACGAAGACAGTTAAACATCAAGTGCACATTGATAAGGAACGAGCCTGGTTGGGCCAAAGGCCCAGGCCAAGGAAACGCAGCTCTCCTCCTGTACTGAATGAGAAAGAAACAGAACAGGTAATAATGCTGATGACCGCATCCCTGACAAGGTATGTAGGGTTATTATGTCACTGCTTCTGAGAAATGCCTTCGGCTCTTCGTAGATCAGACGTTTAGATGTAAAAAAAGACCTGAAGAGACCAACTAGTCTATTTATGTATGTATTTATGTATCTTTATGTATGTATGTATGTATGTATGTATGTGTGTATGTACGTACGTTTGTACGTACATACATACTGGGGGTTGATCTCAGAGGTATTCTACAACCCTGGCCCTTTTAATTTTCTTATTTTGAAACAGCGCCCCGCTAAACTGCTAGCCTTGAATCTGCAATCCTCCTCTTATTTTTACTAGTAACAAACCTAAAGCACCGCTCAACTGAGTGTGATGAAAAAGCTTTCCATGGTGCCAAGCCTGGTGGTGAATGTCTGTAATGCCAGCTACTTGGGAGGCCAACGCAGGTGGGCCGCAGTTCACGGCCACCGCAGAAACACAGCAAGGTCCTGTCTCAAAGTTAAAAGAAAAAAAAATAATAAAGGGGCTGGGGATGTAGCTTAGGATCACCCTGAGTTCAAGCCCCAGCACCACAAAAAAAGAGGGTCCTTAGTGGCTATGAGATCAAAGGAAAACTTCTACAACCAACTCTTGATAATATGTCCCAGTGGTAAACCTGTTTGAAAAAGACTCGATCCTGTCCCTCCAAACTTCTGTATCTGATAAGATGATTTGTCAATAATCTTAAAAAAAAAAAGGCACCATCTCAAAAAGTGGTGCCAGTTCCCCTGTGTGAACCCCTAGGGCAGGCCAGAAAAAAGATTAGTAAAAGGCAGGAGGAGAAGTAGATTTAAAATCCGTCAGTTCACAGTTCCTGACCACGCCCGCCTCCTTCGTCATAACAGACCGCGGATAACTGAAGTGAGGCTCAGCAATTCCAGAAAGCGCTCCGCTCCGCTGGCAGAGGGCGGGCGCACCTTGCTTGTTGCAGGCGACCAGGAACGCCGGCGCGTTCTTCAGACCCAGGCTATCGATGAGGACTTGGTACAGGAACTCCGCCACGTCCTTCACCTCCCGCTGGAAGGATGCGCTGTCCACCACAAACACCACCGCCCTAGAGGGACAGAAGAGAAGGCCGGGCCTGTGAACGCGGGCAGAGCCTCAGCACCTTCCAGACCACACCCTTCACCAAATCCACGCCTGTGGAGCACCGCGCCGCAGACCCCAGTGCAGGGGTTGTAGCTCGGAGGTCAAATGCCCCTGGGTTTCATCCCCAGACCCGCAAAAAAAAAAAAAGGAAAAAATAGGAAAAAAAATAAACAAAACAAAACAAAACAAAACACTGTCGCACACTGGAAAGCACTATTCAAGACAGGAGGATTGGGGACACGCCCAGGGAGGGAAGGTGTGACAGAGAAGAGACGGGAGACAGAAATGACCAAGCTCAGTGACATGGAGAAAATCTCGGGACGTGGGAGCGGAGAGTGGGGGAGCGGCTGTAGTTGAGGAAATGAGAACTTCCCAGAACTGAAGAAAGATGCATCTGTTTGGTCTGGAAAAGCACACTTGAATTCACAGAGGATGGAGCTGGCCCAGCCCGGCCCGGGCAGAAGGGAGAAGCAGACCGAGATGGCGAGGAGGGAACCTGGCGGCCGCCTGCTGGCCCGCACGCCCGCGCCACGCCTTCCTGTCACCCAGGGCTCTGTGCTCAGCTGAGGGCGCATTCCAAAAACGGGGGCCAAGGGAACGGATGATAAGGAATTCACTCATTCACCCTCTCTGGAAATCCTTCTAAGAGATACACGGAGGGAAAAACAGGACCTCGAAGGAAAGAATAGCATGTAAAACATGGCAGAGGGCAGCAGAGATCATGAGCGTCTCGGAAAGCCGCGTGGTCGCGGCTTTGCAGGAACAGCCGGGAGTTGAGAAGGAGCACAGTAAAATAACAAGGACACAGGGCCTGGGGGCGCACATTTGTAATCCCAGCACTGGGAGGCTGAGACAGGAGGATCACGGTTCAAGGACAGCCTCAGCTACTTAGTGAGACCCTTTGCAACTCAGTGCGACCCTGTTTCGAAAATAAAGAATAAAAAAATCGGGCTGGTGGTGTAGCTCGGAGGTAGAATGCCCCCAGGTTCCATCCCCAGTACCATAAAAAAGAAAAAAGCAAGCAGCCGCGAGGCGATCAGGTTCAGGTTCAGGAAGAGGGAACTGGTGTTGCTTTGAAACTGGCGCAATGTCTAAAAGCGGGCATAGGGTAGGTGGGGAGGCTGGAGGAACATACAGAGTAGAAGCAACAGACTCTCAAATCAGTAAAGGAAAAACTGAGATTAAAGAAACTAGGTTTTTTTTAAAAGTCGAATACCAATATAGGAAATGTGTTTTCTTTCTTTTGATTTTGGTACTGGGAATGGAACCCAAGGGCATTCTACCTCCGAGCTACACCTCCAGCCCACTTTTTTATTCTTTATTTTGAAACAGGGTCTCACTGAGTTGCAGAGGGCCTCGCTAAGTAGCGGAGGCTGGCGGTGAACCTCGGTCCTCCAGTCTCAGCCTCCCAAATGCTGAGATTACAAGTGTGAGCCACCATGCCTGGCGGGTCCAAGTTCTTTGTACCCCGGCCCACGAGCTGCCTCCAGCATCACGTCACAGCACCGACTCCGACCAGCCTGCTTCGCTCCCTCCCTGCTTACCTGGCTGAAGACTTAAAGCGCTCTAGGAACTGAAGCCGCAGGCTCTCATGCCCGGGGAGGTCAATCAACGTCAAGCTATTTCCCTGGGATGGAAGCAGTAACATTAATGTTTTGGTCCATTCCATTTTTTACAACACAAACCTTCTGTATCAGATTAAGCGCACCAGACTGGTACAAATGTTACTGTGATAAATTCTCATGGGACATTTTCTAATAAAACACTGGTTACAATTCACTTTTAAAGTGCGGCCTCGCATGCCTGAGTCCCTGGGCTCAATCCTCAATGCCAATCACTCCCCAAAAAAGAAAATTCAGTGGGCGAAGCTCTGGGGATGGGACGATGGGAAAGGGAAGGTTCCTGATCCGACATCCATTTTCAGGATAAAGAAGAACACAAAATAGAACAGCACCGAAATATAAAATTACAACTTTATCCCCGCGCTTGGGAGGCGGAGACAGGAGGATCGCACAGGTTCGAAGCCAGCCTTGCTGGCTTAAGAGACCCTGTTTCCAAAAATATATATATATAAAACAGGTCTGGGAGTGTAGCCCGGAGGTAGACGGGTTCCTAGGGTTCTTGAGAAATCAATATGAATAAAAACAAAACCACGTAAATAAGTTACAAGTATAAAAAATAAGTATGTAAAATGAGAACTTCTAATTTACAGCACGTTGCCGTTACTGGGGTCCTCCATCCTAACAGAGCTCGCGCTCCTCCCCTCCACCCTTAGGTCTCACACAGTTCTCGACCAGATGCACCATTTATTTGTTCCAACTCGGTCAACCTTCTGCATCAACTCTTGATCCCCTCCTGAGTGAGCCCATTATACACCCTCGAAGCCCTACTGGCCGCTCCAGGACGTCGTCCCTGCCTGTGTGTTGGGCGTGGATGCGGCTGTGCTCCATGGGAGCCTCTCGGGCGCAGCCACCATTTCTCATGGACGTGCATTAACCCACCGCCAACCGTGACCAGGGCTCAGCAGAAGGGAATCCGTGTCGTGTACGGATGTGACGCAATTCCAGCTGGATTCATTAGGCCCTTACAGAGACCCAAGGCAGTTCTTCGCAGACAAATATAAGTACGTACTAGCTTTTTAAGACTATTGCTAAGAGTCTGTTGACTCCAGGGTGGGACCCACTGCTCCCTTTCAAAAGCAACACCGAACCACACGGTATTAGCAGTTTAGAAGATTCACCGTAAGTAGCTATGTTACTACCAGGAGAGACCACAGCTAAACATATGGGATGGGAGGGCCGGCGAAAGAAGGGAGGTGTGTCCTACAGATTCGATAAAAGTATAACACAAGCCACACGCGTAACTTGAAATTTTCTAGTAACCACATTTAAGAAGTCATAATTAAAGCTAATTTGAAAGTCACTCAAACGAACATATCTCAAGTATTATTCTTTAATATGTTTTTTAAAACCCAAGACATAAATAACGGCATTTTGCATTCTCTCTCCCACACTCCCCCTTCGGGATCTGTGTTCTCTGCACTCTATTTGGACTAATCACGAGGCAGGTACTCAACAGTCACATGTGGCCGGCGGCCACTGTACTGAGAGGTACAGGTCTAAGGGACAGCCGGGGGTACCCCACTCGAACAATCTGCTACAGGCACCCCCTAAATTAATCTCCCAAACCTGAAATTTCAATATCCAAATGCCTGGCTTCTTTTATGTTTTAGATAGGTCATACATTAGCCAGCCGTGGTGGCGCATGCCTGTAATCCTACTACTTGGGAGAGAGGAGGATCGCAGGTTCGCGGTCAGCCTCAGCAACTTAGCGAGACCCTGTTTCAAAAAACTAAAATAAAGTAGAGCTAGAGGTGTAGCTCAGAGGCGTGCCTATAACCGCAGAAGGAATTGGTAAATATACCATGCACTTGGGAGGCTGGGACAGGAGGATTACAGGTCCGAGACCAGCCTCAGCAATTCAGCAAGACCGTCAGCACCTAGCAAGACTGTTTCAAAACAAAAAATAAAGTGTGGAGGGTACAGCTCGGAGGTAGAATGCCCCTGGGTACAATTCCCAGTACCAGAAAAGGGCTTTATGTGTACTCTTCAGAAATCAGAGCAAGGTTGGAAAAAAGACAAAGAAACAAAATCCAAGGCTGTGATAGAACGGTCCGGGACAGTTACCAGGAAAGAGAGGTAGACAGGGCGTGGACTACCAAGAGTAGAAGTTGTCGCCTAGGGTATGTTCCCCACAACAATAGGCCACAAATATAAACGCATCCTCAGACTACTTCACTCTAGTGCAGACTCCAACACTCAGGAACGCCTTACCCTGTTATTGTTGACTCTGTAGACAGCAGAGCTGTCAGTAATGGAAGTCTGAGTGTCTCTGTAACGGCCTGTTAGCAACTGTAAAAAAGAGGACGGGAGAGATCAGAGTAAACACACTGTAGTAACAGCCCACCTAATTTGACTAATAAGGGTCTTTCTCATGTCTAAGGTTAAATAAATGAATGCCGCTTGTAATAGCTGAAAAGAATCTTACTGATTTTTTTAAACCTGTAGAAAACTCTAATTGCTAACTTCATCCCCTATTCTCAGTGGGAGGAAAAAAAAATTATTTTCAAACCATGACCATAATTATTGGCCAAATTCATTAACCTGTAAAAACTTTTAACCATCAAAAATAATCCAAACTTTTATTTCTTTAATAAAAGAAAAATTATTTATAATCCCCAAAGGAAGAATCAAAATCAGAATACTTCTCCTCTTCTCTGTAGTGAAACAATACTCAGGTAAAATACCAAATACGGTAATAGTGAATATTAGTGAAAAGAAACCTAACTAAACTGTCAAAGGATCGTCCTTTAAAAACAGAAAAATCGCCGGGCGTGGTGGCGCACCTTGTAATCCCAGTATTGGGAGGCTGAAACAGGAGGATCGCACAGGTTCGAAGCCAGTCTCAGCTACTTAGTAAGGCTCTCAGCAACTTAGTGAGACCTTGTTTCCAAATAAAGTATAAAATAGGTCTGGGAGTGTAGCCTGGAGGTAGAAAAGCTCCTGGGTTCCAACCCCAGTACTACCCAAAAAAAAACAAACAAAAAACAAACAAACAAACAAACAAAAAACTCCAGAAAAATCCTGCCGGGCATGGTGGCACACACTTGTAATCCTAGTACGTGGGAGACTGAGACAGGAGGATCATAGGTTCAAAGCCAGCCTCAGCAATTTATGAGGCTCTCAGCAACCTAGTGAGACCTTGTTTCCAAATAAGAAATAAAATCAGGCTGGTGCTGTAGCTTAGAGGTAGAATGCGTCTGGGTTCAATCCTTAGTCCCAGAAAACAATAATATTTGACAGCGTTGGTCTGGTAACTTGGAACTGGCCATGCTGGGAATATGTGCACCACAGAAATCAGCAAAAGCTACACTTCAGAGTTTCATACATAACCTTAGACATTGTGTACCCTTAACAAAAGGAAGAAATTAATGATGCTGGTTAAACTTAAAAGTGTAGAGTCTGTTGTTACTATACTGTGTTTAGCATAAGAAACTGCAATAGAATCCTTCTTCTAGTATCTGAGTCAGCAAAAAGGTTGCTCAAGTCATCGATAAATAAGTCTGACACACAGCTTCATTGTTTTTAATCTTAGAAACACAAAAATATCAACTAACCTTCCTGTCACATATCAGATTTACTGACAAATTTATTGGGGAAAGAATCAGCAGAGTGGGGTGCAACTACACTTGTCCAATCTTGGTCCAACTGCATCCATGGTTTTGTTACGGTTACAAAAGGACGTAAGAATCAATGGGCTATATAGAATTTATAACACATGTCCAGCATGGTGATGCACGCCCTTAATCCTAGTACCTGGAGAGCTGAGACAGGAGGATCACAGGTCCAAGACCAGATTCGGCAACTTAGTCAGACCCTGTTTCAAAACTAAAGTGCACGCCAGGCGTGGTGGCGCACGCTTTTAATCCCAATACTTGGGAGGCTGAGACAGGAGGATCGCAGGTTCACAGCCAGCCTCAGCTAGTTAGTGAGGCCCTCTGCAACTCAGTGAGACTGTTTCAAAATAAACAGTCCGCCCCTCCTTCAACTCCCAGAACAAAAATAAATAAATAAATAAATAAATAAATAAATAAATAATAAAGCAGGGCTGGGGATGCAGCTCATAGGTAGAATGCTCCTGGGTTCAATCCCCAGCACAAAAAAAAAAGAGAGAATTTATAACACATTTTTCAATGAAGAGTAATATATATATTGTTTTAACAAATTTCAAGTTTAGAAGCATTTCAGATTTCAAGTTAAGGATGATAAACCTGTAAAATCTATGCAAATATTCCAAAACCTAAAAAAATACTCTGACTTTTTTTTTTTTGGTGGTACTAGGGTTCCTGGAAACCCTTCTACCTCCGGGTTATGCTCCCAGACCCATTTTTATATTTTTATTTGAAAACAGGGTCTTCGAACCTGCGCGATCCTCCTGTCTCCGCCTCCCAAGTGCAGGGATTACAAGCGTGTCCACCACGCCCAGCAGATACTCTGACATTCTAAATACTAAAATACAAGCCAGCACACTTGTAATCCCAGTATTTGGGAGGCTGAGACAGGAGGATTACAGTTCCTGGATAGCCTCAGCTGCTACTTAGTGAGGCCCTTTGCAACTCAGTGAGACCCTGTTTCAAAATAATGAGTAAAAAACAGGGCTGGGGGTGTGCCTCAGAGGTAGAATGCACCTGGGTTCCATCCCCAGGACCGCAAAAAAAAAAAAAAAAAAAAAAAAAAAGTTATGTAGGTGTAGTGGCACACACCTGCACCTGCAATCCCAGTACTTGGGAGGCTGAGACAGGAGGATCACAGGTTCAAGGACAGGGTCCACAAGTAGTGACATTCTCATCAAAACTAGTGAGCCCCTATCTCAAATTTAAATAAAAAACATGCCGGAGGCTTAGAGGCAGAATGACCCTGGTTCAATCCCCAGTACCACCAAAAAAAGAAGTCTTTGACAAGTTCTCAGAAGGGTTTGTTACAAATTATGAGCTGTACGTAGGCCTCTGGCTTCTATGTCTTCAACTGTTCTCGGATCCTTAGCCAAAGAATACTTAAAATCTTTGAACGTGCTAAGATCTAAATGTCAACATCAGGTAAGGTCAAAAAACAGAAATGACTGTAAAACTTTATAGGATTTCCAAGGGTCGTTTTATCCTCACAAGTTAAGTCAAAAATTAAGTCCAAATTGGCTGGCATGAGCTTCTTCTACCCAATAACCCATGCGATCACAGGAAGAGTACAGACCGCACAATTTTCTGTTAGGTTGCACAGAGGCGTAACTCCAGAGCACTTACCCTGACAAACAGCAATGTTTTCCCGGAGTCACAAAGACCAACAAGGAGAACAGCTCTCTGACTGCTTTTGCGGCTCCAGATGAACTTCCAGAACACTGTGGGATGGAGAAAAACCACCAAAATCACGCCGTGATCACCAACGACAACCCGACACCGCACTCCCCTGGAACTTACTTTATTATCACCACCGGTCATGACTGTTCGGGCTCCAGGAGCCCACCAGTGCCTGCCACCCACTGACAGCTGCCCCGCGCCCATCCGGCTCGTCCCGACCGTGGACACCGCGAGTGTTTAATACTTTTGTCTCCCCGGGGCCCTGATTGCACCTGCTGAAGCTCAAACTTGCTGCAAAGGGCCTGAGTCTGGGGGTCCGCGGGGGAGGGCCCGAGCCCGCGGAGAGGCGGGGGGAGAAGGGGTGCGATGGCACCGGCGGGGAGTCTCGGGATCCAGACCCTCGGCTCTGCCGTCTGCAGCAGCGCAGCCCGGCCCCGACCCCGCACCCGCCATCGCCGCCGCCGCCTCCTTACCCAGCGTCAGCAGCACTACGAAGAGCGCCGCCGCCACCGACAGCAGCGTCGGGTCCCTCTGCTGCAGCTCCTGCCTCAAGGAGTCCAGGTAGGGCTGGAAGGTGCCGCCGGCAGCGCCGCCATCCCCCACCCGCCGGGAGTCCATGGAAGCCATGGAGAAGTCGCGTGGTCTCTGGTGCGGCGAAAGCAACGTGGCCCTGGGCTCTGCGCAGGCGCGGGAGCGGAGCTTCACGGGAGCGGTAGTTCTTACATTTTTGTTCCGGTCTTCGGCCGTGATGTCCCTGGTGCATGATGGGAGTTGTAGTTCTATCGTGGTGCACGGTGGGAATTGTAGTCCTTGCACACACCTGCTTCTCCCAGAAGGGCAGGACGATTGTTTGGCAAGGGATACCCTCGCTCTTTTTGCTTTGTTTTTTTGTTTGTATGTTTGTTTTCAGGGTTCTGGGGATGGAACACGGCAGCATCCTACCTCCAAGCTATACCCCCAGCCCTATTTTTAATTCTTTATTCTGAAACAAGGTCTCACTGAGTTGCAGAGGGCCTCACTAAGTACCTGAGGCTGGCGGGGAACTTGCGATCCTTCCTGTCTCAGCCCTCCCAAGTACTGCCTCCATCCTTTTTTTTTTAAATTTATTTTTATTGGTGCATTGTAATCACACATCACATTGGAATACAAGACTTGAGAGGGTATACAAGCACAATCATCCAATCAGCCCTCATCCAGCCCCCATCCTGTTCCCTCCCCCTCCCTCCATCCCATGCTTGTTTGGTGATTAACTTTGATACATATGTTTATGTACCTCCTGCTTTTTAAAGAGGCTCCATCCTCCCCTATTCCATACCCTCTGATTGGTCACCTTAATTGCTTCACTATAGGGCCCTTTCTATAGCTCGACCACTTCCTGTTGCCCCTTTCCTCCTAGTTACTGCTGATTAGGGGAAGCATCTGGTTTTAATTTTCTGCGGTAATTCTCTGTGCATGCCGTGTTGCAAATATCAATCCCACTCTTGATGGCCCCAGTTGTGGCCTGGCTACCCGGTGGACTGATCAGACCTCGCTGGCTCAAGCAGCAGCCTTGCCTCATGGGAGGCCCCGGTTCTGGCCTCGCTGGCCTAACCCCTCAGCTGGCTCCGATCCCGGCCTCGGAGGCCCTAGCACTGGTCTTGCCTCACGGCAGGCTCCGATGTTAGCCAATGGTCCCGGCATTGGCCTAACCCCTCGGCAGGCTCTGATCCAGGCCTCGGAGGCCCCAGCATCGGCCTTCCTCGTGGCAGGCTCTGATCCCGGCCTCGCTGGCCCCAGCACCAGCCTAACCCCTCGGCAGGCTCCGATACCGGCCTCAGAGGCCTCAATAACAGCCTTGCCTCACGGAAGGCTCCGATCCCGGCCACACTGGCCCCGGTACCAGCTGACCCCTCGGCAGGCTTCGATCCCGGCCTCGGAGGCCCCAGCACTGGCCTTGCCTCACGGCAGGCTCCAATCCCAGCCTCGTTGGCCCCGGCACCAGCCTAACCCCTCGGCAGGCTCCGATCCCGGCCTTGGAAGCCTCAATAATGGCCTTGCCTCACGGAAGGCTCCGATGCCGGCCATTGGCCCCAGCACCGGCCTAACCCCTTGGCAGGCTTCGATCCCGGCCTCGGAGGCCCCAGCACTGGCCTAACCCCTCGGCAGGCTCCGATCCCGGCCTCAGAGGCCTCAATAGCGGCTTTGCCTCACAGAAGGCTCCGATGCCGACCAGTGGCCCCGGCACCAGCCTAACCCCTCAGCAGGCTCTGATCCCGGCCTTGGAGGCCCTAGCATCGGCCTTGCCTCGCAGCAGGCTCCGATCCTGGCCTCACTGGCCCCAGCACCGGCCTGACCCCTCGGCAGACTCCGATCCTGGCCTCGGAGGCCTCAATAATGGCCTTGCCTCACGGAAGGCTCTGATGCCGGCCGTTGGCCCCAGCACCAGCCTAACCCCTCGGCAGGCTCCGATCCCGGCCTCGGAGGCCCTAGCACCGTCCTTGCCTCACGGCAGGCTCCGATCCCAGCCACGCTGGCCCTGGCACCGGCCTGACCCCTCTGCAGGCTCCAATCCTGGCCTCGGAGGCCCCAGCACTGGCCTTGCCTCACGGCAGGCTCCGATCCCAGCCTCGTTGGCCCCGGCACCGGCCTAACCCCTCGGCAGGCTCCGATCCCAGCCTCGTTGGCCCCGGCACCGGCCTAACCCCTCGGCAGGCTCCAATCCCAGCCTCCTGCCTCCATTCTTTTAAGATATGAGTCAGTTACCCCCGCCTTCTTTAGGACTGTTGAAAGAATAATGGCAAAAATACAATGACCAGCTCTCAAAAGCTCCATTGAGGATTTGCAGTCAGTTTCTTCCTTTTGTTTTTATGGTACTAGGGATTGAACTTGGGGACATTCTATGTCTGAAACACCTCCCAGCCCTACTTTATTTTTTATTTTAAAACAGGATCTCTGTACATTGCTGAAGGCCTCACTAAGTTGCTGAGGATGACCTTGAACCTGAAATTCCACTGTTTCTGCCTCCTAAGTACTTGGATTACAGGCGTGCTCCACCTTGCCCGGCTAGCATCTGCATTTCTGGTGCATATATTGTGGCAAAGCATTACAGTGTGATATATACATCAAGGCACACTGACTCCATCGTGAGCTCAGAGAAGAGCTGCTAGGAGTATAATTGAGACCTGATCGGGTTATCCCTTACCTGCAGTTAAAGCAGACATGACTCACCATACAGAAGAGACTGAGTACAAGCCAATGATTTGCACAGAAAGCATGATAATTCAGTGTCCACCCAGGGCCCCAAACACAAGAGGCCAATGTCATTGAAAGACTCAAGTTTATTACTCACATTGCCACCCAGGGCCATACAAAGCCTCAACACACACAGACCAGAAGAGACAGGACCTGGGACTCTCCCTTCATTTTTAACAAGGCCAGGGAGTATCCAGGCAGATACATTTTTGATTGAGTAGGAAGTGAAACAAAGATGTTGAGGTCTATAAGTTTGGAAGGCTAAAAATATGAGTTAGGCAAACCCTCAGAAACCAGACCACAGGGGAAAAAGAGGCATCTTTGGTTTGATCATCAATTATAATCTCTCTAAAGATGACTTGGAACAATTACTTAAGAACGACAAAAGATAAAGCTAAGACTGGTGGTAAAGAATCAGATCTGAAGGAATTTTGTGAGCTTTGCTGAGGGACCCAGAGTTTATCCAGAATATAATAAGAAGTTTCATTTGAGGGCAACATAGATGACTGCAGATCTGTGGAGAATTATGACTTGAGAGAGAAAAGACTGCAGGTAGGGAGACCAGCTTTAGTATGGGGACAAAAGATACTCAGGGTCGAATTCAGGAACGTTTGTAAGGATAATAAGCATAGATAGGAGGGCACAAGTGTGAGAGACGTTGAGAATTTAACACAGGCCATGCATGGAACACGGTGGGTGTTGTGAGACAAGTGGAAGAGGGGTTATGGGGGGTGCATCCTGGATGGTTGGTGTAGGAACTGGGAAGATGAGAGTGATGAAAAGTGGATTAAGGACCTCAATAAAAGGGCTTCGGGGCTCTGGACCAAAGGAGAGGAGTAGACAAAGTGAAAATTGCTGCACAATTCACAAGAGCCGAACTATGGGACCAGCATAGGTGTCCATCGACAGATGAATGGATTACAAAATTGTTCAATAGACACACAATGGGATTCTACTCAGCCATAAGGAACAAAACCACATCGTTTGCAGGGATATGCCTGGGACTGGAGAATATCAGGCTAAGTGAGATTAGTCAGTTACAAAAAGTGAAAGTTTGGAGGTTCTCCTTCATGTGCAGAAGCGAGGGATAAGGAGGGGACAAGGAGGGGCTCCAGACAAAGGAGAGACTTTAGTGGAGCGAGGGAGGGGACCTAACAGAGGGAGACAGAGGAAGACTTAAAGACGGAGACACATCAATGGGCATGATGGACACACGCAAATTTATGGATGCCCATCACAAGGTCATGCACGGGGCGGGAGAGGGAGTGGGAGCTGGGGGAGGCTCACAGGGTGCCCTGTGCATGTGAGCCTCTATCACTCTGACTCCATCATGATGCATGATTACAATGCATAAAAAGAGGGCAAACGGAGAGTTATTGGGAAGCCAAAATCAAGGGCACTTGGTGACACTGGATATAAATGAAGGAAAATAGTGAATTGAAATTTGTCCACGTAGGGTATGAGGGAGGGGGCTAATGACACGGTCTTCAGTCGGTGCAGATGCGCTGTGACAACAGCTGGGCTAGAGAAGCCCAAGAGAAAAGCCAGGGTGACCCCTCCAGGCTGCGTTTTGGCTTTGTTTGGATGCAGTGATGGGGCCCGAGCTCAAGGCTTCATGCAGGTTAGGCGAGCGCTCTATCACCGAGCCAGGCCCCCGATACCAGTTTTTGATTCGTGGGGTTTCCGATGGCGGTGGGAATGTAGAGCACAGATCCAGAGGTAGAGGGAGGGATCAGTTGTGTGGGGGAGGCTTTGGGCTGGAGTCACAACTGTCAATATGGCTGCTCAGGAGTCGCTAGCCCTCCTGAAGTGACGGGGGCCCTGGGTTAAGAGATCCAGGCTGGGAGGATGAGCCCACAGCAGGGACCACAGGGGAAGAGAGAGTAGGAATCAAAGCAGAGAGACACCACGCCAGAGGGAAAAAGCTGCAGGCTCTGAAGACAGTGGACAGCTGGATCAGGTGTAACCAACAGAATTCAGGAATGAAAGAAGTGAACTGGTCTAACCGTTGGTGGGTGGTAGTGACTTCTGCCAGGACAGCGCAGGGAAGCAGGTCGGAGAGGAAGCTGGCTTCTGTATGTTCAGCCAACAGTAATAAAGGAGACACAGACGGGCGAGGCGCCATCACACGGGAAGCTGGGCTGAGACAGGGCAGAAACTGCCGTGGCTTGGGGCTCAGGGGAGGATTTGGAGCAAGAGATGTTTCTGCACCGCTTTTTCTAACTGGTCAGAATCAGAGCCTTGGCTCTGCTAGATGGAACGCACGTAAAATATCAAAATAGATGCAGGTCTCCTACAGTCTTTTTCTATACTGACTGAACTCTCCTGGTCCTCCTTCCTTGACAACACACATCCATGCACGCTTGCGCACACACACACACACACACACACACACACACACACACACACGACATATACACATGATGTTATTACAATGGCCACACAGACCCCTTTAAGAAGGGACCCAGACGGTGTGGCTGTGGCATCCCATACAACTGCAGAGAAAGCCTAGATGGATCATGAGCTCAGGAGGGTTCGCTGGCATACACACGTAGTCAGAGAGTATAATGGAATCAGTCTGGTGGGAACCCTTAGAAAAGAATGGCGCTTTCGAAATATGAAATCGACAGTAATTTTTATTTTGTGTTCTGTGCGCATGACAACGCAGAGCAGGGCCGTTGGTCGTGGTGGGCACCAGCTCCTCGGGCCAGCGAGACCAGGGGGAAACTCTGGGTCACTTGATCTCCCAACTCCATCTGGCAGCCCCGCCTCCTGGACTTCAATTTTTGTGGAAAGTGCAGGCTTCCAGGAGTCCTGTGGAGGCAGAACCGAGAAATACAACATCTAGAAGGGGCTTAGGATTATTAGGAACCGCCGAGAAAATGGGACGTTCAGCGTGGTCCAAAGGCTCTCTGGCGCGAGTCCTGCTTTTCTTGTGATGCATGGTCTGAGCCACCCCCGTGCCCATCCCCTCTTGCCTGCGGAGCAACTGTGCCTTGTCCAGGGAGCCCCCCTCCCCCCGCAAGGCTGCAAAGGGCGATTTCCCCTCCCTGTAGCAAAGGTTGTAAGTGGTTTATTTCCCAGCCCAGAAGCAAAGGTTATAATGTGATTTCTCCTCCCTGCAGCATGCCCCTGCGTTGTTTCATGTTTTTTCTTATGATCAGGGGCTTGCACGTCTGAATGGATGTGGCCAGAAGTGACCCGGGAAGACTGCCCACTCCCTGTTCTCTTCAGGCAGGTGGGGGACTGACCTATAAGGGATGGAGCCCAGCACAGCGGAGCCAGGCCGTCTCTTTTGCCCAGGGAGGAGGGTGGATTAATAGCAACTCAGTTTTTGTAATAGTGGACCCAGATGAGCACACAGCTCGTATCTGAACAACATGGGGCGAATTTTAGAGTCACCCTGAGCGGGCACAGACTTGCTGAATCAGGATCTCTAGGCTTAGGAATACACTTTGGTTGCTGTTTGTTTTGAAGTACTGGGGATTCAACCTCCCCCCAGAGGTACTCTACAACTGAGCTACACCTCTAGCCCTTTTTATTTATTCTTTATCTTGAAACGGGGTCTCTCTAAGTTGCTGAGTGTCTCATGAAGCTGCTGAGTCTGACGTCAAACTTAAAATCCTCTTGTCTCAGTCTCCCAAGTACTGGGATTACAGGCAAGGCGCCATTCAAATACACAATTTTTAATTTGGACCCAGACTCACCCACACAGTGTAGTTGAAGGATAACTAGTCTACACTACATGTTCCCGATGCCTTAAAGTGATTCAGTTATCCCCAACAGAGCTATACCGCAAAGGTGTGTTTTATCCTGTTCCACCTCTGTGAGCCTGGTTCCGGGTGAGCAGTATAATTGGCAACTTTATAGTTACCAGAATTTATCATAGTTGGAGCTTTATAGAAAAGCCCTGTCTAAAAGGACTTTCCACAGTGTTATTTTCTTTTCTGACCTCTATATGGAGCTATTTGTGGCTTAAAGTGTGCTTCTAAGCCACATTGCTTAAACTGTGGCTGGGTTAGCCGGGTGTGGTGGCGCACACTTGTAATCCCAGCATTTTGGAAGGCTGAGACAGGAGGATCACAGGTTCACAGCAAGCCTCAGTTACTTAGTGAGGCCCTCTGCAACTTAGCGAGACCCTGTTTCAAAATAAGAAATAAAAAATAGGGCTGGGGGGTAGCTCAGAGACAGAATGCCCCAGGGTTCAATCCTCAATACTGAAAAAAAAAATGTGGCTGGGTAGGACTGAGAAAATGTATTTTTAATTTCATTCCATTTTAAATACCTTGAATTTAAACAGCCATCTCTGTTACTGGCTACCATATTAGACAAAAGAACTCTAATAAAAAGTTTACTGCAACCATGCACAGTACTTGGGAGGCTGAGACAAGAAGATCTCAAGTTTGAAGTCAGCCTCAGCAATTTACCAAGAGCCTTTTTTTCAAATAAAAATTAAAAAGGGCTGGGGGTGTAGCTCAGAAGTAGAATGCCCCTAGGTTCAACTCCTAGTAACAACAACAAAAAGATGCCAGGCATGTGGCATAGGCCTATAATCCCATTGCATGGGAAGCTGAGACAGAAGGAATGCAGGTTCAAGGCCAGCCTCAGCAAATTAGCAAGACATTGTTTCAAAATTAAAAAATAACAAGGAGCGGGGCCTGGTGGCAGACACTTATAATCCCAGCATTCCAGAAGCTGAGATGGGAGGATCAAGGTTCGCGGACAGTCTCAGCTACTTCGAATATTTGCAACTCAGTGAGACCCTGTTTCAAAATAAAGAATAAAAATTAGAGCTGGGGGGTGTGGCTCAGAGACAGAATGCCCTTGGGTTCCATCCCCAGACCCGCAAAATAAATAAATAATAAATAAATAAATAAATAAATAAATAAATAAATAAGGCTGAGGATGTACCCTGAAAGTGTATTGCCCTTGGGTTCAATCTCCAGTGCCAAACATAAATAAACAAATATGTAAACAAACAAAGAAACAAAAAGCTTGCTGTATATCAGTGGATATGTGCACATACACATAAACCTCTCTGTTTTCTTGGGAATAAGTAGAGTTCTGCATATCCAGTAAGTTTTCCTCCTTAGTGCCCTGGGCCCACGTCCCCCTGACCCCCTGCTCAGCCAAGCTGGCATCACGCACGCGGGGCTCGGGGTCACATCCTGGCCCGGGGTCACATCCCGAGGGCCGCAGTGGACTTCTCTGTCGCTACCACCCCAGGACGCTCCCCGCGCCCTTCCTCCTACTCACGTGAGGTGGAACATTTCCTCAGGTTGCGGACGGCCGTGACATACTCTGGGCCTAAGTACTTTTCGGCTGTGATTTGGTCTGGAAGTTGGATCAAACATTTTGTATCGTCCTTGAACAGCAGGTTCTTAGTTTCAGACCGGAACAAACAGAACTTGCTGGAGCAGTCGGACACATGGCTTCCAAACTGCATCTGTCAAATAAACAGAAAACGTGTGAGGGTGTGCGACAGACTGGCTCAGTCGGGAATAATAAATCCAGCACTGAATACGGCCACTGAGTCCGTTCAGGACCGAATTATCTCAGAAAGGTGTGCAAAGGCTTCGGGTGCGGTTCTGCAGCCACTTATCTGCAGCGATTTTTTCGCAGATAAGTGGCTGCAGAAAGGGTGTGTGACCTTTGAGTGGCTGGGAGCTGACGGCTCGGAGCCAGCCCTGGGGACACAGAGAAGCACCACTTAGGCCTGGGCGGCTTTCCACCTCTGTCACCTACTTGAAGCTCCCAAACTCCGAGCTTTCATGGTGCCGCCAAATCCTCTGGAAGGTTCCAGGTACTCCTTCCTCTGAGAAGCCCCTTCTCCTGCCCACCCCCTCCTGCCTTCTCTGTCTCTCATCCCCACATCATGGCCCATGTCCCTTGGGGTTGCTTGCAGGAAATACGAGGATGCTATTAGGTCCCTTCCAATGTCATCGCCAAAGAAGACACTGAATGTGAACCCTTCCCGAGGAGCAGGAGAGGCCCTTGTGGAAAGTCCGCTGGAGACGGCATTCTGAGTCCCATCTTGGGCCAGCGTAGCCTCTCCAGGCCTCCGAAGGGCACACATGAGGCGGCGACTCCTAGGCGCTTAGCATCCCTACAGCGCCTAGGGGACGCCCAGTCAACGCTCATTATTGCTCGACAAGGACTTCTGAATATGCACTGTCTTTGTTTTTTTTTAATGGCTAACGGTGACTCCGCAGGCAGGAAGCTGTACCTAAGAGGAAGGTGATATTTGAGTGTCCGGGGGCCTTTAGGAGCAGCCCCTTCCTCACGAGGCTGGCCCTGGTGTGGCTGTTTTCCCCAGCGAGGGGGCTCTCCAAAGGCAGATGGCCAGTGTTTATCTACTGAAAGCTTTGTTCCATCTGTCTAAGCAAGAGACACAGAAATCCAGAGATCCACTCTTTAAGACTTGTATCAAGAAACGCTAAGAAACAGGATCAGGCTCCCTCCTTTTCAGAAAGGACAGATGGAGGGAACGTGAGGGCACCCCTGGGCAAGATCCAGGGAGCAGGAAGGCGGAATTTGGGTCCTGAGGGCACAAGGATCAGATGGGGGCTGATTTCCAATGACCAGGAAACAGAATAAGAGCCGGGCCCAAGACGTCCAGCTGCCCCGATTTGAGCGCTTCCTCCTATGCTCTTTGGGTACATTGCTTCACTAATCCTTTTATTAACTGAGAAGTAGGGATGAGTATTATTATTAATTTTCCTATTTTATATTATTTTTATTCCTATATGGCCCAGCTAGAAAGCTACAGAGCTGCGATTCGAATCGTTCAGATATTCAAGTTCACAGCCGTGGCCTCTTGGTTCTAAGTGTTTAGAAAGAGAATGCCGGAGTCAGGCTGCGCTAAGCTGTGAGCTCCCCAGATAATCTCCACGCCCGCTCTAGGGGTGAAGGGTGAGAGGCGCCGCTGGTCTTACCTCCTGTTCCTTTAACACCTTGCGCACGCACGCCGCCTTGTCCGGCCGCGTGACCACAGCGTGATTGGGGGCGCGGGCCAGGTGGCAGTTGGCAACCTCGCTCACGGGCTTCCTGGTGCCATCGCGGCACAGCAACTCAAAGTCTTCCTCCTTCAGGTCCTTAGCCCACGCGTCAGGGTTGTTTCCTGGGTAGAGAAAGTAGGTAGAGCAGCCAGAATGGATCGCCAGAGCTCCATGCTCACCAGGAGCAAGATGGGGAGGCTGGGACACTCGTGGGGTCTACAAGGCGACACTGACTCCTGTGACCCTGGAATTATTAGTGATGCTCCCTACCCACCAGGGGAGAATGAAGTATAATCTGTGGGGTTTGTTCCAAAAGGATCTTCATTTCTATAAATCACCAAAGCTTTATGTACTTCTCACTCCAGCATAGGGAGAAAACAGCGCTCTAAGCCAGATCGATCTATCTGGGATCTATAAATGACATGTCCAATCAGAACTCTGCCCCAGAGGACACGTCTGGACTTTTGCACCAGCATTTTTATTTTTTTGTGGTACTGGGGTTCCTGGAAGCCCTTCTACCTCCGGGCTACACTCCCAGACCTATTTTTATACTTTTTATTTGGAAACAGGGCCTCATAAGCCAGCACGGCTGGCTTCGAACCTGCGTGATCCTCCTGTCTCCGCCTTCCAAGCTCGGGGATGACTAGCGTGCCCACCACGCCCGGCCTTGCACCAGCATTTTTAACCTGACTTCCCTTGTTACTTCTAAGTTCAAATGTGTACACGCCTATGGCGCGGGTCCAGTTCCTGCAGCAGCCACTTCTGGGGCTGCTTTTTATTCCCATCAAACAAAAACAAAACCAAAAACGCCACCTCTTCCATTCTGAGAGTTTCAGCTTCATCCTCCCGAGGCAATGCTCAAATCTGTCTTAGCGACTTTTACTTCTCTCCCACCACACAGGATCGCAACATTTCTTATTTTATTTATTTTGCACTTAAGTTTCTTTCTTTTTTTTTTGCAGAACCTAGAGCCGTTCTACCTCAGAGCTACACCCCAAGCCCAGTTTTTTATTCTTGATTTGGAAACAGGGTCTCACTGAGTTGTAGAGGGCCTCACTAAGTAGCTGAGGCTGGCTGCGAACCTGCGATCCCCCTGCCTCAGCCTCCCAAGCACTGGGGTTACAAGTGTGCGCCACCACGCCCGGCTTTATGTTTCTTTCTTTAATTGAACATATAAGACATGAGCTCAGGATCATGAGGGGTTTTTTTTTTTTAGTATTTTACATGTCAACTAAAAATTCTTTCCTAGTCTCCTTCAATGCCACTCACGATTGTTGCCGTAACCCGTGATGTCACGTACGCCCTGCATCTACCTCTACAGGAGTTATGAGGATGTTTCCTGTTTATACATTTTCTTAGTATTAGATTGTGACAAATGTAAGCTACTTGCCCAGCTTGTGGCTTCCTGGTGTCAGGGCTTCTTCTTTTATGTCCTATATATTCAACTTGCACCCCCAAGTGAGCACCCACTGATGTTTTTTTGCCTGAATCAATTATTCAACATACTGGTTGCCAAAGGATAGTTTTCTAATTTTGCTTTTCCTTCCGCATGTATATAAGTATTCTATTAAAAAGAAGAGCTATTACATTAGCACATATACTGGCATTCTGTTGTAAGGAAGAGCTGTCCCTTTGCCTAATCAGTACTGGCATGTGGATTCTTATTTTATTCAGTGGGTTACTACCCTTTACTGTTATCATTTTTGTTTTTAAAATTCCAAGGTTTGGCAGTGGGAGAACCTTCCAATTGGCCCATCTCATTACTTTTTTTTTTTTTTTTGTGGTCCTGGGGTTCCTGGAAACCCTTCTACCTCCGGGCTAAACTCCCAGACCTATTTTATACTTTTTATTTGGAAACAGTTCTCTTAAGCCAACATGGCTGGCTTCAAACCTGTGGGATCCTCCTGTCTCCGCCTCCCAAACGCGGGGATTACAAGTGTGCACCACCATGCCGGCCCCATCTCATTACTTTTTTAGCACACCAGTGCCAGTGGGTCATCATATACTTTTTTCCTGCCCCAATGTTGGAATTCGCTCTTTTTCCAAGGAGTCCTGGTTCATTTCTGCAGAAAATAGTATTTAGAAGCCAACACCTTGTTGTTCATCGCTCCTAGTGTGCCATTGCCTCCAGGCCTTGCCAGTCGCCAGGCCAGGAAGTATAAAAAGTAGCTATAAAGAAAATTATTGGGCCGGGCGTGGTGGCGCACGCTTGTCATCCCAGCATTTGAGGGGCTGAGACAGGAGGATCGCGGTTCACAGACAGCCTCAGAGACTTATTGAGGCCCTTTGCAACTCAGTGAGACCCTGTATCCAAATAAAGAATAAAAAGACAGGGCGGGGGGTGTAGCTTGGAGGTAGAATGCCCCTGGGTTCCATCCCCAGTACCAAGAAAAAAAAAAAGAAAGAAAATTATTGGAATGATTGACAACCCTTGACTATGTACTACGTAGCATTAAATCCATGTCATGTACAATGTCCTGATCTTGGTAATTGTACTGTGGATGTGTAAGAAAATGCCTTGTTCTTGGGAACAGATACTAAAGCATTTAGGGGAAAAGGACCAGGCCTGCAGCTGTTTGGGAGTGTGTGTGTGGGGTGTTGGGGAGGACTTAGGGCCACTGGAAACCCTGGGCTTAATGGGCTTGATCATTCTGCCCATCCAAGTGGATGCTTTTCTCTGTGGGGTCTACGGTTGGGAATTGGAGCCTTGGCGCCTGGGAGTGCCCGTCATACTTCTACAGTCATCCCTGAATACCGGCGCGTCCTACTGACCCAGATGTCACGGGCACAAACAAGTACGCGCACGTACCATTCGTGTTCTGCTTGATGGTCTGGTACTTCACGAAGGCCACATCTCCCTTTTCAACCAGACACCTGCAGCAGTGCAGAGGAGAGGGAGAGAGAAGAGAGGCGGTCAGAGAGACGTGTCAGTCAGGGCCCACCTGAGAGACCCCGGCAGGCCAGGCGGTACCAGCCAGTCTGCCTCTTACTCTGTCACAGAGTCCCCCGGATAACAGAAGTGTGAAGCAGAAAGGATAGTTAAAAGCAGTCACGTCCTAAGGTGTACAGGTGTCTCTAGAAAAACGTTAGGCGTTCTCTAAGGTAGGACTGTAGCCTGGGATTTAGAAATTGTGTACATCCTGATTCTGTACCTCCGACGGCTTAAATGCATCTAATTACTCAGAGGTGCACGGAGAGTGAACCAAACTTCTGATTCAGTGCTTACTCAACTACGGTGGGTTTCTTCTCTGTGGTACTAGTGACATTTGGGGCTGGGTCCTTCTTTGCTCTAGAGTGCTTTTCTATGCCTTATAGGGTGTCCAGCTGCTTCTGTCCACTGACTGTTAGTAGCAATCCCTCCCTAAATCATCACAATCAAAAACATCTCTGGACAGTGTCAAATGTCCCCTGGAGGGCAAACTGCCCCCCAGAACTGGTAGGCCATACTATCCATTTGATTGTAAAAAAAAAACTTCTACCCGGAAACATCCATCACCTAATGGACTCACAACATAAAACTCTCCCCTTAGCTCCTAACAGGAGTGTGGGCAGGGCTGGGCCGTTGTTGCGTTTGTGTGAAGATTGAAAGACTCACCTCAGAGCCCCTGTGTAGCCATAATACCCCTCTCTGGTGTTGGGGGCGCACATGCTCGGACCCATGCACAGTTCGCAGAGACTGGAATTTTTCTCAGACCCAGGGGCACAGCTTTGGCTGAAAAATTCATCTGCACAAAAGGGTAAGAAGAAGTCAGCAATTCTTTTTTTTTTTTTTTTTTCGGGTCTGGGGATGGAACCCAGGGACATTCTACATCCGAGCTACACCCTCTGTCCTATTTTTTATTCTTCATTTTTGAAACAGGGTCTCACTAAGTTGCGGAGGGTCTCACTACGTAGCTGAGGCTGACCGTGAACTGCGACCCTCCGGTCTCAGCCTCCCGAATGCCGGGATTACAAGCGTGCGCCACCACGCCCGGCTAAGTCAGCTCTTCTTGAGTCTATGAGAGGATTTTCTGGAACATATATCAGGGGTACATGGCCCAGGAGAGCTAGAACACATTCACTCATAGTTAGATAATAGTTAAAAGGTACAGAATCATGAAGTACATGATCTCTGAATTCCACGCTACCATCCTACCTGATAGAGCGCCTACCATTTTTATAGAGACACCTGAGTGCCTTATAATATTACTGTTTTTGGGGGGGTTATTTTGTTGTTGTTGTTGTTGTTGTTTATTTTACTATCACAGTGGCTTGCCAACTGAGAACCATCAGGCTATAAACTTTGAAAGGAAACTTATCAGCCGGGCATGGTGGCCCACACCTGTAATCCCCATACTTAGGAGGCTGAGACAAGAGGATCATAGGTTTGAGGACAGTCTCGGCAATGTAGTGAGACTCTCATCAACCTAGTGAGACCCTGTTTCAAAATAAAAAACAACAACAGGGCTAGGGGGTGTAGGTACCACAATAAACAAACAAACAAACAAATAAATAAATAGAGACTTATCAAGGTTGGGCAAAGTGTGCAAGACTGCATTTCGGGTTGGAGGCCTTTGAGTAGAGCGATGATACCATCGCTAGTCTAGACAAGAAACAGAATTCCTGAGCCCTGGCAAGGTGTTTCCAGGTGACTCCTGGTCCCTCCGCTCCTTAGGAGAGACTTTACTACATCCTTGAGGGGTGGGGGGCGTCCCTTGCAGTCCAGCTGCTGGCTCAGGGCTGCAGATGCACCTGCCCCCGGGGCGCGGGCAGAGGCGGTGCTTTTGCTGGTCAAAAGCCCAAGATTCCCAGATGTGGCCGCAGCTGCACTTGGCCTCATATCGAGGGATGCAGAGACTTGCTTGCCTCGCCACGGTCCCCACACACGCAGGGTTTGCTGGGTTCCGAGCCAGATGCAGAGGCCTCTCCTTTTTAACCAGTCACCCGAATTTGGAGGTGGCAGGGAAGACCCACTCAGGAGGTGAGGGTAAAACAGAAGTATTGTACAACATCTGTCTCTGGGGATCCTGTACCCAGAACTTTGAGGCGGGGGCAGAAGTAAACTCCTACCTGGCGATCCTCAGAGGGCCCAGAAATTAAAGTGATATCGAGCCCTCAGAAGAGCCCAGGATCAATCACCCACGCTCACACAGCCTCGGCATCCCCATGGCAGGACCTACGAGCTATCTATCCAATACCCATTTCCCTTTGTTCCTTAGTAAGAAAAACCAAGTTTTACTGGAGTAGGAACATGCCCAAATGAAAGATTTCTCTTTTATAACTAAGTATGGGGAAGCTTTTTTTTTTTTTTTTGGTAGGTCTGGGGATGGAACCCAGGGGCATTTGAACTCTGAGCTACACCCTATTTTGTATTTTTATTTTAAAACAGGATCTCACTAAGTTGCAGAGGGCCTCACTAAGTAGCCGAGGCTGTCCATGAGCCAGTCTCAGCCTCCTGAATGCTGGGATGACAAGCGTACGCCACCACGCCCGGTGAGGCTCCTTTTTTAAAGCTGGCAGTGGCCCGGTGGAACCTTCCCTTGCTATGACTCTGTGGTGCTCGGGCTGCCTGGTCCTAGGTGTGATGGCAACCACAGGGTGACCTTGCACATCATGTTGGGAAGGACAGAACAGAAAGGAGGGAGGTCCCTCTGACCATACCAGCACCGAGTATGTGAAAGATAAAAGTAAATATATACTCATGTAAGCTGTTACGTACAACCAAAACGCATCATCCTGACTCACATTCTCAGCCCCTCAGTCCTCTTGGTCCTCTCTTGGTACTGGGGATTGAACCCAGGGGCATCCTACCTCCAAGATATACCCCCAGCCCTATTTTATTTTTATTTTGGAAACAGGGTCTCACTGGGTTGATGAGAGTCTCACTACTAGCTGAGGCTGTCCTCGAATATGTGATGCTCCTGTCTCAACCTCCCGAGTACTGGGATTACTGGCGTGCACCACCACCTCCTGGTCCTTTCTGATTATTTCCTGAAGGTTTTCTGTTACCGAATTTTACTTCTGTGGTACCAGAGCCCACAGCGTCTTGTATCTACCCTTCTTCCCCAGATCCTTCTTTTTCGGTGTGCCCAGCTCGCTCCCGGGATCCCCTCACCAAATCTGCAGTGGTTGATCTGGCTGTAGAGCAGGCCCATGGGGATGTTCCAGCCCGCGGTTCTGTCCACGGCGGTGTGGCAAGACTTCTTGCCCTTCAAAGTGTCCCAGGTGATATCAGGGTTCGATTTCTTCACCACGGCCACAGAATAATACCCTAAGGAGAAAGACGCCAGAAAGCAAGTGTTAATACCACTGGGGTGTCCCACGTATGGGCTTTGCGTTAAAGCCACCAACTGCCTGGGGCAGCAGAGGTGTCCTGAATCATTTATTGTGTCTCGAGAGAATCTATGTGATAACCTACTGTGGGGAAGGATGAAGAGGTAAATCTCCACTGTAAAAACAAAATACTGCAATCACATGGTACCCTGTTACTAAGTATAATTTTTGTGATTTTAAGTATTGGTTAAAAAAAACAAAGACCCCCCCCTCAAATAATAAGAATACCGTCTCACTCTAGAACCACTTGGTGTATGACCCTTCCCTGGATGCATAAAGTTTTTAAAGTTAAAAACTAGCAATTAACCGGGCGTGGTGGCGCACACTTGTAATCCCAGCATTTGTGAGGCTGAAACAGGAGGATCGCGGTTATCGGACAGCCTCAACTACTACTTAGTGAGGCCCTCTGCAACTCAGTGAGGCCATGTTTCATAATAAAGAATAAAAAATAGAGCTGGGGGTGTAGCTTGGAAGTAGAATGTGCTTGGGTTCCATCCCTGGTACCCCCCCCCACACACACACAAAAAAAAAACCTAGCAATTTTCACCCTAATATATTGTACCAGGGGACTAGACGCTGACGAGCTAATGTAACTCCAACAGTTCATAAAATTAACCCATACTGGATGCAGTAGTAAATAGATGGATAAAGCATACGGGTTCATCAGACCGGACATTTTCTGATCAGAAGAACATAATAGTTTTATGCCAAAATAAATATACAAGGTGGAAAACATTTTTAAAAAAAATTCAGCCGTAGTTTCAGTAGCAAATACATCCCGGTGCTTATAATGTTGAATAGAGCCTCAACCCATGGTTTTTCCTTTTCTAATTTAATTAATTTAGAATACTGTCTCCAGCAGAAAACATAATCCTTAGTATCCGTGGAGTGAGAATGGCTCTTTCTAGATCTGCTAGAGAAGTAGGCATCTCCTGTGATGGGAAGAGTCTTCCAGGTTGAGCTCAGTGGAAGGAGCCAGGGCGGACTTGCATACTGCTGGCTGGCTCACCCTGCCGTGAGATTCCCTGACTTGTTCCCACCCCATCTTTCTCGGTCCACCCCTAGCCAGAACCCTGGGAGAGAGCCAGGTTGGCCTGGGTTCCTGGGCCCGGCACAGGCCGACACGTTCACACTCCTAGACATCTGCCTTTGTAAGGCGCTTGGCGCTCTAAGGAACAAATAAAGCAAGTTCCTCAGCTGGTGCTAACGCCCATCCAAAGATGTGCAGAGCTCATGTAATTCGAGGTGGTGGGAAGGGTCTGGATTTGCTTTCTGAATGTCTGGCCCCAGATCGTCCGTAAGCAACTTGAGACCCAGGGTCCTCTGTGCATCTTTAGCAGGTGCTGGTAGCCACCTTGTGGATTAAATGAGAAATCCCGTGTACGGGTCGTGACAAGGGCGAAGGAACAATCATCGTCAGTTACCATCCTCCCACGATACTTTTGCATTCTAAAAATAGATGTCTCCGCTTGCCTGATCTACTTGTGATACGGATATTAGGCTTACCTAACTGCTTCCCTTGATCAGAGTGAATTTGCCTTTTTGTGTCTGAGGTTACCAGTTCCAACTCACCTTCTACTGGTGATGTCTTACAATCAGTGCTTTCTGGAGGAAAGAAAATGAAGACAGCATTATACACTTATGAGCAGATGGGGAAATCATGCCTTTCTCATACAGCAATGAGATTTTTTTTTAAGCAGACAAAACTCCATGCATCGTACCAGGTAGGGCGGCCCACACTTGTAATTCCAATATTTGAGATGTAGAGACAGGAAGATCACAAGTTCTAGGCCAGCCTCAACAATTTAGCAAGACCCTGTTTCAAAATAAGAAACTAGGAGCCGGGTATGGTGACACACGCTTGTAATCCCAGCTTTGGGGAGGCTGAGACAAGAGGACTGTGGTTCACAAACAGCCTCAGCTACTTAGT
Source organism: Muscardinus avellanarius (assembly GCF_963383645.1). NCBI lineage: Eukaryota > Metazoa > Chordata > Mammalia > Rodentia > Gliridae > Muscardinus > Muscardinus avellanarius. The sequence continues at coordinate 136,603,291 of NC_137790.1, forward strand.
GAGGCCCTTTGCAACTCAGTGAGGTCCTGTTTTAAAATAAAGAACAAAAAATAGGAGCTGGGCGTGGTGGCGCACGCTTGTAATCCCAGCATTTGGGAGGCTGAGACAGGAGGATCATGGTTCACGGACAGCCTCAGCTACTTAGTGAGGTCCTTTGCAAATCAGTAAGACCCTGATTCAAAATAAAAATAAAAAATAGGGCCAGGGGTATAGCTTGGAGATAGAATGCTCCTGGGTTCCATCCCTGGTACTGAAAAAAAAAAAAAAAGAAAGAAAAGAAAAAGAAAGAAAAGATAAAATAGGACTGGGAGTGTAGCTCAGAGGTAGAATGCCCCAGAGTTCCATCCTCAGTACTGCAAATAAATAAATAAATAAATAAATAAATAAATAAATAAAAACTGGGAGAGAGGCTCAGAGGTAGAATGCCCCCTGGGTTCAATCCCCAGTACCAAGCAAAACAAAAAACTTCACATGTCACCAATTGCCAAGCCCAGACTCCCCGGATGAGGCAGTGCATTCAGCGCTGGTCTCTGGAGTTTGTCCACATACTGTTGAGTTTCGGGTTTGCTGCACCAGCTGCACGGAGCCCACAGGGGGTGCCAGCTGACTATATTTAAACCTCTGCCACAAGGCTGCAGGAGTCCTGGAGACGGGAAGGCCCGCCAGAAGTCTCAGCCTCTCTGCAGCAGAGAGGACCATCGAGGGAGACAATAACTCTCCTTTAAGATGGCCGTGAGGACCCAGGCAGAGGGTGAGAGGCGTTCGGCAAACGAGAGCTTTATGGCAGCTGTGGTACGAATCAACCTGGGCCTCTCCCATCTCCTCTCTCTGTGGCGCAGAAGGAAGAAGACGGAGCGGCAGTCTCCCACGCTTACCATAGTTCTCCGCCAGGACTGGCACCAGGCCACACTCGCCCGCTATGTAGACAAATCCTCCATCCACGCTCATGGCATCGGCTTCTCCGTTCTGCAAAGACCCGGCGAGTTGTGGCAGATGAAAAAGATGTCATCTCCTGCGCCACCCGCCCCTCCAGCTGTGGCCTTGAAAGGCCTTTTCAGCGCGTGTTATGCACGCTGGGGAGAGCGCTGTTGCTCATCCGGCACCCCAAGGATCAGCCAGGCACGCCCAGGACAGACTCTAAACGCACTCACTGACACGCCGTTGGCGGGATTCTAAATTACTACCGCCTCAGTGGCGGTCAGCGTGGAGTTTCCTCAAAAGACTAGGAACGGAACCACCTTATGACCCAGTTTTATTACTCCTGGTATTTACCCAAAAGGATTAAAGTCAGCATCCGATAGCACTGCACGCATATCTCTGTAACTGCGCAGTTCACAGTAGTCAGATTACGGAACCAGCCTAGGGGTCCATCAACAGATGAATGGATAAGGAAAAGGAGGTGTGTGTAGGCACTGGGCTTTTACTCGGCCAGGAAGAGGAATGACACGATATCGTTTGGGGAATAAGGATGGAACTGGAGAACATGGTGTTAAATGAAATAAACCGAACTTGGAAAGTCAAGTGTCATCTGTTTGGGGGCTTTTTTTTTTTTTTAATATGAAAGTTAGACGAACCGGGCATGGTGGCGCACGCTTGTAATCCTAGTACTTGGGAGGCTGAGACCGGAGGATCGCAGTTCGCGGACAGCCTCAGCTACTTAGTGAGGCCCTCTGCAACTCAGTGAGACCCTGTTTCAAAATAAAGAATAAAAAAAAAAATAGAGGTGGGGTGTGGCTCAGAGAGAGAATGCCCCTGGGTTCTATCCCCAGTACCACAAAAAAAGAAAAGAAAGAAAGAAAGAGAGAGAGAGAGAGAGAGAGAGAGAGAGAGAGAGGAAGAGGGATGTCATATAAATAGAAGGGAAGACAGTAAAATAGAGGAAGGGGCAGAGGTTGAAGGGGAGGCACCGGGCAAGGCGATCGGCCAAATTGTGGTGAGCTGAGACAAATATGTGACCGCAAATCTCGCTATTGTGTAATTTTTACATAGCAATAAAAATAAAAAAGTCCTCTCATTTCCATCCAATCCTTATAACCACCATGATGGCCGCTGCCCAGCCAAGTTACTTAAGAATAAAGACCCACACCCATCGACCCTATCTTCTTACAGGCCCCCCCTGTCCCAGAGACACTCCTCCAACACCTTCCTGACCCCAGGAATCCTCATCTGTGACTTGGGGGGACAGTCAGGGACGCGCGGCTGTGTCTGTGGGGCGGGGCGTCTCCTGAGGGTCTCTGGCCCCTCATTTTATTCTCGGTGGCTGTGTACTGGCCCAGCACTTGGTGCATGCAGGTGTACGGCGCGAAAGTCAAACGTTCACCTATGTACTCAGAGCTAATAAGCCTTGAATTTCAGAGATGCTTAGATTCCAAAAGGTTCGCAAGATTTCCCTGGCGATCTATTTTCTAGCAAGACATCATAAAAGATTAACAGGATATGTGGGCAACTACTGGGGCAAGATGTCTCCGTAGCAAAAATACTACTCTTGATTTGTAAAAGCAAAAGGAGATCCAAACTGTGCTCAGCCACGAGGGACTGCTGTCAGGAAAGGGCTGAGCCCTGGGCGTGGGCGGCGGCCGGGGAGCCCCCCCCCCCCCGGAGGTGCGCAGCCCTACCATGATCTTGGCGATACAGTCTTCCGTGGACTCCGCAGACTCGCACTCGATCTGCCCCCCGCTGCTCACGCTCCACTCGTCACACTTGAGCCGCTCGTGGTGGCTGAGCGCACACCATTTCACCGTCCCGCACTCTTCCTTGGAGGTTTCGGGGCCTGCCACACAGGGGTAAGAAGCGGCGGTCAGAAGACAGCGGCCCCCACGGCGGTGCTACCGTCTTCGTGCACAGGACAGATCCCCTGGACGAAGTGATCGTCTCAGAAGGCAGAGTCCGCGCAGAACCTCTTGGCTTCTTTCCACTTAGATTTAGCTTGGAACTTCTTCTGAGAGGCGAATTCTCTCCAAACCCTGGGCTCTCTATGACTTTTGTCTGATATTTTTCCATTTATTTATTTTTTAAAGTGTTTTACTGGTACATTGTAGTCATACATCTTAATGGAATACGAGATGGTGGAGGCACACGTGCACGCATCACTCTGTAGCCCTCCCCCATTCCCTCCCTCTCCCTCCCTCTCATGTTTGGCTCAGTGATCGGCTTTGATGCGTTGTGAACGTACATCAGGGGATTCCCCTCTTCCCCCCTCCCGTCCCCTCAGTCAGGTCGCCGTGTTTGCTCATCTAGTTTCTCCTTCTTCGTCTAGAGCTCCTCCGATGACCCATTTTCTCCCTAGCTTCCACATATTAGGGAGAGCATTCAATTTCTTATTTTTTGTAACTGACTAATCTCACTTAGCATAATGTTCTCCAGTTCCATCCATTCCCCTATAAATAACGTGATTTTGTTTTATTTATTATTAATTAATTAATTTATTTATTTATTGTGGTGCTGGGGATGGAACCCAGGAGCATTCTACCTCTGAGCAACATGCCCAATTTTATTTTTTATTCTTTATTCTTTATTCTTTTTTTCAGTACTGGGATTGAACCCAGGGATATCCTACCTCCGAGCTACACCCCCAGCCCTATTTTTTTATTCTTTATTTTGAAACAGGGTCTCGCTAAGTTGCGGAGGGCCTCCCTAAGTAGCTGAGGCTGGCCGCGAACCTGCGATCCTTCCGTCTCAGCCTCTCAAGTATTGAGATGAGGAGCGTGCGCCACCACACTCGGCTCTTTCTACTTTTTATGAAATAGCACCGTAATGCCTGATGTGTTCTGATGTCTGTCTCCAACCTGTTGTCATGTCCCATAAAGTAGGACATAAGCTCCAACGGGTCGGGTCCGTGTGGTTTGCACCCTCCACGGCTAAGCAGTGTGAGTGCATGGTCAGTATGATGCCCGTCTACTAGACAAGAGACACCTGCTTGTCTTTCAGACCCCGCCTCTGAGTCTCGTCCTAGGGGACTTTTCCTCAATTCCCCCAGGCCAGGGCCTGTCTGTCTTTGGCTTGTACTCTCATAGTACCTCGGTATTTTCTTGGGATAATCTCTCTCCATTTACTCAGCTCACATTTTGCAAATGATCACTAGTCATCAAACCTCTGTTGTCTTCTCCCTGGTCTAAGATTTCTAGAACGCCGGAATCTTATATATGTGTGATTGTCCAGCACGTAGCAGGGTTTATGTCCAGATATTCAGTATATGTGCATGGACTGACTGGCTGAATGAATGAATGATCAAACAAAATCCCGGCCAGGTGTGGTGGCTCAGGTGTGTAATCCCAATACTTGGAAGGCTGAGACAGACACATCGCAGGTTCGCGGCCAGCCTCAGCTACTTAGTGAGGCCCTGTCTCCAAATAAAGAATAAAAAATATTCCTGGGGCTTTAGCTTTGAGGTAGAATGCTCCTGGGTTCCATCTCCAGTACCAAAAAACAAAAACAAAAACAACAGTGACCCAAAGGCTGAGATGGATCTTTCTAGAACTCCAGCTTCAATATAGCACATGTTGCTCATAGTACTGGCTGGAGATACACAATGAAGAAAATTCATTTTATTCTACTTGTGTCTTTTTTTGTTGTTTGTGTGGTCCTGGAGGCTGACCCCGGGGACATTCTACCTCCGAGCCTCCGAGCTACATCTCCAACATCTCCCCCCTTTTTATAAAAATGAGGTCTTGCTGGGTTGCTGAGGGCCTCACTAAGTAGCTGAGGCTGGCTGGAAGCCTGTGATCCTCCTGTCTCGGCCTCCCAAGGACTGGGTTAGAGGTGTGAGCCACCACGTGTAGCTTCATGAATGCTTATTTTAGCTATTTCGTGCTAGGCTAACCGGCTTCACAGAGTGGGTAAGGCGATTCTGATTCACGTAGGGGAAATGATGTAAGACCAACCCAAGTCATCTAAAACGCGAATTTCCTCAATAGCCTTTAGTGGTGTCCACGCCACGCCATCACGACTAATGCCATTTGACACCAGCCTAACACTGGGCTCACAGGAGGTCAGAAAGAGGCGCACCAGGAGAGGAGAGAGGGTCCCTGGAAAGACTGTGACCCCCGCCCCTGCCCGTCACCTAGTCCTTCCCAAGGACTTACAGACGCCTTCCCGTAGGTTCCGCAAGGCTGTGACGTAATTATAGCCCAGGAACAGCCGGTAGTCCATCTTAGGGGGGACCCTTAGGAACCCCTGAGCAGAGTCCTTGAACAACAGGTTACTTCCATGTGGAGAGCTGAACAGGTGGAAGTCTTTTGATTTGTCTTTGCCGAAATGTTCCTGTTTGCAGTAAAATAGGAGATTAAAGATGGCGGAACGGAGCCGGGCACGGTGGCTCATACCTGTCATCCCAGTCCTTGGGAGGCTGAGGCAGGAGGATCGCAGGTTCGAGGACAGGCTCAGCAAATAGTGAGACTCTCATCAACCTAGTGAGGTCCTGTTTCAAAATAAAAATAAAACTCAGGCTTGGAAATAGGTTCCACAAGGGGCATTCTATCTCTAAGCTACACCCCCAGCCCTAATTTTTTTTATTCTATTATTTTGAAACAGGGTCTCAACTGAATTGCAAAGGGCCTCGCTAAGTAGCTGATGCTATCCTCGAACCGCGATCCCCTTGTCTCAGCCTCCCGAATGCTGGGATTACAGGCGTGTGCCAACACACCCGACCCTATGTTTTTTTGTTGTTTTTTTTTTGTAGTAGGGATTGACCCAGGGGCATTCTACCTCCGAGCTCCACCCCCAGACCTATTTTATTTTACTTTACGTTACTTTATTTATTTATTTTGCAGCACTAAGAATTGAACCTATTTTATTTTACTTTACGTTACTTTATTTATTTATTTTGCAGCACTAATAATTGAACCCAGGGGCATTCTAACCCTGAATTACATCTCCAGCCCTATTTTTTTATTCTTGATTTTGAAATAGGGTGTCATTAAGTTGAGGAGGGCCTCACTAAGTAGCTGAGGCTGGCTGTGAACCTGCGATCCTCCTGTCACCAATCCCCAAAGGACTGGGATTACAGGCGTGTGCCACTGCGCCCGGCACTGCCCAAACCTTAGTGGTCTGATGGGAGGACTGGATGAGGGGAGGTGGCTCCAACCTTCTACTTGTCTAGAAGAGTGAAGTTGGCAGTGGAAGTGCTCGCGTTGTGGTCCGGGTGTCGGACATTGGGAGAGGCTGTTTCTTTGAGGGGAGCCTTTCTGGGGGTGCCGGTGTTTAGCCTGAGCCTTGAAGGCCTGGTCTAGAGGGAAAGGGACAGAATAGAGCAGTAGGCGGCTTCTTTGACCACTGGTCAAGGAGGCAGAGGTTGTTGAGTGCTGATACAGAGCCGCTCCCTGCCCCTCTGTGAGCAATCCTAGCTGGACCTTCTAGGAAATGTGATGAGATGTGGTAGGGTTCCCACTGTGTCTTAAGCACACAAAGATTTTTTTTTTTCCCCCTTTGGTACTGGGAAATGAACCTGTGGCACTCTACCTCCACGCTACACCCTTAGACCGATTTTTTTTTTCAGTACTAGGAATTGAACCCAAGAACATTCTACCTCCAAGCTACACCCCAGCCCCCCCCCCGCCTTTTTTTTTTTTTTGGTAACAGGGTCTCACTGAGTTGCGGAGGGCCTCGCTCAGTAGCTGAGGCTGTCCGTAAACCCCGATCCTCTTGTCTCAGCCTCCCGAATGCTGGGATTACAAGCGTGTGTCACCATGCCTGACCTCCCTCAGCCCGATTTTATTTCTTATTTGAAAACAGAATCTCGCAAGGTTGCTGAGAGCCTCGCTAATGGCTGAGGCTGGCTTCGAACCTGGGATCCTCCTGTCTCAGCCTCCCAAGTACTGGGATTACAAGCGTGCGTCAACACGCCCGGCTCACATGAAATTTCGAGAGCATCCCGAAGGCGGGAGGAAAAGCCGGGACCGCAGACAGGGCTCTCCCCGCGTGGGGCTGGGGTGCCGGTGACGGTGGGGGTTAGCGGTACCTGCGCCTGGCTGAGAAGCTCCCAGATCAGGTCCTCCTTGCCATTGACGCTCCGAGCCACAACGGCGTGCGAAGGGACCCGGGCCAGGTAGCAGTGCTCGTACTCGTCCACTGGCCGGCGGGTGTTGTCTGTGCAGAGCAGCTCGTACTGGTCCCTGTCGGCCTTCTGGGGCAGGTGCTCTGGGGAGGGAAAGCCCAGGTGAGCCAACACGGGCAGAGCCATGAGCTGGGGTGCCCACCGTGCCCCCACGGTCCCGCTGGTCATAGAAATTTGAGCTGAGGGGTCTGGAGTGATCACTGAGGCCCAAGGAGCAGGCAGAAAAACGATTCTGTGACCAGATAACCACCGAGGCCTCTGGGGCCCACGCACCAGTGACATCCCCATGTCCCGTGAAACTGACCTCGGCAGGGTGACGGACAGGCCAAAGTCAGCCCAGCCACCTCCCAGGGGCTGATTCATTGTGCGCATAGAAAGATGGAGAGAGGCCCAAGAATCCAGGTGGGGACCCCCGAAATACTGCCTCTGCACAGGTGGAGAGCCAAGCAATGGCAGGCAGAAGAAGGGGGCGGAACCCAGGAATGCGCGTGACATAGTGGGACCTGCCAGACTCTCCTCCTATCACTTACCGAATACGGTCAACTGCTTGACAAAGGCCACCTCCCCAGCATCGTCCTTCAGACACCTGCACGGAAGAGACGTGTTAGGCTCCCGCGAGGCCGGAGGGTCCATTCACCTCAACCCTCGGACAGGGTTGGGGAGGCCTCTGGTCAGCCCCGCAGCTGAAGCACCGTGGGATATGGACATGCAGGGCCCCCAAGATGGGGCTGGGCTCGCTGAAGGTGAAGGTCCCCGCCCTGCGCCCCAAAGCGTCAAGAAGAAACCCAAGGCACTTTTATAATGCAAGGGAATTTTTATTTATTTATTTATTATTTATTTACTTACTTATTTTTTGGTGGTACTGGGGTTCCTGGAAACCCTTCTACCTCCGGGCTACACTCCCAGACCTACTTTTTTAATATTTTTATTTGAAAACAGGGTCTCCTAAGCCAGCGAGCCTGGCTACGAACCTGCGCGATCCTCCTGTCTCCACCTCCCAAGTGTGGGGATGACAAGCATGCGCCGCCACGCCCGGCACAAGGGAATTTTTAAATGCCTGGTATAGAAGATGACGGTATTATTGACTGCCTACAAAACTTTAGAATCTAAACATGGTTTAAAAAGGAAGAAGCTAGCTGGGCATAGTGGTTCACACTTGTAATCCCAGCATTCGGGAGGCTGAGACAAAAGGATGTGGTTCTCGGATAGGTTTAGCTACTTAGTGAGGCCCTTTGCAAGTCAGTGAGACCCTGTTTCAAAATAAAGAAGAAAAAATAGGGCTGGAGGTATCACTCGAAGGTAGAATGCCCCTGGGTTCCATCCCAAGTACCGTAAATAAATAAATACATAAATACATAAATACATAAATAAATAAATAAATAAATAAATAAATAAATAAATAAAGCGAGCAGCTAGCCGGGCATGATGGTGCACACTTGTAATCCCAGCATTCGGGAGGCTGAGACAGGAGGATCGCAGTTCGCAGCAAGTTCAGCTGCTTAGTGAGGCCCTCTGCAACTCAGTGAGACCCTGTTTCAAAATAAAGAATAAAATATAGGGCTGGGGGTGCAGCTCGGAGGTAGAATGCCCCTGGGTTCCATCCCCAATACCACAAAAAAAGAAAAAAGAATATAAAGGGGGAGCCTTTATAAAACCAGTCACCATGGTACGTGCTGTAACCCCAGTACTTTGGCGGCTGAGACATGAGGACCACAGGTTTGAGGCCAGCCTCAACAATTTATCAAGAACCTGTTTGAACTTAAAAAAAAAAAAAAATTAAAAGGGCTGGGGGAGGGGAGTGTGGCTTGGAGATAGAAGGACCCTGGGTTCAATCCCCAGTACCAAAATAAATAAATAAATAAATAAATAAATAAATAAATAAAGAGGGAGCTAGGTGGATGGGGCGCTGAGGTGAGGCAGGAGAGAGGGTGGTGCACTGGGCGCTTGGCTCGGCCATAATAGGGAGCAGGAGTCAGTCAACGAGCAGTGAGCCCAGACTAGGGACGCGCCTATCCTTACGGCAAGAGGAGACACGGGCTGGCTTCAGGGCTCAGCAAAGAGAGAAAGTGCCTCCAGAGAGGGGCGTGGCAGCCAGGGTCAGATGAAGGACAGATGGACTGGTTGGTCCCTGGGGTCCCCGGCTGTACCCCCGATTCCCTCTGGACACCCTGTGGGCAGGCAGGGCTCTACTTTGGGCCACCCTGAGGATGTGCGGCAAGCAGCCAGTCTCACTCACTTGAAAGCACCGGAGTAGCCGAAGTAGGGTTGGGCACTAGAGCAGCCACAGCCCGGACACAGCTGGCACAGCTGGGGGAAGGCCGCGCCGTCTGCACAGGGGACACAGCTGCCCGAGAAGAAACTGGCCACGGCTGCGCAACACAGAGAAAAGGACCGCAGGGTATGAGCGAGGCCAGCCGTGACCATCGACATATCCCGTCCCTGGCCCATCAGAGACCAGACAGACCAGCGCCACCATAAACCCAGGGCTGGCTGGCCTTCCTCATGCTCACTGGACAGGACCCCGGCTTTGCAAACAGCAAACTCCCATCCCATCACCCCCCAGCCAAGGGAACAGGCCTGCGATCCCAGTAGCCAAGGCTCACTTAGGCCTCGCTGACTCAACTGAGCTCAAAGAGAGGTCCCCAGCTGGGCACGGCCATCCCAGATCTTGGGTGGCTGAGATGGGAGGATCACAGGTTCGAGGCCAGCCTCAGCAACTTAAGTGAGAACCTCTGTTTCAAATGAGAAAGTAAAATAGGGCTGGGGTGTTGAGTGTCTCTGGGTCCAAAATTTCAAAGAGAGAGAAGGAAAGGGAGAGGGAGAGGGAGAAGGAGGAGAGGGAGGTTCCCTGTGGCCCCGTGCAATAGAGACAGAAGACACACCTACTATGTTGCAGGCAACTTCATGGCCAGCAGACAGCCACCCAAGAAACCCCCAGCAGCAGAAACTTCAGAAAAGCAGACAAGAGGGCCCGGCCACTGTGGGCCAGGCTGACCTCTCTGTGGACCCTTGATCCCGCTCCTCCTCTCCCCCGGGCGGACTCTGTAGGGTGCTCAGAGCAGAAAAGGGTCAGCCGCCACCTCCCCAGGGCACCTAGCCGGGGACCTGCCCAGTGGAGGCCGGTAAGCTCCCTCCTCCAGCCTGGACTTCAGCCCACATGTCCCGCGATCGCGTGGGGCCCCAGCGCGGCCTCGGGGACCGAGTCCCACCTACCCTTCTCGATGGGTTTGCGCGGCTCGGGGAAGGAGCAGAAGAGCAAGCCGATGGGGATGTTCCAGCCGGCGGACCTGCCCAGCCCTGTGTGGCAGGACTTCTTGCCCTGGAGCTGGTTCAGCTGGAAGCCACTGCCCTTTTTCACAAGGGCCACCGCGTAGTAGAAGGTCTGAGGATCTGCAGAGGGACAGGGTGAGTACTGGCCAGGATGGAGGGGCTGAGGAAAGCTTCCTAGGCTTGTGGGCAAATGAAAAGACAGCCCTGCACTTGGAATATTTCTCCAGGCAGACACAGGGGCCGCAGGCCACCGTGTGTGTGTCCTGAATCCTTCCCTTACTCTGGCGTCGTGGTCTCTCCTCCTGCCTCTGCCAACCCAAGCCCTCCAGGAAACTTGGGGGTGTGGCTCGAGGGCCCAGCCCCCTCAAAGTGTTCCCGACCCCTGGCCAGGCCCAGGGTCGCTCAGGTCGATCTGAGGAGGCCTCCTGCAGCCTGGCGTGGTGGGTGGCACGGGCCAGAAATCCTAGTACTGGGGAGGCTGAGATGGAGGAGCGCTGGTTCAAAGCTAAGCTCCACTAGAGTGAGGCTCTCAGCAAACCCAGTTAGACCCTGTTTCAAAATAAAAAAAATAAGAAGGGCCAGAGGTGTAGTTTGGAAGTAGAATATTGTGGGTTCAATCTTCAGTGCCATTAATAATAATAACAATAATAATAAAAGAAGGAAAAAGAGGGAGAAGGGGAGAGAAAGAAGCAAGGAAGGAAGGAGAGAGAGGGAAAGAGAAAGAAGGGAAGAGGAAGAAAGAAGAGGAGAACAAGAAATGGAAGAAAGGAAGGAGGAGGAACAGGAGGAGGAGGAGGAACAGGAAGAAGAGGAAGAGAAACAGGAGGACAAGGAGGAGAAGGAGGAACAGGAGGAGGAACAGGAGGAGGAGGAACAGGAGAAGGAGGAGAGGAAGAACAGCCCCTGGACGGCTGGGTTTCGGGTGTGCCATGGATCGGGCTGTCCCTTTCACATGGCACCTGTGGTTCACGGGGCCTCCAGGGACCCTGGACCACCTCAAGGCCCCAGGGACCTTCAGAGCAATCTGCCTGGCCCAAGGGGTCACTATCCAGTGACCAGCCTCACCCAGCCCGAAGCCCACCGAGACTTTGCTGTGTGCCTGTGGGGGTCGACGGGGCTACTCCTTCTCCACCCACTCCCCAAAGATGGTTATTAAGGTCCCAAACCCACGACCAGCCTGTAAAACACCAGCACCATTGTCTACCAGGAAAAAACAACAGGCACAGACCCCCTCCCAGGTGCCCGAGGCCACTTACTGTCCCGGGAGCCGTAGATCTCTGTGGCAACCGGCTTCAGGTTGTTGGGGGCCAGGCCTGCCTCGTACACCAAACCCGCATCTAAGGTGACCGCATCTGCTTCAGAAGCCTGCAAAATCAGAGGACAGACTTGATGATGAAGCCCTAGCTTTGGAGGAAGGCCCACCTGAACCCCGCAAGCAGGGAGTGACTCTCAGGGCCCCACAGAACCTGGCACCCCAGAGCCCTGGACTTGGCCAGACCATGAGGCTGCCTTTGGTAGACTCCATCTCCCCCAAAAGAGGTGTGTGTGTGTGTGTGTGTGTGTGTGTGTGTGTGTGTTGAACCCAGGGACTTTCTACCTCTGAGCTATACCCCTATCCCATTTATCATTTATTTATTTATTTATTGTACTAGGGATGTAACCCAGGGGCATTCTGCCTCCAAGATACACCCCAAGCCCTATTTGTGTGTCGGGGGGTCTGGGGATGGAACCCAGGGGCATTCAACCTCCGAGCTACACCCCCTGCCCTATTTTTTTTTTTTATTCTTTATTTTGAAACAGGGTCTCACTGATTTGCAGAGGGCCTCACTAAGTAGCTGAGGCTGGCCGCGAACCGTGATCCTCTGGTCTCAGCCTCTTGAATGCTGGGATTACAAGGGTGTACCACCATGTCTGGCTTCTATTTTTCAATTCTTTATTTTGAAACAGGGTCTCACTGAGTTGCAGAGGCACTCATTAAGTAGCTGAGGCTGGCCGCGAACTTGCAATTCTACCAAGTACTGGGATTACAAGCAAGGGCCACCAGGCCCGGCTTATTTTATTCTTTTGAAACAGGGTCTTGCTGAGTTATCACACACTGGCTTTGACCCTGATCCTCCTGTCTCAGACTCCCAGGTAATGGGATTACAGGCCCCAACTGTGAAGACCTCTTCTCTTTTCCTACCCCCTCCCCCGTGTGTGTGTGTGTGTGTGTGTGTGTGTGTGTGTGTGTGTGTGTGTTACTAGGGATTGAACCCGGGAGTGCTCTACCTGTGAGCTACAACCCCAGCCTTATTTATTTATTTATTTATTTATTTATTTATTTATTTATTTATTGGTACTGGGGATAAAACCCAGGGGCATCCTACTTTCAAACTATAGACCCAGGCCTATTTATTTTAATTCTTTATTCTGAAACAGGGTCTCACTGATGACCAAACCCACAGCGAGTGGGGCAAGCCGGTGACGGGGCACAGCAGGGAAGGGACTGGAGGAGCTGGACACAGTGTCCAGTTCTCAGGATTCCTGAGGGCCAGCTCCAGCTGGCCGCGTCTACCTCTTGCGCTCCTCCGCCAGTGTCCACCGGCTTGCCTCGTTCTGAGACCCAGACGGCAAGTCCCTTCAAACCCCAGCACCAGAAGACGGACCCAGAGTCCAGCCTGGCTCCTAGAGCGTACAGCCAGGACAACCCTTCCCCTTCCTGTCGCCGCCTGGGGAAGTTCAGCACTGCCAGCAAAGCTTAGTCCTTCCTCCAGCCGCCCAGGGCGGGCCCCAGGCCGCGCCCCTCTCTAAGGGTCACAGCTACAAAAGGGCTGCAGCCCTGAATACAAAGACCTGAGCCCCTCTGGTGGCTTAGCTCACCACCGCAGCCCCAGGACCCAGCACAGGGCCAACACGTGTTCAGGTGCACGAGCTCACTACTGAAGGGGCGAAGAGTATTTGGGGGGAGACCTGGAAATCAAAGGGCGCAGCCACCACCCGCAATCATGAGATTTTATTCCTCCTCCTGGGTGGGTCGCTCACCTTACCCAAGGATACATCGAGACCTTCCGGGGCTGGATGGAGCTCAGCGCTAGAACACGTGTTTAGCGTGTGCAAACCGCTGGGTTCAAGTCCCAGCAAGACAAACAAACAAAATTTTCCAAACTACATTACATAATAATTTTGATAGTACAGAGCCTTGTCCCCCCCCCTTTGAATTCACAGAGACTTGTGCCTCAAAATAGATACCCTTCAAAGTGCATTGGCTTAGCCAATACACACACCTGTAATCCCAGTTTTGAGAGGCTGAGACAGGAAGATCACAAGTTCAAAGCCAGCCTGGGCAACTCAGTGACAGCTTGCCTAAAAATTAAAATAAAAGATGGCCAGGCGTGGTGGCGCACACTTGTAATCCTAGCATTTGGGAGGCTGAGACAGGAGGATCGCAGTTCGGACAGCCTCAGCTACTTAGTGAGGCTCTCCGTAACTTCGTGAGACCCTGTCTCAAAATAAAGAATAAAAAATGGGGCAGGGAGTGTACCTCAGAGGTCGAATGACCCTGGATTCCATCCCCAGACCCACAAAAATAAATAAATAAATAAAGCCAGATATGGTGGCACACGCTTGTAATTTCAGTACTTGGGAGGCTGAGACAGGAGGATGGCAGGTTCGTGGCCAGCCTCAGCTACTTCTTGAGGCCCTCCACAACTTAGTGAGATTCTCTTTCAAAATAAAGAATAAAAAACAGAGCTAGGGTGTGGTTTGGAGGAATAATGCCCCTGTTTTAATCCCCAGTACTGCAAAAAAAAATTAAAAATAAAAATAATAACACTGTGCTGGAGGTTTAGCTCAAACGCAGAGCGCCCTTGGGTTCATTCCCCAGTAGCCCCACACATAAGAAAAAGTACACTGGCTTCTAATTTCTAGACACATTAAAGATGGCCTCTCCTAGCCGGGCATGGTGGCGCATGCTTGTGATCCCAGTACCTGGGAGACTGAGTCAGGAGGATCACAGGTTCAAGGCTAGGCTCAGAAACTTAGCAAGACCCTGTTTCAAAACTTAAAAATAAAAATAAAAATAGGACTGGGGGTGCAGCTCAGTGGTAGAATGCTTCTGGGTTCAATTCCCAGTATGAAAAGAAGGAAGGAAGGGAGAGAGGGAAGGAGGGAGGAAGGAACTCAGGCTTCTTCTTGCTTTTCCTAAGTGATTTTAATAGACCGCCCCACGCACCAGCCTCCTACCCGTGATGAAGAATCGTTCCCCAAGGACCAGATACAAGCACGGGTCTCCTCCCGCTCTGCTGGGTGGACTCGGCGGCGACTTACCGAGATGGCCTTGATACAGTCCAGGTAGGACGCTTTCTTCACGCAAGCCAAGCGCACACCGTCGGCCGGGAGGACTTGTTTCATGTGGTCACGGAAGCTTACGCACTTGCTGGCCTCATGGTCGGACACAGCGCACCATCGCACGATTTTATCGGGGACAGCCAGACACAGCCCTGGGGGAGAGACGCCGCGTTGGAAGGGACCCAGTGCCTGTGCCAGGGGAGACGTGGCGCTGTGCTCTGAAACGATTCGATGGCCGCATGCCCTGTGTCCCCTGGGCATCTCGCTCTTGTCCATGAACACGGCGGGGCACAGGCTCTACCGCATCCCGAGTGGTACCCTAGCAGCCTCCAGGGAGGGATGCTGGCCGGCCCTGGCTCCGCATCGCCTCAATACACAACTCTGGGAGGCCAGAGGGAAGCGTTACCACCTTCTGGAAATGAGGGAGCTGGACTCTGAACAGTGCTGCTTCTGTTGGCCCAAGGTCATCCGACATGTTAGCTGTGAAGCCAGGCTTAAGACCCAGGCTTCCAAACTCTTGTTCTGCTGCTCAGGGCACAAAGAGAAATGTGATTTTCAGTGCCTTTGCCCCTCCCAGGTCATCAGAGGGGAAAATGAATGAAACAGTCGCGAATTTGCCTGTAATATTTGCCTACCATCTGTTCTGAAATAGCTAGAAGCCAGGTGCAGTGGCGCACCCTTGTCATCCCAGCATTCAGGAGGCTGAGACAGGAGGATCACGGTTCGTGGACAGCCTCAGCTACTTAGTGAGGCCCTTTGCAACTCATTGAGACCCTGTTTCAAAATAAAGAATATAAAATAGGGCTGGGGGTGTCGCTCAGAGGTAGAATGCCCCTGGGTTCCATCTCTGGTACTGAAAAAGATGGCTAGAGATGCCATGGGTGGTGGCACATGCCAGTCATCCCAAAACATGGGCGGTGGAGAAAGGAGGACCGCAGGTTCCAGGCCAACCTCAGCAACTTAGCAAGACTCTGTTTCAAAAATTTAAATTTTGTTTGGGTACTGGGGATGGAACCCAGGAGCATTCTACCCCTGAAGACGTTTTCTTCAGCTGTGAATTTCTGCACAGCCCCTTGAAGTACCCGAGGTGAGTGCCCTGAAGCTCTCTTCGAGGTGTTGGTAGGTTTCTAAACCACACAGGTTGCTGGAGTCTGGAAATGCCTGGTGACGAGCCTTAGCAGCTGAGGGCCGGGCAGGGAGACCAGCAGCCCCAGGCAGGTGTGTGCGGGCGGGCGTGCCCTTCACAAGCCCCGCCTGACCCTCTCCCAGGTGAGGATCGTGCCAGGATTGGGACCCAAGATCCGGCTCCAGATCCCATGATTGGACCCACGTGAGGACCCTCCTTATTCCAACAGTGTCAAGGTCATCCAGGGACTTGAGAGTGTAAAAGGGGCAGGGGCAGATAAATCCTGGAAGTCTTAAACACCTCGCCAAGGAACCTGGAAATACTGAACAGGCGGCGGCGAAGGGTTTGAATAAACCGTGGCTAAAAGTTCTCTAATTTGATTTTACCTCTGAGCTACCACTCCCACCCCATTCCTCTTTTCAATTTTTAATTTTTTTAAAAAACAGTCTTGCAAGTTGCTAAGGCTGGCCTCAAACCTGCGATCCTCCTGTCTCAGCCTCCCAAGTACTGGGATGCCAGGCATGTGCCACCCCGCCCAGGTCTAATTCCCTCAGCAATATTTATTGGGCAAGGAAGAGGAGGGTGGCCGAGGATGGTCCCTCCACTCAAGCAGGGACCTCCAGCGGTGAGCAGGGCTGGAGAAGGCGGAGCTGGGCGCAGCGGCACAGACTTGTCATCCCAGCATTTGGGAGACTGAGACAGGAGGATCGCGGTTCACAGACAGCCTCAGCTACTTAGTGAGGCCCTCTAGAACTCAGTGAGACCCTGTTTCAAAATAAAAAGAATAAAAACTAGGGCTGGGGATGTAGCTCGGAGGTACAATGCCCCTGGGTTCCATCCCCAGTACCGCAAAAAAAAAAAAAAGTGAAGAAAATGCACGGGGGTTCCAGCCTCCGGGGTGCACGGAGCGCCAGGCCGGAGACTCTGCGCTCCTTCCTCTCGCCCTTACTCACCCAGGACGGCGCAGGCCAGCAGGGCGCTCACGGAGAGCCTCATCCTCCCGGTGTGGCAAGGAGCGGTGAGCAGGCACCTGCCGCTTCTGCGCCGAATCTCTGCGCCTGGCCCCCTTTATCCCTGGCCCAGGCCAGCCCGGGCACAATCTTTGACCTCTCCTGTTTACACAGCCCGCAGCAGCCCGATTGCCCAACCGCCCCTCCGCCGTCCATCCCCCTTCCTTTTTTTTCCCCTCCCTCATCATCGTCTCATTTCCTGAGCTCTGGGACAGCCCCGAGAAGCGGAATTCAGCATAAAAAAATGCTGTTTGGAAGGGAACTAAAGGAAAATCCATTCTTTGTTATCTAGGTCACTGGCTCAGGGCCAGGAGCCTGGCTCCCTGGGCTGGGGGCAGGGGCGGCTCTGCTGGGCAATGCGGGGCTGCCAGAGCTGGAGCCGCCTCTACCCCCTCAGCTCCCCACACTGCCCAAGGGGGGCTCTGAGGCTAGCAGAGGGAATGGCCAAGACCCCGGACTGGAACCTGTGAACGGCAGGCAAAGATCTTCCCAGGAGAGAAGGGAGAAGGAAGCTGGGTTCAAGGTCAAAGAGGGCAGCTGGGCCTGGGGGCGCACAGCTTGTAAACCGAGTACTTGGAAGGCTGAGACAGGAGGATCACAAGTTTCAGGCCAGCGTCTTCAATGTAGTGAGACTCAGTAACCTAGCAAGACCCTGGTGGAGCATGCCTGCCATCCGAGTACTTGGGAGGCCAAGATGGGAGGATCGCAGGTGTGCGGCCAGCCTTGGCAATTTAGCAAGATCCTGTTTCAAAACAAAAACTTTGCCCAGAGTGGTGGCGCACGCTTGTAATCCCAGCATTCGGGAGGCTGAGACGCGGTCCATGGACAGCCTCAGCTGCTTAGTGAGGCCCTTTGCATCTCAGTAAGACCCTGTTTCAAAATAAAGAATAAAAAATAGGGCTGGGAGCGTAGGTAGAAAGCCCCTGGGCTCCATCCATGGTACTGCAAAAAAAAATTTTTTTTTGAAAGGGTTAGAGGTGAAGCTCAGAGGAAGAATACCCCTGGGTTCAATCCCCAGAACCACCCAAACACACAAAAACCAAAAGGGCTGGGTGTCACCCAAAGGTGGCGTGTCCCTGGGCTCAGCCCCCAGTACCCCAAAAAAAGAGGCAGACTCGGCACACGTGCTCCTGCAGCCTGCTCCGGGCCTCCTCGCCCACCCTCGGGCGCAGCTCCCGCTGAGCTCGGGCACTTGGGCTGCAAAACCTCCAGCCTCCAGGTCTTGAGGTGCAGCCTGGGCTGGGACCGTCACCGGGGAAGCGGGCTCTCCCGCAAGAGGCTGCCAGGCATGTGGTCAAGAAGCTGCAGCGCCAAACCCAGTGCCATGCTGGCACAAAGAACGGCCCAGGGAGAGTGCGGCTGGGTGTGCGTGTGTGTGTGTGTGTGTGTGTGTGTGTGTGTGTGCGTGCGTGCATGTGCGTGTGTATGTGTTACAGGGATGAAACCCAAGGGAGTTCAACTTAGGAGCTACACCTGTAGCACTATTTTATTTATTTTATTTTTAAACAGTGTCTCACTAAGTTGCCCAAGCTGGCCTTGAACCTGTGATCCTCCTGTCTCAGCCTCCCAAGTGCTGAGATTGCAGGTGCATGCCACCACGCCCAGCTCTGTGGCTTGTTCTTAAAAAGCTTCAGGGCCCCCAGACTTTTTTTTTTTTTTTTTGTGGTACTGGGGGTGGAACCCAGGGTCTTTCTACCTCTGGGCTATACTCCCAGACCTATTTTATATTTTATTTGGAAACAGGGTCTCACTAAGTTGCTGAGAGCCTCACTAAGTAGCTGAGGCTGGCTTTGAACTGTGCGATCCTCATGTCTCAGCCTCCCAAGCGTGGGAATTACAAGCGTGCACCACCACACCCGGCTCCACCAGAATTTCTAATCTGTTCATCTATTAAACTAGGGACATGCAAATCACAAAAAGTGGAAGCCAAAAAAATGCCCAAGCCAGGTGCGGTGGTGCACACCTGTAATCCTAGTACTTGGGAGGCTGAGACAGGAGGATTGCAGGTTAGAAGCCAGCCTCAGCAAACCAGCAAGGCCCTCCAAAACTTAGCGAGAACTTGTTAAAAAAAAAAAAAAAGCCGGGCGTGGTGGCGCACGCTTGTCATCCCAGCATTTGGGAGGCTGAGGCAGGAGGATCGCGGTTCGTGGACAGCCTCAGTTACTTAGTGAGGCCCTCTGCAACTCAGTGAGATCCTGTTTCAAAATAAAGAATAAAAAATAAAAATAAATTAAACAGGGCTGAGGGTGTAGCTCAGAGGTAGAATGCTCCTGGGTTCAAGCCCTAGTTAGACAAAAATAAATTAATACATACATACGAATAGGCAAAAGGTAGGATTAGGGTGCCGCAACTCCAGCACCCCTTCCGCCCCATGTTGCTCTAAGGTGATCCCGGCATCCCGCATCCCACAGGGCGCCTCGAAGCCCCCCCCCCCGCCCCGGGACTCAGTGCTGCCTGGGCTACCGACCCAGCTGGGACCCGGGCCCGGTCCACGCCTTAAGTGTGAGTGAATAATGATTCATTCGTCTTTTTCAAGAGCCACCCAAAATAACTGGAAGTGAGGTCACATTCTCCCACACGCCTCTAGATTATCTCTCATGCAAGGGGCTACACGCAACCCCACTTCAGAGGCCATCGCTGCAGCGGGGGCTTTAGCAAGACTTAAGGCGACTGCCCGCCTCACGGATGAGGGAGAGGGGCCGCTGCTGTCTCGCCTTACAGCCCCCTGCGCCTTTGTGGCCCCGTGTGCTTGGGCCACGGGGAAATTAGCCTCTTGGCAGGAGGAATACCTGCCACCCTGAGGTCGCCATTCGGGTAGTGTGGATTCACCTGGCGATCGTGAGGGAGGGCTGTTCAGAGCAGGGCCGCTGCCTTCAGCACACCCCCTGGCGAGGTCTTGGTGAGCACAGGGTCTGCCTTCAGGAGGAGGAAGGGGAGCTAGGACCTGCTAGCACCGGCCCAGGGAGCTCAGCGCCGGGCACCGGAGGCAGATGGGCCGAGATCCCACCCCGGATCCCTCCTACACGCACAGAGCGGACCTCGCAGGCCGCTCCTCCAGCCTGGGCGGCCGCTCCTGGCCAGCCTGAGCCCTCTCCAAGCAGCCAGCCCCAGGCCCTGCCCTCGGTGGGGTCCGCGGCGTCCAAGCCCAAGGCGGGATTTTAGACCAACATCCCTACAAGATGAAACCGGTATCCTTGTTTTCAGAGGTGGACACTCTAGAAAAGATGACGACGCTTTGTTTATTTTGCTCTGGGACCAGAACTCACGTCTCCTAATCTGCTCCTTTCATAGACCTTGGTTCCCTTCTTGATATTGTCTTCTCTTGACTTAGAAAGGACCAGAGGAGGAGGGGAGGGAAGGAGATATGTGAGAGAGAAGAGATGGAGAGAGGGGAGAGAGAGAGAAAGAGAGAGAGAGAGAGAGAGAGAGAGAGGTGTATAAGGGAGCTTCCTGCTCTTGACCATCCCAAGCATCCCAAGCATGACCCAAACCTTCCACCCCAAACAATAAAGCCCTTAAATTCCAGCCAGAGTCCACCCGGGTCCAGAAGCAGCCGAACTGTGCGTACGTGCGGGGGCGCGGGGCGGCCGCCGCAGGGAGTGGGCAGGAAGGCAGCCGGCCTCTGAACCAATATTTGCTGTTTCCAGAGTTGCCCAATTGACACAGAAGCACAGCAAACAAAGCGCCTCTGTCTGCTGCGGGCGGCCCCTCCGCCCTCCCCTCCAAGCCGCCGTCCTCTGGGTGATACCAGGGCCTTCTCTCAAAGCCTGGGCCTTGGGAGAGAGCGGGCTGGCAGCCTGAGAACCAACGCTCAGAAGGCCAGCTAGCCTGCAGGCTCCCGTCCTCCCTCCTTCCTTGTTTGCTCTCTCTCCTCCCTTCTCCTCCCTCCTTCCTTCCTCCCTTCCTTCCTTCTTTCCTTCCTCCTCCTCCTTCTCTCTCTCCCTCTTTTTCTCTCTCTCTATCCCAGGTATGGCGGGCACACTTGTAACCTCAGCATTCGGGACAGCCTCAGCTACTTAGCAAGGCCCTTCGCCACTCAGACCCTGTTTCAAAAGTTAAAAAGATTTAAAAATCGGGCCGAGGGTGTCACTCGGAGATACATTGCCCCGGGGTTCCGTCCCTGGTACTGAAAAAAAAAAAAAAAGATTTTCAAGGTCTCTATTCTTTTCATAGCAGAGTCTGTAAAATACTTTATTGCAAATAAATAATAAATAAATAAATAAAGTCTCATGGCCAGGTGGAATGAATGTTGTCAACCATTTAAAAAGAACCTACACAGCCAGGTGTGGTAGGCCATGCCTGTTATCCCAGTACTTGGGAGGCTGAGACAGGAGGATCACAGGTTCAAGGCCAGCCTCGGCTACTTAGTGAGGCCTTCAGCAACTTAGTGAGACCCTGTTTCCAAATAAAAAATAGACATGGGCTAGGGGTGTAACACAGAGGTAGAATGTCCCTGGGTTCCACCTCCAGCACACCAAACATACACACACACACACACACACACACGCACACACACTACTTTTTATGAACACAAATATAAAAACCCTAGGCAAAAAAATAATTAGCAAATAGAATCTAGCAAAACCTAACAAGGATAATAAACATTTACCCAATGGGTTTATTACAAGATCTCTTTTAAAATGACATCAGTCTAATTGGTTACATTAATACGGCAATGAAGAAAATGCATATATCCATTATCAATCAGTGTAGGTACATCATTTGACAAAATTCAGTGTCCGTTCATGACGGAGACTCGTAGGAAACATTCGACCTCCGAGCTCCACCCCCGGCCCTGTTTTTTATTCTTTATTTTGAAACAAGGTCTCGCTAAGTTGCAGAGGACCTCACTAAGTAGCTGAGGCTGTCCGTGAACTGCGATCCTCCTGTCTCAGCCTCCCGAATGCTGGGATGACAAGTATTTGGTGAAGAGCGTGTGTGCATGACAACGACCCGCTCAAGCCATACTTAGTGGTGGGATGTGGGATGAAGGCGTTCTCTTTGAGGTCAACAACAGAATATCTACTGTTATCATTTCTAGCAGCCATTATAACTCGGGGGTCTTGGCCAGTTCAATCAGGCAAGAAAAGAAAATAGTAAAAAGATTGAAAAGAAAAAAATAAAACTCTTATTTTTTACAGATGATATCACTGGTATATGTATACGTATTCTAAAATTCTAAAGAAGCTATCTTAGTAAAATGAGCGAGTTCAGAAATATATCTGGACGCAAAGTCACATCAATTCTACTTCTATCTGTGAAATTTAAAAATATGCAAATACTGGCTATCTAAAATGGCATAAGAAAAACCGACGCCTAGGAATAAATCTATCAAAAGACATGTAAAACTTTTATGCACAAAACTATAAAGTATTATAACAAAGAAAGAAATTCCAAGCAAATGAAAAACTATGCATGGGTGTGGAAGAGACAGTCTTGTAAAGATCTGAACTCTCCCCAAGTTGATTTATAGTTCCCGTAGACTCCCAGCCAAATTCCTGAAGAGCGTTTTCTAATTCTGGTTGTCAACTGGCTGTAGAATTCCAAAGTCTGGATGGAGATGCCAAAAGGCTCCCAGGCACATGCAGTTGGTTGTCAACGGTGGTGCGTACCAAGACGAGGATAGAACGAGTTTAATTGCTCTAGGCTCGTCGCACCGCTCCGCACACCAAGAGAGGTTCACTAAGTTGCTGAGGCTGGCCTTGAACCTGCAAACCTCCTGTCTCAGCCTCCCAAGTACTGGGATTACAAACATGCGCCATGACACTCCATTAAATAAATGTCTTATAATTATCCTGTGTCACTCAAATGGAATCTTTCCTTCAGGAAGATGAGGAATCGCTGTCCGGTACCTAGTCTCATCATACCTGTCAAAATTAACAATTCTCCCGCATTACCAGCTAACACCTAGTCAGTATGCCGATTCCAGTTTATTTTTAAAAAAATTAAGCCTGGTGTGGTGGCACATACTTGTCATCCCAGCATTCGGGAGGCTGAGACAGGAGGATCGCAGTTCACAGACAGCCTCAGCTACTTAGTGAGGTCCTCTGAAATTTAGCGAGACCTTGTTTCAAAATACAGAATAAAAAATAGGGCAGGGGGTGTAGCTTGGAGGTCGAATGTCCCTGGGTTCCATCCCCAGACCCGAAAAAAAAAAAAATTATTAGGTGTTTCAAGTGGACCCTAAATTAGGTATGTTACATTGCTTAAGTCTCTTCTTCTCTAAAATAATCCCTTCGTTGAGTGTGGTAATCCCAATATTTAGAAGGCTGAGACGGGGAGGATCGCAGGTTTATAGCAGCCTCAGCTATTTAGTGAGGCCCTCTGCAACTTAGTGAGACCCTGTTTTAAAATCAAGGATACAAAATAGGGCTGGGGGTGTAGCTCAGAGGTAGAACGCCCCTGGGTTCTATCCCCAGACCCGCAAATAAAATAAAATAAAATAATCCCGTGTCTTTTGCTATTTACTTTTTAAAAGGATGGATATTTGTCTCTTGC
The DNA here is from genome assembly GCF_963383645.1 of Muscardinus avellanarius. NCBI lineage: Eukaryota > Metazoa > Chordata > Mammalia > Rodentia > Gliridae > Muscardinus > Muscardinus avellanarius. The sequence goes on from NC_137790.1 coordinate 136,626,572, forward strand.
AGTTTCTGATATCCTGGATTTGCCTGGTCTGTGTCCATGAGGTGGGATTTAACATGGGCTTGTGTATTTAGCAGCTATTCTAGAGAAAGTCCCTGGATTGGGGTTTTTGCAGTGTTACCTCATAAACAGACGCGGGCTGCGCCTTTTGGCTGCAATGTCCCGGGCACCTGCTGTTTTCCTAGTGTGCTGCGTCATCAGGTGCACAGTGGCGATTTGTCCCCGTGATGGTTCTTCCGACTGTGTTCTTGGTGGTCGAGTCTAATAGTTTTCTCCACTGCAAACCTACTGTTTCTCTCTCTTGGCACGAGTGAGCGATGTGTGGGGAAATACGTTGAGATTATTGAATGTCTCTTCCTAGACGTTCACCTGCTCAAGGCTTTATAACATTTATTGACGACTCTTCCCAGGATCAATTAGTGCTGGCTTGCTGGCCAGATAATGATTTTTTCCAATATACTTGTATGGGTGCACCGTAGCCCCACGTCATAGCGGAGCTCAGAGTGGTAGTGCCATGGAGCCACCCACACGCTCAGCGCGGGGTGAGCTTCCCGGCGCCTCCTCCATTCCTCTGTCCCCATACGTGATGCCGAGCCTGGCGCTGGCAGTTTCACCTACGTGCATAATGCTGACTGAGCTATTCCCTTCCTTCTGTCTCCCTCCTCCACCACCACACCGAGCCGCGGCCTTGTGATTAGACCATTTCTTCCTCTATCAGTTAGGACCTCAGGTGGGGAAGTACGTATCCATCGCTTGTCCCCATGTATTTTAGCATCAGTGGGCGCTCAGTGAGCCGGGGAGGCCCTTGCTCCAGCTTCCTTCCGTGTGGTTTTGAAAACCCCCTCAATCTTTATTTTTTTATTATTATTATTATTATTATTTTTTTTTTTTTTGGTGGTACTGGGTTTCCTGGAAGCCCTTCTACCTCCAGGCTACACTCCCAGACCTAGTTTTTAACTTTATGTGGAAACAGGGTCTCTTAAACCAGCGAGGCTGGCTCCGAACCAGCACGATCCTCCTGTCTCTGCCTCCCAAGCGCGGGGATTACAAGCGTGCGCCACCACGCCCGGCGAAAACCCCCTCAATCTTTAAAGACTCCGCTTTCGCCGGGCGTGGTGGCGCACGCTTGCAATCCCAGCATTAGGAAGCCCGAGACAGGAGGATCGCGGTTCACGGCCAGCCTCAGCTTCTTAGTGAGGCCCTTTGCAACTCAGTGAGACCCTGTTTAAAAATAAAGAATTAAAAAAAATAGGGCTGGGGGTGTAGCTCGGAGGCAGAGTGCCTTGGGTTCCATCTCCAGTACCGCAAAAAAAGATAATAAATAAATAAATAAATAAATAAATAAATAAATACTTTCTGGTAGAATAAGATGTTCAGGCCTCCCTTGTACTTCCCCGGTGCCAGCTCTGGGGTCCCTATTTTTTAGAACTTCATTCTCTAAGTAGACTTATCCTTTCATTTTGGCGGTACTGGGGATGGAACCCAGGGGCATTCTACTACCTCCGAGCTACACCCCCAACCCGATTTTTTATTCTTTATTTTGAAACAGGGTCTCACTTGAGTTGCAAAGGGCCTCGCTAAGTAGCTGAGGCTGGTTTGAACTGCGATCCTCCTGTCTCAGCCTCCCAAATGCTGGGATTCCAAGCGTGAGCCACCACGCCCAGCGGGGAAAGACATTGAGAAAGCAAATTCTGAGTACCTGCTTGTAGGAAATTCATTGACACCAGGACCTTTCAACAAATGGAATTAGGACGAGTGTGTGCACACACACGTGTGTGTAATATGTATATGCATGAATGTGCACACACACATCTTCACCTATCTCTCCCCCGCCCCCCCCCGTCTCTCCCTCCCGCCTTTCCTCTGATGACCGTGAGCTCACACTGACTCCTCCAAGCCCAGCTGAACAGCACAGCAGAGATTCTGGCTTCCTTCCCCGCCCCTCTTAGCTGCACCTGCTGTCTCCAGCACTGAGAAACTGAGATCCTCGTATTGTATTCTCCCATCAAAGCCCTTTGCATATTTCTCCTGCACACTGTCATGCTCCTCCTCCAGCTGTGTCCTGGGCCTCAGTCTCTCAGGCTGGCCACATTGAGGAAGAAAGAGAAGAAATGAAGACATTTTTTTTTCCAAGTAAAGAAAAGGGAGCCAGGCGTGGTGGCGCACGCTTGTCATCCCAGCATTCGGGAGGCTGAAACAGGAGGATCACAGTTTGTGGACAGCCTCAGCCACTATTTAGTGAAGCCCTTTGCAACTCAGTGAGACCCTGTTTCAAAATAAAAAATAAGAAACAGGGCTGGGGGTGTAGCTTGGAGGTAGAATGCCCCTGGGTTCCATCCCCAGTACTGCCAAAAAAAAAAAAAAAATCAAAAAAAAAGAAAGGAGAGAGAGAGAGAGAGAGAGAGAGAGAGAGAGAGAGAGAGAGAGAGAGAGAAGGTTGGGGAGAAAGAGAAAAAGGCAGGGCGAAGGAAGGGGCCTGGAAAGGCTTTTTATCTCTTTCTGCACAGTCCCCCAGCACAGGGCAGGGCAGACAGCAGGATCACACAACACAAGAAGAACAGGGCAGAAATGGCCGTGTCTTCCACAGCACGAAGCTCTGCGCTCCTTCCCCTCTCTTCAGTCATTCTTCTGTAATGAGTGGGAGAGACCACGGCCAGGGGTCTTCAAGTCCAAAATCAGAGATATTGCCAGGCGCAGGGGTGCCAGCCTGTAATCTCAGTATTTGTGAGATGGAGTCAGGAGGATCGCAGGCTGGAACCCAGCCTCAGTAACTTAGTGAGACCTTGTTTCAAAATTAAAAAAAAATCTGGGCATGTAGCTCAGAAATAGTGTCCTTGTGGCCAATCTCTAGTACAGAAAAAGAATGAAGAAGAAGAAGAAGAAGAAGAAGAAGAAGAAGAAGAAGGAGGAGGAGGAGGAGGAGGAGGAGGAGGAGGAGGAGGAGGAGGAGGAACGGCAGAGAAGGAAGAGGGATGAGGAAGAAGTCTCTGGATCCCTCTGTAAGCCAAGAGCTGGTGAGAACATTCTTTCCTTGTCAGCACCTTGTTCAGCCCAGGCCAGCCATGCCTGGTCCGTAAGCCAGCAGCTGGAGAGGCCACTGACCCTGGCGCCGAGTGGACTCTCTGGAGTCTCATGTGTAAAGGAACAAAAGTTCCTGACCAGAGGCAGGCGTGCAGGAATGCTGGCCTCTCTGCCGCGCTGTTTACAGGGCGCCTGGACAGACCTGGAAACATGGGAAGCAGATTAGGGGTCAGGGCCAGGGGTGCAGCTTTGGGCTCCACAGCAGGTTCAGGGGATGTTGTGCAACGGGCAGCATCTGTCAGGGGCGTGTCTTTAGTGCCTGTCTGGGGGGGGGGGAGCGCACTGGCTCCCAGGGGGCCAAGTAGGCTGCTTGGGAGGGGGAGGAAGGCAGAGGGATGTGAGGACCTGTGGTAACTGGGCCAAGAAAGCGGGTAGCAGAGAGTCTGGACTGAAATAGAAGCTGAGTCTCAGATCAAAGAGTTTGCTCCCAGGAGGGGAGTAGTTCCCAGATGTGAAGGTAGCAGCCCTCTGCACAGGGCAAAACAGGAGCGCGCTGGAGGGGGAAGATCCCAGTGGCAAGGTCAGGACAAGAGGAGGTGGCGGTCCCCGCTCTCTCTGGATGAAGAGATGCTCCTCATCTTCTGATACCGTAGAGCCACAGGCTTCTTCCCGTCCATCCAGTCATCCTTCTGGGATGAGCTGGGAGAGACCAACCGGGGTTGTGCATCTTCAGGTCAGAGAACAGAGACATCGCGGGGCCCAGTGGTACCTGTCGCTTCCGTACATTTAGACTTCCAGATCGGATGTGAATTGGGCAACTGAAACCCTCAGGGCTTTCATTTTCTCATCTGGGAAACAAGAAGAATTCGAGGCTGGTGGCGCACACTTGTCATCCCAGCATTTGGGAGGCTGAGACAAGGAGGATCACGGTGAGGCCATCTGCAACTCATTGAGACCCTGTTTCAAAATAAAGAATAAAAATAGGGCGGGGGGTGTAGCTCAGAGGTAGAATGCCCCCTGGGTTCCATCCCAAGTACTGAAAAAAAAAAAAAGAAAGAAAAAAAAAGAAAGAAAACCAGGAAGAATCATGTTCCCTTTGTAGAATTACTCTTGGCTCCAAATTAGCAATTCAAGTAACCCACCTAGTCCACCTGGTCCAGAACCCAGCACACAGTTATCCTCATTCTGATTTTCCTCTGGGTTCTGAGCTGTCTTCCCCCTGGGAGCCCGTGTGCACGGCCCCCTGAGCTCAGCCCCTCAGGCCCCACTACACGGAGGGGCCCTGCGAGGGTGCTGACCACGAGCTCTCAGCAGCGTTTTCTTCTCTACGTGTTACCTGGGCCTTCCTTCTATCTGCTGTCCATTCCTGAGAACCAAGAGTGGATAGTACCACATGCAATCTATGGAAGAATAAGTTGGGCGTGAATTTCGAGTCAAAAACTAGGCTTGAGTCTTAAGCCACTTGAAACAATACGATTCTAGACAAAGCACCTCTCCAGGATCTATCTTCCCAGACTCTTTCCTCACTTGTAATAGGAATACAGATATCGCCCTTGTCTTTTCTACACTGGTACTGGCATTAAAGGGCTGGCCCCAGCCGGTTTGTGGTGGCACAGTCTTGTAATCCCTGCACTTGGGAGGCTGAGACAGGAGGGTCACAGGTTCAAACCCAGCCATACCTGGTCCATAAGCAACAGAAACTTAGTGAGGCTCTCAGCAACTTAGCAAGGCCCTGTTCCCAAATAAAAGATAAAATAGGTCTAGGTAGAATAGCCCAGAGATAGAAGGGCCCTGGCTGCCATCCATAGGACCACAAGAAAGAAAGAAAGGAAGAAAGGAAGAAAGAAAAGAAAGGAAGAAAGAAAGAAAGAAAGGAAGAAAGAAAGAAAGAAGGAACTGGCCCTGTTGACATGTGGCGTCATTGGTAGACAGTAATGATTATTATCATTATTATGGAAGCCCAAGCACAGACAGTATACTCATTACATACTGAATGACTGAAGGGACCTGTCTGATGACTTTTGGGTTCTCTCCTTTGCTACTAGGCCCTTCAGCAAAACATACCCTAAGAGGCTGTCTAGCTCAGCAACCTCATCTGACAGATAAGTCTGTGCCCAGCCACTGGGCGCAGCTGGTAGGCTGTCAACAGAGCAGGCGATACTAGAACCTAGAACTTTGGGCTGGGTGTCCTGAGCCGTCCCCACCATCCCGTGCATGCTTTCCTGGAGAGCGTAATTCATATTTCCCTCCAGGTTGATTTCAGAATCGCCCTTATCATGTCTCTTTTATCAAGAGCAGTCAAGTCTCGGGGTCTGTAGATGAACGCATAAACAGGTGGCTGGCTCAGCTGAGCAGAGTCCAGGGCACCCAGGGGCCAAGACAAACAGAACACTGATCTCTCTGTGCCACTGTTCAATGTCCCCACTCTGTGGAAAGAGAGGCTCAAAGTCTATTTGTTTTCTCAGCTGTCCAAAAAAACCCCTCTGACTGCTCCAGATTCACAAACAATTGGTGTCGGTCAGTTTCTGCAACTGAATGATCTTACTTTTTCAGTTGTTCCAAATATTACCCACAGATAAGCATCGTATGTCAATATATACAGCTCTTCTGTACATGCCATCATTGAACAAGACTCGGCAGCCCCGCAGGGGAGCATCTACCTAAAAAACAGATCAGTACGCTTCCATTCCAGCCGGGCGTGGTGGCGCACACTTGTAATCCCAGCATTTGGGAGGCTGAGACAGGAGGATCGTGGTTCACAGACAGCGTCGGCTACTACTTAGTGAGGCCCTTTGCAACTCAGTGAGACCCTGTTTTAAAATAAAGAAAAAATATGGCTGGGGGTATAGCTCAGAGGTAGAGTGCCCTGGGCTCCATCCCAGTACCACAAAACAAACAAACAAACAAACAAGCCTCTATCCCTCCCACTTTCTCCCTGGGGAGAAAGTGGGTTCCACTAGTACCTCAAGTATGTTTGGCCTTCTTTCCACGTTCTTAGAATTGGAGGCAGTGGGTGGACAGCAATCTTCCAGTGCTAGCTCAAGACCCCAATCAAAGCAAAATCCTTCAAACACTTGCTGCAGCTCTGTCCCCTAGGCCTGCAAGGTCGGCTTTCCTGGTGGAGGAAACTGGTGGGAGAAACCCAGGCCCTTTAGAACCAACAGCATCTGAGCTTTGGGCAAGAGGGCTCGAGGATCTTGTAGCAGATGAAACTTTAGAGTAGAGGCTTCCAGAAGCCCCAGCATAAAGGCCAGGCATGTCTGTGGCTTCCTGGGGGCATCCTGCAGGGACGGGATGTAGGTCCAGGTATGAGCTTGTCATTGACAGAAGGAACTCTGGGGCCAGGAGCTCCTGAGGACTTGATTCTGCGCTGGAGAGATATTCTGTCCCCATGGCCTTTGGCTGGATTATTTGGCCCTGATAGCTATGTGGGATGGGAGAAAAAGCATGTTGGCTCATGGGAAAGGTGAGGACCTTGAGACTCAGGAGGAATTGGGGTACTTCCAGAGAGCGGATTTGGGAGCCATCCTTTCTACTTTCCTGGGCTAGACCAGCGTGCCTCTGATCCCAACCCCTGGTCTGATGTCAGGAGAATTCTCGGGTCTGTTTGTCACAACATCTGGTCTGCTGGAAGACGATGTCTATGAAGTTAAGATTGCTGGTTTTGAAGGAAACATACTTGGATTGAAATGGAGCCTAGAAAACTTAGAGAGTTGGGTGTGGTGGCGCACACCTGTGATCCCAGTCCTTGGGAGGAGGAGACAGACACATGAGGAAGATATGAAAAGAAATAAAAGACATACAAGAGAACGAAGTGAATATTTTAGGGTGAAAAATATGATTATAAAAAGAATTAAAGGACAAACTTCTCAGCAGCTTAGACACTAAAGAACAAAAGATCAGCGAACCTGAGTACAGAGAAGCAGAAACTCAATGAAAACGCAGGCCTCCAGGACCCGTGGGATGACAGCAAGTGGATTAACAAATCGATATTGGAATTCCAGAAAGGGAAAGCAATAGTATATGAAGAAATAATACCCCCCAAAATCCAGGATTGGTGAGAACTATAAACTCATTAATCTAAAAGTTCAACACATCCAAAGCAAACATAAAGAAAATTGCGAGCTGAGCATAATGGCACACGCTTGTCATCCCAGCACTCGGGAGGCTGAGACAAGAGGATCCTGCTTCGTGGCCAGCCTCAGCTACTCAGTGAGGCCCTTTGCAACTCAGTGAGACCCTGCTTCAAAATAAAGAATAAAAAATAGGGCTGGGGTTTTAGCTTGAAGGTGGAATGCCCCTGAGTTCCATCCCCAGTACTGCAAAAAAAAAAAAAAAAGATAAAGAAAATGAAAATTGCATCCAGACACATTATAGTTATGTTATTCAAAATCAACTGATAGGCTGGGTGTGGAGGTGCACACTTGGTAATCCCAGTACTTGGGAGGCTGAGACAGGAAGATCGCAGGTTTGCAGCCAGCCTCAGCTACTTAGTGAGGCCCTCGGCAACTTAGTAAGACCCTGTTTCAAAATAAAGAATAAACAATTGGGTTGGGGTGTAGCTCCGAGGTAGAATGCCCCTGGGTTCAAGCACAAGTACTGAAAAAAAAATTTAAGTGCAGACAAAACAAAATCATTTTCACATGCACAAAAGCTGAGGGGCATTTGTTGCCAGACCTGAGCTGTTGGAAGCACATTGTCTGGATGGCACGGTGGCTTCTGGGTGTGTCTATTGATGAGTTCTGCCCCTGCATCTGCCGATTCTCTCTCTGCGTGTTTCCTTTGACACTGGACATTATGCACGCTGCATTCTTGACTATTTAGATTTTCTTGTCTTTTTTTTTTCCAGGGTGTTGGCATTTGCTTGGGGAAGCCAGTGAAGTTACTTACAGGTCAGTTTGAGCCTCTGAGGCTAGCTTTACCTCTGGACAAGGGCATTTGGAGAATTGGTACCAGGTGGCTGAAGGCTACTTTGCTGGGTTTGGATAGAAACGTGAACAGGGAAAGTGCGGCTCCCTTCGTGCTAGCGGCTCTGAGCCGCTCCCCCCCGCGCAGTGTGAGCCGCTCTCCCCCGCTCACCTGGTGGCCAGTGCTCACAGCTCTTCCGGTGGCCAGAGCTGGCCTCTCCTGAGCTCCCAGTAGTACTCACAGCCCCACAGACTGCCAGTTGTTCTCAGGACAAACAGCCCTTGATCTCACCAGCTCTGACAGCCAACAAGCCCCGGTGCCAGCCACCCTCAGTGTTATTAGCTCTTAGTGCAACCAGCCAAGTTGGCTGCAGAAGCAGAAGTTCATACTCATGAATCTGACTTTTTTTTAATATATTTTTTATTTATTTATTATTATTTTTTGTAATCATACATCACTTTGAAATACAAGACTTGAGAGGATATACAAGCACATATCATCCAATAAGCCCTTATCCAATCCCCATCCCATTCTCTCCCCACCTCGATCCCATGCTTAATTGGTAATTATCTTTGATATAACTGTTTACGCACCTCATGAGTTTTAAAGAGATTCCATTCTCCCCTATCCCCTCCCCTCTGATTGGTCACCTTAATTGCTTTTCAATAGGGCCCTTTCTACTACTCAACCTCCTCCTGTTACCCCTTTCCTTCTAGTTCTTGCTAATTAGAGGAAGCATCTGGATTTTATTTTCTGTGCTATCTCTCTGTGCATGCCGCATTGCAAGTTCCGATCCCACTCTTGACGGCCCCAGTAGTGGCCTGGCCACCCGGAGAACTCTTATCCCGACCTCACTGGCTCCAGCACTGGTCTTGCCTCATGGGAGGCCCCGATCCTGGCCTTGCTGGCCCCCACACTGAACTAACCCCTCGGCTGGCTCCTCTCCCGGCCTCAGAGGCCCCAGCACCTAGCCTCACAACAGGCTCCAATCCCAGCCTCGCTGACCCTGGCACTGGCCTAACCGCCTGGCAGGCTCCTATCCTGGTCTCGTAAGTCCCAGCTCCATCCTTGCCTCAAGGCAATTTCCAATCCTGGCCTCACTGGCCCTGGCACTGGCCTTATACCTTGGCAGAGTCCAATCTCAGCCTCGGAGGTCCCAGCACTGGTCTTGCCTCACGGAAGGCTCCAATCCCAACCTTGCTGGCCCCGGCACCAGCCTAGCCCCTCGGCTGGTGCCAATCCCTGCCTCGGAGGCCTCAGTAGTGGCCTTGCCTCACGGCAGGCTCTAAACCCAGCCTCGTTGGCCCCGGCACTGACCTCACCCCTCGGCAGGCCCCAATCCCGGACTTGGAGGCCCCAGCACTGGCCATACCTCAAGGCAGGCTCTGATCCCAGCCTCGCTGGCCCCCACACCAGTCTAACCCCTCGGCAGGCTCCTATCCAGGCCTCGGAGGCCCCGGCACTGGCCTTGCCTCACAGCAGGCTCTGATCCCAGCCTCAATGGCCCTGACACTGGCCTAACCCCTCGGCAGGCTCCGATCCCGGCCTCAGAGGCCTCAGCACTGGCCTTGCCTCATGGCAGGCTTCAATCCCGGCCTCGCTGGCTCCGGCACTGGCCTAATGCATCAGCTGGCTCCGATCCCAACCTCGGAGGCCCCAGCACCAGCCTCGTCTCACGGCAGGCTCTGATCCCGGCCTCGCTGGCCCCGGCACTGGCCTAACCCCTCGGCAGGCTCCAAACCTGGCCTTGAAGGCCCCAGCACCGACCTTGCCTCATGGCAGGCTCCGATCCTGGCCTCACTGGCCATGGCACTGACCTAACCCCACAGCAGGCTCCAATCCCGGCCTCAGAGGCCCCATCACCTGCCTTGCCTCACGGCAGGCTCCGATCTGAGCCCCCTCTTCACCCAGCAGGTTGTCCCATGTTCCCGAGGTGCATGGTGGTAGTATTCCACCTCTGAGGTAATTTCTTCAAAAGTTCCAGGTGTATTATGCCAGATCTCTGCCTCCCCTGAGTACTTGCCACCGCCAATGCAACTGTCTCCACCATTTCAAATCTTTCCCAAGCTCTTTTCCCATACCGCATAATGTCCAGTGTTCCTAAGCATGCGCGACAGTAGCATTCGACCTTTGGGGTAATTTCTTCAGAGGATCAGAGTGGGTTGGATCAGATGTCTGCCTCTCCCAAATCCAAGTCTCCACCGCCATCTCGGCCACTGCTGCCTCCACTGCCTTCCTCCTAGGTCTCTGCTAGACTCTCTCCTTACAGGTAATGTCCAGGATTCTTAAAGATGTAGAGAAGCCTCAGTCCTCCTTCGCGGGGAATTTTTCCAAAAGTTCCAGTTCAGATGTATATGTTTTATCTGCATCTCCAATATTCTAGCTGCTGCATCGGCCATCTTAACCCCTCTAGAATATTTTTCTTTTTTCTTTTCCCTTTTTTTTTAAATAAGAGAAGAGAGTATGTGTGGTTTGAGGAGGATGTGGGATCAGGCACTTGGTAAGGATGAAAATTTTTTTTCATTCCGGGTGTGTGGGGTGGGGGTCGCCTAAGGGTGCCCCGCCCAGGACCATCCACGCGTCCAGGGTTGGGGCCTGGAGGCCCGGACCTCAGGGTCCTTCTGGGTGGGGAGTGGGGGTCGCCTAAGGGTGCCCCGCCAGCACCTGCCCATCCGCCCAGGGTCGGGGCCTGGTGGCCAGGACCTCAGGGTCCTTCCGGGTGGGCATGAATCTGACTTTTAATAGTATATAAACTGGATTTCTGTTCAACACTACCTAGGCACTACCACAGGCTGGGACTGTAATAGATGTCACCAAATCTCTGATAAAAAAGCTGATTTAGCCTGACATGGTGACACATACCTGTAATCCCAGTACTTGGGAGGCTGAGACAGGAGGATCGCAGGTTCAAAGCCAGCCTAAGCAATTTAGTGAGACCCTTTGTTTCCAAATAAAAAGTAAAAAGGGCTGGGGGTGTAGCTTGGAGGCAGACTAACCCTGAGTTAAATCCCCAGTACCAGCCGGGTGTGGTGGTGCACACTTATAATCCCCATATCTGGGAGGCTGAGACAGGAGGATTGCACAGGTTCGAAGCCAGCCTCAGCTGGCTTAAGAGACCCTGTTTCCAAATAAAATATAAAATAGGTCTGGGAGTGTAGCCCGGAGGTAGAAGCCCCTGGGTTCCACAAAAAAATAAAAAATAAAAATAAAAATCCCCAGTATCAAAAAAAGAAAAAAGCAAAGAAACCAGTTTAAAAGAAGTGAATGCATGACTCATCACAATTTGGAGGAAATTAATGATAAGAACAATAAGATTCTGTATTTGCAGTAATTTTAATATTTTCCAGTAAATCTGAGCTAAGAGTTTGATTCCACTTGACATTATTAAATTTTAAATTGAATATGCTGTTAGCCAGGCGTGGTGGCGCACACTCGTAATCACAGTACTTGAGAGGCTGACACAGGAGGATTGCAGGTTCCAGGACAGCCTCAGCAAGTAGCAAGACTTGCATCAGTCAAGTGAGACCTTGTTTCCAAAGAAAAAAAATAAAATAAAACAAAATAGGCCCGGGGTATAACTTGAAGGTTCAATTGCCTCTGGGCTCAATCTCCAGTACCACACACACAAAAATTTTTTTTTAAATATACAAAATCAGCCAGGCATGGTGGTACACGCTTGTAATCCCAGCATTTGGGAGGCTGAGACAGGAGGATCGCAGGTTCACAGCCAGCCTCAGCTACTACTCAGTGAGGCCATTTGCAACCCAGTGAGATCCTGTTTCAAAATAACAAATAAAAAATAGGGCTGGGGGTGTAGCTCAGAGGTAGAATGCCCCTGAGTTCCATCCCCAGTACTGCCATAAATAAACAAACAAAATCATTCCTATCCTTTCTTATTATGTCTGTATTTAATAATTATTGCACCTCTGTAAGCACCACACAGACTTTCATCAGTCAGATTGTTGCTTCAAAAATTATATATAGGCCGGGCGCGGTGGGCACGCTTGTAATCCCCATGCTTGGGAGGTAGAGACAGGAGGATCGTGCAGGTTTGAAGCCAGCCGCGCTGGCTTAAGAGACCCTGTTTCCAAATTTAAAAAGTATAAAAAATAGTCTGGGAGTGTAGCCCAGAGGTAGAAAAGTTTCCAGTAACCCCAGTACGACCAAAAAATAAAAATAAATAAAAATAAAAAATAAAAAAGTAAAAAGGGTGGGACGTGTTGGCTCAGGGGTAGAATGCCTCTGTATTCAATTTCCAGCCCTAAACACATACGTTTTTATATAATATTATATATGTAATATATTTATATGTTAAATTATGTATAGAATATAATATATTAATGCTGGCTTCAAACCTGCAGATCCTCCCCTCTCCGCCTCCCAAAGCGCGGGGATTACAAGCGTGTGTCACCAGGCCCGGCCCTCCCACTTTTTTTTATGTTGAGACAGGGTCTCTCTAAATTGCTGAGGCTGGCCTTGAACCTGCAATTCTACTGTTTCAGCATCCAAAATATCAGGATTACCACAATGCCTGATTTAAATTATATTTGTTGGTTTTTGTTTGTGTTTTTCAATGTGTGTGTGTGTGTGTGTGTGTGTGTGTGTGTGTGTGTGTGTGTTTTACTGGGGATTAAACCCAAGGGTATTTTGCCCCTGAGCCAAAACCTTTGGCCCTCTTTAAAAAAAAAAAAACAAAAACAAACAAAAAACAAAAAACACAAGGTCTCACTAAGCTGCAAAGGGCCTTGCTAAATTGCTGAGGCACTGGCCTTGAACCTACAATTCTCCAAGTACTTGGATTGCAGGTATACACCATCATGCCCACCTTTAAATTATATTTCAATGATTTAACTCTGGGATTAATAATCAGAGTGTAGGGAACCAAGTCAAACTAGTTTAAGGAATTCTATAAAAGGGCACAATTTCATAAATATTAAATTTAAAAGCACACTTATAACACAAAGAAATTTTCTCCAAAAGTAATCTGGGAACTTTTAATGATGTTGTCTCAAAAGACATAATTTTATTCATTTTAATTTTTACACAGTTATAATTCGGTTATAGCACAAAATTACAAAGATCATTACACATGGAGATGAGCAATGAACCTCACCACATTTGAGGCTCCCGACATCTATCCGGATGCGACTGCCCACCCTGACTGGTTTTAATTTTTGTGGAATGTGCAGGCATCCAGAAGTTCTGTGAAGATAACACAAGAGAGACAGAGTGTCAGACGCTGCCAGTGCTTACAAAACGCAGTTCAGCTCCTGTTTTGTAAAAGTGACTGGTAGTTAATAAGGACTTTTTTTAAACACACACAGACATTCAGACATGTTCTGATGTGCTCTCCTTAAACACCTGCATTTTAGTACTTGGGAGGCTGACACAGGAGGATTGCAGGAGGATCACAGTTTTGCAGCCAGCCTCAGCTACTTAGTGAAGCTCTCCATAACTTATTGACACTCTGTTTCAAATTTTAAAAAATTTAAAAATGGGGCTGGGGTGTAGCTCAGAGGTAGAATGCCCCTGGGTTCCATCCTCAGTACCAGAAAAAAAGAACAACTGCATTATCCTTCTCTCCTATTCTTACCATCTCTAACACTGGCTACGATTTAACAAAAATGCATGCAAACTCCCAACAACTTGATTATTCTGGCTCTAATTTATTTCTGTCTGAGGCAGCTACGCTATCTAAAATACATACAGTAAGCTGGGCATGGTGGTGCACGCTTGTAATCCCAGCATTTGGAGACTGAGACAGGAGCACTGCGTTCTTGGACAGCTTCGGCTACTTAGTAAGGTCTTGTGCAATTTAGTGAAGCCTTGCTTCAAAATAAAGAATAAAAAATAGAAGCCGGGCGTGGTGGCGCACGCTTGTTATCTCCGTGCTTGGGAGGCAGAGACTGGAGGATCAAGCAGGTTCAAAGCCAGCCTCACTGGCTTAAGAGACCCTGTTTCCAAATAAAATATAAAAAATAGGTGTCTGGGAGTGTAGCCTGGAGGTAGAAGGGTTTCCAGGAACCCCAGTACCACCAAAAAAAAAAAAAAGAAAGAAAGAAAAAATAAAAAATAGGGCTGGGAATGTATCTCGGAGGTAGAAGGCCCTGGGTTCAATCTTCAGTACCGCAAAAATAAAATACAAACAGTGGAAAAAGCTTCCTATACTACCGTTTCTGCTACTATTATTTATGTTTTACTTACAATCACTGAAAATTAGTCTTCTGGGGGTATATACAGTATACGTCACCTCCCGAGACCTCCCCCTCCACTGACGTGCTCACGAATACATTTTCACTTTATTAACAAAAATAGGAGCCAGGCATGATAGCACACGCTGGTGATCCCAGCATTCGGGAGGCTGAGACGGGAGAATCGCGGTTCGCGGCCAGCCTCAGCTACTTAGTGAGGCCCTCTGCAACTCAGTGAGACCCTGTTTCAAAAATAAAGAATAAAAAATAGGGCTGGAGGTGTACCTAACTTGGACGTAGAATGCCCCTGGGTTCCATCTCTGGTACTTAAAAAAAAAAATAGGAATGCACAGAAAAAAAAGTTCAACTCCAACGTGATCTCAGTTCCCATTCCATGCCTTGTCCCCTTTAAACTTTTCCAGATAGTGCCTCCTGCCACTGTCTGGCGAGGCCGCCTCCTCCACCATTCCCGATCCTCCTGGGGGGCAGGACACAAGCCCCTACCTCTTCGCATCCCATCAGGACCAGCCCGGGGCTTGGCGCTCACGAGTCGCTCACTAGCGATCGCTGTACGTACCAGAGGTCACGCACGGCTTCAGGCTAGCCACCACGCTGAGGTACTCTGGCCCCAAGTATTGTTCGTACGTTGTGACGTTCTGCAGCCTAGCCAGGCATTCCGTGTCATCGCTGAACAGCAGGTCCTTGTTGAATGATTCAAACAACTGAAACATCCTATATTCAAATCCATTTCTTCCAAAGAGCTCCTGGGTCAGACAGACAGACAGGCAGACAGTGAGTGACCACGGGCTTCAGGAGGCTTGGGTTGCTGTGTGCTGCCTCAGAACACCGCTCAGCTCCAGCCCCAGGGAACCCAGACACAGCAAAGGCGCAGGAGACGCAGGCGTCTCGTGGCCGAGAGCAGTGGGCTTCGAAGTCCCAGCCACCTCTCCCTGGTTGTAGGACCTTCGGAAAACTTCCCCACTGAGCCCGGTGAACCTGTTTCCCCCCTTGCAAATGGACATTCACCACACCAGATGGCGACGTGGTGTGAAGAAAACTCTGGTAAATAGAGTTTCCAGTTTGGTCATCATTTGGCCGACTACTGCCAGATGTGTCCAGCTTCCTGGGTCCTTCCTTTCTATTCTCTGTTCTGTTCCTGGCCTCTTCTGGTCTCTGGGTCTTCCCCAGGTGCCCAGCCTTTCCCATCTCTTTGTTCCTCTCCCCACTCCTCCTTGGCCCATCTCCTTTTGGCTAATGCGCCACCTTGTCCTGTGCGGGATTCGTCCCGTCAAAAGTCCACAGTTAGCTGGGCGTGGTGGCACAGGCTTGTCATCCAGCATTCGGGAGGCTGAGACAGGAGGATCGTGGTTCACAGACAGCCTCAGCTACTTAGTGAGGCCCTTTGTGACTCAGTGAGACTCTGTTTCAAAATAAAGAATAAAAGATAGGGCTGGGGGTGTCGCTCAGAGGTAGGATGCCCCTGGGTTTCATCCCCAGACCTGCAAAAAAAAAAAAAAAAAAAGTCCACAGTTGCCCAGTGTGGTGGTGCACACCTATAATACTAGTACTTGGGAGGCTAACAGGAGGATCACAGGTTCGAGGCCAGTCTCAGAAACGTAGCAAGACATTCAGCAATTTAGCAAAACCCCATTTCAAAATGAAAAATAAAAATAAAAAGGGCCAGGGGTGTCTCTCAGCTGTAGAATGCCCAGGGATCAATCCCCAATACCAGAAAGAACAAAATAAAAAATAAAAAGTTCACAATTGAAAGGTGCTCTTTTTTTTTTTTTTTCAGTGCTCTTTTGAGAGCTTTCCTGGGTTGATATCATTTAATGGAATTACGTGGGTGGTATATTCTAAGACATGGATTTCTCATTTGCGAAAACCCCAAGAATGAGGGCACGAGTGTAAAAGGCAGAAGTGGCTTTGGGTTTCCCTTTAAATCATCTGGTTTGGAGCTGGGATGGTGGTACCTGCCCAGTACTGGGGATGTTGAGACAGGAGGATCGCAGGTCTGAGGCCAGCCTCAGCAATCGTCAAGACGCGCAGCAACTTAAGGTTGCTGATAAAGACAAAATAAAACAAAAAGATGCCAAAGAAAAACTAAAAGGGGCTGGAGGTGGAGCTTGAAGGTAGAAGGCCCCTGGGTTCAATCCCCAGGACTGAGAAAAAAGAGCATTTGGTTTCGGCAGCCTGCTGTTCTACGAGGTCAGCCCTTATTGGCTTCCGGTGGCGGTGAGGAGATGTCTGGATGCTGGCTTTTAGCGTTCCTGACGCCCTGGCCAGTGCGCAGCCTGCCAGGTTGAGGAAACACACTGGGATCCACCCTCCCTTCTGCTTTGCCTACAGTTGGCTGGGCCTACCGTGAAGGGCACTGAGCCGCCGCCCTTACTTCCGCAACAGAAGAAGAGCGAAAGGGTTAATCCCTCAAGACGTGCCATGGATCTGCGGAGCCGTGTGAGTCTCGGGCACACGCTCCTCGATGCCCACCCTGGGCGTACTGGGATGGCCGGGAAGCCCCAGAGCGCAAAGCAAGCTCAGCCTCCAGTTGGAATCCGAGGCACTGGGAGACTCAGTCCCGCGCCCAGCGAGGAGTGTGAATCAGCCGTGCATCTGTGGCGCTCCAGGGGGTGCGAACGGGGCCTAGAGGACCCACACCTGTTGGTTGAAGAGTACACTGCGAACAAAGTTTGCCTTCTCTTTCCTGGAGACCACAGCGTGATTCGGCACTTTGGCCAGGTGGCAGCTCCGGGCCTCAGTTACAGGCTTCCTGGTACCATCGAGGCACAGCAACTCAAAGTCTTCCTTCTTCAGACCCTTAGCCCACACCGAAGGGTTGTGTCCTGAGTAGAAAATGTGGGTCAGCCTGAGCCTGATGGCTTGGGTCGAGTGCCACGCCTTTTTCCCAGTCTAAAATTTAGCAAGGCTCATTTTAGCAGGAACGCTGCACGGCGGACATTCCCTGGAACGGGCGCGCGGCAGCTCCTTCTGGGGAACAGGATTAGGCATGGGGATTTGGGGACTTTTTGAAATTGGCCTTGTTACCAAAAAGGTACTTGAGACTTATGTTGTTTAAGGCCCCAAATTGTTTAAAAGAATCCAAGATTTACTCCCTGAAGCTTTAACATTTATGTATGAGTTGTACCTAAATTTCAAAATGACCGATCTAACAAGAATTCTATAAAGACTCAGACAATAACAAGTAGAACAAGCCTTAAAGGCAACCGATCCTTCCCAGGCTTTTCCCAAGCAAATATTAACAATAAACCTAAAACAGAGCCAAGACATTCCCACTGTCACGAGTTCTAAAAAGCCAGCATATGTAATCAGAGGTAGGCTATGGTAGAGTGCCTGCTGACCCCCAGTAACCCTACCCCCTTGGTCGTACAATGGGTATGTGGACAGCAGCAGAAAGACAGGTACCCAGGCACAGCCTTGGGACATGGGAAAGTATGAAACGTTCCCTCCTCAGTAGTGCCTATTGATTAAAAAACAGTGATGTATATCAATCAGAGAGTGTAATGCTTAGTACAGGATATTATTATGGTATTATATTAGTAGTTAATAATAAACTTCTGATCTTTTCCTTAGTTGCTTGTAAGGGGAAATGTTCCCTTAAAAAGAAACTGGCCGTCTGTCACCTTGCCTTGATGTATCAGTTCTTTGTATACTTACTGATGCATTAATTCTGGAAAAAATTGTAAGAATAGAATGTAGCCAAAAATGAAAGTATAAAATGCTTGCCAAAACCGAAAGTAGGGAGAGCAAAATTGGAAAACACAGAGGGCAGCTTCACCCTCCATCGAGTCTGCATGCTGTTTTTCCACTGTACTTCGCCGACTCCTCACCCCACCACTCGCGGACCCCCGACTCTTGCTAGGGCTGGACTCCGGCACGTGGCGCCCAACGTGGGGCTTTATTTCCCCCACTACTTGGTGGTCTTATTTAACAAATGCTGGCATAGGATTATGTGTATTAATCCTTGTTTGTCTTCTCTTTCCAGTCATCCTCCACCCTCACTGGCGGAAGGACACCAACCACCGATCCCTCAAGAGACACAAGACAGAAAAACACACAATAAAAACTATTTTTGTGGAACTAGGGACTGGACCCGAGGACAGTCTACCTCTGAGCTACACCCCTAGCCCTACTTTATATTTTTATTTGAAAACAGGTTCTTACTAAGTTGCTGAGAGCCTCACTAAGTCGCCAAGACTGTCTTCAAACCTGTGATCCTCCTGTCTCACTCTCCCAAATCCTGGGATTACAAGTGTGCACCACCATGCCTGGCATCTATAAAACTTTTTTTTGTTTTTTTTTTTTTGCAGTACCTTGGATGGAACCCAGGGGCATTCTACTTTCAAGCTACACCCCAAGCCCTATTTTTTATTGTTTATTTGGAAACAGGGTCTCACTGAGTTGTAGAGGGCCTCACTAAGAGCTGAGGCTGGCCACGAACCTGGATCCTTCTGTCTCAGCTCCCAAATGCTGAGATTACAAGCATGTGCCACCACACCCGGCCTCAATATAATGTTTTGTGTGTATGTGGCACTGGGGGTGGAATCCAGGGGCTTTCTACCTCTGGGCTACACTCCCAGACCTATTTTATATTTTATTTGGAAAGAGAGTCTCACTAAGTTTCTGAGAGCCTCACTACGTAGCTGAAGCTGGCTTCAAACCCGGATGATCCTCCTGTCTAAGCCTCCTGAGCACTGGGATAACAAGCGTGCGCCACCACGCCTGGCTCAATATAACTTTTAAAAATAAAACGGAAAATCTGAGAGTGGTGCTTCACATCCAGTACTCGGGAGGCTGATATGGGAGGATTGAAGGTTGAAAGCCAGCCTCGACAACTTAGTGAGACCCTTTTTCCAAATAAAAAAATCGAAAAATCTGGGGGTATAGCTCAGAGAAAGAACACCCCTGAGTTCAATCCCCAGTACCATAGAAAATAAAATGTTAAGATCTAAGTCACCGGAGACTAATTGGTTAATGAACTTCCCCGGTTGCCTGCTAGGTAAGAGACTGCACACGGAGACTTGGACTTTTCCAGGGCAGGGAAGGACAGCGCAGGCACTTACCGTTGGTGTTCCGTAGGACCGTGGAGTGCATCAGGAAGGCCACATCTCCCTTCTCCACCAGACACCTGCACAGCGAGGGCCGCGTGAGTGATGGTTCACAGGAGCAGAGGGAGACGCCGAGGGAGTCACGGCCACCCCACACACCGAACCTTCCTCCCAGGCCACCGCACATCCATCCCTGGGGACTGGACAGGAGCGTAATAGAAGGAGACAGCTGCCTCGTTTTCAATCCTGGCCAGTTTCTCCCAAGGGGTGTTCATGTTGTGTCCTTAACAGGGATCTCCAACACGCGACTCTCTGCGTGGAGCAAAACTCGCACCAGAGATGCCCACCAGCCTGAGCAGGGTTGGCGTAGGGCTGTGGAGGAGGAGCGCAGTCACACTCAGGTGTGCCCTGGGCATTACTGGGAGCGAGTGTGCTTCACGCTTGAGCCCATGAAAAATGTTCCCCTGCGTTCAAGGTACATGCTTTATGAGACACATTAAACACGTAAACAAAAATCTGTTTTACCACCAGGCGTGGTAGCGCATGCCTGGAATCCCAGTACTTGGGAGGCTGAGACAGGGGGATCGCAGCTTCAAAGACAGTCTCAGCATGTAGTGAGACTCCCAGCAACCTAGCTGAATATATATATATATATATATATATATATATATATATATATATATATATATATATATATATATATGGCTGGGTATAACGCAGAGGTAGAGTGCCTCTGGGTTCAATCCCTAGTACCCACACACACACATATACACGGTTTCTTCCCCTGGTGGTGTGGGAGGTGGCGGAGTCGAGGAGGCGGGGCCGTGGGGGGTCTTTCGGTCACTAGAGCTGTGTCCTCAGTAGGGACGGTTGGACCCCAGCCGCTCCCTCTTTATCTCCTTTACTTCCTGGCCCAGAGGCTTGTTGTTTTACTCCATCTTGAGCTCTCACCCTGGAGCCTCTAAAAACATGAATCAGAATAGACCTTTTCTACCCGGGCGCGGCGGGCACGCTTGTAATCCCAGCATTGGGGAGGCTGAGACCGGAGGATCGCGGTTCGCGGACAGCCTCAGCTACTTAGTGAGGTCCTCTGCAACTCAGTGAGACCCGGTTTCAAAATAAAGAATAAAAAATTGGGCAGGGGGTGTAGCTCGGAGGTCGAATGCCCCTGGGCTCCATCCCCAGACCCGTATAAAAAAAGCAAAAGAAAAGACCTTTTCTCCCTCCAATCTAATGATCTCAGGCAGTTTGTTACAGTGATGGAAAGCTCACCAACACATCCCTCCCTTGGTTCCTTTGCGGCACTTATGGTTAGAAGGAGCTTCCTTCCTTCCTTCCTTCCATTTATTTTGTGGTTCTTGGGATTGAGCCCAGGGGCATTCTATCTCTGAGCGATTTTTTTTTTTACCCTAGCCCTATTTTATTTACTTTTTATTTTTATTTATTTAGTTTTTTATTTTTAGTTGCTTTTTATTTTTGAAACAGAGTCTTGCTTTCTGAGTGCTGGAATTGCAGGTGCATACCCCTGCACCTAGTAACTGTTCCTTATTTATATGTTTAGTGGTTAGGGCAGGACCACGTGTGCCTTGCCGGCTGCTAAAACTCGGCTACCTAGAACAGCAAGTGCCACAAACTGGGTGCTCAGGCAGTCTTTCTTGAGTGGGTAATGAAGCCCAGGAATATCGATTTTTTGTTTGTTTTGGTACTGTGGATTGAAACCAAGGGCACTCTACCTCTGAGCTACACCCTCATTCCTTTTTATTTTACTTTATTTTATTTTTTGTTTGGAAAGAGGGTCTCACTAAGTAGCTGAGGCTGGCCTCACATCTGTGCTCCTCCTGTCTCAGCCTCCCAAGTTCTGGAATTACAGGCGTGTACCACCATGCCCAGCTAGGAATATCTGTTTTTGAAGGTTACTCACTAGTCTGCTCACTAGTAGGTATAAGCAGCAAGGTGTCCAGTGTGTGTCCTGTGGCCTTTAAAGTGAGGCTCTAAGGCTTCCATGACTGGTCTACTCAGAGGAAGGGCACTCTGCCGCCATTGCGCCTGTTCCTCCCAGGGCACTGAGGTGACCTACAGGTCACCAGGTCAACAGGAGAATGCTCTAGAGCCAGACCATTTCCGATTGCCGTGGTTCTCTAACTCTGGGATGGTGGGAAGGGTGAGGGCAGGGCGGGGCGGAGACGTGGGCTGGCTTCTTGCCTGAAGGCCCCGCCGGAGCCGTAGTACCGCTCGAGGCTGTTGGGCACACACACGTGCTCTGGGTTGAAGCTGCCTCCGCACAGATCACAGAGCCGGGAGTCTGGGTTAGACCCAGGGACGCAGCTGTGTTTGAAGAATTCATCTGCGAGGAAGGATAATCCGAGTTAGCGCATCCCTGACAGCAGGAAAGCCGGGACCTTCCCACAGGTGGCCTAAGTAACGCAAGACGTAGCCAGTCACCACTGAGAGAGAGCGCAAAGCCGGTGCGGCGGGGCGTGCCTATAGTGAGAGCCGGCTTCAAAATAAGGAATTTTTAAAAATAGGGCTGGGGGTATAGCTTGGAGGTAGAAGGCCCCTGGGTTCTATCCCCAGGACTGCAAAATAAATAAGTAATAATAAAGGTTGGGGATGTAGCTCAGTGAACTCCTGGGTTTACTTCCCAGTATCACAGAAAGAGAGGGAGGGAGAGAAGAGAAGGGTAGGGAAAGAGAGGCAGAAAAAAGAGGATGGATGTGTACCTAAGAGGATACACTTGGTAGTTATTGACACCAGGTAGAGTGTTATAGTGTGTGTGTGTGTGTGTGTGTGTGTGTGTGTGTGTGTGTGTTGCTGGGGAGTAAATCCAGAGGCACTATACCTCTGAGCTGCACCCCCAGATGGATTTTATTTTGAAACCTAAGTTGCTGAGGCTGGCCTCGAACTCGCGATCCTACCGTCTCAGCCTCCCAAGTGCTGGGATTACTGGTGTGTAGCAGCCAGCATCTGTCCAGCACCAGCCGAGTACCTGGCTTTGTGTGTGCAGCCGTCCTTTTTGTACACCCAAGGCTCCCGGGTACACAGGGGCCTGGGGGTTGGGTTTAGATTGGGGGACCCTTGCTTCAAGCAGCTGAGGTATGTCTTACGCTCTGGGGAAAGGGGCTCTTGCAGGACAGGAGAAAAACCAAGCCAAAGCGTTTTCAGGGAAGACAGGAGACTGTTCCAAGGCGTCTTGAGGAAATGGTACTGCGGGGTCTGGAGGAAGGGGCTGGGCGCATCCTTCCGGTAGGACGACACGGAGGTCCTTAGTGGTCACCAGCAGAATTCTCCCCGTGGATACTCAGACAAGCCAGTTGGCAGGAGGGAGGGGGGACTGGAAGCACTTTCAAGATGGCGGCCGGGTAGCGACGGGAAGGGAACCGATGCAGGAGCCAGAGTTGCTGGGAGACGGGGAAGAGTTCTAAAGGTGGAAGGAAGCCGGGCATGGCGGTGCACACCCATCAAACCAGCACGAGGGAGGCTAAGATAGGAGGAGCGCAGGCTCGAGGCCAACCTCGGTAACTTAGTGAGACCCTGTTTAAAAATAAGAAATAAAAAGGCCTGGGGGTAGCCGGGCGTGGTGGCGCACGCTTGTCATCCCAGTACATGGGAGGCTGAGACAGGAGGATCGCGGTTCCTGGCCAGCCTCCACTACTTAGTGAGGCCCTCTGCAACTTAGTGAGAGCCGGTTTCAAAATAAAGAATAAAAAATAGGGCTGGGGGTGTTGCTTGGAGGTAGAAAGCCCCTGGGTTCCATCCCCAGGCCCGAATATAAAAGGGGGCTAGGGGTGTTGCTCAGAGGTAGGAAGGAAGGAAGGAAGGAAGGAAGGAAGGAAGGAAGGAAGGAAGGAGGAAGGGAAAGGAAAGGAAATGAGGGAGAGAGAGAGGAGGGACGGAGGGAGGGAGGTGGAAGACACTGGGTATGTTTACGTGTTGTAATTGTTGGCTAGAGCAGAAAAAAAGAAACAAATGTGGGTATGAGGGGAGCCGGGGTGACCCCCAAGCGCAGGGACAGAGCTTGGCTGGTGGAAGGGGCATCGAGGCCAGAGCTTGGCAGTGACACACTGTGGGCACCTTGCTGACAGCTTCGACTGTCTCCCTGAGGTGCAGGCTGGGTCATCGCTGAGAAAGACTGGCCGCTGGGTGTGGGTTTGAGGTGTGGGGGCAATCAGGACTTTTGGGGGGGGCAGAGAAAGAGTGGGGGCCCGTGAGTGCTAATAACCACTTCTCCCTGGGACATTCTCCAAGATGCTCAGCCACCCAGGTACAGGGAGTGAGCCAAGCTGCAGGGCTTCTGAGGGGCGGGGATTTGTCAGATAGGTGGGAAAAGGGAAGACAGAGGCCTGTGAGGTCCCAGCAAGTTCCACCGAAATAACTATTGTTTAATCCCAGTACCTGGGAGGCTGAGACAGGAGGACTGCAGGTTTGTGGTCAGCCTCAACCAATTAGTGAGGCCCTCAGCAACTTAGTGAGACCCTGTTTCAAACTAAAAAATAAAAGAGGGCTGGGGGTGTCGCTTACAGGTAGAACATCCCTGGGTTCAATGTCCAGTCTTACAAAATAAAGAAAATAAAATGCCAAACGTGAGAATCGAAGGGAGATGGGAAGGAATGTCAAATATCCAGCACTCAAGGTTCTTACTGGTGGTAGATGTTCAATTTAAAAAGTGACAATTTAGCCGGACGTGGTGGCACACGCTTGTAATCCCAACATTTGGGAGGCTGAGACAGGAGGATCGCAGTTAGAGGCCAGCCTGAGCTACTTGGTGAGCCCTTTGTAACTCAGTGAGACTCTGTTTTAAAATAAAGAATAAAAAATAGGACGCCGGGCATGGTGGCGCACGCTTGTCATCCCCGTGCTTGGGAGGCGGAGACAGGAGGATGGCGCAGGTTCGAAGCCAGCCGCGCTGGCGTAAGAGACCCTGTTTCAAAAATATAAAAATAGGTCTGGGAGTGTAGCCCGGGGGTAGAAGGGCTTCCAGGAACCCCAGTACCACCAAAAAAAAAAAAAAAATAGGGCTGGGGTGTGGCTCGGAGGTAGAAATGCCCCTGGGTTCCATCCCTAGTACCGCAAAAATATGAATAAATAAAAAAATTTAAAAATAGCCAATTTGGTTTAAGTGTGAAAATCGTACACGCACACACACTTGCTTTGCCTAATGGATGGAGCTCTCCCTTCTCTCTCCTCTCCCCAGGCACAGACCCTGGGAAGCAAGGCCACACCTCTGGAACATACTCACCAAATCTGCAGGACCCAGTCTGGTTGTAGATTAAACCCATGGGGATGTCCCAGCCTGCAGACGTGCCCATGGCGGGGTGGCAGGACTTCTTCCCTCTCAGTGTGTTCCAGTTGATGTTGGGATCTGACTTCTTAACCACGGCCACCACATAGGAACCTTGCAATGGAGAGGCCGGCATTCAATGTCTGCTCTTTTTTTTTTTGGGGGGGGGGGCTGAAGGGAGAGGTGACCGCCCGCCTTCGCAGGCCAGAGCGTGCCTCTGGGCAGGGCAGGTGAGCCGGGCGCTTTCTGCTTCTGTCCCGTCCCCTCCTGTGCTTTCTGGCAGCTCTGCCCTCAGTGCAAGGCAGGAGTTGATGCTGGGAGGGTGGGAGAGACACAGGGTCTTCTGCTGTTCCCTTTACCATCATCTGCTAGGAACGGAGTCTGGAAATGTGAGTCTGTTCTGCCCAGCTCTCCCTTCTCCACCTCAGCAGATTAGAGGCTATTACAGAAATCACAGGGCCAATAGCTGTTGGGCTTCTGGCCCCCATCCCTGGATCACAGCCACAGGGCCTGTCTCGAAGTCACTGTATTTAGAAAGGCCTTGGCCATGGTGGCCTTCACCGGGAGCTGGCTCCATTTCATTCTGGGTGGGAGTCATTATGGGAGCCTCGTATCTACTTCCCACTAGCATCAAATTCCCTGCATTCAATACCTTCCTGCTTAAAACTGTGCTGCGTTTCTTCACCGACTGCTGGCGGGTGCACTCTGCCTGTCCTTTCCAGCAAAGAGCAGGGCCTCCTCAGAGAAGACTCAAGGTTTCTGAGCAAGCTTGCTCTATCAGGGAGTAGACAACAACAGTAGTGTGTGTGTGTGTGTGTGTGTGTGTGTGTGTGTGTGTGTGTGTGTGTCTCCCTTAAGTTTCATGTGCTCGAAGGTGGGGCTTTGGGGAAGTAACTGGGTCATGACAGCTCTGACCTCATCACTGAATTAACCCATCTATGTCTGAATGCACTGGGAGGCGGGACCCAGCTGGACAAAGCCGGGCACCGGGGATGCACCCTAGGAAGGCTTATCTTTGCCATGGCCCCTTCTCTCTCTGTCTCTCTCTTTCTCTCTGTCTCCCCCCTCCTCCCTTTCCCTCTCCTCCACCATGCCTCTCTGCCTTGATGCTCTGCTTCACCCCAGGCCCAGTGCAATGGAGCTGGCTCACCATGAACTGAACCCTGAAACCATGAGCCAAGGTAAACATTTTCCTCTGCTATGTTGTCCTCATCAAGTATTTTGGTCACAGCAACAAACTGCTGGCACACACATACATAATTACTCATATGATGCACACTTCTAATATTTCTATTAAATATATGTGTTTAGAAATGGACTACAGATGAGCTGGGCATGGTTAGGCATGCTTGTAAGCCCAGTACTTGGGAGGCTGAGACAGGAGGATCACAGGTTCACGGCCAGCCTCAGCTACTTAGTGAGGCCCTCTGCAACTTAGGGAGTCCCTGTTTTAAAATTAGAAAGTAAAGTAAGAGCTGAGAATGGTGGTGCACGCTTGTAATCCAGCATTTGGGAGGCTGAGACCGGAGAGATCATAGTTTGCAGACAGCCTCAGCTACTTAGTGAGGCCCTTTGCAACTCAGTGAAACTCTGTTTCTAAATAAAGAATACAAAATAGGATATATCTCAGAGGTAGAATGCCCTTGGGTTCGATCCTAATTCCACACACACAATAAAGGATTACAGTATATTTGTCATGGTGGGTGCCAAGATGCAATTTCAATACCCATGTTCAGAGCTCTCTGAAAATGTATTGTAGAGCTGCTGCTGCTAGCCTCTGTCTGCCACTCTCCCAGGTAACAAGAATATCTTGAACTCCCACATCTTCCTGTAGCAGAGACCTTGCTAATAAGTATCATGATTAGGTCCTGAGCCACACAGACACATACCACTGCTCCCTGACATGTCTACATGCATGCACCCACATACAGTTGCACACAAGACTCTACTATTTCAATAGAATTTTGCTAGGCATTATTTTCAGCAAGTTGCTCTGTTCTTCAATAATATGTAGTGCATAGCTTTTTAATTCAAAAGAAACAAACATACCGATTTCATTCTGTTACTGGTTGAATCTAGGTTGTGTCCTATGACAAGTATCATATGTTAAAATCTCCCCAGTGGTGGACTTTTATTTACTTATTTTTGTGGTATTGGGGATTGAATGCAGGGACTTTCTACCTCCAGGCTATATCCCCAGGCCTATTTTATTTTTTATTTTGAAACACGGTCTTGCTAAGTTGCTGTGCGACTTGCTGAGGTTGGCCTTGAACCTCTGATCCTATCCACCACGCCCAGCTCCCTGGTGGGCATTCATATTGTGACTCATTTCCCCCTCTCACAGGCCACTTATTTATAATCCCTCTGTCCATGTGGGATTGGAATGTCTGACTCTGAAATGCCCCCCTAAGTATTTCTGTTGAAGTTCAAAAGAAAAAAAAAAGAGCTTTGGTAACTCCTTTCTTAATATTAAGTTTTTTATTTTCTAGGGTTACAATATTATTTTCTAATAACATTTTAATCTCTTTTCATGCCTGCACTATCTTACACACACACACACACACACACACACACACTCTCTCTCTCTCTCTCTCTCTCTCTCTCTCTCTCTCTCTCTCTTTCTTATGTTTATTGCAGTCTTTGGTAGGAACTATCACTCTTGACTTAATCCCAATTCTAACGGAAATCATCATGCTTTATTCAGGGACTCCTACCCAGCACTGTGTAAGTGCTTGTGCTGGTGGAGCGAGTCCTGAACCACAGACAGAAACTGGAAAGGTGAACCCAGTGTTACTGGCTCCCACTCACCTCTTAAGGGTGTGTTCACACATCTCGACCCAAGCTGCTTACCATACTGGTTAGGCTCTAAATTTTAAAAAAAAACAGAAGCAATCAAGGTACATGGCATTAAACTCTCAGAGTTCTCTACCCAAACCTTCTTGATCATAAGCAGCAAGAATAAAAGGAGAAGCATTAACTGTAATTAATGGCTTAGATCTAGAATGTTCCCCGAGACCTCTTGGGAGTAGGCAGCCATACTGGAGGTGGGGCTTGGTTGCCGAGGAGGGGCCCTGGGGATGCGGCCTTGGGGGTTACACGTGGTCCCTCCGCCCCTGCTCTCTCCCTCTCTGACATATGAGAGCAGAGCTGTGCTCTCCCGCTGTCATGCCTTGAGCTCCACAGACCTGACCTAACATGGCCTGAACCCCTGAGTGTTCAGAACTATGTTCAAATAAACCTTCCTTCCTCTGAGTTGTGTGGCCTGTTGTTTAGGACTACAGCAGTGAGATGCTGACTGAGACGCTACCTAAGCCGTCGGTCACTGGCTGCCAGCGAGCTGAGGTTCTGCAGGCCCCTTCAACACCTCTCCCTCTGCCCTTTCCCATCTAAAAGTTAGGTTCCACACCAGCATTGATAATTCCATTCTCAGGCAGATGCAAAAGAAAGAAAATAAGATGCCTACTGAAGGGAAAGAGGGGTGAGATAGCCGCAGATCTT
Organism: Muscardinus avellanarius; assembly: GCF_963383645.1. Lineage (NCBI taxonomy): Eukaryota > Metazoa > Chordata > Mammalia > Rodentia > Gliridae > Muscardinus > Muscardinus avellanarius. The sequence continues at coordinate 136,654,531 of NC_137790.1, forward strand.
GGCCAGGTTCGTCTGCAGTAACTGTGCGGTCCCCTCGGCATCTTGTCCTGAATTAGTGGGCAGCTCTAACACAGCCATCGGCAAGCATTGCGCTCTCTCAGTAACAAGAGTATTATTTTGAGACTTTTCTGCCCAACTCCTGCTTCTGTATCTTCACTGTTGTTGTTTTTGGTTTTTTTTTTGGGGGGGGGGAGAACTGGAAATTGAAACCAGGAGCATTCTACTTCCATGCTATACCCCCAGCCCTATTTTATTTTATTTTATTTTTTGTTTTGAAACAGAGTCTCTCTAGGATGCTGCGAGTCTCGCTAAATTACTGAGACTGTCCTTGACCCTGTGATCCTCCTGCCTCAGCCTCCCAAGTCCTGGGATTACTGGGACTCCAGGCATGTGCCACCATGCCCAGCTTCTTCACTGGTTTTGACTCTAGGGAGGGGTATTTTATCAACTAGTTCCCTAACACCTCAACAATAGTTACTAGTATCCTGTTCCACACGACGTTATTTCTTCCCCTTTCTACGTCCAGGCCCTCCCCCCACTTACCATAGTTCTCCCCCAGGACAGGCACCAGGCCACACTGGCCCGCAATGTAGACAAATCCTGCATCCAGGGTCATGGCATCAGCGTCTCCTTTCTGAAGTTGAGAAAGCCATCAGTGGTGGGACAGTGACTGTCTCCCGTCCCGCTGGCCCTCCGAGGCTCCCATCACGCTGACTCCACCTCACTCGCCCTTGATGGGCCAGACCTCAGATCACCCGAGTCCTCTACCACGTACACGTGGGCTTCAGAAGACAGGACCCGCCTTGGTGCTGTTGGCCCAGGAGTGGATGCCCGGCCCAGGCCACACTCGGACATCTCTGTGTGCCCCCAGGGGGCTCAGGCCACACTCGGACATCTCTGTGTGCCCCCAGGGGGCCCAGGCCACACTCGGACATCTCTGTGTGCCCCCAGGGGGCTCAGGCCACACTCGGACATCTCTGTGTGCCCCCAGGGGGCCCAGGCCACACTCGGACATCTCTGTGTGCCCCCAGGGGGCCCAGGCCACACTCGGACATCTCTGTGTGCCCCCAGGAGGCCCAGGCCACACTCGGACATCTCTGTGTGCCCCCAGGGGGCCCAGGCTGAGTCCGGGACATGCCCTGACCACACCGTCTGTGTGACCAGGGTCAGATCCACAATCCACATGGCCAGGCTCAGGGACAGTATTGAATCTATTTTAGGGAGTATGTTCTCCTTCAAACAAGGGCATATATCCCATAACCCCCTTAGCACTCTGCTCAGAACCCAGGAATGACAAATGCTTTCAATAAAAACTATTTTATAAGCTGGGCGTGGTGGCGCGTGCTTGTAATCCCAGCATTTAGGAGGCTGAGACAGGAGAGTATGGATGTGCGACCAGCTACTTAGTGAGGTCCTTTGCGAACTCAGTGAGACCCTGTTTTAAAATAAAGAATAAAAAACGGGGCTGGGGGTCTAACTCAGAGATAGAATGCCCCTGGGTTCCATCCCTAGTACCGAAAAAAAAAAAATACACAAAAAACTATTAAATAACTCATTAATAATTAACTTACTTCAACTAATTTTCTAAATACAGAGGAAAATGTATAAATTGTTAGCCGGGCGTGGTGGCGCACACTTGTAATCCCTGCACTTGGGAGGCTGAGACGGGAGGATGGCGCAGGTTCGAAGCCAGCCTCAGCTACTTAGTGAGGCTCTCAGCAGCTTAGGGAGGCCCTGTTTCCAAATAAAGTATAAAATGGGTCTGGGAGTATAGCCCGGAGGTAGAAAGCCTCTGGGTTCCACCCCCAGTACCACCAAAAAAAATGTATAAATTGTTAATTATGTTCATATAATTATTTTTATTTTATTTATTTTTTAATTTTGTGGTACTGGGATAATTTGGTAGTAGCACCCAAATAGGGGCTTTCTACCTCTGGGCTATACTCCCAGACCTATTTTATTTTTTATTTAGAAACAGGGTCTCATCTAAGTTTCTGAGAGCCTTATTAAGTTGCTGATGCTGGCTTCAAACTTGCAATATTCCTGTCTCAGCCTCCCAAGTAATGGGATTACAAACATGCACCACCACATACCCAGCTTTCTATAATTATATTCTTCAAAATAAATATAAACAAATATATAAACACTGTTCTTTTTTTTTTCTTCAGGACTGAGGGTTGAAGCCAGAGGCATTCTACCTCTAAGCTATACACCTAGACTTATTTATTTGTTTGTTTGTTTTTGGTGGTACTGAGTATGGAACACAGGAGCCTTCTACCTTTGAGCTACACCGTCAGACCCATTTAATTTTTTATTTGTAAACAGGGTCTCATTAAGTTGCTGAAAGTCTTACTAAGCTTCTGAGGCTGGCCTCAAACCTGCAATCCTCCCATCTCAGCCTCCAAAATACTGGGATTGTAAACATGCACCACACTGCCTGGCTAACAGTGTTCACTTTTAACTTGTTAACTGCCCTTCTAGAAATCTAAAAAGTATACCAATCTCTTATATCAGCTTTTTTCTAAATACCAGTGATTACCTATGTGTTCTGTACAAATTCCAGTAACACAGGTATTATAATTTTTCTTTTTTTTATGGCACTGGGGATTAAACCCAGGGGCATTCTGCCTCCAAATTATACATACCTCCAGCCCTATTATATTTTTTATTTTTATTTTATTTTATTTTTTTGGTGGTATTGGGGGTGGAACCCAGAGGCTTTCTACCTCCAGGCTATACTCCCAGACCCATTTTTATATTTTATTTGGAAACAGGGTCTCACTAAGTTGCCAAGAGCCTCACTAAGTAGCTAAGGCTGGCTTCGAACCTGCGCGATCCTCCTGTCTCAGCCTCCCAAGCGCGGGGATTACAAGCGTGCGCCACCACGCCTGGCCTATATTCTTTATTTTAAAACAGGGTCTCACTGAATTGCAGAGAGCCCACGAGTAGCTGAGGCTGGCCTTGAACCTGTGATCCTCCTGCCTCAGCCTCCCATGTATTGGGATTACAAGCCTGAGCCATCACACCTGGTGATAAATTTCCTTTTCTGATAGATTAGTGAACTGAAGCAGGGAGAGGTTAAATAATTTGTGTAATATATGCTCACTAAGATTTAGTCTTAGGCACTGTAATTCCTGAAGTAACCAAATTATTCCAAAGCACACAACCCTAAACAGTACTTCTATCCCTGAAGTTGGTAAGAAATACCTCGAAGGCTTATCAAAAAGATTAATAAGGTAATGGCAAAACTCATTAGCATGCTTGGCACATAGGAGGTAACAGAAGAAATACTAGCTATCAGCCAGGCATGGTGGTGTACATCTGTAATCCCAGTACTCGGGAGGCTGAGACAGGAGGATCGCAGATTCAAGGACAGCCTCAGCTACTTAGCTAGATACTGTTTACAAATAAAAAATAAAATAAGACTGGAGTGTAGCTTGTAGGTAAAAATGTCTGTTGGTTCAATCCCCAGCACCACAAATAAATAAATGAATAAATAAATATATATATTTTAAAGAGAAATATTAGCTATCATTAATATCAAAGATATACTCAGAAATGTTGACAGTTAAAGATATAAAACTTTTCAATGCTACATTTTTTATAATAGCAAAGGGTTTGGAAATAGCCAAAAACACAAACATTTAGAAATTAGTTAAGTAAATCGAGGCAGAATTATGTGGTATAATATTATGCAGCTGTTAAATATATATATAGTTAGCCAGGCGTGGTGGCGCACACTTATAATCCCTGTGCTTGGGAGGCTAAGATAGGATCGCGCAGGTTCGAAGCCAGCCTCAGCTACTTAGTGAGGCTCTCAGCAGCTCAGTGAGACCCTGTTTCCAAATAAAGTATAAAATAGGTCTGGAAGTATAGCCCAGAGTTAGAAGAACCCCTGGGTTCCATCCCCAATATCACTAAAAAATAAAAAATATGTATATAGTTAAATATTTCATTATCTAAGCAAGTACGCCAACCGTGGCCCAAACATTAAATAATAATGATAAACCAGGCATGGTGGTACACACTTGTAATCCTAGTACTTGGGAGGCTGAAATGGGAGGATCACAGGTTCGTGACCAGCCTCAGCTACTTAGTGAAGCCCTCTGCAATTTAGTGAGAACCTGTTTTAAAATGAAGAATAAAAAATAGGGCTGGGGGTGTGGCTGGGAGGTAGAATGCCCTGAGTTCCATCCCCAGTACCACAAAAAAATAAACTATGGCTTGGAGTGTAGTTTAGAAGTAAAATACCTCTGGGTTCAATCTGCGGTACCACTAAAATAATAATAACAACAACAACAACAACAACAACAATATTGACTGATTCCTCTGCCAGGCACTATTCTGAGCATTCCAGTTGTAACCCTTACAGGTGAGGAATTCAAGATGCTGTATAATCAGCAAGACTCCTGTACAGCCATTCTAAGTTTGACAGTTTTACACACACACACACACACACACACACACACACACACACACACACACACATCTTGGGGGTCTGAGGATGGAACCCAGAGGCATTTGGCCTCCGAGCTACACCCCCTGCCCTAATTTTTATTCTTTATTTTGAAACAGGGTCTCACTGAGTTGTGAAGGGCCTCACTAGGTAGCCGAGGCTGTCCGCAAACCGCGATCCTCCGGTCTCGGCCTCCCGAATGCTGGGATGACAAGCGTGCGCCACCACGCCCGGCTTTATTTATATATTTTAACCTGATTATAAAAATATTAACTGCCTATAGAAGATTGGAAGGTTCATAATACAACATCATTCAGAAATTATGTGATGATTGAAAAAATAAATTGCGAGACGACCTCTGCGTGTTGAAGGGATGAGTTTTCTTAATTTTCTTTCTTCTCTCTTTTCTGTTTGTTTTAGCGGTACTGGGTATTCAAGCCAGGCGCATTCTACCTCTGAGCTATACCTCTGCTCTCTTAATTTCTTTACGTTGAAGCAGGGTCCCACTAGGTTGCTAAGAGTGTCACAACATTGCTCAGCCTGTCCTGGGACCTGCGGTCCTCCTCCCTCCGCCTCTGGGCAGCTGGTTTCCAGGTGTGGACCACTTTGAGCAGAGATTTTCTGAACAGTTTCATTTATCTGCCGCCAACAGTAGTATTTCTAGGACCCGGAAAAAAACATTAAGGACCGAAAAGGTGGCCCTGCCGGGTGCGCAGCGGTTGGGCAGGGCCCCCTCCGAGCTCCCCAACTCCAGAGTTGAGCCCCGAGGAGCCCTGGGCGGCTGTTTGAGGGGCTCCTGGGGAGGGCCCAGCGCACAGCATCTGCACGGCAGAGCCGAGCTGTGGCGGGTGCTCCTACCGTGATGGCGGCAATGCAGTCCTCAGTGGTCTCCTCCACAACGCACGTCAAAATCCCGCCGCTCACCACTCTCCACAGTTCACACTTGGCCTTCTCGTGCTCACCCACCGTGCACCACCGCAGCTTCTCGGGGTGTTCTGTACCTGGGGTGGGTGGAGGAGAGCCAGGGAGGCAAAAGGGAGCCCAGGAGGCAGCAGAGTGGCTGCCTGACGGGCCCTTGCTGGCGGCCGCAAAGGGGGCTGACCCATTCCTCCTACACTGCTAATTCCTGCCCACCTCCCTCCAGGAGAAGCGGAACCCAAGCCAAGGCCTTCTAGAGTTTCCCTTCCAGAACTGGGTTCCCCATCCTGGGAGCAGGCCCCAGCGGCTCATCCCCAAGTCCTGTTCTGGGTGGACACTGGCTGGCTGGCTTTGCTCCCCGCCCTGCCCACGTCCCACATGGTGGCTGTCTGTGGTGTCTGCTCAGTAAATTTTTGTGTGTGTGCGGCAATATTGGGAGTGGAACCCGGAGGCATTCTACCTCCAAGCTACACTCCCAGCCCTCTTTTTCAGTCTTTTATTTTTGGAAACAGGGTCTCACTGAGTTACAAGGGGCCTAAGTAGCTGAACAATCCTCCTGTCTCAGCCTCCCGAATGCTGGTATTACGAACGAACGTGCGCCACCACGCCCGGCCCACTCAGTAACTACTGACTGACTCAAAGGAGGGGGGAGATAGAGAAGGAGAAAGGAGGTGCGGAGATCCGGGAGAAGTCAGGAGCTGGACTCAGAAGCCCTGGCATTCCTGCTGGGCCCCGGTGGAGTAGCAGCGTGTTCTCACTTTAAGACTGAAAGGCTGGCGATGGAAAGCTCCGGGCCCCAAGGACACGGGCCTGCAGTGTTGAAAGGCAGCTGTGTAACCCCAGCAGGGGATGAATCCACCGGGATGGATTTATCAGGGTGGCCTGGGCTGGAGGGACGTGGCTGGCTGGGCCTTGGGACTGTATATCCACCTTCCTCCCATTCCCTCTCTTGCTTCCGGCCTCCATGATGGGAGAACGGAGACTGCACTCTCCCTCTCTCCACTCCCTGCCGCCATGTCCTGAGATCCGCAGTCCCCGGCCTCACGTGGACTGAATCCCGAAACCGTGAGCAAATAAATCATCCTTCCTCTAAGTTACGAGCCCAGCCTTGGGGTTAGAGCAGCGAGGTGGTGACTAATAACTAAGACGGATGGGCTGTTGGCCCTGTCAAACACGCCTGTCACCGGGCCGACAGCCCGGTTAGGAAAGTCGACGGGACCGTTATCATTTCTGCTTGACTATAATAAGGGCTTCAAAGCAGCCCCCCCTTTTTTGGTACTGGGGATTGAGCCCAGAGGCAATCTACCCCCAGACCTTTTTTATTTTGCTTTTGAAACAAGGTCTCGCTAGTTTGCTGAGATCTTCCTATCTCAGCTTCCCAAGTACTGGGACTGCAGGCGTGGGCCACCATGCCCGGCTTCAAACCCCTTTTGTAGTCACAGACTTCAGGCCCTTCTCTGAGCAGAGCAGAAAATCCCCTCCTCAGCCCAGTTCAATTGATAGTTCCCTGGGCGCTGTAGGTCAGCAGGGTCAGGCGAGGCCTGCAGCACCCAGAGACCCGCAACTCATGGTCCCTCCTGTCACCCCGGCCAGGCACTGTCCAAGACCTTACATACCTCTCTTTAAATACTGAATGGCAGAAAGATACTCATATCCCAGGAACAACTTGGCGTCCATCTTAGGAGGGACCTTTAAAAACCCACGGGCGGCATCGGTAAACAGCAGGTCTTTCCCGTGGGGGGAGCCAAAGAGCTGGAATCCTGATGACTTGACTGCTCCAAATTTTTCCTGTTCAAAGGATAAATAAATAAATAAGCCAGGTGTGGTGGTGCATTCTTATAATCCCAGTACTTGGGAGGCTGACATGGAGAATCATGGGTTCATGGCCAGCCTCAGCAATTTAGTGAGACTCTGTCTCAAAATGAAAAATAAAAAGGGCTAGAAGTGTAAGCCGGGCGTGGTGGCGCACGCTTGTAATCCCCGCGCTTGGGAGGCGGAGACAGGAGGATCGCGCAGGTTCGAAGCCAGCCGCGCTGGCTTAGGAGACCCTGTTTCCAAAAATAAAAAAATAGGTCTGGGAGTGTAGCCCGGGTATAGAAGGGCTTCCAGGAACCCCAGTACCTCCAAAAAAAAGGAGGGCTAGAAGTGTAGCTCAGAGGTTAAAAAAAAAGGAAGGAAAGGAAGGGTAAAAGAGGGAGGCAGACCTTGAGTTACAGATAAAGACAAAACAAACCCCAAACCAGATAAGGAAAGCAGAGAGAAATATGCAGGAGACCCCTTAACACACCATCTACTTTCCAAGTTCCAGTTACCTCCAGTTAGCCACACTCAAAAACAGTAAATGGAAATTTCCCCAAATAGTCAGTTTAAAGTACTTTTAATGGGATATAGTGTTGTGTTCTCTTTTGTTACTAGCTGTGAGGTCTGGCTGAAGGCAAATGCTGTAGGAAGAGGCCCCCGAGGACTAGGCGCAGGGCCAAGTCCACAAGCTGCTCCAAGAGCCATGGCCACACGCAAACCCGTGTGTTCTCCTAGGCACGTGCATTCTTGATTAAGTTTAGGATTAGCTGAAAAATATTTAAGTGTTGTTAGTTTTTCTTTGACTCACACGCCATCCAATCCTTTGTCCTAGATACCCCGGCTTGCTCTTCCACGTTTTATGATACATAAGTGCCCATTACCCTGAATAAAGTTGTCAGTGGCCTTCCACAACTGTCCGCATCCTTTCAGAAGAAGACTCTCCAAGTCCCGGAGAGAAAATCTCCAACTATCAGCTAGTATTGTTAATCTCTTACTGGGCCTGATTTATAAGTTAAACTTTATCATAGGTTTACATAGAGAAAAACAGTCTGGGCGCTCCCCAACTTAGGATGGTTTGACTTAAGAAGTTTTGCCATGACAATGGGTTTAGCCAGATATAACCCATCATAAGTTGAGAAGTACAAGGTGTGGTGTCGCATGTACTTGGGAGACTGAGACAGGAGGATCTCAGGTTCAAAGCTAGCATCAATAACTTAGTGAGGCCCTTAGCAACTCAGCAAGACCCTGTTTCCAATTTTTAAAAAATAGAGCTGGGGTGTAACTTGGAGGGAGAATGCTCCTGAGTTCAATTGCAGCACCACAAACGGTGATGATGCTGATGCTGATGCTGATGGTGATAATAATGGGGCTGATGGTGGTGGTGATGATGATGTTGATGATGGTGGTGGTGGTGATGATGGTGATGGTGATGGTGGTGATGGTGATGGTGATAGTGGTGATGGTGATGGTGGTGATGGTAATGATGGTGGTGATGGTGATGGTGGTGATGGTGGTGGTGGTGGTGGTGGTGGTGATGTTGATGGTAATGGTTATAGTGGTAATGGTGATGATGGTGATGGTGGTGATGGTGATGGTGGTGATGGTGATGGTGATAATGGTGATGATGATGGTGATGGTGGTAATGGTGATGGTGGTAATGGTGATGGTAGTGATGGTGATGATAATGGTGATGGTGGTAATGGTGATGGTGGTGATGGTGATGATAATGATGATGATGTTGATGATGGTGATAGTGATGATGGTGATGGTGGTAGTGGTGATGGTGATGATGATGGTGGTGATGGGATGGTGGTAATGATGATGGTGATGATAATGGTGATGATGGTGGTGATGGTAATGATGGTGGTGGTGATGGTGGTGATGGTGATGGTGGTAATGGTGATGGTGATGGTGGTGATGGTGGTGGTGGTGATGGTGATGATGGTGATAGTGATGACGGTGATGGTCCTTGAACAGCCCTCAGGTGGGCATAGGAGGAGGAACCAGGTGTGTCTGTGCCGTCACCCCCAGGTGGACTCACATGGCCCCGGGGACCTGCACGGTGTGCTTGTAGAGAGTGGGGCAATGCCCGGGATGGTGTATCTGGGAAGATTCTGGGCCCTGGGGCCTAAGCTGTGTGCCCCAAAGAAGCTGTCAGGGGTCACTGGGGCTGACATTTCCTGCAGAGTAGTGGTGATGGTGATGATGATGATGATGATGATGGTGGTGGTGATGGTGATAATGGGATGGTAGTAATGATGATGGTGATGATAATGGTGATGATGGTGGTGATGGTAATGATGGTGGTGGTGATGGTAGTGATGGTGATGGTGGTAGTGGTGATGGTGATGATGAGATGGTGGTGATGATGATGATGGTGATGATGGTGATGATGGTGGTGGTGGTGATGATGGGATGGTGGTAATGGTGATGGTGATGATAATGGTGATGATGGTGGTGATGGTAATGATGGTGGTGGTGATGGTAGTGATGATGATGGTGACGGTGATGATAAAAGTTGAGAAGTACCTGTGTAGGGTTGGTACTACCCATGGTTACAGGCATTCCCTGGGGGAGGGGGTTGGAATGTATCCCAAGCTAAGAGGGGACACAGCGAGTCCCTGATTGTTGGACAGTGGCTGGGGCCAATATCATCCAGTGGCTCCTGTGTCCTCAGGAATCTCCTGGAAATGTGCTGCCTTGTGTGGCCTCAGCGATGATACCAGGGGCTGCCCTAGCTCCGTACAGAGAGGATGCGGTGGCCTCTTTCAGGCAGCTGTCCCTCTCCAGTGTGGGCCTTGATCCCACCGTCATGGCAGTTTTCATCCCTTGGTGGCCGATGAGCCCACGCATGTTGTCCTGGGGCTGCAGGTCAGCTTTCCTCCCACCCCAGCTCTGTAGTCATTCATCAAATAGTCCTCCTCTCTCGCTTCCAAAAAACAAAGGGCCCTTTGCTCAGGACGCCAGCTGGCTGGCCCAAAGCCATCCTTAATTATAGCTTCTGGGAGCACCAGCCCACCAGCTCTCTCAAATGACTCTCTGTCCACATTTGCAGTGGCTCTGCAGGAAGTGTCAGCCCCAGTGACCCCTGACAGCTTCTTTGGGGCACACAGCTTAGGCCCCAGGGCCCAGAATCTTCCCAGATACACCGTCCCGGGCATTGCCCCGCTCTCCGTGCAGGTCCCCGGGGCCATGTGAGTCCACCTGGGGGTGACAGCACAGACACACCTGGTTCCTCCTCCTACGCCCACCTGAGGGCTGTTCAAGGGCCAATCTCTCTCTCTCTAATCTCTGAATCCCCCAGTGCTGAGCGGAAAGCGTTGGTAGAGATGGAACAGGGAGATAAAGGGAGGCTGGCTGGGGCGGGGGGGGGGGGGGATGCCACCCACACAGGACACAGAGAAAGAGCTCAGGCCCTAGGGGCCTGCTGCGAGGGGAGACTGGAGGGTAGGACAGGCCGTGGGTGGCAGGGAGCACACTGCTGCACCCCAGGCCTGCTGAGAGCTGAAAAGACTAAGGCGGAGCCCCCGAGCCTGCGGTGGGTCGAGGGTGCTGTGGACTCTGCTCTCTGCAGTAAACACACACCAGCGCCCTGTCACCCAAAGGGCCACGTGTCACCCACAACCCCACTGTGTCTGGAACGCAGAGGACTTCTAGAGCAGCCCGAAGGCGGGAGGAAAAGCCGGGACCGCAGACAGGGCTCTCCCCGCGTGGGGCTGAGGTGCCGGTGGCGGTGGGGGTTAGGGGTACCTGCGCCTGGCTGAGAAGCTCCCAGATCAGGTCCTCCTTGCCGTTGACGCTCCGAGCCACAACGGCATGCGAAGGGACCCGGGCCAGGTAGCAGTGCTCGTACTCGTCCACTGGCCGGCGGGTGTTGTCTGTGCAGAGCAGCTCATACTGGTCCCTGTCGGCCTTCTGGGGCAGGTGCTCTGGGGAGAGAAAGCCCAGGGAGCCTGGGTAAGCTGCGGTGCCCACTGGACCTCCAGGTGTGGCTCAAAGGGGGCTGAGAGAGGACCTTTCCAAACAGATGTGATGCAGCTGTGGGCTGGAGGAGCGGGCAGGGCGGTAACTGGTTCACCATCCTGCTGTGGGGAGACACGGGGCCCCTACTACAGAAGTCCCGCTCCTCTGTGGTCCTGCTAGGAGGAATGGTGACAGCAAATGAGTACTGAGCATTCATGACCCACCGACGGTGGTGCTGGGGACTGTCCCTGCTTGGTCTCATTGCATCCTCACAGCAGCTAGGGAGCCCAAGAAGATAACGATCCCAGCCAGGCCTGGTGGCACACACTGCAATCCCGGTACTTGGTGGGGGGCTGAGACGGGAGGGCTGCAGGTTCAAGGCCAACCTCAGCAACTTAGTGAGACACTGTTTCAAAATAAAATAAAATAGGACTGGAGTTATATAGTTCAGAGGTAGAAGGCCCCGGGCTTAATCCTTAGGACCACAACTAATAACACCAACAAAACAACAACAATAATAATATTAGTAATAATAAGATTATCCCATTATAAATGAGAGGAAACAGAATCAGAGTTTTAAGGCAACTTAAAATCTCAACAAAACCAAGCATGCTGGTGCACTCTTAGAATCCCAATGCTTGGGAGACTGAGACAGGAGGATCACAGGTTCTAGGCCAGCCTGGGCAACTTAGCCTGATCCTGTACTTAGGCTGAGACAGGAGGATCACAGATTCAAGGCCAACCTCAGCAATGTACCGAGACCATCAGTAACTTAGCAAAACCCTGTTTTAAAATAAAAACTGGAGCTAGGCATGGTGGTGCACACTTGTAATTCCAGCATTTGAGAGGCTTAGACAGGAGAATCCGGGTTTGCGGCCAGCCTCAGCTACATAGTGAGGCCCTCCACAGCTTAGTGAGATCCTGTTTCAAAATAAAGACTAAAATTGGGCTGGGGATGTAACTCAGAGGAAATATGCCCCTGGGTTTAATCTTCAGTACTGCAAATATAAATAAATAAATAAATAAATAAATAAATAAATAAATAAATAAATAATAAAAACTGGAAAAAAAAGTAGGGGATGCTGGGAGTGCAGCTCTGAGGTAGAATGCCCCTGGGTTCGATCACCAGTACCAAAAATAAAATATAATAGAATAAAAATAAAATAGGGCCGGGAATATGGTTCAAAGGTAGAACACCTTTGGGCTCAGTCCCAGGACCACAAAAAAATTTTTTTTCAAATGATTTAATGATGTTAAACTTAAAAGAATCAATATGACCTAATGATTTCAAAAAGATATCACATATTCACTCAGTCACCCAAGGGCCCAGAGGAGGTTGCAGCAAACCCCGGCTCACTCCTAACACTCACCTGTACCCTACGCCCGCCCTATAGTCTCTCCCCAAATTCTCCAAAGAAGGTGGTAAAGGATAACTGGGTCTGTAACCTGGGAGGCTGAGACAGGAGGACCACAAGTTAGAGGCCAGCCTCAGCCACTTAGTGAGACCCTGTTTCAAAAGAAAAAATAAAAAGATCTGGGAGTATAGGTGAGAGGTTGAATGTCCCTGGGTTCAATCCCAGCCACGCACACACGCACAAAGACACATGCACACACGGTAATAAGGAATCACGGAATAATAAACGACTTTGGCCAAAGGTAAACCCGGATGGTCTGGGACACCTGCGCCCCCATCAGTGAGGCTGTTTCAAGCTCTCTAGGGTGACCGCTGGCCGGGAAGTGCACAGAGCTGTGCCAACTTGAGCATCCAAGCAGGACATGAAGATAATGACTTGGAACAACTTGTTCCTGGGAAAGGAGACCGAGAGGTGACCCACTAATTAAAGTGGCTCATAATAAGGCACACATCAGTTGCCAACACGCTGACAAACCAAACTGTCACAAGGGGCCAGTGTGTTGCAGGTGGCTAAGTAAGAGATGGAGGGACTCGGGAATCTTCCTATCACGGGCTCACCCGAGGCCGTGAGGAGCCGAGGCCAGTACCACGTTGAGAACACCGGTCCTGCCCAGTGGCAGCGAGCACACACTGGGATTTAAACATTCTGAGTGGTGCGGTGTATTTTGCAGCTGACAGATATCTAATTGGCTATAAATCCCAGAATCTAAAACCTCAACATAGCCAGACATTACAAGGACCAATAGAAATTTAAATAGAATTAATTAAAAGAATGTGACTGGGAGCCAGAATGTAGCTCAGTGGCGAAGCATCTGCCTTGCAGGTGTGGCGCTCTGGGTTCGATCCCCAGTTCAAAAAAAAAAAAAAAAAAGAATGTGATTAAATTTGAAAGTGATAGTTTAGTGATTAAGAGAACCAATTATTAAAACACTTTTTTTTTTTTTTTGGTGGTACTGGAGATTGAACCCAGGGGCATTCTACCTCTGAGCTATGCTCCACCTCTATTTTATTTATTTATTTTTTAGTCCTGGGGTTGGAACCTAAGTGCATTCTACCTCCAAGCTATTTTTTATTCTTTATTTGGAAACAGGGTCTCACTGAGTTGCAAAGGGCTTCACTAAGTAGCTGAGGCTGTCTGTGACTGCCATTCTCCTGTCTCAGCCTCCCGAATGCTGAGGTTACAAGCGTGCGCCACCATGCCCAGCAACCCAGCTCTATTTTTATCTTTTGTTTTGAAACAGGGTCTCTCTAGGTTGCAGAGAGTCTCCCTATGTTGTTAAAGCTGTCCTTGAACCTGCAATCCTCCTGTCTCGGCCTCCCAAGTACTGAGTTTATGGGCGTGTGCCAACACAGCTGGCTTAAAACTTGTTTTCAGTGTCGAGGATGTAATCCCACGGTAGAATGCTTGCTTGGCACGCTCAACGCCCTGGGCTCCATCCCATGTGCCTCAGAACAAACGAATTAAAATCTTGCTTTGTTTTCTTAGTAAGCCCTGTTTAGCTGTTCAGAAAGTTTGTCTGCTGGACTTAGAGGGAGCTTCCTGCGATGGGCTGGGCAGGTGGGGAGAGGCTGGCACAGGCTCCCGACCAAGGAGATGCTCAGAGCCGTGTGGGCTGAGAAGAACAAGATACAAACCACAGAGATGCTTGTGCACAACCACGCCCGTGCCACTCAACACCGGGGTATCATTTTTATTTTTGTGGAACTGGGGATGGAACCCAGGGGCGTTCTACATCCGAGCTATAGCCTCAGCCCTAGTTTTTATTATTTACTTGGAAACATAGTCTCACTGAGTTGCAGAGGCCCTCACTAAGTAGCTGAGGCTGGCCTTGAACCTGTGATCGTCCTGCCTCAGCCTCCCAAACACTGGCATTACAAGCCTGCTCCACCACGCCTGGCTTGGGTATTGTTTTTAGATGTGAGGAGACTCTGGGTGATGAACAGTCCCTGGGCTTAGCCTGGGCCCCCAAGGTTCTGCATCCAGCACTTACCAAACACTGTCAGGTGCCTCACGAAACTCACGTCTCCTACACCATCCTCCAGACACCTAGGAACAGGAAAGCCGCTGTCAGGTGCTGAGCCTGGGCACGGGCGGGCCCAGCTCTCAGGCGGTCCCCTGAAGGTCTGCCGGGCGACCAGCCCTGGGCAGCTGGTGCCGGTAGTTGTTCAGGTACCAGTCCATCCTCACGGAGGCGGTGGCCCTCCTCAGACGAGCAGCCTTTGAACCCCACAGCACAGCTTAGCCCTGCAGCAGACGCGCCAGGCACCTCTGGGGACAGACGGAGGGCGCAAAACAAGGACCCTCGTCTTCCTCTTGGAGAGCAGCCCAAGTCAACAGGGGTTGCCTGTTTTTTTTTTTTTTTTTTAATAAAGGCTTAAAGTTTTTTACATGGATAATATAGGCACTGGATAGCCGTGGAGTTCAGCCAGTTTTGTGGGTTTTTTTTTTTTTTTTTTTTCAGTACTGGGGATGAACTCAGGGGCATTCTACCTCCAAGCTACACCCCAGCCCTAATTTTGGTCTCTTTATTTTTTATTTTTTATTTGATCTCTGAGCTACACCCCCTGCCCTATTTTTTTTTTGTTGTTGTTGTTGTTCTTTTTTATTTTGAAGCAGGGTCTCACTAAGTTGCAGAGGGCCTCGCTAAGTAGCTGAAGCTGTCCACGAACCGCGATCCTTCAGTCTCAGCCTCCCGAATGCTGGGATTACAAGCGTGTACCACCACGACTGGCGGTTTTTGTTTTGTTTTGTTTTTGCTTTGCTTTTGTAATACAGGGGATTGAACTCTGGAGCATTCTACCTCCGAGCTACACCCTCAACCCCCACCTTTTTTTTTTTTTTTTTTTGGAAACAGAGTCTTGCTAGGTTGCTGAGACTGGCCTCCAACCTGCAATCCTCCTATCTCAGACTCCCAAGTACTAGGATGGTGGTGTGTGCCACGCTTGCTGCGCTCTGGTTCCGATCAGTCGCCTGGATTGTGGAGTGGTCCCTGCAGGGGCTGAGCAAGGTGGAGAGAGGTGGGGGCAGGGACCCCGCTCTACAAAAGGATGTGAGCTGGGGGCCTGGCCCCCACCTGCCTGCGGAGCCCAGGCCTGTGTCTACAGATGCAGGGTCCCCAGAAGTGAGCCTGCTCCCTCAGCCCACAGTGAACCAGGAAAGAAATTCGGGTGCGCCCCAGGCTCTGGGGAGACAGGAGGGGCTTCCACGCCAAAGCTTGCTCCTCTAGAAGGTCAGGAGTGAGAGCTGGCGTGGGAGGCACTCGGCCCCTCCACTCCCGGTGACGTCTCCCCCACGCCAGGGCGGGGAGGAGCGGGGCCGCTCACTCACTTGAAGGCGCCTGAGTAGCCGAAGTAGGGTTCACGAGAGGAGCAGGAGCAGTGGTCTGCGCCTTTCCCCGCGCACAGCTGACACAGGCTTGGGTACAACTTCTTATCCGCACAGGGGACGCAGCTGCTGCTGAAGAACTGCCCGGCTGCTGGTTGACAGAAAGACACAGGTGCAGGGAGGTGGCCCTGCCCGAGAGCCCGCTGGCCTGCCCGCCCCGCCCAGGCCTGTCCTAAGGAAGGCGGGCGCTCGGCCGGCCAGATGCGGCCAGCGGATGGCCCGGGGTCCCTGTGTTTGGGCATCACACCCATGTGCAGCCCAGATCCTCCCCAGCTGGTCCCCTGCAGGATGTGACATCAAGAAACCAACCAGGCTGCGCCCCAGCCGCCAGCCTTTGTAACTCACAACATGGCGGCAGCTAAGGACTAGGCGGGACCCTGTGTGGTCAGCCAGTCCCGCTGCCCTTCTGCATCTCAGACACGGGCCCACCTGCACCTCCCATTCTATGTCCAGAGCCCTGGAGGCTCATGGGGAGCCCCCTGCCCAGAGAGAGTGGGAAGTCTTGCTGGCTATGGGAAGGGGCGTGCCAATGGCCGATGGCCAGCGCCTAACTGCCCAGGAGTACATGCAGTGACATCTGTCACCAAGGTAAACAGAATTCCCCAGGAAGGGCAAAGTAGGGCCAGAACGTGGTCCAGGCTGTAGCACTCCATCAGACCCCTCTCAGCCGCATGTCCCAGGCACAGTCACGGTCACCAATACCGCAGAGGTTGGTGGCACTCAAAAAGACACACTTTCAAGCCGTGCATGGTGGTGCACGCTTGTAATCCCAGTACTTGGGAGGCTGAGACAGGAGGATCATGGTTCGAGGACAGCCTCAGCTACTTAGCGAGGCCCTCTGCAACTCAGTGAGACGCTGTTTCAAAATAAAGAATAAAATATAGGGCTTGAGGTGTAGCTCTGAGGTACAATGCCCCTCGGTTCCATCCCCAGTACCGCAAAAATAAAATAAAATAGGGCTGGGGTGTAGCTTGGAGGTAGAATACCTCTGGGTTCCATCCCCCGTACCGCTAAATACATACATACATACATACATAAGTAAATAAATACATAAATAAATAAAATAGATCTGGGAGTGTAGCTCAGGTAGAATGCCCCTGGAGTCAATCTCCAGTGCCACCAAAAAAAAAAAAAAGACATATTTCAGAATATAGGATTTGATGTTTTTTGTTGTTGTTGTTGAAACAAGATGTCACTAATTTGAGGGTCTCATTACGTTGCTGAGGCTGTCTTCAAACCTGCAATCCTCCTGTCTCAGTCTCCCAAGTGCTGGGAGTACTGCATGCACAGCCATGCCTGGCTTTGGTCATTATCTCCCAGGGCTGAAGAGGCCTCCTGTGCTCGCCTGGGCTGGACAGAATCCCTGCGAAGCTTCCTGAGAAGCTGGGAGGAAGGTGACCTTTCACCCTGGGTCCCCTGTCAAACCAATGCTCTGGGAATCCCAGGACTGAGAACAGCCCCGAGAGTTAAAAGTACTGGGGCAGAGAAAACCCAGGCGCCGGCTCCCACCAAGGCCGAGACACACACGCTCGCACGGGGTGGCCCGCGCACTCCCGACCGGGGGCACCGCCCCTGCTGGCTCACCTGTGTCAGGGGAGCCAGCGGGGAGCAGCAGGCCCAGGGGGATGTTCCAGCCGGCAGCCCAGTCCAGGCCAGGGTGGCAGGACTTCTTGCCCCGGAGCTGGTTCAGCTGGAAGCCGCTCCCCTTCTTCACCAGGGCCACTGCGTAGAAGTAGGTCTGTGGGTCTGTGAGCAGAAGAGAGAGAGGAACCAAAGGCGAAGCCACATGGTCACAATTACTCTTCTGAGAGTGCGTGCTGAGGGGTTTTAGAGGGTCCTGAGACCTGCACTGTCCCCTGGCAAGCAGGGAGAAAGAAATTTAAAAAAAATTTTTTTTTAAGTAAACCGGGCATGGTGGTGCACACTTGTAATCCTAGTACTTGGGAGGCTGAGATGGAAGGATTGCAGGTTTGAGGCCAGCTTCAGCTACTTAGTGATGCCCTCTGCAACTTAGTGAGACTGCTTCAAAATAAAGAATAAAAAATAGGGCTGGGGGTGTAGCTCAGAGGTAGAATGCCCCTGGGTTCAGTCCCCAGTACAACTAAATTAATTAATTAATTAATTAATTAATAAGTCCTTAACTGACAAGAGAGAGAACTCTGGAGCTCCTCAAGGCGGTGACTGCTACAGCCCCCCCTGGCTCATTAAGTTAGACTCTGAGCTTTGACAGCGCTGCAGTCAGGAGAAGGCACTGTCTGAATTTTAAACCTGATCTTTCCATTTGTTTATTTGTTTTTACTTTGGAACGCTGGGAACCTCTGATCCTCCTGTCTCCACCTCCCAAGCACAGGGATTCCAGGTATGAGCCACTGCGTTGAGCTTCTCCCGGACTCTGGGGAGAGGCCGGCTCCTCTCTCCTGATGCAGGACAGCAGCGGCAGCCACATCTCCCAGGCAGCCACGCCCTCGCCAGGGAAACCACTGGCACTTTGTAGCGTAGGATACTGGCGAGCTGTGGTGCGTGACGATCAGGTATAGTGGATACACCATCGTCTTCAATACTTCCTTTCTTCCTTTCTTTTTGGTACTGATAATTGAACCCAGGGGCATTCTACCTCCAAGCTATACCCTCAGCCCATTTTTCTTTTCTTCTCTTTTCTTTCTTTTTTCTTTTGTGTGGTACTAGGGGTGGAACCCAGAGGCTTTCTACCTCCGGGCTGTACTCCCAGACCTATTTTATATTTTATTTGGAAACAGAGTCTCACTAAGTAGCCGAGGCTGGCTTCGAACCTGTGGGATCCTCCTATCTCAGCCTCCCAAGCGCAGGGATTACAAGTGTGCGCCACCATGCCCGGCTTTTTATTTTTCATTTTGAGATAGGGTCTTGCTGAGTTGCCAAGGGTCTTGCTAAATGGCTGAGGCTGGCCACAAACCTATGATCCTCCTGTCTCAGCCTCCCAAGAATCGGGATTACAGGCTTGCACCACTGTGCCTGGCTGACTTAAAATATTTTCTATTCGCAGTAGGTTTGCCAGGACCTAAGCCCCAGCATAAGTCATAAGCTGGGGGGCACGTGTAGACCTTTCTCTGCCTGTCCCTCTGGGCCAGTGGAGACAGGGACCTCGAAGGCCCAGCTGCAGGCGTGCGCGGGAGAGCTTCCGCTCCCAGACACTGCGACGTTGCTGCTTCTCCGCAGGGCTTTTCTTCCTTGTCCACTACAGCTCAACTGCAAAGGTGGGGGCGTGCAAGCCGGAGTCAGGTGGCAGTGGCTGCGTGCCACTCCAGTGGCACCAAGGGACAAGGACAGAAAGGAGGCGGAGTCCATTCACAGACCCCCCTAGAACCTCTCCTTCCAACAAACTCCATGCGTGGTGGCACCCGTGAAAGAAAGCATGGGATAGAGGCGATTTGATTTTCACTTGTCTGCAAAATGGGCCTCCCAAGCTGGGCATGGTGGTGCACACCTGTAGTTCTAGGACTTGGGAGGCTGAGATAGGGGATTGGCAGGTTTGAGGCCAGCCTCAGTGACTTAGTGAGACCTACAGTTACCTAGTGAGACTCTGTTTCCAAATAAAAAATAAAAAGGGCTGGGGGTGTAGCTTGGAGGTAGAATGCCCCTGGGATCAATGCCCAGTGCCAAAAAAAGTCCCATTGGTGCAGCCCCACTGGGGTGCAATGGGCTCTGGGCAGCACTCCGTCTTGGCCTGTGGATGCCCCCACAGCCTGCAGCACCCAAGGCAGCACCAGGGACAGCACCCTCAATCCAAAGAGCTCCAGTATAAAGCGGACAGAGTCCCCGCCTCCCACGGTGGCTGGGATGTCGCACCAGTCCTGGGCACCCAGGGAGAACACACCGTCTTTGGATCCATAAAACTCCGCCATAATGGGTTTCAGGTTGTAAGGGGCCAGGCCTGCCTTGGCCACCAAACTGCCATCAAGGGTCACGGCCTCTGCTTCGTTGGCCTGAAAGAGAGGAGATTGACTGTGAAGGGGGCTGTCACCTCTGAGAAAGACGATGGTCTAGCCATTGCCAGGGACGCTCATGCTGAGTCTTAGTGAGCTACAGTAGATGGTGGAATAACTAGGTGTGTGTGTGTGTGTGTGTGTGTGTGTGTGTGTGTATTATAAAAATGGGTCTGGGAGTGTAGCACGGAGGTAGAAGGGTTTCCAGGAACCCCAGTACCACATACATACATACATACATACATACACACACACACACACACACACACACACACACACACACACTATTCCCTTATCACAGACTTTTACATTATATTTTAACAGTTTTGCAACTCTCTCCTATGATATTTTCCTGTCTATTACTTTATTTGTTTGTGATACTGGAGATTGAACCCAGAAGCATTCTACCCCTGAGCTATACACCCAGTTCTTTTTTATTTTGTTTTGAAACAGGGTCTCGCTAGGTTGCTGAGAACCTCTCTACTTGCTAAGGCTGGCCTTGAACCTGCGACTTTTGTACCGCCACAGCCAGCTTTTTATTACTTTAAATGTCATGAGACCACAACCTTAGGCTCTTGTCCCCCGATTAATGATCGTAGGTATGTGAGAATGACATTCCTTGTAATATATTTATTTTTCACCAAACAAATTTATTCTTTAATAAATAATAGTAGCAAAATTGATCTTTATATACTTTCTAGGTATGCAAACATCTAAAAATATTGATATTTTTGTGTGTTGGCTACCTTCTATCCATCTCATATCTTGCTACATCACCAAGAAATTCTAAAAACAATGTTAGGTGGAACTCCTCCCCTCCTCCTCCTCCTCCTCCTCCTTTCCTCCTCCTCCCCTCCTCTTCCTCCTCCTCTTCCTCTTCCTCCTCCTCTTCCTTCTCCTCCTCCTCCTCTTCCTCCTCCTCCTCCTCTTCCTCCTCCTCCTCCTCCCCCTCCTCCCCTCCTCTTCCTCCTCCTCCTCCTCTTCCTCCTCCTCCTCCTCCTCCTCCTCTCCTCCTCCTTCTCCTCCTCCTCCTCCTCCTCTTCCTCCTCTTTTTTGGTGCTAAGATGGACCCAGGGCTTTGACCAGGCCAGGCAGCCCTCTAGCGCCGAGTTACCTCCCCAGCCCGATGCTGGAGTCCTCTCAGATGCTCTTTAACATGCTAGCTAGGCTTGCATAGATGTCTCACTGAGGCTGACTCCTTCTCTCTCAGGTCCAATGAGCATGATTCTGACTAACTGCTGTTTGCCCCACAGGAGCAAGGGTGGAGGGAGGGAGCGTGGGCCTCCCAGGCTCCCGCTCAGGCAGCTGTGACCTACCACGATGGCCCGGATGCAGTCAAAGTAAGAGGCTCGCCTCACGCAGGTGACGAGGGGACCGTCCGCTGGAAGAACTTTCTTCATGTTGTCATGGAAACTGGAGCATTTAGCGGATTCAGCCTCCGACACGGTGCACCACCTTACCGTCTTTCCAGGATTCTCCTGACACAGCCCTGGGGAGAGAAGCCAGAGGCCTGATGGAGAAGCCAGTCACTTTCTCTGCAGGCAGAAGGGGTTGAGACAGGAGGCTCACAGGTTGGAGCCCAGTGCGTGGTAATTTCACAAGATCTTGTTTCAAAATAAAAAATAAAATAGGGATGGGGGTGCAGGTCAGTTCAGAGATAGAATGCCCCTGGGTTCAATCCCCTGTACCACAAAAACAAAGAAGGAAGGAAGGTTGGTTAGTTTGAGACCAGCCTCAGAAACTTAGCAAGACTCTGTTTCAAAATAAAAAACAAGCTGGGGGTGGTAGCGCACGCTTATAATCCCAGTACTTGGGAGGCTGAGACCTGGAGGATCACAGTTTGCAGACAGCCTCAGCTAGTGAGGCCCTTTACAACTTAGTGAGACCCTGTTTTAAAATAAAGAATAAAAACTAGGGCTGGGGGTGGTAGCTCAAAGGTAGAATCCCCCTGGGTTCAATCCCCAGTTCCACAAAAAAATAGAATAGGGCTGGGGATGTAGTTCAGTGGTAGACTGATAGACTGCCTCTGGGTTCAATCGTGTGTGTGTGTGTGTGTGTGTGTGTGTGTGTGTGTGTGTATGACACACACACAAATTCATTTAACTGTCTGTATACTTAAAGTTCATTTTTTATGAAAAACACTTGGATAGGAAGGATTAGAGAAGAAACAGGCTGTATGCACACCGAGGGTGGGTGGAGGCAGTCCCCTAGACGGGCAGACCACTCACCGCCCACCCCTGCTCTTTGCAGCCAGTGTGAACATCCCCAGGGCGCTGGTGGCCACCCCTACTGAGCACAGACAGTTCTGGAGTCCTACAAGAGCAGGAGACCTAGAAGGAGGTGGAGCCCGAGGTGGAGACCCAGGCCCTGGAACCCTCGGCCCCCGAGGGCTCGGGCGGTCTGTGACTGCACCTCTGCTTGCTCAGTTCTGTGTGAGCTACTTTGATCACTTTTCTCTCTTTTGCAACCAAATGATGATTTAAAAAAATAAAAGTTTCTCTGTTCAACTAGAAAACTGAGCTTTGGGCTGGGTGTGGTGGCACAGCTGGCAATCCCAGCATTCAGGAGGCTGAGACAGGAGGATAGGGGTTTGCGGTCAGCCTCAGCTACTCAGTGAGGCCCTCTGCAACTCAGTGATGTACTGGTAGTGGGAAGAGGGTTTGAAATGTATTAAGGTATAAGTATTGGGAAAAGAGTTCCAATTTTAAAAATATATCCTTTATACTAAGAAGGCCAGGGCTAGCAGAAAGGAGGGACTTGTAATTTACATTTCTAAAGGGAAGGAAAGAAAGCCTGAGAGGCTCCTTTACATTTCTGAAAGAGAAACAAATGGCCTAAGGGAAATGTGAAGAAATCCCAGATGCCTGAGAGAAACAAATGGCCTAAGGGAAATCTGAAGAAATCCCAGATGCCGGAGAAACAATTTCACACTAGATATAGGGCTAGCATATCTACAGATCAAAGGACCTTCCTCGGACTTAGACAGGATAAAAATTCAGTAAACTGGAGTTCGTTGGCATTTTCATTCGAATTGCCCCCCTGTGTCGGCTCCGGCACAGGGCTGTAACTACCTCTATATTTCTACCTTCTAATAAACTTCTTTAAATCTGCAGCAGCTGTCCAAGCGATGAATACTTATTCTTGGCTTAGGACAAGAATCCACGGTTTTTCTGTTTGTCTCTGTGTGTCTGGTGGTGGGGGGGGTTATTTCACACCACACACCTTCCCCCCCCCAACTTATCCCCCGCAACAAGTGAGACCCTGCCCTGTTCCAAAATAAATAAAAAATAGGGCTGGGGGTGTAGCTTAAGAGGTAGAGTGCCCCTGGTGTGGATTGTGGATGTGGCAATACGTACTTGTAATCCCAGTACTTGGGAGGCTGAGACAGGAGGAGCACAGATTTGTGACCAGCCTCAACCTCAACTATTTAGTGAGGCCCTCCACAACTTAGTGAGACCTTGTTTCAAAATAAAGAATAAAAAAAAATAGGGCTTGGGGTGTAGGTCCCATCCCCAGTAACTGTAAAAAAAAGAGAGGGAGGGAGGAAGTGAGGGAAAGAAGGAAAGAGAGGAAGGAAGGGAGGGAGGGAGGGAGGGAGAGAGGGAGGGAAGGAAAGAGGGAGGGAAAAAGCTGAGCTTCAGGAAGCAGATTTGGGCCTCAGGCTGGTCCACCAGCCAGGGAGGAGGCAGGGGCTGGGGCCCACAGGGACGGCTCTGGCTTGTGAACAGGACTGATTGGGAAAATGACCTTTTGATCAATGTCTGACGTTGCCTGGAGTGGAGAGAGAGGCAAACAACAGGCCCTGGGGAAACTGCTCTAAGCCTAAACAGTTCTGGCCAAAGGCTCGCCGGGCTCTGGCAGAAGGCGGCCTCTCTGAGGGAGCTGAAGGGTGACCTCCACAGGCTTCTCTCTGTTCCCTGATTGTTTCATCTTGCTTTATGGAAGGTGGACGGCCACCCCCTGGGGACAGCTGGAGGCGGCCATCTCCCTGACAGAAACTTAACCGTCTATAACATTCCTAGAGCCAGTCATGGCGGCGCCCGCGTGTGACCCCAGTACTTGGGAGGCTGAGACTTAAGGATCGCAGGTTTACCCCGGCCTCAGCAACTTAGGGGGGCTCTCAGCCACTGGGTTGAGACCTTGTTTCAAAATGAAAAATAAAAATAGGGCTGGGAGTGTAGCTCAGAGGCAGAATGCCCCAGGGTTCAATCTGTGATATCACCAAAGATAAAAACAAAAACAAAACCATCTTCTAAAATGTTCCTAACGTGAGACCCCACTTCTACAGCAAGACACAGACAAGAACTGATGTGTTGATCATGACCTGTAAACAGGAGGTAAAAGGAGGAGCTTTGGCGGGGGTCTCCCGCCTTCTCCCGCTCACCTCTTTGACAGCAAGAGTAAAGTGTAAGCGCATTTATCAAGGCCCTGTCCAGATCAGTGGGTAGGGATGGGGGTGGGGGCGGTACCCCGAGTTTCCTTGCTACTTTGTTCTAGATTTTTGTTTTGTTTTGTTTGTTATGGTACTGGAGATCAAACTCAGGGACATTCTACCTTCAAACTATACCCCAGTCCTATTTTATTTTATTTTATTTTATTTTTTGTTTTTGAAACAGGGTCTCACTAAGTTGCTGAGGCTGGTCTTGAACCTGTGATCCTCCTGTCTCTGCCTCCCAAATATGGGGCTTACAGATGAGTACTCTGTGCCCAGCAGGGCGTTTCCCTGTGACTGTAGTTGGGTCACAGTTGTGCCGTCTTCCCAGCCCGCCCCAACTTAGCTCCCTGCAGGGCCCTGGGGTGTCTGTGCTAGGCCAGGAGGGCGCCCACACGCTCCCCCATGGAGGAGAAGGGACTGAGGAGCCAGGGAGGGATCCTGGCTTTTCTGACTGCACCATTACCACCCTCCCACTGCCCAGTTAGGGTGGGAGGGAGCCCACCCTCCCAATATGAAAAGGGGCCCTGCGTCTGTATGTGAGATTTGCACTAGTGAAAACACACCTGTCCCTGGGCTCTGCCCACAGCCCTGTGTGTGGTGAAAAGACAATTTTTTTTTCTTTCTTTCTTTTTTCTTTTTTGTGGTACTGGGGATGGAACCCAGGGACATTCTACCTCCGAGCTCCACCCCCAGTCCTATTTTTTATTCTTTATTTTGAAACAGGGTCTCACTGAGTCGCAAAGGGCCTCACTAAGTATCTGAGGCTGTGGGCGAACAAGTATCTGAGGCTGTCCGCGAACCACGATTCTCCTGTCTCAGCCTCCCCAGTGCTGGGGTCACAAGTGTGCACCACCACGCCCGGCTGTGAAAAGACAATTTTTATCCAACTCAGAGAGGTCAAAGACAGCCTGGGTCGCACTGCAGCCGAACGAAAGCAGGTGGATTCCTTTCAAGAGTGATGGCTTTTCCCCTTTGGCCCACAGGCTGTGGGGCTGCTGGCGCCCGGCCCCTCCCCCAGCAACCACCGGGGCGAACTCACCCAGGGCTAAGGCGCCCAGCAAGACGAAGAGGACGAGCCTCATCTCCCCAGCGGCGGCAACGGGCCTGCGGGCTGGTCTGGCTCCCAGCCCTGGCCCTGGGTCTTCTTCACTTGCCCAGAGAGGGTGGATCCGCCTACACAGAAAGGTGCCCGCCCCGCCATCACACTGCCACTCCCTCCCCAGCTGCTTATCTAGCCAGCAGCTCCCAGGCTCCCCAAACACCAACTCCCTGGGGCCAGGAAAGCGCGCGCACGAATGCACAGAGTTTGGGGGTCCTTGCGCTTCCCCCTGAAGCGACTCTGGAGACCCTCTGAGGTCCCGCGGGAGGCGCCCGAAATGGCCAGACGGCATCCCTCAGCTCTGGGGCTCCTGCTGTTGTGCCTTGCTTTAAGTGTTTTAAGTTAGATATTAAGGCTTAGTTCAAGTTTTGCTAATACAAAATTTGTTATAATCATTAGTAAGATCAATAATTTAGTGTGTTTTTTTAGAATTTATATCGTAATAGAGTTTGATTCTATAAGTTTTATTTTAGTCTTAAATTTAAGTTTTTTAGCTTAACTTCCTCTTGAGATTTAAATCCAGGCACCGGGCGGGAAATAACTTATAAGAAAATTCCCACAGCAGTTATAGAACAAGCGCCGGCCGGAGCCAGCTCCACTGCCCTTGTGTCTGGACAAACATTCCATAGATAAGAGACCCTCTTCCGTGAGCCCCTGCCACCCCTAAACATCCAGGCTTCTCAGGCAATTTAAACATAGGAGTTATAAATTTAAAAAGTGTATACCTTCCCGAGCCTGCTCTCCCTCATCTCCTCTATCTAACTGGCAGATAGAAAGACAAATGGGGCAAGGAACCCCGGCTGTCCTGGGGAGGGGGGGTAAAACACATCCCGTTATCTCATTCTTCAACATCTGGGTAAACATACCGTAAGAGGAGGGACCCTGTTCCCAGGTCAGTGGTGTGCTTTATGGTTGCTTTTCAGGTTGTAAACATCAAAAATGTCCAGGCTGATAGAATGACTAATGACCTTGTAACAAGATGCTATATAAGGGGAGGGTTAACAAAAGACGGGCCCTTGTCATGATCTGCTGAGCAGAGGTGCTTGGGTCCAGGTTCCAACCTGTTAATAAAGTGTGGCTTTTTGGACAAACAATTGTCTATGGACAGTTATTCTTGCTCGCTAGTGTACAACACTGCCAGGGGAAAGTATGCTAAGTTTCAAGAAGACTGAAAGAACTTTTAAAATACGGTAAGCGTGCATGAAACTTCGCAGATCCTTAGTGTGCAGCGTGACTGATTATCACCCAGCAAACACGGCCACACAGCCAGCCCTCTCTCAAGAAACAGAAGCTCAAGCCCAGCATGGTGCAGATTTTTAATCCCAGTACTGGAGAGGCTGGGACAGGAGGATCACAGAGCAGGGTGACCTGAAGACAGCCTCAGCAAGTGGTAAGACTCATCAACCTCGTGAGATCCTGTTTCAAAATAATAAAAGGTGGGGGCCTGGGGATGGAGCTCAAGGGTAGAAAGCCCCTGGATTCAATCTCCAGCCCAACAAAGAGTTTATCTAGTAGATAAATAAATGTACATAAATATCTCAAAAGTGGGTTGAGCAATCCCCTCTGTGGGCCTGTGGACAAAACCCAACAGGGTACAGGGACATCTGGCCTCCTCAAGTTAATGATCCACCAAGAGCTAACAGACCCTAAATCCAGCGGGCTGCGGCCTCAGGCCCTGGAGCAAACGCTGAAGACTTTTATGTACAGGGACGAAGTCACAGCGTGAAGGAAGCACGTCCGTGGGGCCAGCGCCGTCTCCTGGGCGCAGGCTGTCATTAACAGCAAGCGGTCAGGCTGTATTGTGGGAGCAGCTTTAGTGACTGTGTGTCAGGGACGATCTTTGGGAAAATAGAGATCTGTAAATGTATGGCAGGACCAGGCACTGGAGTCAGCCCAGAAGGGAGATGCTATCGGTCACCCCTCTCCATCAGGAAGAAAGCGAGGTGCAGACAGGTTAAGTGACGCGCCCAGCTCACCGACGGGTGCGTGGCCAGGGTGGCATTCAAATGAGACACCTGTTTCCACGGCCCCCGCTCTCCCCCTAGGGCCCCAGCTGTTCGTCCCTGGAGCACACCTGGGGAAGCCCCCGCTGACAGAGTGGGACAGCACTCAGAACCTCTCTTAGGTCTCTCTCTTGTTTTAGGACCTAGATCCAGTCAGTTTTTCCAGCCTTGAACAACTCCCTAGTTTTTTTTTTTTAATTATTATTCTCAAATTCCCTTTAATTGTGCGGGGGCGTGGTGGCGCACGCCTGTAATCCCCGCGCTTGGGAGGTGGAGACAGGAGGATCGCGCAGGTTCCAAGTCAGCCGCGCTGGCTTAAGAGACCATTTCCAAATTTAAAAAATATAAAAATAGGTCTGGGAGTGTAGCCCGGAGGTAGAAGGGTTTCCAGGAAGCCCCGTACCACCACCAAAAAAAAAAAAAAAAGAAAGAAAAAAATTCCCTTTAATTGTTGCTTGCAAACTGACCCATTCTTCCCTGTCTCTTTCAAAGAGACATCCTGTTACCTTCTTTTCCCTGCGGCTTGGCAGCCTGTGTTCTACTGTCCAGGGCACACAGTTTCAATAAATGTTTGCCCACTCAGAGACTCCTGCTGCAGCAGCCAGGATTATCTACTGCCTTCATTTAGGGTGTTGGAAACTTAAACACAATGCCCTGGTGGAACCCAGGGGCATTCTACCTCTGAGCCCCTTCCCCCAGGGCCTACTTTATTCTTCATTTTAAAACAGGGTCTCACTAAGTTGTGGAGGGCCTAAGTAGCTGAGGCTGGCCGCGAACTTGCGATCTTCCTGTCTCAGCCTCCCAAGTACTGGGATTACAAGGGTGTGCCACCATGCCTGGTTTATTTTTTTTTATTATTATTATTTTTTTTTTGGTGGTACTGGGGTTCCTGGAAGCCCTTCTATCTCCGGACTACACTCCCAGACCTATTTTTACATTTTTATTTGGAAACAGGGTCTCCTAAGCCAGCGCGCGCGCGGCTGGCTTCGAACCTGCACGATCCTCCTGTCTCCGCCTCCCAAGCGCGGGGATTACAAGCGTGCGCCACCAGGCCCGGCTGCCTGGTTTATTTTTAATTTTAAAAACAAGGTTGCACTAAGTTGCTGAGACTGGCCTCAAACCTGCAATCCTCCTGTCTCAGCTTCCCAACTACTCAGAGTACAAGTGTACACCACCATGCCGTCTATTCCTCATATTTCCAAAGTAAATATTTTGCCATATTTACTTCCTGCACTGCTTCATCCCATAGACAGATAAAGTTCCCTTTAATCACAGCCCAGTCTAGATGGGCGTGGTGGCGCACGCTTGTCATCCCAGCACTCAGGAGGCTGAGACAGGAGGATCACGGTTCGCAGCCAGTCTCAGCTACTTAGTGAGGCCTCCACAACTTAGTGAGCCCCTGTTTCAAAATAAAGAATAAAAATAGGGCTGGGGGTGTAGCTCAGAGGTAGAATGTCCCTGGGTCACATCCCCAATACTAAAAAAATAAAATAAAGAATAAAATATAGGACCGGGAGTGTAGCTCAGAGGTAGAATGTCCTTGGGTTCAATCTTTAGTAACACACACACACACACACACACACACACATCATACCCTAAGCTGGGTCTAGAATATCTGGCTTTAGGTGACAGCCCTGCCAGAGAAACAGAAAAGTGACGCTAAACACTGACCCCAAACACCAGGTCCCCAGGAACATCACAACCGCTCCCCACTTTCACCACAATCCTCACAGGACACAAACCTACATAACCACGTTTGCCCTTCTCCAGAGGATGGCTACTGAATTAAACTTCAGTGTATCTCAGAGCCCTCTGGAGGGCTTGTTAGGATGCACAGTGCAGTCAGGTGTGGTGGGGCAGGCCTGCAATCCCAGTATTTGGGAGGCTAAGACAGGAAGATCGCAGGTTCACGGCCAGTCTCAGCAACTTAGGTTCTCTGCAACTCAGTGAGATCCTGTTTCTAAATTAAAACACACACACACACACACACACACACACACAGAGTTAAGAATGTAGCTTAGCTGGGAATGGTGGTGCACATTTATAATCCCAGCATTTGGGAGGCTGAAACCAGAGGATTGCGATTTGCGGACAGCTTCAGCTACTTAGTGAGGCCCTTTGCAACTCAGTGAGACCCTTTCAAAATAAAGAATAAATAGTAGGGCTGGGGATGTCGCTTGGAGGTAGAATGCCCCTGGGTTCCATCCACAGTACCCCCCCAAAAAATGTAGCTTAGAGGTAGAATGTTCCTGGGTTCCATCCCCAGCACCACAAACAAAAAACCCCGTGGTCTCTGATGTAGGATAGAAAAAAATAAGTGGGTAGAAAAGACAGTGACAGAAAGGAAACGTAAATATAACTTTTTAAATTTTTTTTCCAGTACTGGGGATGGAACCCAGGGGTATTCTATCTCCGAGCTACAACCCAGCCCTATTTTTTATTCTTTATTTTGAAACAGGGTCTCACTGAGTTGCAAAGGGCCTAAGTAGCAGAGGCTGGCTGTGAACTGCGATCCTCCTGTCTCAGCCTCCCGAATGCTGGGATGACAAGTGTGCACCACCACGCCCGGCTAAAATTAATATAAGAACCTGGAGCTGAAGTCTTTAGCCCACAAACCAGTTCTCTTTCCCAGGCCTGATGCTCCCAAATTCCTGGGAAATCTGTAGGTCCTAGAGTTAACTAAAAGAAACTAGAATTGCCCTGTGCATTGACAAGACAGGATATTTTGAGAAACCTATCGTTTAGGACACTCCAGCATACCTGTCAATCAGCCAGAGGACCCTAAGGTTGACCAGACTACCAGGAAGCGCCCCGGACTATGGGACTGAGATCAGCCACCCTGAAGCTGACCAGACCACAAGGTGGCTTTCCTCACCCTTTTCCCAACAATAGGCCTCGGCCTTAAAAAAAAAAAAAAAAAAAAAAATCCAACCAGGTGTGGTGGCGCACTTTGTAATCCTAGTATTAGGCTGAGACAGGAGGATCACAAGTTCCTGGCCAGCCTCAGCTACTTAGGCCCTTTGCAACTCGGTGATACTCTGTTTCAAAATAAGGAATAAAAAATAGGGCTGCGGGTATAGCTCGGAAGTAGAATGCCCCTGGGTTCCATCCCTGTAACTTAAAAAAAAAAATACACACACACACACACACACACACACACACACACACACACACACACAGAGCCCGGGTGGCGTAGGGTTGTAATCCAGTACTTGGGAGGCTGGCACAGGTGGATCACAGGTTCGTAGCTAGCCTTAGCTACTTAGTGAGGCCCTGTTTCAAAATGAACAAAAATTAAGCCTGGCGTAGTGGCGCACGCTTGTAATCCCAGTACTTGGGAGGCTGAGACGGGAGGATCGCGGTTTGTGGACAGAGGACAGCCTCAGCTACTTAGTGAGGCCCTTTTCAACTCAGTGAGACCCTGTTTCAGAATAAGGAATAAAAAATAGGACTGGGGGTGTAGCTCAGACGTAAAATGCCGCTGGGTTCCATCCCCAGTACCGCCAAAAAAAAAAAAAAAGAACAAAAACTAGGGCTGGGGATGTAGCTCCAGGTAAAATGCTCCGGTGTTGCATTCCCAGTTCTGCAAAATAAATACATATAAATTAACAAAATATAGGGCTGAGAGTGTAACTCAGAGTTAGAACGACCCTGAGTTCAATCCCTAGTATCAAAACAAAAACAAAACAAATAGGCGGACCGCAGCGCTAAGTCCCAGCGGCCCCGGGCCTCCTCGGCGCGGCCGCCCCGCCCACCGGGCCGCCCCGCCCACCCGCGCGGCGGGTGATGACGTCACTTCCGCCGGAAAGTGCGGCGCGGTGGGCGCGAAAGTCGGTTCGCGGCGGGCGACTTCCGGGTGTGCCGCGTTCGCTCGGGCGGGGGGCGCCGCGGGGTGGCGGGGTGTGCGCCGGGCTGGCGCCGAGCCCTGCGGCCGTCCCGCGGCCTGCGCCGCCCCCCACTCGCTGCCCGGCGGCCGCGGGCTCCGGCCAGGTGAGCGGAGCGGCCCTCCGGCCCGGGTGCGCCGGCCGCGGCCTGCAGGGCGCTCCCGCCCGGTAACCGGCCCCGGCGGCGGGTGCGCGGGACGCGGGGGACGCGGGCCCTCGGCCGGGGCCCCGGGAGCAGCCGCAGGTGCAGGCGGGGCCTTGCCCGCCGGCGGCCGCGCCCCCTGTAAAGTCCAGTGGCTGGGGGGAGCCGGGCCCGCTGCGCCCGCAGCCGCGGATGCGGCCTGTGGGTCCTTGAGCCCGGTGCAATGAGTCCTTCGGGGGAGGCCCCTCGCAGGCCCCCGCACTGTATCCAGTCGGGAACGTTAATTTAGTTCCCAGATTGCAAGGATGAGTGTTACCTCTCTTTTCCTCTTCCTTGACTTGGCCCACGTTCCAGGGTTTCTTGCAAACGTCACGGACGAATTCCTGGGCAAGGCCAGGATGTCTAACCTTAGGCATTCTTGTCTGCACAGAATAATAGGTGCGTGGAGCATCGAACTTCCTAGCTGGTTTCCTTTTGTCCTTGTTAATGGTTCCTTTATTTTGACAGTTCAAAAATGTCCAGAAATGACAAAGAACCGTTTTTTGTGAAGTTTTTAAAGTCTTCAGACAATTCCGAGTGTTTTTTTAAAGCTCTTGAGGTAAGAATAGTTGCACATGGCTCGTTTAATGCTGGGAATTCATTTTCTTGCTTTGAAATGGTTTCCGATTGCGGGGCTTTATGCCTTAGAAGTGAATATTAGTTTGAGTATAGTTTTGCCACAGTTTATGTTAATAGAGGTGTGTTGTTACATAGTTTCGATTTTATGTAAGTACACCTTTATTATGTATTTTAGGTGTCTTGAAATGTGTTGTGACATTTTGGTTAAATGTGGCTGACCTGCAGGTCTCGAAAGTTAAGTTTTCTTTTGCCTACTAACAGAATAATCTTTTCCGTTTTGAAAAAATTGAGTGGGTCCTCTTCTGGCTACATTTCAAGAGTTTGCTTAAAAGAATGTTTCACTACGATAATATAACATTTTAACAGTGTAGACCCTTGCCGCTCAGGGATCTTATCAGCATGGCCTGGTACTTTGTTCAAAGTATACAGTCTTAAGCTGGGCACAGTGGCACATCCCTACAATCCCAGGCAGTCTGTAGGCTGAGGCAAGAGGACCGAAAGTTCAAGCCTAGCCTATCTTTTGAGTGAGACCCCGTCTCAAAATAGAAAAGCAGAAATGGATGGAGTCGTAGGTCGGCAGTGGAGTGCTTGCCTAGCTTGTGCAAGGACCTGGGGTTTATACCCAGTGCCACATGAATAAATATGAAAAAGCAGAGACTTAGGTCTCGAGCAAGATTTAACTTTTAAATCTGCATTTTCAGAGCATCCCTAGTGCACAGTAAAGTCTGAGAAGTTGGGTGGCCGTGATCTGATAGATCCTGCTCTAATACTCGGGATACATCAGTGGTCTGAGTAAACAGATTCTTTTGTGTGTGTGGGTCTGGGGATGGAACCCAGGGGCATTCGACCTTCGAGCTACAGCCCATGCCCTATTATTTATTCTTTATTTTGAAACAGGGTCTCTCTAAGTTATGGAGGGCATCACTAAGTAGCTGAGGCTGTCCGTGAACCACGATCCTCCACTTTCAGCCTCTGAAGGCTGGGATTACAAGCATGTGCCACCATGCCTGGCCAAAATTTACATTCTAAGTAATAGGAAAATGGTGTTAATCAGATATAATAGATGCATATGGCAAAATTATATGCAAATATATAAATCATATCATAAAAGTGCTAAATGGTACGGGAAGAAAGAGAAATGACACACAGGGCTCCAGAGGATGCTTGATGTGGGAGAAGGAAACCAGAAGGTGAAATCTTTAAATAGAGTGGTCAGTGTTGGATTTATGGAGACAGTATTTAAATGGGGGAGGTAATTATTCATGTAGGTATTTGAGGAAGAAGGTTTCTGGCAGAAGGGTTAGGGTGCAGTGTAGTGAGCAGGGGTGGGGTGGGGTAAGGATACTTCCGAGTGAGACTGCAGAGGTCAGGAAGGGCCTTGCGGGCCTTTGTAGAGATTGGCCCTTCTCCCAGTGGGATGGGGAGCCCATGGAGGACTTTCCCCAGAAAATCCACATGCTCTGGCTCAGTGTAATGTAGGACTTCAGTTTGCTCATAGCTGGGCGTCGCGGCACACGCCTGTGGCCCTAGTACTTGGGAGGCCGAGTCAGAAGGATCGCAGGTTCACGGCTAGCCTCGGCAGCTCAGCGAGGTCCTGCTTCAAACTACAAAATAAAAAGGGCTGGGGTGCAGCTCATAGGTAGACTGTCCCAGTCAATCTCTAGTACCAAAAACAAAAAGATCTCAGATATATTTGGATGCTTACTGGATATCAGGATATGAGGGCAAACAAGATATATCATGAAACTTTTCTTCTAAATGAAGGGACAGAATGCACACTTTTACAAACGGTCAGTGTTGTTGTTCTTCATAAATAGACTAACGGGTGGGGGAAGGGCATTTGCGGAAAGCAGCCTCAAAGGGGCTGGGAGTATAGCCTGCTTCCCCAGCACCAAGGGAGCTGGCCGGGAGGCGCCCCTGACTGAGTGTAAGCTGGCCTGGAAACAGCAGCGGGTAGGTGAGCTCCTTCCCCTCCAGGCCAACAGGAGGTGGGGCTGGAGTAAGCAGGAGGGGCAAGGGCCAGGTCCTGGGGCCCTGTCGGCCACTGTAAGAAGCCTGGGTTTTGCCAGGTGGGTGTGGTGGCACACGCTTGTAATCCCCGCGCTTGGGAAGCTGAGACAGGAGGAGCGCACAGATTCGAAGCCAGCCTCGGCAACTTAGTGAGACCCTGTTTCCAAATAAAATATAAAATGGGAGTATAGCCCGGAGGTAGAAAGCCTCTGGGTTCCACCCCCAATACCACCCCCCCCCAAAAAAAAAAAACGTGGATTTTATTCTGGGTGTTTGGGAAAGTCCGAGGGTTCTGAGCAGAGCATGACATGGTTAGGTTTCTATTTTTCAAAGATTACTAACAGCCATGAAGAGCAGAGTCAGGGCGGGCAGGGAGAGGGAGGCCCGTGGGGAGGCTCCTGCAGGGTGTCAGGGATGACAGTGCTTTCTGCAGGGAAAAGGCTGGGTTCGAGATGGGTTCAGAAGCATTGGTAGGACTTAAATACAATACAGGAGGCCAATTTCAGGTTTATTCTTTCATTTTTTTCTTTCAGTCAATAAAAGAATTCCAATCAGAAGAGTATCTTCAGATTATTACAGAAGAGGAGGCATTGAAGATAAAGGAGAATGATCGGTCACTTTATATTTGTGACCCTTTTAATGGCGCCGTTTTTGAACATCTTAAAAAGGTCTGCCAACCTCTGTGTTTTTTCAGTAGTTTTGCTCTATAAACTCTTTACCGATTGTGAAGTCCTGTGCAAATCACAAGTACTTGGGGATTCTTTTGGTTTGAGGGAACCGGAATGTTTGTCAGAGGTTAATCTAGTTGCCTGTAGTGGCACACGCCTGTGATCCCAGCACCTGGGAGGCTGAGACAGGAGCATCCAGACCAGCCTCAGCAACTTGGTGAGGCCCTCTGCAACTCAGTGAGACCCTGTTTCAAAGTAAAAAATGAAATAGGGCTGGGGGTGTAATTCAGAGAGAGAGAGAGAGAGAGAGAGAGAGAGAGAGAGAGAGAGAGAGGAGAGAAGAGAGAGAGAGGAGAGAGAGGAGAGAGGAGAGAGGGAGAGGAGAGAGAGAGAGAGAGGTGTGAGAGAGGTGGGGAGAGAGGAGAGAGAGGGAGAGAAGAGAGAGGGAGAGAGGTGTGTGTGTGTGTGTGTGTGTGTGTGAGAGAGAGAGAGAGAGGTGAGAGAGAGAGAGAGAGAGAGAGAGAAAGAGAGAGAGGAGAGAGAGACAGACAGACAGACAGACACTCTCTACCACTGAGTCACATCCTCAGCCTCCTAAGCATCTGGGCTTACAGGCATGTGCCACGGTGCCGGACTGCAATAGGCTTTCATTTGTGATATGCAGTTTTGACATTTCAGGCATTGTTAGTATAGCCTCCTCTGGAAAATCACTGCTTGTCCAATAGGAACAGTGCTAAAAAAAAAAAAAAAAAACTCATTGGCTTGTGGAGGACCAAAAAGATAGGGGTGGTCCTTTCTTGGATATTAAAATCAGCCGTGTGGTGCTGACTTCAGCGGCGGAGGCCTTGAGTCTGGCTGGAGTTGATTCTCGTCGACTGAGTATGTAATGAGATGTTGAGCAACACTGTCTCCTTTCTTACCCCAGTACTGATGGAAGTGAAAAGCTACTTTTTCAGCTTAATCTGCAATATGAGAATTCTTCGTGGGGCTTCCTTGGTTGTGCAGCAAAGTATTTAAAAACAAAGTGTAGAAACTGCCTGGAATTAGACTTTTATGTGGGACATAGTGGGTTTCTTAGAGGGGACTTTTTAGACACTTAAACTTCTAAGTTGCTTCCGTTGAAAAATAGACATAGGTGTTTGCTAGTTATAAGACTGCATTAAGATTGTTTTGGAGGCGGCATGGTGGTGCACGCTTGTAATCTCAGCATTTGGGAGGCCAAGGTTTGTGGCCAGCCTCAGCTACTTAGTGAGGCCCTCTGCATTTTAGTGAAACCTTGTATCAAAATAAAGAATAAAAAATAGGGCTGGGGGTGTAGCTCAGAGGTAGACTATGCATGGGTTCTGTCCCCTGTACCACACACACCAAAAAATACTTTGCTCCACAATCTATCTTTCCAAGGAAGCCCCACGAAGAATTCTCATATTGCAGATTAAGCTGAAAAAGTAGCTTCTCGCTTTCATCAGTACTGGAGTAAGAAAGGAGACAGTGTTGCTCAACATCTCATTACATATAAAAAATGGTTTTGGAAATTAAACTTTACTTTTAATTGGTGGTGCTGGGGATTGAACCTAAGGGTGTTCGGCCTCTGAGCTATGCCTGCAGCCCTATTTTATTATTTTTGAAACACGGTGTCACTAAGATGCAGAGACCCTTGATAAATTGCTGAGGCTGGCTGTGAGCCTGCAGTCTTCCTGTCTCAGCCTCCAAGAACTGGGATTATAGATGTGTACCATCAAACTTTTGATGGCAGTTTTGAGTAAGAGAGCTCTTGGAGGTGCGCCTAAATTGATGAAATTGGCCTGCGATCCTCCTGTCTCATCCTTCCAAGTACTGCTATTACAGGTGTGAGCCACCATGCCCAGCTTCTTGGAGGTTCTTTCTTTCGATAGCTTGTATTGTTTAATTTGCTTTTGTGTGTGCACGTTTATTTTATGTACAGTGTGTCTAAGAAATTATATAACAATCATAATTTTTTTCTTCTAACAATTGATGATTTTTCTGCAGTAGTTACCAACTTCTGTCAATAATTAAGATTCCCAAATATACTTTTGTAAACTGGGTAGTTGTTTCTTCTTAACTTACTGAAATTTTCCTTTTTTATAGCTTGGCTGCAGGATTGTTGGTCCTCAAGTCGTTATATTTTGTATGCATCACCAGCGTTGTGTCCCAAGAGCCGAACATCCAGTTTATAACATGGTCATGTCTGATGTAACTGTGTCTTGCACGAGCCTGGATAAAGATAAAAGGGTAAGTGCTGAGAGGGGCGCCACTGTGTCTGTGCGGGTCCACATGTGATTTGCACTGTGCAGGAGAGGACTTGAAAACCTTGCTTTGACTAGCTCACGACTTAGGAGAGTTAAAGATGCAGCAGCCAACTGTGCATCTGGTTCTGTTTTTGTTTTGCTTTTTGCTTTTTTCGTACTAGGCCAAGACCCAGGGACATTCTACCTCTGAGCTATGCCCCCCGTTCTTTTATATTGTTTTGAAGCGAGTTCATGCTAGGTTGCTCAGGGTCTTGATAGAGTGAAGTTGGTCTCAGACCTGGAATCCTGTCTCAGCCTCCCAATAATCCTTGTACTGAGGTTACAAGCACGTGCCGCCATGCCTGGCTATATTTGTTTTTTAATAAATTTAGTATTATGGAATCCATTTTGTTGAAAATTGGCTAATTGAAATTTTTTGTTTTGATTCTAAAGGAACACAGTTTTTGCCTAGTCAGTGAATTTGTTTATTTATTTATTTATTTATTTATTTATTTTGTGGTACTGGGTTCCTGGAAACCCTTCGACCTCTGGGTTACACTCCCAGACCTATTTTTTTATTTGGAAACAGGGTCTCTTAAGCCAGCGCGGCTGGCTTCGAACCTGTGTGATCCTCCTGTCTCCGCCTCCCAAGCGCGGGGATTACAAGCATTTTAAACCAGTTTTACTATTCCATCATAGATGGATTTTATTTTTTTATTTTTTATTTTTTTGGTGGTACTGGGGTTCCTGGATGCCCTTCTACCTCCGGGCTACACTCCCAGGCCTATATTTACATTTTTATTTGGAAACAGGGTCTCCTAAGCCAGCGTGCTGGCTTCGAACCTGCACGATCCTCCTGTCTCTGCCTCCCAAGCGCGGGGATTACAAGCGTGCGCCACCACACCCGGCTAGATGAATAATCTTTAAAGAAAGAGTTCTATGAGCTATATGTATATTTTTATTTATTATACAGATGTAATTTATATTTTCTTAGTGCTGGAGGTTGAAACCAGGGATGCTGGGCTGGACATGGTGGCACACGCTTGTAATCCCAGCATTTGGGAGGTAGTGACAGGAGGATCATGGTTTGCAAACAGCCTCAGCTCCTTAGTGAAGGCTCTTGCAACTCAGACCCTGTTTCAAAACTAAAGAGTAAAAACTTAGGGCTGGAGGGTGGCTTAGAGGTAGAATGCCCTGGGCTCCATCCCCAGTGCTGCAAACACAGAAAGAAAAGAGGCCAGGGGTGCTTTACACTGCGCTTCTTCCCCAGTAGGGGGAGTTCTTTCTGTTCTTTTTGTTCTGTTCTGTTTTTTTTTTCTTTTTTTTTTTTTTCCTTCAGTACTGGGGACTGAGCCCAGGGACATTTTAACCTCTGAACTACACCCCCAGCCCTATTTTATTTATTTACTTATTTTTTGCGGTACTGGGGATCGAACTCAGGGGCATTCAACCTTCAAGCTATGCCCCCAGCTCTATTTTTTGTTCTTTATTTTGCAGTAGGGTCTCCCTAAGTTGCAGAGGGCCTCACTAAGTAGCTGAGGCTGGCTGCGAACCTGCGATCCTCCTGTCTCAGTTTCCCAAGTAATAGGATTACAACCATGGGCCACTAGGCCCAGCATCTTCAGCCCTTTTGTTTGTTTGTTTGTTTTGAGGTAAAGTCTTGCTAAGTTGCCTGGGCTGACCTTGGACTTGTGCTCTTTCTAACTCAGCCTCTTAGTAGACTGGATTACACAGGCATGTACCACCACACCCAGCAACACATAATTTATAGTTTCTAAACATCATAGTGTATAAAAACCTAGTCTTTATTGTAGGAGCAACATGGTATTTAGTAAATTCATGACGTTGAAAAGAAATAAGTAGTCACTTGTTACTTAACAATGAGAACGTGGCCTGAGAAATGTGCTGCTAGGCCAAGTCTGGTGGTGCGCGCTTTTAATCCCAGTACTTGGGAGGCTGAGACAGGAGGATCGCAGGTTCGAGGCCAGCCTCAGCTGCTTAGGCTCTCTGCAACTTAGTGAGACCCTGTTTCAAAATAAAATAAGGCTGGTGGTGTAGCTCAGAGGGCAAATGTCCCTGGGTTCAATCTCCAGTAGTACAAAAAAGGGGGGGGGGTGTGCCACTGGGTGATTATATCATCAAGTACGCTTACGCAGGTTTAGGTGGCCGCAGTGTCATGGGGTGATATAATCCCAGTTCACTGTTGTAGATATTGCTACTGTTGGCAAAACATTGGTATACACTGATTGAGGAAAATTGTTTTGTGGTGCTAGGGAGTGAACCTTGGGGTGCTCTGCTACTCAGCTCTACTCCATCCCATAGCAGCCTCCCAAGCACTGAGGTTATAGGAATGTGTTGCCACACCCAGCAGAAATGTTACTTTTAGATGAATAATTAATATTCATCTTCTGAAAAGTAATTTGTTAGCCGGGCGTGGTGGCGCACGCTTGTAATCCCAGCACTCGGGAGGCTGAGACCGGAGGATCGCAGTTTGTGGACAGCCTCAGCTACTTAGTGAGGCCTTCTGCAACTCAGTGAGACCCAGTTTCAAAATAAAGAATAAAAAATCGGGCAAGGGGTGTAGCTCTGAGGTCAAATGCCCCTGGGTTCCATCCTCAGACCTGCAAAAGGCTAAATAAATAAATAAATAAATAAATAAAAAGTAATTTGTTATAGCTATTTAACTTTAGAAACATTTGTGTATTCAGATTAGCAAGAACAAAAGATATCTATGAGCCATGTGTGGTGGCACACAGTCTTGTAAGCCTCAGCAATTAGTGAGTCCCTCCACAATTTAGACAGACTGGTTTCAGAATAAAATAGGGCTGGAGGTGTAGCTCGAGACTTCCTCTGGGATCAATCCCCAATGCCAAAATATAAAAAGGTATTTGTAGGGATATCTCCTAAGAACGGGAGAGGTGTCCTTGGTTTGGTATTAATGTGTTTTCTTTTGGGGCTGCAGGAAGAAGTTCATAACTATGTACAAATGATGGGCGGACGAGTGTACAGAGACCTTAACATATCAGTAACTCACCTTATTGCAGGAGAAGTTGGCAGCAAGAAATATCTAGTTGCTGCAAATCTAAAGAAACCCATTTTACTTCCTTCTTGGATAAAAACACTTTGGGAGAAGTCACAAGAAAAGTAAGACAAACACTGATGTATTTCCCAGATTTGGGAAAGTGGTACATTCAGTTCCTTTGGCATATTCTGGGTTTTCGTAGCGGAAGCTTTCTGGTATCCTCTTTGGATCTGTTATCAGGGATGAAATGGGATCATTGCTCTTTCTTTTCTCCAAGGGAAGTGAGTAAAGCCTCTGAGCACTTGTTAGCAGGTGTGACTGACAGTAGAAGGGACCGGGCTTAACTCTAGTTGGAAGTTAATGCTTCTCTAGTGATGAAGGTGCTTCCAGCAGCAAATGCTTCGAAGCTGACGGAGGAGATGCTTTGGCAGCTGCTGAGCTCCCACGCCGCCGTGTCCGTCAGCGTGTCCACATGCTGGGATGGGGTGAACGACACACTTGGCAGCTCTTTATTTTGCAGCAGGGTCTCCCTGAGTTGCAGAGGGCCTCACTGAGTAGCCTCCAGAGAGGCTCGGGATGGCGGCGTGTGAGCGCAGGCCTTCAGCCGAGGGGTGGCCGTGACTCAGCTTGGCTGGCCTGTCCCTTCCGCAGGGAGCTCAGCCTGTTTCAAGCAGCGCACGGACATTTTCCTGAAATTAGCTTCAGCAGCCACAGGCCCAGGTCCCAGGGAACCATCTCGGCGCTGTTCCTGGCGGCCTTCTGCCCGTCCAGCCATCCTCAGCAGGGCCCATGCGACACCTGCGTTCCCAGCCTGGTCGCTTCATCAGAGCAACAATGCTGGTTTTGTTGTGTCCTGCCAGAGGTCGCTGTATTTGCTCATACACAATGATGGACACATTTAAAAGTCCATTTTATTAGTCACCAGGAACTGCAGGGCTGCTGTAAGGTACAGTTTAGGCTTTTAAGTTTGAAAAATGCGCTGCTTTGATGAGCAAATGTTTAGAGTTAATGAAATATGCATTTTTCCTCTTAAAACAGTTTTGAGAGACTACTTGGAACTTTTCACTAGTGACAGCGTGTGGAGCTAGCTGAGCAGTTCGTATAATTCTGACATTTAGTTTTCTTTCATAAAAATGATTACAAACCCTGAAATGGGAAAAGTAGAAGTGATATTTCTGTTTGTCATTGTGCTTCTAGGAAACTTTAAACCATTTGGTATATTTTAATATATTCCTTTTTATTCCTTTTTAAAACCATTTGATTTCGCCAGAAAAATAACTAGATACACAGATCTAAGCCTGGAAGACTTCATGTGCCCCGTCTTCCTCGGCTGTGTGATCTGTGTGACCGGCCTGTGTGGCTTGGACAGGAAGGCGGTGCAGCAGCTTACGGTGAAGCACGGCGGCCAGTACATGGGGCAGCTGAAGATGAACGAGTGCACGCACCTCATCGTGCAGGAGCCCAGAGGTGAAGACTGCTCTCCAGGGTCCTCACAGCCCCCTTGTGCTCCCAGCATTCGGGAGGCTGACGCAGGAGGGTTGTGGTTCGCGGCCAGCCTCAGCTCCTTAGTGAGGCCCTCTGCAACTCAGGGACATCCTGTTTCAAAGTAAAGAATAAAAAGTAGGGCTGGGTGTTGGTCGGAGGTAGAGTGCCCTGGGCTCCATCCCCAGACCCGCAGAAAAGGTCTTCATGGGCAGCTTCTGCTTCGGGCGTATCCTTGCTCCTGGCTTTTCCCTGGAGTCAGAGGAAGAGCGTTTGGGTCACAATCTGGAGGAAAATGGCATGACCAACCTGTGTGTCCAGGTCACTGGATAAATAAACAGCCAGGGGCTTGCATCAGGGGCGTCAGAGTTAACCTTCTGGTTAGCTCTTTTAGTGAGAAGCAGGCAGCCAGTTCCCATAGTTACCCTGTAGTCAAGAGTTAGGTGATCAACAAGGGAAGGAGTGCGTGCGGCTCAGGGGCCTTTGTTTGTTCCCAGTGACTAGCTTCACAGGCGTGGCTTCGTGTTTAATTGAATGAATGAGCTCCACTGAACAAACAAGTGTGTGTGTTTGTGGTGAGGGGTTGACCCAGAGGCACTCTGGTTTTGAGCTACAACCCCAGCAATTTATTTGGAAATGGGGTCTTTCTAGGTTGCGGAGAGCCTTGCTAAATTGCTAAGACTGCGCTGAACCTACGATCCTCCTGCCTCAGCCTCCCAAGTACTGGGATTACAGACGTGTGCCATCATGCCCAACAAACTAGAGTTCTTAACAAGTTTTATCCTGCAGCTGAGCATGGTGACACATTCTTGTAAACCCAGCTGCTCAAGAGGCTCAGGTGGGAGGCTGGCAAGGTCCAGCAACTTAGTGAGGCCCATCTTGAAATAGGTAAGAGGGGCTGCTGCGGGGGTAGCTGAGTGGTACGAGGCTTGCCTTACGTAAACGCATGAAGCCCTGGGTCCATCCCCAGTACCACATCACATACAAAATGATATGCTTAGCAGATCATGAGATAGTACGAGAGTAAAAAACATTACTGATAAGATTTCTTTTTAATTACTGTTCATTTTACCAAGTGTGGTGTGGGACATGTTTGTAATCCCAATACTTGGGAGGCTGAGACAGGAGGGTCACAGGTTCTTGGCCAGCCTCTGCTACTTATGTCCTCCACAACTCAGTGATACCCTGTTTCAAAATAAAGAATGAAAAATAGGGCTGGGGGTGTAGCTCAGAGGTAGAAGGCCTCTAGTTTCCATCCCCAGTGCCCCCCCCACACACACATACTGAATTATTATAATTCTTTAAAATTACTATTCATTTTACTGGGCATGGTGGCACATGAATATAATTCCTTGGTAGGCTAAGACAGGAGGATCACTGTTCCAAGAACAGCCGCAGCAACTTAGCAAGACCCTGTTTAAAGTTTAAAATTTAAAAAAATGTGTGTGTGTGTGTGCAATACTGAAGATGGAACTCAGGGGCCTCTGCCTCTAGGCTACATCCCCAGACTTATTTTATATTTTTATTTGAAAATAGGGTCTCACTAAGTAGCTGAGGCTGGCTTCAAACCTGCATGATCCTCCTGTCTCAGCCTCCCAAGTACTGGGATTACAAGTGTGCACCACCACGCCCAGCCAAAAGTGAAATTTTTTAGAAAGGGCAAGGAGGGTAACTTGGAGGCAGAATGCCCTTGAATTCATTACGGACTGTGCAACTGGTTTGGAGCTGCCAAGTGACGGAGCCCGACTGCAGACAGGCTTATCCACAGTCACCTCGGCCTTCAGTTGCCTCTGCAATTTGTACAAACAATAAACATGGTCACACACGGCACACAGGAAACATGCTTGAGGGTACGCTGCTGGTGGGTTGTAAATTAGTGCGGCCACTGGAGATCAGTGCAGAGATTCCTCGAAAGACCAGGAACGGAACTGCCCCGTGACCCGCCGCACCATTTCTTAAAGTCAGGTACCATAGTGATAGACACGTGTCCATGTTATAGAAGTGCAGTTCGCACTTGCCAAACTATGGGGCCAGCGAGTGTCGTGTGCTTTGTGAGAGCAGCCAGTGGCAGAAAGTCAAGGATCCTACGTTTTCTCTCGTACGTAGAGGCTCGAGGGAAAATAGGAGACAGAAGGCACTTGAGATTCGTGAGGGCGAGATCAGTAGAATGGAGGACGTGGTTGGGGAAGGGACCAGTGCAGATGGCATCCAACCCATACATGGAAGTCACC
The DNA here is from genome assembly GCF_963383645.1 of Muscardinus avellanarius. Classification (NCBI taxonomy): domain Eukaryota; kingdom Metazoa; phylum Chordata; class Mammalia; order Rodentia; family Gliridae; genus Muscardinus; species Muscardinus avellanarius. Next base: position 136,698,269 of record NC_137790.1, read on the forward strand.
AGCGATCTCGCTAACCGAGCAGGGAGGGAGAGGGAGGAGCGGGTAGGAGGTGGAGGGAAACATGGCGTGATCTGTGCGGCGTTGATGTGTCGTTTGGAATCTCACCGTGATGTATAATGAAAGTGCACCAGTAAAGCCAGGCTGAGAGGAGGGTCACAAGTTGACCACCAGCCTCGGCAACTTAGTGAGGCCCTATTTCAAAATAAAAATAAAATAGGGCTGGGGGGCTTAGCTTAGGTAGAATGCTCCTGGGTTCAATCCCTAGTAACACACACACACACACACACAAATAAAAAGAAGTTGGGCATGGTGGCATACACTTATAACCCAGTATTTGGGAGGTTGAGACAGGAGGATCTCAGGTTTGTGGCCAGCCTCAGCAACTTAGACCCTTAGCAACTTAATGAGAACCTATTTTAAAATAAATAAAATAGTGCTGGGGGTGTAGCTCAGATGTAGAATACCCCTGAGATCAATCCCTAGTACCACACACACACACACACAAGTATAAAAGAAGAAAATATGATCAGATAATAACCTAACATCACTTTTTAATGTATATAGCATACTGTTTAAGAGCAATGGAAACCTTTAATTTGGTTCCAGGTAGGGGTTTTTAATACTCTGTGATTTAACTGTTTTTGCAAATGTAGATTGTAATGGTTTGCATTTCTCCGTTTCTTTAATACAATAGGGCAGAAATACGAATGTGCCAAGAGATGGAACATTCACTGTGTGACAATGCAGTGGTTCTTTGACAGTGTCGAGAAAGGTTTTTGTCAGGATGAATCTATGTACAAGACAGAACCGAGAGCCGAGGCCAAGGCTCTGCCGGATACTTCCACCCCCACTGGGCAGAGCAGCACGGCGGAGAGTAAGTCCGTCCGGGGCGGCGTCTTCACGTAGGGGTGGCTTCACAGGCTGGGCTGCAGCTTGTGCCCGCTGGAGGGCTGGCCTGGTGCGCGGGGCCTCTGGCTCCACCAGAAAGCATTTGTTAGGATCACCAGCATAGTAGGAAGTTTCCGGAGGTTTTCCCTCTTTGGGTCTCATTGTTAATAAAATAGCCAGATTGTATAAAAAGTTAGCCTAGGAGCTGCTCCTCATATTTCTTTTTAGAATGAATTCCAGAAAGGAATCACAGTACCTAGGAGGATCACAGGTTTGAGACCAGCCTCAGCACCCTAGGCCCTGTTCCAAAATAAAAGTAAAATAGGCAGAGGAGTGTACCTCAGAGGTAGAATGTATCCGGGTTATATCTCCACTACCAATAAAATTCCCATCTGAAATTTAGTTTGAAAAGTGCTCATAGTCCTGACTAGAAAAAACTAGACGGAAATGTGTTTCGTTCTTGTCCTATTTCCATGAACTCAAGGCTGGTTTTCAATTTGTAGGCCGCACTCTTTCAGATGTCAGCCATATTTCCAATATAAATGGGAGTTGTGTCAACGAATCGGTGTGCAGTTCCATTAGCAGCAAATTGGAGCCTACGCTTGAGAACCTAGAGAACCTGGACGTGAGCGCGTTTCAGGCACCCGAGGACCTGTTAGACGGCTGCCGGGTACGTCTTTGTTGCGTGATGAAGCGGCGTGTGGTGGTGAGCCTGGCACCGCCGGCCCTGACGTGGAGACCTCGTGTGGGCCTTGTGTGCCCACCGGCGCCGTCCACGAGCCAAGGGGTGCTCTCGCCCGTGCCCGCGAGGCCCGCCGTCTGTCATCCCTGAGAGTCCGTTATGTTCTTCAGCACTCTGAACCCCCCACGGACATGGATCCTTCCGTTCCTGTGTTCTGAGAGTACTTAGTTTCTGGGACTTACTGGATTTATTAAGTCTTTACAATGTATTAATACCATAATCATTTCATATGTTCATGTTATTTATAATCTCTTAATTCCTAAATAACTCTCACGTGGTGTTATGAGGACGCGAGTACTTTGGAGCACTAGTTTTTCAGGATTGGTATTGAGTGGATAGCTGGCCACCTCAGTCTGTCTTCGTAATCATTAAAGCCACTTGTTTACTTTCTTTTGGGTTATTTAACTTCTTAGTGCAACGTGTAAGTTGAAGAAAACATACGTTGTACTGTGTTACGTCTCCTAGATCTTGAACACTTAACATATTTCTGTTCTGCTGAATGACGGCACTGCAGTGGGTGTGGTGGCGCATGCCTGTGATCCCAGCACCTGGGAGGCTGCTACAGGAGGATCAGGTTCGAAGCCAGCCCTGGCAACCAAGGCACTTGGTGAAACCCTCTTTCCAAATAAGAAATTTTAAAAAATCATGCTGAGGGATGGCTTGGGTAAAACACCTCTGGGTACAATTTCCAGTACCCCCACCCACCCTAAGGAAAATGACTGGGCAGTGCATTACTTCTCAAAATAGCAAAAAGTTTAACCCTCCTTTATTGTTAAGATGGGAAGTTGGGCAAATTACACTATTGATCCATGCTGCTTTTTTTCTTTCCAGTACTGGGGATGGAACCCAGGCGCATTCTACTTCCGAGCTACACCTCCAGCCTTATCTTTATTTTGAAACAGGGTCTCACTGAGTAACTGAAGCTGGCCTCAAGCTTGTGATCCTCCTGTCTCAGCCTCCTAAGTACTGGGATTACAAACATGCGCCACCATGCTTGTAATCCCAGCATTTGGGAGGCTGAGATCGGAGGATCGCAGTTCACCGACAGCCTCAGCTACTTAGTGAGGCCCTCTGCAACTTAGTGAGACCCTGTTTCAAAAGAATAAAAAATAGGGCTGGGGGTGTAGCTCGGAGGTCAAATGCCCCTGGGTTCCATCCCCAGACCCACACACACACAGATAAAAATACTGTGGTATTGTAAACAAATTATTTTAAAAACTCGTTTCAGGATACACTTCATACCCTAGTATGTCCTAAAATATACACAAGTCTAATATACACACAGAGGATTTAGATTTCTGTTCTTAATAAAATTTGTTTCTGTTGAGAAATAAAGATCTTAAGGCAAATTTTTTGTTTCTTTACAGATATTTCTTTGCGGTTTTAGTGGTAGAAAGTTAGATAAACTGCGAAGACTCATCAACAGCGGTGGTGGAGTTCGTTTTAATCAGCTTAATGAAGATGTGACCCACGTCATTGTGGGAGACTTTGACGACGAGCTGAAGCAGTTCTGGGATAGATCAGCCCACAGGTCTTGTCTGTCTAACTCAAAGACATTTCTACTGAGTAACTTTTTTATTTTCTCTTTTTTGGTACTGGGGTTCCTGGGAGCCCTTCTACCTCCGGGCTACACTCCCAGACCTGGGAGTATATATTTTTTTTTTTTTTCTTTTTGAAACAGGGTTTCTTAAGCCAGCGAGGGTGGCTCCGAACCAGCACGATCCTCCTGTCTCCATCTCCCAAGCACAGGGATTACAAGCATGTGCCACCACGCCCGGCTGAGTAACGGTTTTTGTTGAAAAAAAAAGTCTTAAGCCGGGCCTGATGGCACATACCTGTAATCCCAGCATTTGGGAGGCTGAGACCGGAGGATCGTAGTTCGTGGATAGCCTCAGCTACTTAGCAAGGCCCTCCGCAACTTAGTGAGACCCTGTTTCAAAATAAAGAATAAAAATAGGCCAGGGGGTGTGGCTCGGAGGTCAAATGCCCCTGGGTTCCATCCCCAGGCCCCCCAAAAATAAAAAAACGTGTAAGCCAGATGTGGCACACACCTGTAATCCCAGCTACGTGGGAGGCTGAGGCAGGAGGATCACAGTGATGCCAGCCTGGGCAACTTAGCAAGACCCTGTCTCCGAATGATAAAAATAAAACGGCGTGTTTGTGCAGCTGCGGGAACCCGCGGGCAAGGGGGCGATGGCGGCCATGGTGTGTGCTCACGTGGCTGCGTGCTGTTTTGCAGGCCTCATGTTATGGGAGCCAAGTGGCTGCTGGCGTGTTTCAGTAAAGGCTACTTGCTGCCCGAAGAGCCGTACGTCCACGCCCACTACCAGCCCACAGAGATCCCAGCTTCTGACCAGCCCGAGAGCAAAACCGCCCCTTCAAAAAAGAAGAGCAACAGCTTCGCCAGGAAAGACTGGCCACCTCGCGAGACGCACGAGCCAGCCGACGAGGACCTGCTCTCTCAGTATGTAGAGAACGACCGCACAGGAGGTGAGCAGGGGCCGGTGCTTGCCGTTAGCAAGGAGGAGCCGAGCAGTGTGCAGACGCCAGGCTTCCTAGATGCTACGTTCCACCAACTATTTATTCCTTTAAGTTTTATATTTGTAATTTTCCTGCCATCTTCATTTTGATCTAAAACAAAGACATTGCTTCATTTGTGGGGTTTTTTTTTGTTGTTTGTTTGTTTGTTTGTTTGTTTGTTTTCGGGTCTCGGGATGGAACCCAGAGGCATTCAACCTCCGAACTACACCCCCTGCACATTCATTCATTCATTCATTCATTCATTCATTGGTTCGTGGTGCCGGGAGTGGAATCCAGAGGCTTTCTATCTCTGGGCTATACTCCCAGACCTATTTTATATTTTATTTGAAAACAGGGTCTCAGTAACTTGCTGAGAGCCTCACTAAGTAGCTGAGGCTGGCTCTGCGATCTTCCTGTCTCAGCTTCCCAAGCGCTGGGATTACAAGCGTGCGCCACCACGCCCAGCTTGTGTGAGTTTTTAATAGTATTATTATAGTCCATATATACACTGGGTACAGTTTCTCATTATCCTCTGTGATATAATAGTATGATTATTGATGTCGAAATGGCTGATTACTGAACTGTGGACTGCCAGCCCTAGTGTTTAGTCGTATCTGTGTGGTAAGGTAAATTGCTGTGAAGAATTAACAATATATTGTATGTGTGTGTTGGTGCGGAGGCAGTTACAGGGGTGAACCCGTGGTGTTCTGCTCTTGAACTCTACCCGTAGCTCTTTTTATTTCTTTTACTTTGAAATAGGTTCTTACTGTGTTGCTGAGACTGGCCTCAAGTCTGTAATCCTTCTGTCTCAGCCTCCCAAGTACCAGGATTACACGTGCGTGCCACCGCATCTGGCCCGGTTGAGCTTTTATATTTAAAAGAAGCTGATCACCTTTTAACAAGTGTTAGAGAACACACCTGAGACAGTGATGGAGCACTGGCATGTGTGAGGCCCTGATTCAAACCCCAGCACTACAGAAACAATACAAGTCAAAATCAAACTTTTAAAAATATTTTATGTCAGGCATGGTGGTACACGCTTATAATCCGAGAATTCGGGAGGCTGAGACCAGAGGATCGCGGTTCGCGGACAGCCTCCGCTACTTAGTGAGGCCCTCCACAACTCAGTGAGACCCTGTTTCAAAATAAAGAATAAAAATATGGGGCAGGGGGTGTAGCTTGAAGGTCGAATGCCTCTGGGTTCCAGACCCCCACACACACAAAAAATTATGATTATCACGTTACTTTTTTTTTTTTTAACTGGGAATTGAACCCAGGGGCGTTTTATCTCCACGTCCCACCCCAGCCCCTGTTGTGTTTATTTTGAAATAGAATCTCACTGAGTTGCTGAGAGTCTGGCTAAGTTCCTGAGGCTGGCTTCGAACCTGCGATCCTCCTGTCTCGGGCTCCCAAGTACTGGGATTGTAGGCATGTGCCACCACGCCTGGCTTCACTCTACCTTATTTCTCCATCTAAGCTTCAGTCTCATGAATATCTCTATAAATAATATAATTGTAAATATATTATTACCCATTCCTTCTAGTATAAAACAGAGTCAAAGAGATTGTAAAACTAGAACCCTTCTCTTCTTACTGAACAGTAAATGCTCTATACAAAATTTCTTTCTCAGTGTCAATAAGAGCAATGTACTTATTTTAAGAAGGAATTGAGAGCCAGGTCTGGTAGCACACCTTGTAATCCCAGTACTTGGGAGGCTGAGACAGGAGGATCCAGGTTCGCAGCCAGCCTCAGCTACTTAGTGAGGCCCTCTGCAACTCAGTGAGACCTTGTTTCCAAATAAAGAATTAAAAAAAATAGGACTGGGAGTGTAGCTCGGAGGTCGAATGCCCCTGGGTTCAATTCTCAGCACTACAAAAAAGGAGGAATTGGCGCTTATAATGTGTATATACAACAGTCACTAAAAATGAAGACGTTTCCTGGCGTGGTGGCGCACGCTTGTAATCCCAGTACTCGGGAGGCCCAGTCAAGAGGACCGTAGGTTGGAATCCACCCTCAGCAACTTAGTGAGACCCTGTTTCCAAATAAAACATGAAATTGGTCTGGGGGTGTAGCCCAGACATAGAAAGCCTCTGGGTTCCATCCCCAGCACCACAAAAAAAGAAAGGAAATGCTAATGTACTGCAGATAATGCTAGAAATAGAAAGATGGGGGCAGGAGGTGTAGCTCACAGAGTGTGACCTGGAGCGTGAGAGGTCCTGGCTTTGCGCCCCAGCAGCACATGCACACACAGTATACACGTATGCATACACACAGTACATGTGTATGCATGCACACAGTACACGTGTATACACACATGTATCCATACACGTGCGCACACAGTACACATGCATGCTTGCACGCGCACACAGTACACAGGTATGCATACACACGCGCGCGCACATAGTAGGAAAATGACAGGCACCGTAATGGTGTTTGACTCTGGATCGCAGCTTTGGCTCCTATGTCAGTTCTGCCGCTTTATAACTGCATGACAAGGAGCTTCCTTTGGACGGAGGGGGATGCTGAGAGCACGGCTTCGGGTTAGTGCTGTGCGTGGCACAGGCTCCGCGCTCTGCACGCTGTTGCAGACACGAGGGAACGGTCCCGTAGGACTCCCGCCCGGCCAGTCAAGCCGCAGGCGGCCTTCCTCTACTGCCGCCTTCCAGCACCGGCCACTTGAGTTTTGGGAAACACTATGTTATTGTACTTCTAGCCTTAATTTGACATTTATTGAATATTGGGAGCTGTATGATTTAGTTAGTGACATTTATAGCTTTACATAGATAGATTTTTTGTTCTTATCTATTAACCAACTTTATCCTAAAAGGAAACTTGAAATCATATCTTTGATCACTTTTTTTTTTTTGGTGGTACTGGGGTTCCTGGAAGCCCTTCTACCTCCAGGCTATGCTCCCAGACCTATTTTTGTATATTTTTTATTTGGAAACAGAGTCTCTTAAGCCAGTGCAGCTGGCTTCCAACCAGCGCAATCGTCCTGTCTCCACCTCCCAAGCGCGGGGATTACAAGTGTGCGCCACCACGCCCGGCTTTGATTACTTTTCAAAAAAAAATTTTTTTATTGGTGCATTGTAATCATACATCTAACGACTACAAAATAGAGGCATGTGCATGCACATTGATAGCTTATTAAGGAGTCTATGTGGAGGCCTTTTAACTTCAAATTCAATACGAAGCATTTTATGCTGTTTTTTCTGTGCCGAGAGCTTGAGTGTCGCCCCACTGAGGCGTGTTGTTTTTTCTTAGTATTTTCTCAGTTCTTTTGTGAATTATCCAAACCAGTTTGTGCGGTGAGACAGGCCTGTGGCGGTGCCCTGACTGCCGGCCCGCTGGTCATTGTAGCACCACGGGTGGATTTGAGTGGACATGGTGGAAGGTGGCGGTACCGGGAACCGGGTAACCCGGAGCTGGGATGGCTCAGCAGGCGCGGTGTTGCAGTGATGGCTCAGGAAGTCAGCTTTCTTTCCCTTTGCAGTGGAAGCGGAGACGCCGGCAGCTGCAGAGCCCCGCAGCGGGCCGTGTAACGGCTCTACTCTTGCCGAGCCCCTCAGTGATTCTACTCACATTTCTCTGCAAGAAGCAGACCAGGCTTCCATCACGCAGTGCCTCCCCGACCGTTCTACAATTACCGAAGAAGGCTTATTCAGCCGAAAGAGTTTTCTGATTCTGGGATTTAGTCGTGAAAACGAGTGTAATATTGCAAGCATCATAAGAGAACATGCTGGAGAGATCGTTTCCCTCCCGGGCAGAGTCGTGGATTACGCGGTGGTTCCCCTGCTGGGGTGTGACGTAGAAGCAGCTGTGGGGGAAGTCGTCACCAACACGTGGCTGGTAAGAACACCAGCCTGAAACGGCGTTCGGGTTGTGATCAGGAGGCATTCCATCGTGTGCGCTGGCTGGACTCGACATCCTGCAAGGGAAATGGCCAGGCAGGAGGCCGTGCTGGCCCCTGGTCCTCGTGGGGTGCGGTGGGGGGCGCCCAGGCCACAGCAGCGTCCTTCTTGGGAGGTCGCTGTGCATGACCCCACCTCGCACCGTTTGTCTTTCCTCACAGCCAGGGCGTGCGTGTCGTGCGCTGTTTTGCCTTCTCTAGAACTAGGAGGGGGCAGTGATGATCTAGGCACTGAAGAAAGCAAATTCAGAGCAGCGCTCTTAGCCTCAGCAATCCTACTGAGTTAGGATTCATATGTACTGAGTTCATATATGTATAATTTCTTGGCGTGGCATTTGAAATGTATCCAGAATGAGCATGCACACATTTGTATTAAAGTAAACTTTTCATGGAAACTAAACTCACTGCCGCTGTGACCTCCGCGGTGTCGGCCTGTCTCGTCCAGGCTGGCTCTATTGTCTTGTTTTTAAAAGGTTTCGTGCATAGACTACCAGACTGTAATGGAGCCCCAGTCAAGTCCGCTCTTCACACCCGTCCCGGTGATGGCAGGAAGGACTCCTTTGGAGGACTGTGTTATTTCCTTCAGCCAGTATGTCGGAGCCGAGAAAGACTCCTTGGTATTCTTAGCAAATCGCCTCGGAGCAAGGTATGTAATGTTTCTAGTGTGCCTGCTGCCAGGGTGTATCTTTTTATTGCTTTGCTCTATTGAAAAGTATTCTAATTAGAATTTGGCCGGGTATTTTATTGCATTTGGGGGTCTGCGATGGTGGAAAGGAGGGTGCTACTAGGAGACCTCTGGTGGACTTTGAAGGTGACAGGCACTAATGTTTCCATCAGCTTAGCCCTCGGGAGGGGTGTGTAAGGCTGATGCATTATCAGGAAGTGCTTGCTTAAGCATTCTGTCCTTCTGTGCGCTGTTTGATTATTTATCCTTTTTTAAGTATACATTGATTGTTTTTTTCAGCCAGAAATGCAAATGATAATCAAGAGTAATAAATACTTTAAGAGAAATAAATGGAATTTAAAAGTTACCTCCAAGCGGGATATGGTAACACACACCTGTAATCCCAGTACTTGGGAGGCTGAAACAGAAGTATCACAGGTTCAAAGCCAGCCTCAACTATTTAGCAAAACCCTGTTTCAAACTTAAAGAAGGGTTGGGAGTATAGCTCAGAGGTAAAATGTCACTGGGTTCAATCCCCAGTACCAGAAAACAAAAGTGATTTCTAAAATCCACATTAGCCTAATCCCTAATTGACCTTTAGACAGTGATTATTTAAAAATGAAGTGGAGCCGGGCGTGGTGGCGCACGCTTGTAATCCCTGCGCTTGGGAGGCGGAGACAGGAGGATCGCGCAGGTTTGAAGGCAGCCGCACTGGCGTAAGAGACCCTGTTTCAAAAATATAAAAAAAAATATAGGTCTGGGAGTGTAGCCCGGATGTAGAAGGGCTTCCAGGAACCCCAGTACCACCAAAAAATATATATAAAATAAAAAAATAAAAATGAGGTAGAGAACCGGGCATGATGGTGCATGCTTATAATCCCAGTACTTGGGAGGCTGAGACAGGAGGATCGCAGGTTCGCGGCCAGCCTCAGCTACTCATTAAGGCCCTCTGCAACTTAGTGAGCCGTTTCCAAATAAAGAATAAAAAATAGGGCTGGGGGGTGGGTAGAATGTGCCTGAGTTCAATCCCCAGTACCACACACACACACAAAAAGTTGATACAACAGTATATTTTCTATCTTAATGTAAGCTGTTTCCTTCATAAGTGCTGACTTATGAAGATAAGATAGAAATTACATTAAGATAGAAAATGCTGACTTAATCGGTGTATATTTTCCTAAACTTACGTGTACCCTTACCAACCCCCGTGTATTAGAAACTTTGTTCTCAGTTTGCTTGCTAATGGTGTCAATGGCAGTATGATTTTCTTTAAATTTCAGCGTTCAAGAATTCTTTGTTCGCAAGTCCAATGCAAAGAAAGGGATGCTCGCCAGCACACATCTCATACTGAAGGAGCCGGCCGGTTCCAAATATGAAGCTGCCAAGAAGTGGGGCTTGCCCGCAGTCACCATGGCCTGGCTGCTGGAGACGGCCAGGCTGGGAAAGAGAGCCGAGGAAAGCCGCTTTCTGATGGAGGATTCACCCGCAGAAGGTCCATGCTTCCTTCTACTCTGTGCGTGTGTGTGTGTGTGTGCGTGCGTGTGTGTGTGTGTTCACAGCTTGATGGTTTCTGAGATATGAATGTGTTCTAAAGCTTGTTTTTAGCAAAGTTTATTTCTGCTTCTCCTGTTGGGAAAACAGTTGTGTGAGGCACCGCTGGGTATTCCCTATTGGATGGCAAAGGTAAACGCGTCCATAGCACCGAGGCTTGATGTTTATCATACCAAGAGCCCCAGGCACCAGCGGAAGCTAGTGCTGCGGAGCAGCACGGGAGCGCGGGAGCGGTGGAGGCTGAGTGCAGGCTGCGGCCGCTCCCTGCACACGTCTGGCTGTACCTGCTCCCGGGGCGGTGCGCTCCTGCCTGGGGCTTCCGCTCGGCCCTTCAGGACCACCTTGAGCCTGCCCGGCCTGCCGCTAGGCTGCCGCTTTCTGGGAAGCCTTTCTTGTCTTCCCACAACGTTTCGCTTTGCCCCTAAAGTTTAAGCACCTGTTTACTTTTGTATCTGCTAAATTAGAAGCTCCATAAAGCAGCGAACATGTGCATCTTATGAGTTCTGCGTCTTCAGTGTGTGGCCTTGGGCCTGCTATGGAGTAGCCATCTAAAAAGTGTTTCGTACAGCCGGGCGCGGTGGGCACACTTGTCATCCCAGCATTCGGGAGGCTGAGACGGGGATCCAGGTTCGCGGCCAGCCTCAGCTACTTAGGCGTTCTGCAACTCAGTGAGACCCAGTTTCAAAATAAAGAATAAAAAATAGGGCTCAGGGTGTAGTGCGGAGGTAGATTGCCCTGGATTCCATCCTCAGTACTGCCAAAAATAATAAGTGTTTTGTAGAACATGGGCACGGTGGGGGCGCAGGTGCTCTCCCAGCCAGGGCACCGCTCACAGACTGCACAGCTAAGTGGCAGCTTGCAAAGCCTCAGAACCATCGGCTGCTGACCCAGACGGCCTGGGCATTCATGAATGAGGCGAAAATGAGCTTAGAGGGCGTATAACATTTCATTAAAGGCCTTATGAAAATTTGGCTATGTTTAATTCTCAGTAGTTGTAGTTGGGATTGTTTTCTGCCATTGACTCGTCTGGCCTTTGCTTATATAATTTTTGGCAAGTGGGTTTATTAAGACCATTTTAATGTCTAACAAGATGAAATCGGAAGTCTCTTTGTATTCACTGTTGCAGTTAATGTGCAACACTTTAATTCTTTCACTACATAGAATAGAGTTTTTACTTTCGTTGGTGCTCTGTAGTACATGGTAGTAAGATCAGGTAACACATCAGTACAGCACGTTCACTTGGGTGTCCCTCCCCGCCCGCCCTGTGAGTGGGGCTGATGGGCAGGCGCTGTGTGAACGGTGTCCTTCCTCCAGCCTGATCTCACACACACACACACACCCCTGTGTCTCTCCCTCCGTCCCTTTTGTCTCCTGTTTTCTCTCTAGCTTCCACGTAACCCTGACTTTCTGACACTGGCTGATCTCACGTAGCTTAATCTCTAGTTTGCCCATTTTTCTGTGACAGAATTTGTTGTTTATGGCTGAATAAAGCTCCATTGTGAGTATACATACCACATTTCCATTGTTCACTCATCTGTGGACGGATACCTAGGTTGGTTCTAGTTTGGTTACGGTGAGCTGTGCTGCTATACGTACTGACATGCGTGAATCACTGTGGCAGTCTGGCGTGTTTTGGAAAGACCACAGGAGTGGTGGAGCTGGTCCTCCGGTGGTCCCATCCCTAGTCTTTTGGGAAGCCGCCATACTGACTCCATTGTGGCTGTACTAACTTGCATTCCCAGCGGCAGCTTAGAGGAGCTATTTCTCTGCATCCTCGCCAGCATCTGTTTGTTTTGCTACTAGGGATTAGACCCGGCCGTTCCGCCCCCGGCCCCGCCGCAGCTCTCTCTCTCCGTTCTGTGGTCTCGCTCTCCAGACTCTTGTTCCCTTTGCTGTGCAGAAGCTTTTTAACTCGATGCCAGCTCATCTCTTGGTTCTGTTTTATTTCCTGAGGCTTGGGGGTCTTATTGAGGAAGTCTCTACCAGAGCCCATGTTTTGGAGAGTCGGTCCTGTGTTTTCTTCTACTAATTGCAAAGTCTCTGGTTTTCAATGTTTTTTGTGCTGTTTTGTTTTGCAGTACTGGGAATGGAATTCACGGCATTTCACCTCCAAGCTACATGCCCAGCCTTATTTTTTTATTCATTTTAAAACGGAGTCTCACTGAGTGCAAAGGGCCTATGGCTGCAAATCCTCCTGTCTTAGTCTCCCAAATGCTGGGATTACAAGCGTGCACCACCATGCCCGGCTTGCTATTCTGTTTTTTTTTTTTTTTTCTTGCAGTACTGGGGTTTGAACCCAGGGAATTCTGCCTCTGAGCTACACCCCTAGCCCTTTTCATTTTTTCTTTGGAAGCAGTCTCACTAAGTAGCTGAGGCCGGCCAAGATCCTGCGATCCTCCTGTTGCAGCCCCCCAAGCGCTGGGTTACGATGGGCGCCACCACACCTGGCTCTTCAGTGTGTGTGACACAGCATCTGCTTGGCTTCCTGTACGCAGGAATATGACTTTGTGATGTAAAGTGTACCTGAGAGTTACATGAAAGCTTAGCCGTAGATAGAAAGCGTCACTGCGTACATGCCTTGTTAGAGGAAAATAGTGGCCATTGGTAGCTCATTTTTATTTATTTATTTATTTTTTCATTTTAAATCTCTAGAACAAACACTGGAAACTAAAATAACAAATGGAGTGAATCTAAATCCAGATACTCCCTCGCATCCTGGCGCACACATGGAAACTCACAGGAAAACGGCCATCACCCCATTGGATATGAACCGCTTCCAGAGTAAAGCTTTCCATGCTGTGATCTCGCAGCATGCCGGACAGCGCCCAGCCTCCCCAGCCGCAGGGCAGCCACTGCAGAAGGAGCCCTCTTTACACCTTGACACACCATCGAAATTTTTGTCCAAAGACAAACTCTTCAAGCCTTCCTTTGATGTGAAGGTAAGGTTGAGAGGAAGTGGTCCTAGCAGGGCCTGCTGGATTGCATGCCTGTCATCCTAGTACTTGGGAGCCTGACAGGGGATCACAGATTATAGAACAGCCTTGGCAATTTAGTGAGGTCCTCAGTAGCTTAACCAGACCATGTTTCTAAATAAAAATAATATAGTTCAGAGGTAGAATGCCCCTGTGTTCAATCCCCAGTACCAAAGAGAAAAGAAGAAGAAGATGGCCCTAAAGTTAAGCCCCAGCTATGCATCATGTCTCAAGTGTGTAGTGGTAAATTTCCCAGAGACGGTGGCAGGTAAACGCACAGTAGTGAGCCCTGGTGCCCACTCGGTGGAGGCAGCAGGGTGGGGCACACACAGCGTGCAGCCAGGGCAGCCGGAGGCCTTGCTGTCCTGAGCTCCGCGCCACCCCACAGATCAGTCCACCTATCTGAGAATTACTTTCTCTTCATACAGAGGATAATAACACTTGCCCTGAAGCTTCATAGGTTTGCTTTTAAGGATCAAATACAGCAGTATGAAGAAAGGATTTTGTAAATGTAAAATACTCTAACCACACTGCTGCTCGCGTATAGGTCCCGGGTGCACCAGGGCCTGCACTCTGAACGTGCTCACGCGCCTCTGGCCACTTCCCTTAGGAGAGGGGAGTCTGACTTAGTTTGATCTGAGCAGTGTAGCTTGGCTCCCTCACTCTAAAATTTATTTGCAAATCAAGGGCTAATGTAACCTTTTCGAATGATTTTCATTTCCCAGAGATGATTTTCTTAAGTAGATATTGGTCTTTCAAGTAGCCATTCAAACTATTGCCAATGATTTTTCTTTTTTTGCCCTGAGGATTGAACTCAGGGGTTCTACCCCTCAGCCTTATTTTATTTTAAAACAGGATCTTACTAAGTTGCTGAGGACCTGGCTACGTTACTGAGATTTGCATTAAACCTGTGATCCTTCTGTCTCAGCCTCCCAAGGAGATTACAGGTGTGTGTCACCATGCCTGGTATATCTTGGAGCAAACCTAAAAGTTTACAAGTTGTTTCTCTTCATACCATAAATATTAACTGATGCCAAAGGCAGTATTTTTCTAACTAATCTATAATCTTTGATCAGTTCCAATAACCTAAATGAAAAAAAAAGTCTTAGTATTGTAGGGAACTCAAAACCCTGCGCTTTTTCTAGAATTCACTTCTGCAGTAACACTGTACTGTGGTTGGGCTGCTCCCCATACCTCAGTAGCAGCGCGGGGCTAGGATCTGGCTCTTCTTGGCCTCGAGCGGCCTCGGAAAGCAAGTTACCCTCTTTGGGCGTCATTATTCCTGACTGTAAAGTCACAGGGTGAGTCCTGATAATCTCACGCCTCGTAGCACACCCTCCGTTTAAGTGAAATCGGTGAGAGAGAAGTCAGATATCACCAGTCTTTCAGATGATTCTTTCATAGAGACCTTGTAATGAAATTTCATTATATAGCCCTTTATATTTTTTATTTTGAATCAGGATTTAAGTTGCCCAGGCTGGTCTCCAGCTTATGGTCCTATTTCTCAGTCTCCCAAGACCTGGGATTACAAATGTGTGCCACCATGCCTGGCTTTTATTTTTTATTTGGAAACAGGGTCTCTCTAAGTACTGAGTCTGGGCACCAACCTGCGATCCTCCTGTGTCAGCTCCCAAGTCCTGGGATGGCAGGTGTGCGCCCCACGCCCAGCTTTACATTTAGTGCCTTGGCTCCCACGTGTTGCTCTGTAGAGGTGAGCTCACAGCGTCCCCTTTCTCTCTTCTCTTTTCTCTTTGGGTCCTCACCTGCAGTCGAGTCTGGGAGGTGCTCGCTGTCCTTGGAGCCACGTCCCTGTCCTCTGTGAAGGAGCTGGCTCTCTGGTAGACCCTCAGCTGAGCGCGCGGTGCTCCTCGGTCCTGCGTGCACAGTCCTGGTTTGCAGTCTTTTCCCAGTCTCCTGAACACCTTTCTCTACTGTTGCCTTGCTTTGGATAAAGTGTTGCTTTTGAAAACTTGTTGCCAGTCTACTTAATCTTTGTAGGTTGTTTTCATCTTTTTGTCTAGAAGCAGTGCAAATTTTTTTTACCTTTAAAATGTAATAATTTTATAAGGATATGCCTAGATGTTAGTACACCCCAGTCAGTTTTCCCCGATACACGGTAGGTTTTTAAATGTTCAGAGTTTGGTTCCTTCGCGTTTTTTATTTAACACATTAGATCAGTGTAGCTGCCAGTCAGCTGAGTTAGTAGCAAAGATTGAAATTGACACATAAAGCCAGACATGGTGGTGCACACCTCTAAGCCCAGTACTTGGGTAGAGGCTGCGACTGGAGGATTGCAGTTCAAGACCAACCTCAGCAATTTAGCAAGACTCTCAGCGACCTAGTGAGACCCTGTTTAAAAATAAAATGGCTAAGTCTGCAGCCCAAAGGTAGGATACCTGGGCTGCAATCTCCAGTTCCAAATAAAGTTAATTTTATAGTTGTCTGGCAGAAAAGAGGTTAAAACTGTAATCCTTTAAATTGATGGATTTCCCTTCTCTTTATAACCTTTCCTCCTTTTTACCCCCCCCCCTCTGTCTTGCTTTCTCTCCTCTCTTTCACTGCCCTCTTCCTCTCTCCTTCCTCTCCTTTTCTTGCACGTACACAGGATGCGCTTGCAGCCTTGAAAACCCCACAAGGGCCCAGCCAGCAGAAGAGGAAACCGAGCACGCCGCTCTCGGAAGTCATTGTCAAAAACTTGAAACTCGCTCTGGCCAATAGCTCTCGAAACGCCGTGGCGCTTTCTGCCAGCCCGCAGCTGAAGGACGCCCAGTCAAAGCAGGTAGGCTCTTTGCTTGTGGAGGGGCAGATGAGCTGAAACGTTTCAAACACGAATGGCTGAGCTGTAGCCTTCGTTCTCCATACGTAGGAAGATGCTTCGAAGCCGCTGCACAAGGTCGTGGTATGTGTTAGTAAAAAGCTCAGTAAGAAGCAGAGTGAACTGAATGGGATCGCAGCCGCCCTGGGAGCCGATTACAGGTGAGGGCCCAAGTCGAGGCGGCGTCCACGGCACGAGCATGTGCCCCGACACGCTGGTTTTGCCCGTCCCTGCAGAATACTACGCAGTGCTAACTGCTGCAGTCTCTCCGATCCATGTGTGTGTCTGTGTTGGTGGGGCTTGAACCCCAGGGCATTCTACCTCTGAGCTATACCCCCAGCGCTATTTTTATTTTGAAACAGGGTCTTGCTAAGTTGCTGAGGGCCTCACTCAGTTGATGAGGCTGGCTTCAAACCTGGAATCCTCCTTTCTCACTCAGCCTCCCAAGTATTGGAATTATAGGAATATGTCAGTATGCCTAGCTGTATGCAAGGTATATTTTTGCTGTTTTAATTAAGGAGGCATTGGGCAGTATTTGTGTGTGTGTGTGGGAGAGAGACACTGGTTGCTGGTGGTTGAACCTGGGGGCCTTCTACCTCTACCCTCAACCCCGTTTTTTATTCTTTATTTTGAAACAAGGTCTCACTAAGTTGCTGGAAGCCTCACCTACTTAGCTCAGGCTGGCTGCAAGCCTGAGATCCTCCTGTCTCAGCCTCCCAAGTACTGGGAATGTAAGTGTGCACCACCACACCCAGCTAGTATTTTATTATTATATTATTGTATCATATTATTGGACAGTATCTCAGTTTTCTCCCATGTAATCTCAGTACATGGGAGGCTAGATGGGGATCACAGCCTCAGCCGTTTAGAGACCCTCCTCTGGGCTCCGCCCCCAGGAGCAGTGAATGAACACAGTGGCATCGGGGACTCTGTGAGGAGTGGGTGAGGGTGGGAAAGAGTGCAGCGTGTCGTGCAGCCCGTTACACGCTGGCGGTGAAGAGTGACTTCCACCTGGGGACAGATTTGGACGCTCAGCAACTTTGATTAGCTTGAAAATACCTGCGTTGCTGCTCCCTAGTGATACACGTTACGACACAGACTGCCTTCAAGCCTGCAGCCCTCCTGCCTCGCCTGCCTGCCCTGGGGTTCAGGTGTGGTCACCCCGCCCTGCAGCCCCGGCATGTCGGTGTTCTCTCGTTTGCGAGCCTCCCGCTCAGTGAGCGGCGCCCGTCGCCGTGCGCCTCTGCCCTCAGCTGTTTGTCGCATTTGGCTGTTCAGGTGGAGCTTTGATGAGACCGTGACACACTTCATCTATCAAGGGCGGCCAGGTGACAGTAATCGAGAGTATAAGTCTGTCAAGGAAAGAGGAGTGCACATCGTGTCGGAGCACTGGCTCTTGGAGGTAAGCAGTACTTTTTCCCTTTCCTCTCTGTTAATTGGAAAATGTCTGTGAACGTTTCAGAGCAGAAAGCAGTCCCGTTGTGTGTAAACAAGTGTGATGGTCTTGGCCGGCCGTGGCGGCCACCATGGCAGGAGCGTATGAGCAAAGCCACGTCCCTCGTGGCCAGGGAGTGAAAGAAAGAGGAAGAGGCTGGGGTCTGCCCCTCGAGGGCTCACTCGGGCTGCCCGCCCGCCCCAGCTCTTCTAGTGTCTAGTACTGCCAGCTGGGAACCAGCCCCCGGCACACGGCCTGTGGGGCGGCGTGAGGGCTCTTCACTTCTTTGGCATCAGAATCGCAGGATCTGTGTTGCTTTCCTAGTTAGCAGGCCTTCAGTGGGTTCTCTTTCTGGTTCTGAGTCCTTTCACTAACTCAAAATACTATGAATGAAGTAGATGTGGTGGTTCACACTTACAATCCCAGTACTTGGAAGGCTGAGACAAGGGATCACAGGTTCACAGCCAGACTTAGAAATTGAGTGAGCCCCTGTTTCAACATAAAATATAAAATTGGGGTGGGGTGTGGCCCAGAGGTAGAATGCCCCTGGGTTTGATCTCCAGTACCACTTGAGACTGGGCAGAAGATCACAAGTTTAGGGCCTGTCTAGGTAATTTAGTGAGATACCACCAAAAAGAAAAGGTGGGAGTGTAGCTCAGTGGTTGAGCACTAGCTTGTCTAGCATATAGTAGGCCCTAGGGTCAACCAAACCTACCAAAAAAGAAGATACTAATGAAAAGTTTACATAATTTGAGAAGAATTAACATACCAATATAATTTAGAACTGTGTTTCTTTAGCCAGGCTTGGTAGTGTGTGCCTGTAATCACAGTACTTGGGAGACAGGAGGATCACAAGTTCAAGGCCAGCCTCTGCAACTCAACAAGACACGGTTTCCAAATAAAAAGTAAAAAGGAGATGGTACATGCCTGTCATCCCAGCACTTGGGGTCTGAGACAGAAGGATTGCAAGTTCCAGGCCAGCCTCAGCAACTTAGTGAGATCCTATTTCAAAATTTAAAATAGGGGTATAGCTCATTTCCACCTCCACTACCAAAAACAAAAAGTGTTTTAAGTAAATAAAAAGTTCTTGGGGTGTAACTCAAAGATAGGGCACTCCTGGGCTCAATCCCAGTGCCGTAAAACAACAACAAAAACTTTGTTTCTCCTTTTCTTTAGTTCCTTGCAATATAATTGATACCTTGGCAAAAGCCCAGGAATAGAATCAGATTTTATGCATTAGTGGACATGACATTTTAAAAAGGAGGACAATTTGTCATCTATATAATAGATTTTTTTCACTGCCAATTACTTTTTTTTTTTTTTTTTTTTTTTTTTCAGTACTGGAGGTGAAACCCAGGGGCATTCTACCTCCGAGCTACACCCCAGCCCTTTTTTTTAATCTTTATTTTGAAACAGGGTCTCAGTTGCAAGGGGCCTCACTAAGTAGTTGAGGCTGGCTGCAAACGGCTATCCTTCTGTCTCAGCCTCCCAAATGCTGGGATTACAAGTGTGCGCCACTATGCCAGGCTGTAAATGACTTTTTTAAATGGTTTTAAGTACCCGGACGTGGTGGCGCATACTTGTAATCCCAGTATTCGGGAGGCTGAGACTGGAGGATCACGGTTCATGGAGAGCCTCGGCTACTTAGTGAGGCCCTCCGCAACATAGAGACCCTGTTTCAAAATAAAGAATAAAAAATAGGGCAGGGGGTATAGCTCAGAGGTCAAATGCCCCTGGGTTCCATCCCCAGACCCACAATAAATAAACAAACAAACAAACAAATGGTTTTATTTATTTTGTCTTATGACATGCTGTATCAGTTGTCCTTATATTGCTTTATGTCTTTGAACTACTCAGATTTCTTTTAGTCGTGTGTGTGTGTGTGTGTGTGTGTGTGTGTGTGTGTGTGTATTATTTACTGAAGATGGAACCCAGGGGCTTTCTACCTCCGGGCTATACTCCCAGACCTATTTTATACTTTATTTGGAAACAGGGTCTCACTAAGTTGCTGAGAGCCTCACTAAGTAGCTGAGGCTGGCTTCGAACCTGTGCAGTCCTCCTGTCTTAAAGCACACCGTTGTCTTTCAGTGTGCACAAGAGTATAAGCGTCTTCCCGAGTCTCTCTATCCATACACTTACAATCCCAAGATGAGCCTGGACATCGGCACAGTGCAGGATGGCCGTCTGCGCAGTAGCAGAGTGCCCACAGCTGATCCCCCAGACCACCCAGGGGAGGACGCCGAGGTAGGGCGGGGCGGGGCGGGGCGGGGCGTGTGCAAGGCAGAGGCTTCCTTCCCGACACTGTCGGTTTTCTTTGAGTAGCCAGATCATTTGCCTGTAGAAGACAATTACACAGACAACATGGACAGTGATGTGGAATCTGCACTGCCAAACGGAAATGGAAGAAATGACTCTAAAGGAGGTAAGGTATTGTACGTTACAGAAAAAGAGTAAAAATGTATCCTCCATGCAAGTGTCTGTATCAGAAAGATAACTTTCTGTCTTTTATTAGCAACTGTATTTACTGTATAGATAGCCCAATTTTATTTTGTCATTGTTTGTTGATAGGCATTATTTATAGGTTATTTTTATTTCTTGCTAGTATAAATAGTGCTACACTGAATACCCTTATAAGTGTTCCTTTTGTTTTGATGCTGGGGATTGAGACCAAGGGCTACCTTTGAGGAGCTACTCCTCTGGCCCTTTTTCTTTTTTCTTTTCTTTTCCTTTTTGTGGTACTGGGGTTCGTGGAAGCCCTTCTACCTTCAGGCTACACTCCTAGACCTATTTTATATTTTTATTTGGAAATAGGGTCTCTTAAGCCAGCGCGGCTGGCTTCGAACCTGCGCGATCCTCCTGTCTCCGCCTCCCAAGCACGGAGATTACAAGCGTGCGCCACCACGCCCAGCGCTCCTCCAGCCATTTTTTTAATTTTTGTTTTGAAACAGGGTCTCGCCGGGCATAGTAGCACACGGTTGTAATCCCAGCATTCGCGGATAGCCTCAGCTACTTAGGCCCTCTGCAACTTAGTGAGACCTTATTTCAAAATAAAGAATAAAAAATAGGGCTGGGGGTATAGCTCAGAGGTCAGATGCCCCTGGGTTTCATCTCCTAGCCCTACCCCCAAATAAAGAAACAGGGTCTCAGGTTGCTGAGAGTTTCACTACATTGCTAAGGCTGGTCTTGAACCTGCGATGGTCCTGTCTCAGCCTCCCAAGTACTGGGCTTACAGGCCTGCACCACCACGCCTAGCAGGTGCTCTCTTTTCTATTTTGGTGGTACTGGGGATGGAACCCAGGGGCATTCCATCTCCGAGCTATACCCCGAGCTCTATTTTTTATTCTTTATTTTGAAACAGGGTTTCACTGACTTCCAAGGGCCTCACTCAGTGGCTGAGGCTGGCCATGAATCACAGTCCTGTCTGAGCCTCCCGAGTGCTGGGATGACAAGTGTGCGCCTCCACGGCCTGCCCGGGCTCTGTCCTTAGTAGACTGCAGCCCTCCACTGCCCTCACTAACCCTGCCTCGCTCCCCGTCACTCGCCTGTGTGACTGCTCTGCTGTGTCCACTCTATAAGTATTTATCGGGCACTTCGCCATCTAGCCTATAGATTCCCAAACTTAGAAGGAAATTATTCAGCCCGTCCCCACCCTGTGGCTGTGCGCACGCGCGCCTATATGCTCACATGTTTGTGCAACTTAGTGAGACCCTCTTTCAAAATAAAGAATAAATAAATAGGGCAGGGGATGTAGCTCAGAGGTAGAATGCCCCTGGGTTCCATTCCTAGTACCTCCAAAAATAAGAAATGGAAGGACACTATGTTGTCTGTGTTTTCAAGGAGCATTGACTCGGAATCTCAGTGCAGTGGGCTCCCGCCCGGCTCGGGTCACAGGCAGCCGGGGAGCTCCACGCAGGACGATCACGACAGTCTTGGAAGGGCTTCATAAAAGGCCGCCTTTCATTCTGGATCATATAGAGGTGGCACGTTACTGCAGCCTGTGGAAGTAGGGAGTGTCCATCGAGTCAGTCACTTCTGTTCAGCCAGATCTATACAAAGTGGCTTTTTCTGCACACGATCAGAAAGACTCACTTGCACGGTGCGCTCGTTTGCCTCCAGTTCTGACGCAGACCCTGGAGATGCGAGAGAACTTCCAGAAGCAGCTGCAGGAGCTCATGTCGGCGACCTCCATCGTGAAGCCGCGCGGCCAGAGGCTGTCCCTCTCCAGAAGCGGCGGTAACAGCGTCTCGTCGACCCCCGACAGCGCGCGCTCTGCGCGCAGCGGGCGGAGCCGGGTCCTGGAGGCGTTGAGGTGTGTGCCCGTCCCGGAGGCACGGCGTTAGGCAGCTCCTTTAGGGACCTGGCACCCCATTTTGTGAGCTGGCTCTTGTCTGCCGGTGGTGCGGGTGGTCGTGTGGTCCTGGTGATTGAAGCCCAGGGCACTCTACCTCTGAGCCAAGTCCCCAGCCCTTTTCAGTTTTTCCAAACAGTCTTATTAAGTTGCTGAGGCTGGCCTCAAGCCTGTGATTCTCCTGTCTCAGCCTCCCAAGTACTGAGATGATGGATGACCAGGCTCTGCTTTAAGCAGTAAGGCAGATTAGAACATCACGGTTTAGGATGTGAAAGAGTTTTAAGGGTTAGACCTCCAGCCTCGTTAGCCGCAGCAGTGTTCTGTTCCTGTATCACTTAGTTTTGGCCCTGTGCCGACTGGCTTTTTCCTTCCTGGTGTTTCCTTCTTCCCTTCCCTGCTCTGAGCAGTTGTAGAATTCTTCCTTGGAGGCGGGGAGCGGTGTGGAGCCGGTTCCAGTGCGAGCACCGGCCTCAGATGCGGCCGCGCGCGTGCTGTTCATGGCCTCCGTGAGATGGAAGTGGAAGCGGCTTCGGATCCGCCTCAGTGATTGGCTTTGGCTCTGTGTGGTCCTGGGGTGAGCCCGGGCCTCGAGTGGCCCCGACGAGGGCTCTGCCGCGGACTTGGACCCCTCTTACTTTTGTTTGTTTTGTTTTGATTGTTTTTTAAATACTGTGGGTTGAACCTGAGGACATTTTTACCTCTGAGCCACACCCAGTCTTTTTTTTTTTTTCCCTGCGGTCCTGGGGATGGAGGGTCTCACTGAGTTGCAGAGGGCCTCGCTAAGTAGCTGAGGCTGTCTGCAAACCACAATCCTCCTGTCTCAGCCTCCCAAGTACTGGAGTTACAAGCATGTGCCACCATGCCCGGCTTGGGAGAAACATGTTAAAAAGAAAAGTTTCCCTAGGCTCATGTCCTTAATAAATATTTTCAAGCCCCTCCTCTGCTAGATGGTGGTATGTAAAAGTGAACCCACCTTCGTACTCCAACTCAGGGAGTCTGTGCGCTTGAGTCTTGGTCTGGCTGTCTGTGTACTTTATGTTGTCGCCTTTACTCCGTAGGCAGTCTCGACAGATAGTGCCTGATGTGAACACGGAGCCGTCCCAGAATGAGCAGATCATCTGGGATGACCCCACAGCAAGGGAGGAGCGAGCCAGGCTGGCCAGCAGCCTGCAGTGGCCCTGCTGCCCCACCCAGCACTCCGAGCTCCAGGGCGGCGCGGAGAAGCCGGAGGGCGCGGGTGCTGCCCCTCGAGGGCCTGCGCACGACCCGGAAGAGGCCGCACAGGGTGAGGAGGGGAAGCTGTGGGCGTGTTTCTACCAGGTACTTGCGAGCCTCTTTAAGATAAGGACGCGGTGGTCACAGCTGCACGTGCAGATAAAAGGCTCCCTGGACATTGCTGGTTTGGATTTAAACTTGAGAGTCAGAAAAGTAAGTGAGCGATTCAGATTATCAGTAAATGGAAGGATGCTGTTGCCTGGCTTTGGGAATGCGGGCTCCGCGTCTGCAGCGCGGCTCTCGCCGGGCTCTGGTGGGCTCGCCCGGCTTCCTCATCTCCGGCCCGAGCCGCGCCGGGCTCTCAGGACCGTGGCTCCTGCTGAGCCTCCTGCTGTTTTTCCTCCTTAGCTTTTCCTTGAAAACAGACTTATCTCTGCCTTGGATTTTCTCCGAGTATAGATTTGCCTTCATTGTGTGAATTTGGGTTATATTTATTTATTTTTGCAGTACCAGGAATTGAACCCAGGGGCATTCTGCCTCTGAGCTACACCCCCAGCCCTATTTTATTCTTTATTTTGAAATAAGATTTCACTAAGTTGTGGAACCTGTGATTCTTCTATTTCAGCCTCTCAGGTACTGGGATTACAAGCAAGCACCACCATGCCTGGCTTTACAACTTTACTGATGAAAGTTTAGTACTTAAAGAAATGGTTAGAGAAACATGTGTACCACATTTTTTAATGCTAAATAGTTAGTGGTGACGTGCACTTGTGATCCCAGTACTTGGAAGGCTGAGACAGGAGGATCACAAGTTTGAGGATAGCTTCAGCAACTTAGCCAGGCCCTCCACAATTTTGAAACCCTGTTTCAAAATTAAAAAAAAAAAAAAAAAGATAGGGTTGGGCATGTAGCTCAGAGATAGAATACCCCTGGGTTCAATCTCTAGTATCACAGAAAGTAATTAAACTAATTAATTAAAAAATGAGTACAGTTAATTAGTTGCACTTACTTACAAGCTCTAGAAATAGGGTTCTTTTGCATATACCTTTCACAGGCAGAGCTTGCGTCCAGAACTTGTTCTTAGCTGTCTTTGGACAGGATCACACTGGAGTGTTTTATTTCCCACAGCTGTCTGTGATCCTGGAATTGTGTGTGTGACCGAAGTCCCCAAACACCCCAACAGTGAAGAACCAGAAACTCCCACAAAGGAGAGCCGCCTGATCCCCACGCCGCAGGCCCCCAGCATCGCCTTCCCCCTCGCCAACCCGCCCGTGGCGCCGCAGCCTGGAGAAAAGGTGTGGGGCTGGGGGCTCCGGGCCTCGCGGTCCTGCTGCGGTAGACCTCGGGGTCACGGGCCTCCGTGACGAGAGCCCTCGTCCACTCGGGACGAGTGGGCGGCACTGTAAAGTAATGGGTTTGCTGGTGCTTTTCATGTTCACTTTCCTCTAAAATCAAACTCTTCCATCCAGATTATAACAATAGAGGAGACTCATGAAGAATTAAAAAAATACATATTTCAGTTGTCATCACTGAACCCTCAGGAACGTATCGATTATTGTCATCTCATCGAAGAACTAGGTACTGCTATTTTAACTAAAAATGTCCCGTGATGGTCTTACTTGGAATTCAGATATAGTCATATTGACACCATTTGTAAGGTGTAGAGATTGAGGAAAAGAATGTGGCGCCTGGCCAAGATGTACCTTGAGTCAGCACTAGAACTTGGGTTCTATACAAATTGTGAACCTAAAGTCGCAAGTTGTGGGGCATAAAGATTAAAACCCACAGTTCCAGGTTAAGAATCACCTGTCCTAGCTGGGCTGGCAGTGCACACCTGTAACCCTGAGCTGCCGTGTCTGGCACCGCGGAGGACGCTGGGCTCCACAGCACTGCAGAAAGGGCGGGGTGGCAGATTGAAAGACGGCAGAGTTGTGATCATTTAGCACTAAGTGGCCGGTGTGTCGGGTTCTTTTTACTGTTTCATCTTTGTAGTCCAGTTTTTGTAATAGTTTTATATGCCAGGGTGTTGTGGACAGTGTCCGCATAGCCGAGGTGGCTTTCTCCTAGAAGCAATAGTCGGCTCAGCGCCGCTCTCCCTGCGCAGGTGGGCAGGTGATGGAGAAACAGTGCTTCGACCCCAGCTGCACGCACATCGTGGTGGGGCATCCTCTGCGGAACGAGAAGTACCTGGCCTCCGTGGCGGCGGGGAAGTGGGTGCTGCACCGCTCCTACCTGGAGGCCTGCAGGGCCGCCGGGCGCTTCGTGCAGGTCTGTGCTTGATTTTTCCTTGAAAGTAAATGTCGGGAGGGACCCCAGCGCGGTCACCAGCGTCCGTGGGGTGAAGTAACCACCCCTGACCAGTTGGCTTATGCCGGGGTCGCCGGGTTCAGCTCTATTCACTTTTTAAGTTAGTCTGAAGGTCAGTGTTCTTTTTTAAATTGAAATTTCATTCTCATCATGAGAAAGTCTCAAGATTATCTTATTGTCAGCTTTTCTTTTCACTATTTGCCCAATGAATATTAACTAGTGATTGTAAACTGTCACAGTAAGTATCTACATGGGGTTCTTGAAGTTTTCAGTAAGGACCCATTAGGGATCCCTTCTGTGGACAAGTAATCAGGTTTTCATACATACCTCCTTTGAGAAAGGAAGAAATTCTGTGAAATAACTCTTACAGCAGGTGAAATCTAAATTGGTAACCTAAATATTACTGATTGCCAACATGTAGATACCATGGTGTTTCTTGTTAATGAGTATTTTTAAAGCCAGACATACTTGACTAAGCCAAATTAATGTTTCCCCCATGCTCACAAAACGTTTCCTTGGTGCCGTCTGTACTTGCGGTGGGCGCCTGGCCTTCCTGAGCTCCGAGCCGTGGCGCGCTGGCGTAGCTTGCTGACTGACTTCCTCTCTAGGAGGAGGACTATGAATGGGGAAGCAGCCCCATCCTGGAAGCCTTGACGGGGATCAGCGTGCAGCAGCGAAGGCTAGCCCTTGCAGCAATGCGGTGGAGGAAGAGGCTCCAGCAGAGACAAGCGTCGGGCGTCGTGGAGGTGCTGATGCGGGGCCCGGTGGAGAGCGCCCGCTGTGAAGCCAGCTCAGCAACTTAGCAAGGCCCTGTTTCAAATTTAAAAATAGGGCTGGGAGTGTAGCTCAGAGGTAGAATGCCCCTGGGATCAGTCCCTTGGGAACAACAAGAAAATAATTTATAGCCAAGTGGTAGCCTACACCTGTAACTCCAGCTACTGTACCTGGGAGGCTGAGGCAGGAGGATCGTGAGTTGGAGACTGGCCTGGGCAGCATACTGAGGCCCTCTCAAGTAGGGTCTGAAGAGGAATGGGGCTTTAAAAGGGGTAGTGGTGCAGTGCTTGCTAGCCTGCAGCTCCAAATTCATTTCCCAGGACCAAAAAGATAGTAGTAATAATAACAATCTCTACGTGTAATCATGACCTGTCCTGTGCTCCTTCTGAAGAATTGTCAGCATCTAGCTTCAGTGGCTCCTGACCGGGTCCACACACTGCCCTGGAAGGGTTGTGCGCTTTGGGTGGATGGGAGAGAGAAGATGCGTCCTTGTTGCCAGCCTCTGATAGAAAGCTAGCGTAGCTTTTATAATTCTTCCTCGAACACGCGTATTGGTGCATCACACTTGTGCCTCGTAGCGCAGTGCAGAGTGACACATGTGCACAGCACTTCCCTCGGTCCCGTCCGCTCCTCCCCTTGCGTGTGCGCATCATTTGAAGGGTCCCTTCGCCAGGTCTCCTTCCCGTCGCCCCTCTGGGCAGCAATCACAGCCCCACAGCAGTAGTTATCAGACCCATGGCTCTTATTGCTTCTGTGGGTGGGACCCAGAGGCTGAGCTGCACCCCCGGCCCAGGTGTAGCAGAGTCATTCCAGGTTGCTGAGTCTCACCAAGTTGCTGAAGCTGTCCTCAAACCTGCAGTCGGTCCTCGTCTCCGCCTCCCAGGTACTGGGGTTACAGCTGTGCACCCACGCACCGGCTAGTTTTTAGATTTAATCTTTAGGATACGGCACATCTGAGCTGGAAGAACCGCAGATTCCAGGCCAGCCACAGCAAACGGGATTGATGTAATCTGCAGTCCTCCCCTCAGCCTCCCAAGAACTGGGTTCAGGTGCACGCTACCACAGCCATCTAACCCTTTTGATGACTTTAGAAAAATACTAGAGGGGCTGGGGATGGCTTAGTATAGACCACTTGCATGCCGTGTGGCGAGGCCCTGGTTCAGTCCCTAGCACTGAAGAAACAACACTAGAAAAGCCTGAACACTTGAGCTGCTTTGGGGGTGTACTGGGTATGGCACTCCCTGGTGCTTTACCTGAGCTACACCCCAGTCCTGTTTCTTTGAGTGTGTGTGTGTTAGTTACTAGGGATTGAACCCAGGGGCGTTCTACCTTCAAGCTACATCCTCAGCCTGATTGTATTTCTTATTTGGAAACAGGGTCTTACTAGGTTGATGAGTCATTACTTGCTGAGGCTGACCGCGAACCTGTAATTCTCCTGTCTCCGCCTCCTGAGTATTGGGATTACAGGCATGCACCTCCACGCCAGTCAAACCGCTTTAATGTTACTCAGTTGTTCAATTGTTTTCCTCATTCCTCAAGGATTTACCGAGGAATGGACCAGATAACTATGGCTGTGTGTTTCAGATTATTGTGACCAGAAATAACTACTCTGTGGCAGAAGTACAGGTTATAAGATTATTTGCTCACATAAAACTGAGTCAGGGTGTGTGGTGCACATCTCTAATCCTAGTGCGTGGGAGGCTGAGCCAGGAGGGTGGCATGTTCAAGTTCGAGGACAGCCTGAGCAAGGTGAGACGCTCACCACGTTTCCAAATAGAAAAGAGCGTTGCGTCTCAGCTGGAGTCCTGCGCGCTGCGCACCCTCGCCGTGTTTCCTCAGTGGTTGTGTGCTGCTGTTTGGTTACAGGGGGCATTCAGCGGCTGGAAGGTCATTTTACATGTCGATCCATCCCGAGAAGCCGGATTCAAACGCCTTCTGCAGTCAGGAGGAGCAAAGGTTTGTGATGTCATTTCCTGGGTTCTGTGCCCTGCCCGGCCGTGGTTGCTGTGGCCTGCCAGCTCCGTGGCCACGTGCCATCCGTGTGGACCACTCCGAGCCCTGGTCATCGCAGCTTTCTTGTCCTCTCGCTAGGTGCTGCCTAGTCACTCTGTGCCTTTATTTAAAGAGGCCACGCATCTCTTTTCTGACCTTAATAAACTGAAACCGGATGACTCGGGAATTAACATAGCAGAAGCTGCTGCCCAGAGCGTGCGCTGCCTGAGGACGGAGTACATTGCCGACTACCTGATGCAGGTGGGTGCCGCCCGGCGTGCAGAGGCGAGTGGGGATCGGGCGGCCAGCTCGACTCTTGTCTCCTGCTCTCTCCTCTGCCTACCCTCCTGTGTCCGTGTAATGGGCGTCTGTAAACACTTAGCATGGAGAGTGAATGTGACAAAGTTATAAAAATCTAAGTGCTCTCAAAGCTTTCACGATGCCTTTTAAGCCAGGTGGGTCACAGATTTGAGGCCAGCCTCAGCAACTTAGCGAGCGCACCACGAAGGCCTGCACCACTTTGCCCAGCTCTGTGACCCATTTAAAGCTATGTCTTTATGTGAGAGCTGAAGTTTGGGGTGTTTTTCCTCTAAGAATACGCAGTTGACCTGGCATGATGGTACTTGTCATCCCCGCACTCGGGAGGCTGAGACTGGAGGATCGTTGGTTCTGGACAGCTTCAACTACTTAGGGAGGCCCTCTGCAACTTAATGAGACCGTTTCAAAATAAAGAATGAAAAATAGGGCTGGGGTATAGCTCAGAGGTAGAATGCCCCTGGGTTCCATCCTCAGCGCTGAAAAATAAATAAATAATAATAATAATAATAATAGGGCCGGGAGTGTAGCTTGGAGATAGAAAGCCCCTGGATTCCATCCCTAGTACCACACACACAAAAAAATCTGCTCAGATTACGAGACCAAAAGAATCTATTACTTGATTACTTAAAATAAGTTTGAAATCTGAAAAAAAAGTTTACTTTTCCTTTTATAGGAATCTCCTCCTCCTGTGGAAAATTACTGTCTACCAGAAGCTGTTTCCTTTCTTCAGAATAATGAGGAGCCCGCACCCAGGCCCTCACAGAAGAGGAAAGCTCTCCCAGAGGAGAGCAAGACGAAGCGACCCCGGGCCCTCTGATGGCGCCTCTGGCGCGCCGGACGCGGGGCTCCAGCAGCCCAGCAGAACCGCGGGCAGCTGCCCCAGGAGGGAACGAGGCCCCCGCTCAGGTTTGCACCACCTGAGATTTTAATCACTGACGCACTGTTTAATAAAGCCTTACATGAACTAACAACAAAGGGATCCAGCTCCTCGCCCGCCCGCGGGCCGCGCTGCCCTGTGGGGGCCCTCTGTGTCTTTCTTGTAAATATCAGCAATGAGTTTAGCTTCAAAATGTCGTCCTTAACTCACGAAAACAAAGTTGTCTATTGGGATTTATTCATGGTTTTCCAGCTTTTATTTTCTCACCATTTAACCTCTTTTAGCAGGAGCCTGAGCCCAGGGTTGAATGCAGAGGCTGGGGCTTAACCCTAGAATCACCTGTGTGTATATATGTATATGTGTTTGTACAGACCTCCATGATGATGGCCAAGTTTGGGCACCAAAACTTGGAAAATGTGACAATAAAGAATAAAAATAGTGACTCAAATTAGTATTAAGATGTGCTGAGATCTGTTGAAGCAATAAAAGAATTGTAAAAGTTAGAACCAAATTGTTAATTATACTTCTGATGTTTAGTATTCGTGCAGATTTTTTCTGTCAGTTTCTAAGAACCCTTCTGTTAGAACTGAGTTACAATGGCCTTTATTATGCTATACTAAGCACAAGTACCGTGCATTACCACAGTCTTCTAGGAGTACCTCATCCTAGCCAGGCGTGCTGATGCGCACTTGGAGTCCAGCAGTTTGGAGGTGGAGACCGGAAGAGCTCGTTCGAGGCCAGCCTCAGCTGCTTAGCAAGGCCCTTCGCAACTCAGTGAGACCCTGTTTCAAGAAAAAAATAGGGCTGAGGGTGTAGCTCGGAGGAGTAACGCCTCTGAGTTCCATCCCTACAACAAAAGAGTAAAAATATAAAAATAGGCCCGGTACTGCCCAAGGGAAGAAATAAGCCAAAAGCAAAGCACTGGGAATGTGGCTCTGGTAGGGCCCTGGGTTCAGTCCTCAGTGCCACAAAGGTAAGTGAATAAATATAAAATTAAGTGGAAGCCGGGCTTGGTAGCACATGCTTGTAATCCTAGTACTTGGGAGGACAGCCTCAGCCAGTAGCGAGACTGTTAACAACCTAGGAAGAACCTGTTATAAGAAAATAGGTCTGAGGTTGTAGCTCAGAGGTAGAATCTCTCTGGGTTCAATTCCCAGTATCCCCAAAACAAAAATAAAATAGGGCTGGGGTGTATCTTAGAGAGAGGAGAGAGATCGCCCCTGGATTCAATCCCCAGTACTACCACCACGGGGAAAGTTAAAAGAACTACACAGAACTACGAACCAAGACCACAATGAGATGTTACTTCACTCTTGCTGAAGGCTAGAATTAAGGATTCGCCCACAAAACACGAGTGAGGTGTAGAGAAACTGAAGCCCTCAGCATTGCTGCTGGGGATGAAACGCATCTATTTTTCTTTTTTCCAGTACTAGGGGTGGAACCCAGGGGCATTCTATCTCCAAGCTCCATCCCCAGCCCTGTTCTTTTTTTTTTTTTTTTGTGTGTGGTACCAGAAATGGAACCCAGAGGCTTTTCTACCTTTGGGCTATACTCCCAGGCCTATTTTATATTTTATTTGGAAACAGGGTCTCACTGAGTTGCTGAGAGCCTAGTAGCTGAGGCTGGCCTTGAACCTGTGTGATCCTCCAGTCTCAGCCTCCCAAGGGCTGGGATTACAAGTGTGCCCACCACGCCTGGCTCTATTGCTTTTATTTTGAAACAGGGTCTCACTGAATTGCCAAGGGCCTAAGTAGCAGAGGCTGTCAGAACCACAATCCTGTTTCAGCCTCCTCAATGCTGGGGTTACAAGCAAGCAGCGCCACACCCGGCTGGTGCAGCTATTTTTTAAGACTCTGGGAGGTTCTAATTTCATTTCCAAAAGAATGGGAAACATACAGACACAAAAACCCCTGTACTTCCAAGTTTACAGCAACATTGTTATGACGGCCAAAACCAAATGCCCACCACCCCAGGAATATATAAAATTACACAAGATGTATCCACACCTTGATGTGTTTAGCAAAAAACAAAACAAAAAACAACCTGATACAAGACTGAAAGGCAGCCATAAAGGATCTCATAATCTTGTTTACACACCAGAATACCCAGAACAGAGAAACCTACAGAAACAAAGTCGCTCCTGGGGCTGGGACACTGGAGGGCCAGAAATGCTCACAGCTGGGAGTCCTTTGGAGTGATGAAAATGTGGAGGAATAGGTAGGGCCGGGCATGGTGGCGTCTGCCCGTAACCCCAGGACTTGGGAGGCAGACCAGGGCTCACAGGTTCACAGCCAGCCTCAGCTACTTAGGCCCTCCACAACTTAGTGTGACCCTGTTTAAAAACAAAAAAAAAAAGCCGGGCGTGGTGGCGCACACTTGTAATCCCCGCGCTTGGGAGGCAGGGACATGAGGATCGAAGCCAGCCGCGTGTGCTGGCTTAGGAGACCCTGTTTCCAAATAAAAATGTAAAAATAGGTCTGGGAGTGTAGCCCGGAGTAGAAGGACTTCCAGGAACCCCAGTACCACCTAAATAAATAAATAAAAAATAGGGCTGTGGGTGTAGCTCAGGGGTAAAATGCTCCTGGGGTAAATCCTCAGTACAAAATACATGGCTCAGTGCTAAGCATCGCTGGGTTCAGTCTGTAGTACCAGGGAAAAAATCAGGTAGTCAGTCAGGCGTGGTGGCGCATGCTTGTAATCCCAGTACTTGGGAGGCTGGAACAGGAGGATCGCAGCTTAGTAGCCAGCCTCAGCTACTTGTGAGGCCCTCTGCAACTTAGTGAGACCGTGTTTCAAAATAAATAAAAAATAGGGTTCAGCCAACCCCTGGCACCAGAAACCAAAATAGGGTAGTCAAGAAAAACATCTCGAGGACTTCCGGGAAGATGGCGACCGAGAAAAGCGGGGCTTAAGAGTCCCGCTAACAACCAATCTCCATTACCACAAAAAGAGCGCCTTTCATAGCCAGAAAACACCATCACCAGAAAAACAAAAAAACCACCAGGCTCCAGAGAGAAAGCGGACTGAGAACAGAGCTCAGGGCCACAGAGGAGACACACGCGCCCGAGGACGCGGCAGCAGCGCCATACTGCCGGCGGCAGCGGCGAACTCAGCGGACGGCTACAGCAAGCCGAGGTGAGCTGATGCGGAACAGCCAGGCGGGATCTTTCGGCGCAGACGGCATTTAAAGCTCCCAGTGGCTGAGCTCAGCACACGCTGCAGGGATTCAGCGTGGAAATCAAAACCAGAGAAGAAAAAATATGCCAGCCTCATGGCCGAGGGCGTGGCAGAGGCGCCATATTGCCACCGGCGGCGGCAGCAGCAGTGAATTCACCGAGTCCAGTACAGCTACATCTACGTACTCAAGAACAGTGAGTCAAATTGCGGGCCACAGAGGAGAAATCCCAGTATTGTGCCTCCTGGGACTTGACCCAGTGAGGGAGTGGTGGTGGCAGAGATATCACACCATAGGAGAGCGTGCAACCTGGCACCCCCCCATAGTTTAAAGCAGCCTCTATCGACTCCCTGGGTCGGAGACTCTGTGATACAACCCAGTAAAGGAGTAGTAGGGTCTGAGATAATACAGACTCGAGATCCAGAGCACCTTAAGTGAAGCCATAGTGACCCAAGGGAAGAACCCAGAGAAGGCACAAACCTCCGAAATCATGGGAAAGAGGAATAACACTGAAGTAATGAATGTGCACAACCCCACAACATCAGAACCTGATAAAACAGAAAATCAGAGATTTCTAGAAGATCAAATCAGGAAAATAACTGTAGAAATAATAGAGGTGCTTCGAAAAGAACTCAGAGAGAGCCAAAAAGAGATAAAGGATGCAATTAATGAAGTAAAGGCCTCAATTCAAAGCACAAACAACCGATTAGACCACATGGAGAACAGAATCTCGCTCTTAGAAGATGAGCAATCCAAAAATGAATGCATAGTTTCTAATCTAGAAAAAGATATCCAACAGCAGGAATCTGACATTGAAGAAATATGGGCCCATCTTAAGAGAGCTAACCTAAGAATAATTGGAATAGAGGAGGGAAAAGAAAGTGATACCAAAGGGATCAACAATCTCTTCAAGGAAGTAATAGCAGAAAATTTTCCAAATATAGAGCAAGAGGTTGATACACAGATCCAGGAAACTTATAGAACTCCCTTTAGACAGGATCGGAGAAGAGGATCCCCACGCCATATAATTGTCAAAATGACCAATGTGGAAGCCAAGCAGAGAATCTTAAAGGCAACAAAAACAAAGGGCCAAGTGACATTCAGAGGCAAACCAATTAGAATCACTCCAGACTTCCCAAACCAAGTCATGAGAGCCAGAAGGGCTTGGAGTAACATATTCCAAACTCTGAAAGAAAACAACTTCCAGCCAAAAATTTCCTATCCAGCAAAACTTTCTATCAAATTAGATGGAGAAATAAGAAGCTTCCATGACAAACAGAAACTGAAGGAATTTATGTCTTCAAAACTAGCGCTAGAGAAAATACTCAAAGAGATTAACTACAAAGAAGAAATAGGTAACACTCACCAGAACCAGAGAAACAAGAGTTTCCATCCAACAGACAACTAAGATTGGTTATCTGTGGAGATTCATTATTTATGTTAGTCTTTTACCTATCTCTAAATGGTATTGTTTGCCTTTATTGTTGTTAATTTTTACGATTTCTAGTTGGAATATTAATATACCTTCAGATATAGCATTTGGAAATATTTTATCCAATTCTATTAGTAACTTTTAACTCTGTTTACATTGTCTTTGGATATACAATATTTTCTTTTATTTTTTAGGGAGTTTGTATATTCTTCTGTTGCCTGTGCCATTGAAATCATATCCAAGAAATCACTGCCAATTTCAATGTTGTGAGGTTTTATGACCCAGATTTTCTCCTAAAAGTTTATAGTCTTAAGATTTATATTTAGGTCTTTTATCTAGTTTGAGTTAATACTTGTATGTGGGATTAGGTAAGGGTCCAATTTTATTCTTTTCCATGTAATTATTATTTTTCAACAATATTTAGTTAAAAGATTATTATTTCCACCACCAAATCTTCGTGGAAACCTTGTCAAAAATAACTTGACAACATAGGGAAGAAGTTAGCTCTAGGCTTGTATTTAACTCCAATGGTCTATATATCTGCCTTTAGAACAGTACTACACTGTTTCAATTATTGTAGCTTTATATGGTTTGAAATCAGAAAATATACATCTTCTAGCTTTGTTTTTGCTTCGAGATTGTTTTGGGTATCTAGAGTCCATATTCCATATCAGGATAGATTTTTTTCTGAAAAATAAATATATGATAGTTTCACCTAAAAAAAAGAAAAAAATATTCTCTGGTAAGAAAGAAAGCAAAAAGAAATATTGAAATGTTATCTTTAAGACATCAAAAGCTTGGTATCAGACAAATGAAACTGTTATGTGAGATTATCATTTTTAATTTTGGATAAATTGCTATAATACTAGATGTCAACCACTAAGCCAAGCATGGGAGGGAGGGATGGGGAGAGAATGGGATGGGGATCGGGTGGGGGCTGACTGGGCGATGTGTGCATGTATGTCTACAAAAGTTTGTATCCCACTATGATGTATGAATACAGTGCACCAATAAAATAAAATTAAAAAAAAAAAAAAAAAAAAAAGAAAAACATCTCAAGTATAATTGGTTAAGAAACATTTAAATTACCTAAAATATACTCTGGTCCAGAAATTTAGGGTATAATCCAAACCAATTCCACTCCTAATAGAGAAGAGTTACTCTCCCAGAGCAAAGAGGCCTTAACAATTGACTTGCCATTAATTTGAGTGAAGCACGGTCTAGGAGCACATGCCTGTAGTACAGCACGCCTGTAATACAGGACTGCAGATTCCAGACAACTTCAGCAAGACTAAGCGTTCTACCTCCAAGCTTCACCCCCAGCTCTTTTTATTTTGAAACAGGGTCTCAGAGTTGCAGGGGGCCTATATTAGAGGATCACAGACTCAAGGACAGCCTTAGCAGGTAGTGACACTCTCATCAACCTAATGAGACCTAAAAAACAAGAACAAAAAGCGAGGCTGGGGCATAGCTTGGTGGTAGAATGTCCCTGGGCTCAACCCCAGCACCACATACAAATAAAAAATAAGAGCTGTGCATGGTGGCGCATGCCTGTAATCCCAGTACTTGGGAAGTGTGCAGGCTCAGGACCAGCCTCAGCAACTAGCAACCTAGGCAAAAAGAAAGGGCTGGAGGTACGGCTTGGAGATAGGATGCTCAAATTTAAAAAAAAAAGGTTAAGGCTTTAGAAAAAACTGCCACATTCCATGACTCAGATCATTACTTTTTATTGAGTGTTAATGTTACAGAGTTCTTGCACTGCCAAACCATGCCTGAGAATCCAGGGAGGAAATGGTTCAGTGGACAGCCTCCCACCCATCACAGCACTGACATGTGATCATGAGCAGTGACAACTTCACAATCTCCCAAATTGTAACAAGAGTTGGGATTTGAATCTGCTGCAGTCTTCAGTCTCCAGTACAGCACGCCATTAAATAAGCCTCCTTCATCTCAGTCACTCAGTAACAACCCCGAGAAAATTTCATAGGAAAAACAACATGTTAAGAAAATGATGTGGCTCAAGGCCCACAAGATCGCTGTTAAGGTTTCTGGTTTCCAAATGAAGCCTTCAGTTTAACCAAGAATCTCTCCTGTCATCCAGCCTCCCTGGCTGGCCTGGGGCCTGCAGGGATGTCGGAGACCAGCCCGGAGCCCTCCGAGGGCTGGTCCCTGCGCTGACAAGTTCGAGCGCCAACTCCCACAGCCGCGCCCTAGCCAGGGCGGTTTTCCTCACCGTCTGCGCCCATCTGGACAGCAGCAAGCCTGCAACGCTGGCCTTTGGCAAAGGGACTTATTTTAAGAAAGCCAGATGTCAAGGGTCAGGTACCACTGTGAAACATTTCTAATGAACCAAAGCTACAAAACTAGAAGTTGCCAGACTATGGCACGGGGGTGGGGAGCTTCCGGCCCTTCAAAGACCAGTGCTGCTCGACAGCCTGGATGGTAATTATTCAGCACACAAGTGCTACACTGCTGTCTTCTGCCTTTGCACACACACACACTACAAAGACACGGAAAGGCGGGAACACAGCTGGCGGGACACTGCACCGCACTACAGAACATCCGACGCCTGAAGAATGTGGGCACAAGCGCTCAAGGGGTTCTTATCCAAGGGCACGCCGGACCTTGACTGAAGCGGGCGTGGGGTGAGGTTTGCTTGTGTTGCTCTGAACCTAAGGACAGGCCAGCGAACCCCTCGGCCTAAGCAGAAACCACCCGAGGAGGGGCCTTAGCAGCACCTGAAGGGCGCCCTGCACCGCCACCCTTGCCAAGGCTTTGGCTCCGCTCTAGGGATTGGCAAATTCAGACATCTCACAGTTCTAACAGATTCCAGGTTACTAGCTTCACCAATGATATGCTGTCAAAGAACTTATCCCAAGTCAATGCAATGAAGGCCGTAATGTGGACAAGGAAGTGCTATCCACACAAAACTTGTAAGGGAAACAAGACCACCCCCCCTCGGTGGACCCAAGTTGGTTAAGTTTAATCTGTAGCCATCTCAGACTACAACTCAAGTGTAAGTGAGAAAGCCCAGCCCTGACACGGCAAGTCCCAGGAGCCTGACGCCCAGCTACTGCAGACATCCCTCGGGGGCAAGCGCCGGGTGATAAGGTCACTTAAGTCTTCATCTTTTCAGCAGATCAGAGCCCAGGTGGCTGGTGGCTTTCTGCAGGGTCTGACAGGAATCCAAGAGAGCTGGCTTCAAGGTTCACACCGACACCCAACAGCTGGAGTCTTCCTGTCCAGGAGCTGTGATCCCCACGAAGTCCACGAGTGCAGCGAAGCTGAGGTAGTCGACCCTTACGAAGGCTCAGTATCTGAACGTAGACTGTTGAAATGACCACTAGCTGCAGGTTTTGGTTTTGTGTGTGCAGAGCAACTTTGAAAGAACACTGCTGAGTCTAGTTCTCGTGTTTATAGAGCACTGAACCCTAATCCAAAGTACAGAGCGGTCGTGGCACTGAGCCTCCGGCGCCAGAGGGGTGTGCGGCGCCGCCGTGGCCGAGTGAGACGGAGGACGAAGGCGGCTGGGCACTGCCGTGGTCCGGGCGCCTTGGCGGGCCAGGGAAGGCCGTTCCTTAATTGTACTGTGTGTGGCCGCTTTTCTGATTTTCAAGCACAGCGTACTGGTTGTCTAGCTGAAGTTTAAGGGCCTGGTTTTTTGAAACCTCATCCCTACCTCTATTTTTGTGTCTTACTACTTCAAAGCTCTTCTCCATTTCTTTATCCCTAAGGGAAAAGAAATGTAATCAGTAAATATTTCCTCTTCACTAGGGGTTTCTGAAAATAGTCTTCCTTGAACTTAAAAAAAAAAAAAGCCACCCTTTAGAAGATTCTTGGGGAAGGACAAGAGAAACTGGCTTATAAAATCCTTATCAAACCATTTTAAGGCTTCAATTAAACAGAACATAACACTGCACTGAGCTCTATGGTCCCATCTTCTGCTCAGTCTGAACTGCAAACCTACGCTGGCACCAACTGAAGACGGCTGAGGGCTGCGCGGCCTCCGGGGCACTCCCGGCTCCTCCTCGCCCCCGGGGAGCCGCCGGCGCTGAGGGCACGCGTCCCTGCCTCCAGGCAGGCACGCTTTGTAGGACAGAGCAGAAGGCAAGTCCGAGTGGAGGTGTAAGCTCAAGCCAGCCGTGCTCGCAGAGGTGAAAACGCTGGGGTTTACTTTAAAAGCCACCCAAAAAAATCCATCTGATGTCATTTACACATTTCTTCCCATTGTTTACTTTTAAAAATTCATGTCCCTAAATAAGATGCAGATGTGCCACAGGTGGTCATTTGACTCCAGGTAGCATCATTTTAAGTACCTGCTGAGATAAGATTATTTTAATATTAGATTTAAAGATGACAACATCTCCCATCTGCTCATGGTCACCAATGAGCAAGCACTGCTCGTACTTTTCCAGATCCTAGGTAATGAAGAACACAGGCCAACTCAAGGTGACCGTCCTGCTGCAGCTGCCCCGAGGGCGGGCCCGCCTCCAGGCCCAGCCCCGCGCCCCACAGTGCAGGAGGCAGGACTTACTTCCGACTGTCTGCGTGCTTGGCAGTGGACTGCAGGGACGGGAACTGTGCGTCGCTGTATATTTCTGGTGGTCCTTGCGGTGTTCTCCTCGTTGTGGTTAACCTGGCTCCGGGAGGCCTATACACTCCACCAGTCATAGCCGGTTCAGGAGTTTCTGTAACTAGTATTTTGTCAAGAGTTTAGAAAAATTACTCAAACGTTCAGTATTTTACTAAATCATTCCTGTACTTCAATCATTTAACAATTATGGAATAAAGCAATCCCTGGTATGGAAAGGGTCCCTGGATCACACAACAGAGTAAATGTGAAGTTCTTTCTAGGGTAGCCAAGCATAATGGCGCACACTTAAAACGCTAGCAGTTGGGAGGCCAAGACAGGACTGTAGGTTTGCGGCCAGCCTCAGCAAGTTAGTGGGATCACCTTAACTGGTTTCAGGGCTGGGGGTGTAGCCCCTGGGTTCCAGCCCCAGTACCAACACACACACACACACACACACACACACACACACACACACACACTTCTAGGGTACTGGGCACAACTCTGTTAACTCTACATAATCCAGTTGTTTATCCTTGTTACTGGAAATGAGAAGGAAATCTGCTGGGCTTGAAAGACAGCCTCTTGCAGAGTATGACTATTTTAGCTGGGCATGGTAGTACTTGGGAGGCCAATACAGGAAGAGGATTGCAGGTTCAAGGCCAGAAATTACACTGGCTGGAGGGGGGGTGGGGGGTTTAGCTCAGAGGTAGAATGCCCCTGGGTTCCATCTCTAGTACTGCAAAAAAAAGTCTTTAAAAGAAATACATACAGCCGGGCGTGGTGGCGCACACTTGTAATCCCCGTGCTTGGGAGGCTAGACAGGAGGATCACACAGGTTCGAACCCAGCCTCAACTACTGAGCGAGGCTCTCAGCAACTTAGTGAGACCCTGTTTCCAAATAAAATATAAAATAGGTCTGGGAGTATATAGCCCGGAGGTAGAAAGCCTCTGGGTTCCACCCTAGTACCACCCAAAAAGAAATACATACCTCCCTTTCCCAGGAATGGAAAGGAACTCCATTCCTTTCAGCTGATTTAGTTGAGAGGAGAACACACGCACGCACACACACACACCACACACGCGCGCACGCACGAGACAATCTGAAACTGAGAGTAGGTTACCGGTTACTGGAGCAGGAGGCGCTTGTACTGGCGCCGTTTTGTTCCAGGGACCTGAAGACTTTTCTACACCGCTGCCTCCTCCACCTTCTTCCCAGTTATCGCCTGGATCTTCTCTCTTTTCGTTATCATCTTCTTCCTTTTCACTATTGGAAAAGCAAACAAGTGAATCCAAGGGCCACTAGGAAAACCGTGCAAATCTTCAAAGCCTGCCTGGCTGCCTGCTTAAGGAGGCGTGGACTGGGTGGCAGGGCGCGCACTCGGCAGACTCCAGGCCCCGCAGGCCAAGCACAGGCTGCAGCGTCAGGGCTGCGGCTACGAGCGACCGTCCTGCCTGCAGTGGGAGCACAGCAGAGACAGAACAGTGCGGGCGAGGACGAGTGCACAAGGCCCAGGACCTCTGCAGAAGGGCCAGGCGGGCGTACTGATTTTTGGTGCTGGGATCCAACCTTTGAGCATTCTACCTCTGAGCTAGGCCCCAGACCTATTTTATTTTTTACTTTGAAATAGAGTTTATGCTGCTAACTGAAGGCCTAAGTTGCTGAGGTTGGCCTCAAACCTATAATCCGGTGTTTCAGTCTCCCAAGTACTAGGATTATGAGCGTGCCACTGCGCCAGCAATGTAAATTTGTTTTAAAAAACACTAGGCAAAGCCGGGCATGGTGGCTCACGCTTATAATCCCAGCTCTTGGGAGGCCGAGACAGGAGGACCACACAGGTTCGAAGCCAGCCTCAGCTACTTAGTGAGGCTCTCAGCAACTTAGTGAGACCCTGTTTCCAAATAAAGTACAAAACATAGATCTGGGAGTATAGCCTGAAGATAGAAAGCCTCTAGGTTCTATCCCCAGTACCACCAATAAGTAAATAAATAAATAAAAATAAAATACACTAGGTAGCCGGGTGTGGTGGTTCCCGCTTACAATCCCATAATTTGGGAGGCTGAGAAGGAGGATCACAGTTCACGAACAGCTAAGCTATTTAGGCCCTTTGCAACTCAAAACATGAGATCTTGTTTCAAAATAAAGACTAAAAAATAGGGCTGGGGGAATATCCCAGAGTAGAAGGCCCTGGGCCCACCCCAGGGGCACACACACAGTGGCTCTGACGCGCGTCTCCCCACACCACCGCCTAAACACATGGACACGGTGGTGGGAAGGGAACGTCCCTAGGCCACGCAGAGACCAGCTGGGGATTCAACACGGTGTGAGTGCTTGCCCGGGCTCAACCGACGACACACCCCTAGAGCACAGTGGGTCTCAGGTGGTCTAAAGTATAACAAACGTCCTCACTTGGGCAAAGATCGCCTTGGAGTACTTAAAGCTCTGCCGATGAGGACAACAGAGTAACGCGGGTCACGGCAGGGAGCCTTCCAGCGTGGAGTCTGAGTCCAGAGCTACCAACAGACTTCTTGGCATCTAGCTGGTACAACAAGGTAGTGCACAGGTGCAAAAGCAAGCAAGGAGAAAGAAGGGGAGCAGAACACAATCCTCCTGCCTTACATACTCAGACTTCCACCTGAGTGCAAGTGAGGCTTCATTACTTTTAAGGTTAAGCTTTTGAATAAAAAAGATGTATATATATTTATTTTTTGTGGTACTGAGTGGAACCAGGGCTTTCTACCTCCGGGCTATACTCCCACACCCATTTTATGCTTTATTTGGAAACAGGGTCTCAGTAGCTGAGGCTGGCTTTGAACCTGTGCGATCCTCCTGTCTCAGCCTCCCAAGCGCGGGGATTACAAGCGTGAGCCACCACGTCCAGCTGTAATTTTCATTTAACAAAAAACATGCTTTATTTTTTTGGTGGTGGGACTTCCCCATGCTAGGCAAGAATTCTACCACTGAGGCACATTCCCGCCCCCTTCTTAATGTCTTTTTCTGTGTGTGGTACAGAGGATTGAACCCAGAGGCATCTATCTCTACCCCTGACTTACATTCGCAGCCCTGTTTTTTATCCTTTATTTTGAAACAAGGCCTAAAGTTTGGGAAGGCCTAAAGAGCTGAGGCTGGCCGCGAATCTGCAATCCTCCTCCTCCTGTCTTTCTCAGACTCCTAAGTACTAGGATTACAGGCCTATGCTACCAGGCCTGGCTTGTTTTTTAATTTTGAAGCAGGCCCTTGCTAAGGTGCCATGCCAATTCTTAATCCTCCTGCCCCGGCCTCCTGAATAGCCGGGATTAGAAATGTGCCTCACTCCCAGCTGAAAACATGTTCTTTTTAAGTGGACTTCCCAAACTGGATTAACAGTATAAGCCTCCTTCCCTTAGGCAGCTTATTAAATCTGATGAAAGATTAGGTAAAAGATGAAGGTCATAATTTATCTCAGAGTCTAACAATGGTATTCAAACATAACAAGTATCCCCAAAAGGTATTTCCTGTAAAATCTACATTTTTTGTCTTTTGCAGTACTAGGGATAGGACCCAGGGGATTTCTACTTCCGAGCTACACCCCCTGCCCTATTCTTTATTTTGAAACGGTGCCACTGAGTTGCAGAGGGCCTCACTAAGTAGCTGAGGCTGTCCGTGAACCGATCCTCTGGTCTCAGCCTCCCGAAAGCTGGGATTACAAGCGTGCGCCACTGCGCCCAGCTCCCCAGCCCTGTTTTTTATTCTTGATTTTGAAACAATCTCGCAAAGAGTGAAAGGGTGCTACTTACCAACCACAAACCAGCGGCGAGTGCCACCGCACCACACCAGGCTACACAGACTGGCAAAGACCCCCAGGCCTCATGGCACTTTCCCAGGTTGAGGCACTGCAGCTCAGTGCTCACAGGCACCCTGAAACTGCCTGCTGCACAATGACCCAAAGCACGTATATTATACTCTAAAATATTAGATTTCCTCCTTGCCGGGCGTGGTGGCGCACGCTTATAATCCCCGCACTTGGGAGGCAGAGACAGGAGGATCGCGCAGGTTCGAAGCCAGCCGCACGCGGTGGCTTAGGAGACCCTGTTTCCAAATAAAAATGTAAAAATAGGTCTGGGAGTGTAGCCCGGAGGTAGAAGGGCTTCCAGGAACCCCAGTACCACCAAATAAATAAATAAATAAATAAATAAATAAATAAATAAATAAATAGATTTCCTCTTTAACATTTGATGAAAAATATCAAAATTACTAGTTTGCATTAATTGTATTTGAATGAAAAGCAAAAACCTTTAGCCTTGCCAGTGGGATGGCACAGGTCTATAATCCCAGTATGGGGGGAGGCTAAGACAGGAGGATTTCAGGTTTGTGGCCGGCCTCGGCAACTTAAGACCCTGTGTGAAAATAAAAAATGGGGCTGGAGGTGTAGCTTGGAGGTAGAATAACGTGCCTGGATTCCATCCCCAGTAACACACACTGTAAATATACAGAGTCTCAGCTGGACATGGTGGTGCAGGCATAACCCCGGTACTTGGGAGGCTAAGATAGGAGGATTGCAGGTTTGAGGCCAGCCTCAGCAAGTAGTGAGACTCAGCAACCTAGCAAGACCCTGTTTCCAAATAAATAAAATCAGGCTAGAGGTGTAGCTCGAAGTTTCGGTAGAGTGCCTCTGGATGCAATCCTCAGTACCACACACACAAGATCTTCTCATTTGCTAACTTTATACTTTAAATACTACAATGTAAATACGTCTTCCCAATACTTATTGTTTTTTTTTTTTCAATACTGGGGACAGAACCCAGGGGCATTCTACCTTGAGCTACACCCCCAGCCCTATTTTTTTTTAATTTGGAAACAGGTCTCACTAAGTTGCGGAGGGCCTCAGTAAGTAGCTGAGGCTGGCTTCGAACCTGCGATCCTCTGTCTCGGCCTCTCAAGTACTGGGATCTCAAGCGTGCGCCACCACGCTGGGCTTCCAATACTGCCTTAAACACGTGAGTCCGTAAGGCTTACTGGTGGTAAGAGGAAGATGCGGCCAGACTCCACAACAGCAACACTTCCTGAACAGTCCCCGCCAGGCAGCAGCCACGCGGTGCACAGGGCCACGCGCAGAGGCAGCCGCCAGCCCGCCCGCCAGCCAGCCGGGGCTCCCTGCAGCCGCTGCCTCATCCCCTCGTCACAGCTTTCACACAGGACACATTTCCTCTACTTTCAGATTTAAAAAATCAATTTTCCTTAGTTGAGTTTCACTGGTAGAATGCTTATAGGACAGAACATTCTTAGCGCCTCACCTCACCGGCCATGAACATTTCTGCGCCCTAACTCCCTTCCAAACACTAGGGGGAGGCAGCTGGCCTCGGCCGTCCATCTCCACAGGTTTGTACCCACCACTGTAAAGCGGGAGATAAAAACACATCTAACAGCAACCATGCGTGGCAACACGCGCTTGTAGTCCCAGCATTTGGGAGGCTGAGACAGGAGGATCATGGTTCAAGGACAGCCTCAGCTACTACTTGGTAAGGCCCTTTGCAACTCCGCGAGACCCTGTTTCAAAAGAAAAAAGAAAAAACAAGGCTGAGGCTGCAGCATGGAGGAATGTCTGTGAATTCCACCCCCAGGATCGCAAGAAAACAGAAAAGCCCACATCTAACAGGTCCCTGCATAGAGGTGCACACTTGCAACCCCAGTGCTTGGGGGCTGAGCCAGGAGGAGCCCATGTTCAGGACCAGCCTCAGCAACTCTGCCCCT
Organism: Muscardinus avellanarius; assembly: GCF_963383645.1. Taxonomy (NCBI): domain Eukaryota; kingdom Metazoa; phylum Chordata; class Mammalia; order Rodentia; family Gliridae; genus Muscardinus; species Muscardinus avellanarius. The sequence continues at coordinate 136,742,505 of NC_137790.1, forward strand.
GTTTCAAATAAAAGAATAAATAGGACTGGCGCTGCAGCTCAGAGGTGGAATGAACTTGGATTCTATCCCCAGTGCAACAACAACAAAAATACTTGGAAGGAGAAAGGAGGATCAAAGGTTCAAGGCCAGCCTCAGCAATTAAGCAAGGCCCAGTTTCCAGACAATTATGATAGGGCTGGAGACGTAGCTCAGGTTTAATGATTCTGGTTTCAATCCCCAATAACACCAAAAAAGAAGTCTAATGACATGCCTGGCCTTAAACTCTGAAATGTCACTACATTTCATCCAGAGAATCTCCCCCAAACCCCTCCTAGAACAGTAGTGTCTCTCCTCGGGGTCCCCACAGCACCTGGAACATCTCTTTGATGTTTGTCTTTTTGGTAGTGGGGATTGAACCCAGGGGCGCACGAGTGGGTGTAAGTGCATTACCACTGAGCTACAGTCCCAGCCTTTAATATTCTTATAACCCCAGACCTAGTACAGTGCCTGGCACACTACAATCACATAAATACTTAGGCGTGGTGGTGGACTCATGTAATCCCCGCACTTGGGATGCTGAGACAGGAGGATCACACAGGTTCGAAACCAGCCTCAGCAGCTTAGTGAGGCTCAAAAAAAAAAAAAAAAAGGACTAAAAGGACTGGGGTTGGTTTTAGTTTGAAGGTAGAACTCACCTAAGTGCAGTACCAGCAAACCCCACACACAGAAAAAATGAATACAATGACTCAAGCTTGGATTATGTACAACTAGGTTTATGGATGTGAGTTTCTCAAGAAGGTTCCTAGAGAATCACTGTAAGCCCAGAACTCAACCCTTTATTGAAACATAACACATGTCTAACACTTTGTAACCTCAAGAAGCCCTACTACTAGCTGAGGTAAGAGGATCAAGTTCTAGGCCAGCCTCAACAAAACCTCAATAAAAACATAAAAAGGGCTGGAGTGTAGCCCAACGGTTCAATCCCCAGTCTCCCCACCACCAAAGGACAATAAGAACTCTCTCCCCAAATACATCTGCGATGAAGAGGCCTGCAGAACCTGCAATGAACTCAGCCAAGCTCAAGTCCCAGGTCCAAGACTCCCTCTCAAGAACGGTCTTAGTGACCTATTAGACCTCTTCGTTCTCAGTTAAATAGTCCTACTACTTAACTCTTGAGCTGGTTAACAAGCATGAGCTAGAGCCTTAGCTGGCGAGATTGTCCATACTCAAGTTTTCTCCCCTTTCAAATGTGCACGAATCCTGAATAAAGGACCATGCTCATCTACACCACCATTGGTGTTAAGAACCCTGAAGACCATATACACATATCTACGGCTAACCCTAACTTGGTGGAAGGGAAAAAGATCAAGCAAACGTGCCAAAGAGTGGATCTGAGTGGAAAAGACTGTACTTCACTATTCTTGCAACTTTCTTGAGGTTTATAATTTTCCAAAGCAAAAAGAACATTTAAGCCAATAGGCTGAAAAGCTCCAGATAGCTTGTCAGCTTCCAAAGTTTCCTTGGCCCTGGCCTCGGCCTCAGCAGCAGGCGGAGTGCGGTGGGCTGGAGGCTTTAGGAAGCACCGCCCACCAGAACCAGGAAGGGCCGCAAACCCTTCCCTTCACCAGCTTCTCCCCACACAGACCAGGCACAGGAGGGACGCACTGCAGCCCTCCACCCCATCCAACACCCAGAGGGATCGATTGCTACTTGTTTAGTTATCCAAACACCATGTTGGCAGCAGATAATTTTCTTCTTTCATGTATTCCGTAGACTGACTCACCAAGAGTCTAATTCTAGCACCTGGTCACCAATAGGCCTCTAGCACCCATCCTTATCAAATCCTTTTTATTTATTTATGCAATACTAGGGATTGAACCCAAGGGCTTTCTACCGTAGAGCTACACCCTCAGCCTGATTTTTTGTTCTTTATTTTGAAACAGGGTCTAAGTTTAGAGGGCCTCACTAAGTAGCTGAGGCTGTTTTCGAACCATGATCCTCTGGTCTCAGCCTCCCAAGTACTGGGATTACAAGCATCCAGCTCTCAAATGCTACTTTTGTAAACCAGGTATTTTTGTGATTAAACAGTAGAAATCCCTGAGAGTAAAGTCATTCTAACTGTCCTAGAAATAGAAGATGATTAATAGCAGCCAAGGCCCTCATACATCTAGATACTTTATAAGCATTCTGTTCAAAGAAATCCTCTGGAGCACAGCTGCTGTTGCAGGACCGGGGAGGGTGACAGGAAGTTTGCAGGTTCAAGGTGAGCCCCAGCAACTTGGCAAGACCTTGCTCCAAAATAAGAAGTAAAGCTGGGTGTAGCAGCACACAGCCGTGATCCCAGTACTTAGGAGGCTGAGCAGGAGGCGCGCAGGTTCGGGGACAGCCTTAGCAAATCAGTGAGGCTCTCAGTAACCCAGAGAGACGGCTACTTGTTTCCAAATAAAAAATAAAATAGGGCTAGGGGGTGTGGCTGAGAGGAGGCGGCCTGAGTTCAACCTCCAGTTAAAAAAGAAAAAGGTGCTGCTGCTTGCCCAGGAGACCAGAATGACCAAATGCTGGCCTCATCATTCACGCCTAAGAAAATCTGCAGTCAGAAATGTAAAGGCAGGTCAAGAGCCTAACTCTCCTACACGAGAACCAGACCTCACCTCCCTCCAGCACTTTGCAGGTCAATCCAGGAGAAAGGAAAAACAGGAACGGCAATGAACTTCGCCTCTTCGGAACCTCTAAAACATGAAGGAAGCCAACAGTGGTTGGAGTGGAGCTCCAGCCTGGCCTAATCCCGGGCAATCTTAAGAACGCAGAAGACACTTCCTAAAAGCTCCCCATGGCTAATCAGATTTCTCTTTGGCCGAAGTCACAAAATGATGGGGAAATCAATGGCTCGGCCGAACAGGCATTCAACAAGTATAAAAAATTAGTCCTGGCTTTTCAGTAAGTTCAAGGCTAAAATTATTACCATCTACAGGCCATAAGTTACTTTATTTATTTATTTTGGTGGTACTGGGGTGGAACCCAGGGGCTTTCTACCTCTGGGCTATACTCCCAGACCTATTTTATACTTTATTTGGAAAGAGGGTCTCACTAAGTTGCTGAGAGCCTCACTAAGTAGCTGAGGCCGGCTTCGAACCCGCGCGATCCTCCTGTCTCAGCCTCCCAAGCGCGGGGATTACAAGCACACGCCACCACGCCCGGCTCATAAGATACTTTTAAAAGAAAATACACCTTCCCCCCAAACCATATAGTCACCAGCACTGCGCACAAACTGCATGCTTGCAGCTAGCAGCTTTACTGAGATCATTTAATTTCTTTAACCTGGGAGTCAAGGATCTTTAAAACAATGGAACTATATATCACACCCCCCCTTACCATTTAACATAAACCCAAATCTACCTACCATAGGCTGGGCTTGATGAAATACAATTTCAGATTAACCAAACAATCGTTTTTAAAAATATTGTTTTCTTTTCTGTACTGGGATGGAACCAGGGGCATTCTATTTCCGAGCTACACCCTCAGTCGTATTTTTTTTTTTTTTTAGTCTTTTTCTTTTTTTGGGTGGTACTGGGGGTGGAACCCAGGGGCTTTATACCTCCGGGATATACTCCCAGATCTATTTTATATTTTATTTGGAAACGGTCTCACTAAGTTGCTGAGAGCCTCACTAAGTAGTTGAGGCTGGCTTCGAACCTGTGTGATCCTCCTGTCTCAGCTTCCCAAGCATGGGGATTACAAGCATGCGCCACCACGCCCGGCTAGTCTTTTTATTTTTTGAAACAGGGTCTGAGTTGCTAAGGGCCTCGCTAAGTAGCTGAGGTTGTCCGTGAACCACAATCCTCCACCTCCCAAATGCTAGGTTTACCAGCATGCACTACCGAGCTGAGCCCCTGTGCTTTATTAAAACTTAAACCAGGTGTGGTAGTGCACCCTTGTAAGCCCAATACTTTAGGAGGCTGAGACAGGGTAGCCTCAACAATGTAGCAAAACTCTCAGCAACCTAGTGAGACCCTGTTTCAAAACATAAAAAGGGTCTGAGGCATAGCCTGAATGAAGGGAGAATGCTCCTGGGCTCAATCCCCAGCAGCACACACAAAAATGCCAAAGCAAGCTTATACCATGACTCCATTCCTATAAAGTTCCAAAGCAAATTAATCTGTGGTACCAAGGATAACCCATGTGCTCATCCTTGGTGTTTAAGACATGAGAAGGGAGGCGGAGGGCCTTGTTCTACAAAAGTAATGTTCAGTGTCTTGACCTGGATTCTGAAATCAACACAGGTTGATTTCTCCATGTGAATACAAAACCTGTACTTCTCTGTACACATGCTATACTGCAATTACAAAACTATATATTAATTTGCCCACTGGGGAGGATCTGAAAAAGCACATTATTTTTGAGACAAAAAAACTAAGCTCTACCACCATTATTAAGAGTAAAAATTTTGAGCCAGGCACGGTGGCACATGCTTACAGTAATAGTAATCCCAGCATTTGGAAGTCTGAGACCGGAGGATGGAGGTTCATGGGTAGCCTCAGCTACTTAGTGAGGCCGTTTCAAAATAAATTAATAAAAAATAAGACTGAGGGTGCTCAGAGGTAGAATGCCCCTGGTTTCCACCCCCCAGTACTAGGGGGAAAAAAAGAGTAAAAATTTTGAAATGACAAAACTCACTAGTTGTCTCAAATAAAAAGGCCTAACCAGAACTGGAAGTAGGCAAGCTCTCCTAGGAGTTTGGAGCCAGCAGCTAATCTGATGAAAATTCAGGACTCCCTTCCTTCTAAAGAATAGACATAAACCCAAAAGGCTCCTACTAAGCACAGATGAAGCACAGGCTTCGTATGATGCTGCTCTGGGGCTAAAGGAAAACCAGACTAAAACCAAGCGTGGCGCTTGCGAGGCAGAGACAGGATCGGGGCCAGCCGTGCTGGCTTAAGAGACCTGGTTTCCAAAACAATATTTAAAAAAAAAAAAAAAAACGTGTCTGGGAGTGTAGCCCAGAGGTAGAAGGGTTTCCAGGAACCCCAATACCACCAAAAAAAGAAAAAAAGAAAATCCAGACTTGGGTCCAGTACCTCAACAGAACTCTTTAAACCCATCTGTAATCACATCCTACCTTATTTGCATCGCCTGAACTCTGAGTCCGCTGTAATCAACCTCTTTTTGTTCAAAATCTTTCCACTCATCTTCATCCTAGAGAAGAGAAGAAATATGTGATCAATCAAAGCTTTCTGCAAACATACAACGGAACAGATTATCAGCCTGTAGAAGGGGACCAAGTGGCTGGAATCTGAGGCAGGAACTGGTTTCCTGGCCCAAGCTGCTGCTGGGTCCCAAGGCCTGCCCAGACCTGCACCTTTACTGCCAGCGGGTGGGTTCCCCGAAGGGGCATCCTTAATTTTTTTTTTTTTTTTTTTTGACTGGGATTCAGCCCAGGGGAACAATTCTACAACTCTGGCGCTTCTTATTTTTATCTTTTTTTTTTTTTTTTTGGTCGTACTTGGGTTGGAACCCAGAGGCTTTTCTACTTCCGGGCTCTACTCCCAGACCTTTCTTATACTTTATTTGGCTTCGAACCTGTACGATCCTCCCGTCTCAGCCTCCCAAGCGCTGGGATTACACGCGTGCGCCACCACGCCCGGCTAGATTTTTATCTTGAAGCAGGCTCTCCCCGAGTCACGGGGGCTAGCTCGGGCCCGCAACCCTCCAGTCTCAGCCTCGCAAGTCCTGGGATCACAGGCGCGCGTCACCACGCCCGGGCAGAGCTGTTACTTCCAAGCAACTAGTTAGAAAGCCGGGGGGCGAGGCATCACTGGTAATTCCACGCCCACAATTTCTAGTTCAGCGCTCCCCTGCCTCTTCCCATTTTCTTCTGACCCCCACCCCACCCGGCCGGCTTCCAGACTCGGCCGCGGCGCAGCGGCACTTAACACACTGCAGAGGCAGGAAATAAATAGATAAATAGAGCTAAGGACGGCTCCACGCGGCCCCGCCGGCCGCCGCCGTCACGTGGCGCCCAGCTCACCTTGGCGGCGGCCTTGGCGGCGGCGCCGGCGCCCGCGGCCCCCGCGCCCGAGCCGCCGTCGCCCGGCCGGGGCCCCGCGCCCGCCGCGCCGCCGTCCCCCGGCCGGGGCCCCGCGCCCGGGCCGCCGCCCGCCGCGCCGCCGCTGCCGCCCGCCGCGCCCAGGGGCGCCGCCGCCCGGCTGCCGCGCTCCTTCTTCTTCTTCTTGTCCCTCTTGGCGAAGAAGTTGTCCAGGCTCCGCTCCTCCGTCTCGGCCATGGCCGCGGCCTCCGAGGCCCGGATGGGTGCGGCCGGCGGCGGGCGCGGGGCTCGAGGCGCGGGTCCGGTCGCCCGGGGCTGGGCGCCGCTCGGCGGCCGCGGGGGTCGAGCACGCGCGGGCCGAGCTCCGGCGAGAGCGCTCAGCCGGCGCCGACGCGTGCTGGGGCCGCGGCGCGCAGGCCCGACGGAGGGGAGAGGGACCGGGGAGGGGAGGGACGGGAGGAGGCAGGGCGGGCCTCCGCGAGAGAGGCCGCGCCGCGCCTGCGCACTTCGCTCCGCCCGCCGCTGTGGGCGCGCCGAGGGGGCGGCCGGCGCGCGGGGGCGGGGGCGGGGCGGGCCGGGGAGCCAATCAGGCGCCGGGACGAAACGCTTAGGTGACAATCCGCGCTTTCGACGGGGCGGTGCCGGGCTGGGGGCGGGCCGAGGCCGGTCGGTGACGTCACCAAAGCGCCGGCCTCCTGATTGGTCGAGGCTGTGCCTCGAGGGCGGGCATTTAGAGGGCTGGTTGGTGACTTGGCGAAAGAGGAGCGGCGGGAGGGACGCGGGTGTGTCGTCCGGGCGCATGCGCGTAGGGTGCAAGTGTGTCTGCTCCCGGACCGCGAGCTGTGGCCTCGGAGTGGTTTGAACTTTCTCGAAGTGGAAAAGCCCGGTGTGAGGCCAGCCACGTTAAAGGCCGTTCCTGCCCCTCTGCTCGTCTCTGTGCTTTCGAGTCGGCTGTGGCGACCATTACTTTTCAAGTGTATGGGATGAGTTTTAGGAAAGAGACAGGAGCGGTGGGTTGGCAGTTCGTGTCCCATTTACCAAAAGATCTTTAATAAGTCAGGAGGTAGATAAAAGGGAATTGGCTATGGATGGCACCCTCCCCTGGGTGTGCCCACCAAGGTCAAGTTAAGCCAGGCTGACTCTCCGGCTTCTAATCTATAGCTCTTGCTAGATATAGGGGAGCAGACCCGGTAGCCCGCGCGGCACAGAGCTCAACGCGCATCGAGTGCGAAATAAATGGGGGGCGATGGGGAGCATGCTGATATTTAAACTCAGGGGCAAGCCGGGCCGGGTGGTGCACGCTTGTAATCCCCGCGCTTGGGAGGCTGAGACAGGAGGATCGCATGGGTTCGAAGCCAGCCTCAGCTACTTAGTGAGGCTTCCAGCAACTTAGTGAGACTCTGTTTCCAAATAAAATATAAAAAAGGTCCGAAAGTATTTCTACCGAAGGTAGAAAGCCTCTGGGTTCCACCCCCAGTACCACCAAAAATAAAAAATAAATAAATAAAAATAAACTCAGGGGCAATCTACCTCCCAACTACCCTCCTTCCTCATTTAATTTTTTTTTTAAATATAGTCTCGCTAGCCGGATATCGTGGCACACAACTATAATCTCAGCACTTGGAAGGCTGAGAGAGGAGGATCCCAGGTTCAAAGACAGCCTTGGCAAGTAGTGAGACTCTTTAACAACCTAGCGAGATTCTGTTTAAAAAAAAAAAAATAGCTGGGAGGTGTCGCTTGGAGGTGGAATGCCCCCAGATTCAATCCCTAGTACTACAAAAAAAAAGAAAGAAAGAAAGAAAGAAAAGAAAGAAAAAAAGAAATTGGGTCTCACTAAGTTGCTACACTGGCCTCTACTACAGGCCCTTGTCTGAGCCCGTCAAGTACTGGGATTACAAGTGAGCCCAGCTCAAATAATGATTTTAAAAAATACATTTAAAAACAGCGTGGTTGAGCCGGGCGTGGTCACGCATGCTTGTAATCTGCGCACTTGGGAGGCTGAGACAGGAGGATTGCACAGGTTTGAAGACAGCCTCAGCTACTGAGTGAGGCTCTCAGCAACTTAGAGCACCCCAGTACCACACACACACACACACATACACACCAAAAAAAAAAAAAAAACCAGCATTGGGGCACATGCCTGTAATTCCAGTATTTAGGAGACTAAGACAGGAGGATTGAGGTTCAAGGTCAGCCTCAACAATTTAATGAGAACCTATTTAAAAAAAAAAAAAAAAAAAAAGCCTGGTGTTTAGCTTGGAGGTAGAATGCCCCGGGTTCCGTCCTCAGTATCCACAACAATTTAAACCGGCTGAAATCAATTATTTTTAAAAATTTAAACTGGGGTAATGGCCCACGTCTGTAATCCCAGTAATTGAGAGACTGAGGCAGGAGAATTGCAGGTTTGGGCCAGCCTCAGAAATTTAGTGAGACCCTGTCTTAAAATAAAGAATAAAAAATAGGGCTGGAGGTGTAGCTTGAAAGTAATGTCTCGTGGGTTCAATCCCCAGTAGCACACACGCACAAATAGAGCCGGGTGTGAAGGCACACACATTTGCTTGTGATCTCTGCATTCGGGACCCTGAGTCAGAAAGATCGCAGTTCTCAGACAGCCTCAGCTACTTCGGCCCTCTACAACTCAGTGAGACCCTGTTTCAAAATAAAGAATAGAAAATAGGGCTGGGGGTGTAGTTCAGAGGTAGAATGCCCCTAGGCTCCATCCCCAGTACTGCATAAAATAAATAATAAGTAAATAAACACATTTAAGCTGAGCATGGTGGCATCGCAGTACATGGGAGTGAGGAGATAGAAAGGAAATAGGCAGATAGGGAAAAGGCCTCGGTAGAAAAAGTTAATTTCCTGAGTTTCCTGAGGGGCCACGAATACCTGAAATTCCAAAGGCTCAGAGATAAGAAGGACCAGAGCTTCACAAAAGCCATCTGTTTACTAATCAACAAACTCAGGAGCCATCACCAGCAAGTCTGACAGGAGACTCTTCAAAGGACTTGCAAATACCCTATGCAAATCCGGAGAGCTGCTTCCCAGAATTCCCAAAGTCACCCTAACCAAAAGAGGCAATGGCCCTAGGCTATCAGCAAATTGGGGTTACCCCCTCCCCTTTTGGGGAGCTGTTCTCTCTCTTGCAGGTCCTGTTAGCCCTGAGAGAAGGCAGAGTATAACTGGTGGCACGTGGCCTGGGCTGCTCTCGGGTAGTGACCTGAAGGCCTCTGCTGGACATCAAGGCTGACCAGGCCCCTAGGGGTGACCTGTACCCCTTTTCTGGCAGATCACGTGGACTCTGGGAGAAAGTAGTTTGCAACTGACGGCACTTGGCTCAGGCGACACTCGGGTAGTGACCTAAAGGCAACTACTGGACACCAGAAGACCTGACAGCCGAGTGGTGTTCTGCCTCTTTTCCTATTCTCTTCTGGCAGATCACATGGACTCTGGAAGAAAGCAGCCTGCACCTGAAGGCAGTTCGGCTTGGGCTACTCTCAAGTATTGTCCTGAAGGCAGCTGCTGGACCCAGAGTTCCAGCCCTTTGGGGTGTTCAGCCACCTTTCCCCATTCCCTGCTGCTTCTAATAAACCTTTTCCTCCCCTTCCTGAGGTCTGCGGGTGTCGTTCTTCGCTCACCGTAGACAAGAACCCTGCACGGAGATGCTGAGTTTCTTCTCAAGAAACTCACTCCAGGTTTCTTCTCAGGAAACCCCTGTTTCATCGGGGGCGGGGGGGGGCTCAGAAGAAACCCCTGTTTCAGGAGGCTGAGACAAGATAATGGCAGGTTTGACAACAGCCTCAGCAACATAGACTCTCATCGATCTAGTGAGACCCTGTACACACACACACACACACACACACACACACACTTTATTTGGAAACAGGGACTCACTAAGTTGCTGAGATCCTCACTCAGTAACTGAGGCTGACTTCGAACCTGTGCAATCCTCCTGTCTCAGCCTTCCAAGCGCTAGGATTATAAGCGTGCTCCACCATGCTCCGTTTTATTTATTATTTTTATTGTGTTTTTGTGTGTGGAGGTACTGGGGTGGAACCTCTGGGACTATACTCCCAGACCTATTTTATACTTTATTTGAAAACAGGGTCTCTCACTAAGTTGGGGAGAGCCTGAGTAGCTGAGGCTGGCCTTTGAACCTGTGCAATTCTCCTGTCTCAGCCTCCCAAGCGCTGGGATGACAAGCGTGCGCCACCACGCCCAGCTTGAGACCCTGTTTCAATATAAAAAAATAAAAAGGGCCATGCATAGTGATACACGCTTGTCATCCCAGCATTTGGGAGGCTGAGACAGGAGGCTCGCAATTCCATGGACAGCCTCAGTTACTTAGGCCGTTTGCAACTCAATGAGACCGTTTCAAAAAAGAATAAAAAATAGGGCTAGGGGTGTCACTCAGAGGTAGAATGCCCCTGAGTTCCATCCCCAGTACCGCAAAGAAAAAAATAAAATAAATAAATTAAAAAGGGCAGAAAGTGTAGCTCAAGAGTAGAACACCCCTGATTTCAATCCCCAGTACCACCAAAGAATTAAAAAAAATATACCGTTAGGGTGCCCGCTGCCCTGCCTTGAGTCTGGATGGTGACTGTAGATGGTGGGGGGCCGGGCGCGCCCTACGGGTGGGAGCCCAGACACCCACGCTAGCCTGCCTTACCACCTCAATGCTCTGGGGTCCTTGAGACCGAGATCATCTCCGTTTCTGAGAAAGGTGGTCTCCGGAGGAAGGTTTTGACACTGTTCACTTCCTTCTTGGGGCAGAGCAGGGAGCTATCTATTACCATGTTGAGGAAATGACTCAGCTGTGTGTTTGTAGCCCAGTGGGCGAGATAAAGCCAGCTAGTAAACCAAGCAGCTTGTCTTTTCTTTTACGATTTCCCCCCATTAATGGTTTCCACTACCACAGCTATTGAAGAACTAAGTTCCAGCCGGGCGTGATGGCGCACGCTTGTCATCCCAGCATTTGGAAGGCTGAGACAGGAGGATCGCGGTTCTTCAACAGCCTCAACTACTATTTAGTGGTGCCCTCTGCAACTCAGTGAGTCCCTGTTTAAAAATAAAAGGAATAAAAAATAGGGCTAGGGGTGAATTTCAGAGGTAGAGTGCCATTGGGTTCCATCCCTAGTACCACAAAAAAAAAAAAAAAAAAAAAGAACTAAGTTCTGAATATGTCAGTGAAGTAAACCAAGGACCTAGCTTTGGCCAACAACAGACTTATATTTTGTTCCCCAAACATAAAGTGCCCCAGCTACGCAGGATGGGCCCCGAGGTAATTCCTCCTGTGACCACATAGCCTCCTGTGATACAGGCCTGCTGGCACCACCCCACCCCTCCCTGAACACCTCTAATCAAATCAAGTCTCTCTTCTTTCTTTTCTTCTCCCCTCCCTTTCTTCTTTCTTCCCCTCCCTCTCTTTCTCTTTCTCTTCTCTCTTTATCTATGAAGTATTTTGTTTTACTTATATTAAAAATAATGCTTTAGGAGCCAGGCATGGTGGCACACACCTGTAATCCCAGTCACTGAGAGTCTGAGACAGGAGGATTGCAAGTTCGAGGACAGCCGTTCTCAGCAAGTACTGAGATTCTCATCAACCTAGCAAGACTCTTTCAAAAATAAAAACCAAGCTGGGCTGGTGGCGCTCACTTGTAATCCCAGTGCTTGGGAGGCAGAGACAGGAGGATCGTGCAGGTTCGAAGCCAGCCACGCTGGCTTAAGAGACCCTATTTCCAAATTTTAACAAGTATAAAAATAGGTCTGGGAATGTAGCCCAGAGGTAGAAGGGTTTCCAGGAACCCCAGTACCACCGAATAATAATTAATAATAATAATAATAATAATAATAATTAATAATAATATAAAAATAAAAAAGCCAGGCGTGGTAGCGCACGCTTGTAATCCCAGCATTCAGGAGGCTGAGGCAGGAGGATCGCTGTTAGGGGACAGCCTCAGCTACTTAGTGAGGCCCTTTGCAACTCAGTGAGACCCTGTTTCAAAAAATGAAAAATAAAGGAAGTTCAGGTGAGGCCAGCAGAGACCCAGTGTCTTGGTGTTTGTGGCCCTGGAAGTATTTTCCTCTCCATGAGGCCGGTCCCCCTTGCCCTAAAGCCAACAGCATCTCCTCGCAGGGGTTACCCTTTCAGCCTCCCCGCCACCCTCCCAAGGTGGGTTGCAGGGTACTCAGCCTCCCGCGGCTCCCGGCCTCCATCATGACTTGGCCTCCATCTCTAAGCCTCCCCAGCCTTCTCCTGATGGAGGCACCTTCCCCCCTACCTTTCCAGTGTGTTCAGACCTTCCCCATTGTAAAGGCAAATAGGCCTTCCCTTGTCCTGCTAGGTGGGCAGTTGACTAGGGATAAGGACTCAGACCAGCCCCCGGGAAGTTCGGCTCGTCTTCCGAGCTTCTCATTGCCATCTGAAGCCGGGAATTACTCTGGGGCTGCGCCGGAGGGGTGAGCTGGGCGGACATGGCTGTCCTGAAAGCATGCTGGGCCTGTGCCCTGTGAGCAGGCGCCCGCCGGCCCCATTGTCCCTGGGTTCTTTTCTGCTGAGCCCTCTGTTCCAAATTCCATCCTGCTACCTAGGCTGGAAATTCCACTCACACTCAGCGCATAGGAATGCACAGCGGGCTGGCCAGAGCGCCACGAGACAGACAGACAGACAGACAGACAGCCGTGCCACCGTCTAGGCTGCTCTGCTCCAGCTGGAAAGCCACCGATTAGTCACCTCCTGTGGGGAGGAGGCGCTCTGGCTCTAGGGCAGCTTCCCTGCAGAGGCTGACTGGCCGCCCCTTTGTTTGCCATATATACATTTTAGTGCTGGAAATTGAACCCAGGGGCATTCTACCTCTGAGCCAGACCCCCGGTCCTATTTTATTTTATTTTACTGTGGTACTGGGGATAGAACCCAGGGGCATTCCACCTCCAAGCTATATCCCCAGTCCCATTATTTTGTTTTGAAACAGGGTCTCACTGATTGCAAAGGGCCTCACTAGGTAGCTGAGGCTGTCTGTGAACTGCAATCCTCCTGTCTCAGCCTCCCAAATGCTGTGATTACAAGCATGTGCCACCATGCCCGGCTTTCTATTTTGTTTTTATTTGGAAACAGGGTCTTACTAGATTGATGAGAGTCTCACTACTTACTGAGGCTGTCCTTGAACCTGTGATCCTCCTGTCTCAGCATCCCAAGTGCTAAGATCGTAAGTATGAACCTGGCTCATATTTTATTTTATTTTATTTTATTTTATTTTATTTTATTTTATTTTATTTTATTTTCAAACGTGGGGATTGAACCCAGGGGCATGCTACCTCCTATCTACAACCCCAGTCTTATTTTGTATTCTTTATTTGGAAACAGAGTCTCACTGAGTTGCAGAGGGCCTCACTAAGTAGCCGAAGCTGGCCTCAAGCCTGTGATCTTCCTGTCTCAGCCTCCCAAGTACTGGGATTACAAATGTGTACCACCACACCCAGATTATTTTTATTTTGAAGCAGGGTCTCTCTAGGCTGATGAGAGTCTCACCACTTGCTGAGGCTGTCCTAGAACCTGTGACCCTCCTGTCTCAGCCTCCCAAGTACTGGGGTCACAGGTGTGAGCCACCCCGCCTGGCCCTAATGGACTTTATTGCATGGTAAATGTGAGCTGAGGGACGAGGGTGGGGCTGAAAAACAGAAAGAGGAAGGAGGAGGAGGAGGAGGAAGAGGAAGAGGAAGAAGAAGAGGAAGAGGAGGAGGAGGAAGAGGAGGAGGAGGAAGCCAAGAGGCGGAAGTTGGCATTTACAAGCGCCACCGTTCGGGGAAGAGCCACCGGAAGTTGTTCGCACAGATACGTCTGCTGTGAGCCCAAGGAGTCACCAGGCCCCACCTGGTCTTGGATAAGATAAACCTCAGAATATCTGCCAACCAGCCCACTGATGACTAATCGACTCCCGGGATTGCTAATATTGGTGTCTAGAATGAGAGGAGAATTCCAGCTACCTTAGGATTCGCTCCAACTGTTAATGAACACATACCTCGGCCTCCTGTGAGCTGGGTGCTGGGAGTCGGGCTGTCTAAGCACATGAGGCTCCCTTTCCTACGATGCTGACTTGGCAGTGATCCCTGCTCAGCTCCGTGGTAAGTTCAGAGGAAGAGCTACCCTGGGCGGCCTCTTTGGGAACCAGTAAAAGGACTCTAACAAAGCACGGCTTTCTGACTCACCCAACTCTGATGGCAGAATGCAAGGGGTATGATTATGTTGACGAGACGCCATCGTCCTGCCGCTGACCCCAACGCCATTCCTAATCCTTCATCGTGACCCAACAAGTAGGTGTGGAATTTTCTGGTACTTTAGCGCCGCCCCCGTCCTGGTTACAGGGTCAGTAGGCCACTAGGATGGACATCTCCCTGAGCTGAAGAGAAGAGAGTGGGCAGGAGAATAGATGCTCCTGTGCCCGGCGCAAGGCAGGTTCTTTCCCTCTGGCTGTCTTGATTCAGTCATTTTGAGGTCACGGTTGTTTTAACAAAAGAAGTATATAAAACTCTAAATATATATAATTAATTTGGGCGTGCTGGCGCACACTTGAAATCCCAGTACTTAAGAGGCTGAGACAGGTGGATCGCAGGTTTGTGGCCAGCCCCAGCAACTTAATGAAGCCCTCTGCAACTTAGTGGGGCCCTGTTTCAAAATAAAATAGGGCTGCGGGAGCTGGGTGTGGTGGCGCATACTTGAAATCCCAGTACTTGGGAGGCTGAGACAGGAGGATCGCAGGTTCGAAGCCAGCCTCAGCTACTTAGTAAGTAAGGCCCTCCGCAACTTAGTGAGACCCTGTTTCCAAATAAAGTATAAAATAGGTCTGGGAGTATAGCCTGGAGGTAGAAAGCCTCTGGGTTCCACCCCAGTGCCACCAAAAATAGGGCTGGGGGTGTAGCTGGGAAGTAGAATGCCCCTGGGTTCCATCCCTAGTTAACACACACACACACACACACACACACACACACACACACACACACACACGGGCTGGGAGTGTAGCACAGAAGTAGAATGCCCCTGGATTCAATCCCCAGTACCATAAAAGAAAAAGAAAAAAAGCTATACGTGTAATCAAAACACTTAAAAGCCCGAAAAAATAAGCTATTTCACACTTAGTAATAGCAAATGCCGGGCATGGCGGGCACACCAGTACTTGGGAACCTGAGACAAGAGGATCACAGATTCAAGACCAGCCTCAGCAATTTACATATTTGGAAGCTAAATAGGAGAATGAAAAGTTCCCAGCCAGCCTCAGCAAGTAGTGAGACTCTCATCCTAGCAAGACCCTGTTCCAAAATAAAAATAAAATCGGGCTGGGAGAAGCCGGCCGTGGTGGCGCACGCTTGTAATCCCAGTACTTGGGAGGCTGAGACAGGAGGATTGCAGGTTCCTGGTCAGCCTCAGCAACTTATGAGGCCCTCTGCAATTTAGTGAGCCTCTGTTCCAAAATAAAGAATAAAAATTAGGGCTGGGAGTATAGCTGGGGTAAATGCCCCTAGGTTCTATCCTCAGTTCTGCAAATAAATAAATAAATAAATAAATAAATAAATAAATAGGGCTGGGAGTATAGCTTGGAAGTAGAATGCCCCTGGGTTCCTGTTAAGTTGGGTCCTGCACTCATGTGACTTTGTGTCACATGACCTCTGCAGGGCAAGGGAGGGGCTGAAACCCCCGCGAGAATTGGGCATTCCCGCGAGTAAACCCCCATCTCGCGAGATGCATGCCTTTAAAAGGAGAGCCCGCGTCCTCTAGCTTCGGACAGGCGCGCGGGCCCCACGGTGCCTCGCCCTGATCCCCGGGAGAGCCGTGCCATTAAAACTTTACATGCCACGTGTACCGGACCTCTCTCGTGTTTTTCACACTCCGCCGTACTCACTTATTTTTATTTTACTCGCATTTAATTTTTTATTTTACTTATCATTTGGTGCCGAACCGGGAGAACTCTTGGGTTCCTCCCCATTTTTTCTTTTTTTTTTCGTTTTTTTTCGTTTTTTTCTCTTTTTCTTTTTACTCTCTTTTTGAGCCCCGGACTCTCCGATCCGCCAGCAGCTCGACTGTGAGGTCCCACACCAGCGCTCCGCTTGCAGGCGTTGCTCCCGCCACTGCCGCTTGGACCTCCTAAAACCGCCGTTCCCGCCTGCCCACGCTGCCGCCGCTGGAATGGGACCGCGCCGCCCGCGGACTGCGCCACACCGCGCGCCTATGTCTTCTCCGCGCCTGGCGTTGCTTAGACCCGCCTGCCGGGGCTGCCTGCCTCCTCCATCTAGGTGGCCGCCACTCTGCTAAACAGCCCCTGGCCCGCCAAGTCCAGCCCGCGCTCCAGCTGGTTCCTCCACTAGGACTCGCGCCCTGGCGCCCTTCACCCTGTGCCTGCCCACCCCTGCTGCCTGGGCCTGGCCATTCCGGTAAGCAGCCACATGGGATTACTGGGGAGGGGGGGTCGCCAGCTTTGGCCCGCCATCTTGCACACGTGGAATCACTGGGGGGCCGCCATCTTGGCCTCACCATCTTTAACCCCTCCCACCTCATGGCCTCACTGGAGGCCTCACCATCCTTAACCCCTCCCACCTCATGGCCTCACTGGAGGCCTCGCCATCCTTAACCCCTCCCACCTCATGGCCTCACTGGAGGCCTCGCCATCCTTAACCCCTCCCACCTCATGGCCTCACTGGAGGCCTCGCCATCCTTAACCCCTCCCACCTCATGGCCTCACTGGAGGCCTCGCCATCTTTAACCCCTCCCACCTCATGGTCTCACTGGAGGTCTCACAATCTTTAATCCCTCCCACTTTCCACTCCTAACCAATCCTAGGAGTCGGCGGCCATCTTTCTGGCCCGAGCCAGGCAGCTTGGCACTTGCTCTGCCTGCCAACTGCCTGCGCGGGCCAGGACCTCTGCCTGCCGCTTGTACCTCCTAAAGCACCGTTCCAGCTTGGTTCTCCGGTCACCGCCGGGACCTCTGGCCGGTTTGCCCCACCTGCCCCGAGCCAGGCTCACTGGCGGTGCTCCTCGGGGCCCAGCCTCAACGTCTGGCGTGTGCCTGGAAGCCATTTTGTCTCCACGCCGCCTGCGCGCCTCCACTGATCCCACCAGCCGCCAGTGCCGTCCACACCAGCCACCGGCATCCGCGCGCCCTGGCTCCACCGCGCCCCCAGCAGCTTCTCAGCGCTTCTGTCACAGCCAGCGCTGGCCGACAACACTATACTCCGGTAAACTGCCTCCTTCCCTTGGTTAGTGGGTTCCGGACTTGGGTCTTCCGGTCCACTGGGACCTAAAAATCCAAGCGCTTGGTGACCCATTGTCCCCCGGTCCACTGGGACCACGCTGCGGATGACCAGGTCATCCTCCGGTTTTGAGAAGGAATGAAGACGTTCTTCCCTATCTCTTAACCTCCGTTTCCGAACGATTGAGCAGGGAAATCGGGGACGCCCATTTCCTGTTCTTCATTTCCGCCCGCGAACCAATTATGGGGAGTCGAACCTTTATACTAGCAGATGCCCTGAGAGCCTGTCTGCCTTGATACGAGTTGGGAAATAGGTTGCGGTGGCCCAGGAACAGTTAGGAACTTTTCTAAGTGGTCTGGTATCCCTCCAAATGCTCTCCCCCATCAGCTTCCATTTATTTTCCCGCCAGCTGCCATTTTGTGATGGCTCATAGTCGCTGCCTGGTGATGTCACAGTCGCCATCTTGGCCCGCGCCAGACTGCAATTTTGCTGGGCGGCCCGCTCGGGCGCGCCCTAGGTGCTGCGGGAAACGACAGGCCGGGGCTGGGGCGACACTCTCTGTCTGCCCGTGCGGAGTCCGCGTTGCCATTCTTGCTAGACACCCGTCTCGGGACGTGCTCTTTGTGAGTATAGGTCCGTTGCAGCTGACAGAACCTTAACATAGCATCTAAGTTTTAATTCCAGAGAGAAACAGGCGGAGATGGAGCGTACACTCTTGACTTTGCCAAAAAACAGATCCCTGGTAGCTGCCCTTTGGCTGGCGGTGGCGGCTCAGCCCCCTGGAGCGCCACCTAGGTGTGGAGGACTGCAACAACTACCTCCAGGAGCCTGCCTCAAGTGGGGCAAAGCCACGCCTACCAATCAGACTGCTCAGCGTGTGGCCAGGAGGGCCACTGGAACAGTGCCCTTGGAAAAGGGTGAGCCCCAGGTGCCTCAACACAGGGGGAGCACCTTTCCAGACCAGGCCCCGCCGCTGGCCCTACTCAGCCTGGCTGAAGACTGATGGCTCCTGGATCCCTCAACCTCCATCCTCTTTGCCAGCTCAGGGTAGCTCTCCAGGTACTGAGTAAACCAGTCTCCTTTTTGGTCGCCTGCTCAATCTCATGATTTGTTTTTTTCTTTAATAGCCCTTGCCTGTTCAAGCCTCCTCAAGCGCACATCACTAAGCTGTCCAGGGTAACCTCCAATTCGCACTGCAGCTATGCACCCACCTGCACCCCTTCTGGGGGACTGGACTCCCAACTCCTCCCGGCCTGGGGCCCCTGACGACGCCCCTTGACAGCAGGAAGAAGCTAGAGGGTCCAATGTCATCCATTATCCCTACCATCAAAAGGCCGGAATGTTAAGTTGGGTCCTGCACTCATGTGACTTTGTGTCACATGACCTCTGCAGGGCAAGGGAGGGGCTGAAACCCCCGCGAGAATTGGGCATTCCCGCGAGTAAACCCCCATCTCGCGAGATGCATGCCTTTAAAAGGAGAGCCCGCGTCCTCTAGCTTCGGACAGGCGCGCGGGCCCCACGGTGCCTCGCCCTGATCCCCGGGAGAGCCGTGCCATTAAAACTTTACATGCCACGTGTACCGGACCTCTCTCGTGTTTTTCACACTCCGCCGTACTCACTTATTTTTATTTTACTCGCATTTAATTTTTTATTTTACTTATCAGTTCCATCCCCAGTAACACACACACACACACACACACACACACACACACACACACACATGATATCCCACTTTCTAATAGAATCAATCACACAGGCAATTTTATTTTTATTTTATTTTTCCCAATTAGAAATGTAGTTACATTATTTACAATTAAAATTAAATTTATAAAGCTGGGCGTGGTGGCACACACTTGTAATCCCAGCATTTGGGAGGCTGAGACCGGAGGATTGCAGTTCACAGCCTCAGCTACTTAGTGAGGCACTCCATAACTTAGTGAGACCCTGTTTCAGAATAAAGAATAAAAAATAGGGCTGGGGATGTAGCTCGGAGGTAGAATGCCCCTGGGTTCCACCCCCAGTACCACAAAAAAAAAAAAGAAAGAAAAATAACATAGATATTTCAGTTTGTAGACCACAGTCAGGGTTCAGTTCCCATTTCTCCCCCATTCACGAGCTGGGTGACCATCTGTGGTTTTTTTTCTTTTTTGGTATTAGAGATTGAACCCAGAGGCATTCTACCTTGAGCTACACCCCCAGCCCTTTTTATTTATTTTAAAATTCTTTTTATTTTTATTTATTTATTTTTGTGTGTGTGGCGCTTGAGATTGAACTCAAAGGCATTCTACCTCTGAGCTATACTCCCAGCCCAATTTTATTTCTTATTTGGAAACAGGGTCTCACTAGGTTGATGAGAGTCTCACTACTTGCTGAGGCTGTCCTCAAACCTGCGACCCTCCTGTCTCAGCCTCTCAAGTACTGGGATTACAGGTTTATACCACCACACCTAGCTTAATTTTTTTTTTTTTTTTGTAGTACTGGGGAGGGGTGAGCTCAAGGACTACACTCCCAGGCCGATTTTTTATTATTTATTTTGAGACAGGGTCTCACTAAGTTGTGGAGAGCCTCACTAAGTAGCTGAGGCTGGGTTTAAACCTGAGATTTTCCTGTCTCAGCCTCCCAAGAACTGACATTACAAGCGTGCGCCACCATGCCTGGCTTTTATTTTTTGCTTTTGAAAGCTGGGTTTCACCAGGTTGCTGAGACTAGCGTGGAACCATGGACGTCCTGTCTATAACTCAAAAAAAAAATTTTTTTTGCGGTACTGGAGATAAAACCCAGGGGCAGTCTACCTTCGAGCTACACCCCCAGTGCTATTTTTTAGTCTTTTTTTTCTTTTTACAGGGTCTCACTGAGTTGCAGAGGGCCTCACTAAGTAGCTGAGGCTGTCAGCGAACTGCGATCCTCCTGTCTCAGCCTCCCGAATGCTGGGATTACCAGCATGTGCCACCACACCCAGCTAACTCAAACATTTTGCAAAAGAAATTTTTTTTTATTCTCTTAGGAAAGGGGAGAAGGCAAAGCCAAGAAGAAAAAGACCCTCCAAAAAGTCCTCGCCGCAGCACCGTGGCCGCTCTCAGCAGTGAGGCGCTGCTTGGGCAGCCCTTGCTCTAGGCTAGAGCACAGACAGCTGGGAAACTGAGTTCTGCTTGATGGACAGTGCTTGATGGACAGTGACTGAACTGTTGAAGAAGAATGGCCCAAGCTGGGCGTGGTGGCACAGGCTCGTAATCCCAGAGGATCACAGGTTCAAGGCCAGCCTCAGCAACTTAGGCCCTCTGCAATTTAGTAAGACTCTGTTTCAAAATAAAGAATACAAAATAGAGCTGAGGGGATAGCTCAGAGGTAGAATGCCCCTGGGTTCCATCCCCAATACTACCAAAAAATAATAATAATAAAATTTAAAATATGGGGATAGGAGTGTCGCTTGGAGGTAGAATGTTTCTGGGTTCAATCCCCAGTACTATAAATAAATAAATAAATTAAATTAAATTAAATAGCGCTGGGAGTGTAGCTGGTGGTAGAACACCTTGTGTTGAATTCCCATTACCCCACCCCACCCTGACACGACCAACCTACAATAAATAAGACATGTTTTGTTAAGGAAAATAGTAAGTTACCGTGCCTGGTACATTGTCACTCAACTGATTCCTGTCCCTCGCTGCTGGATGAGAGCTGGACCTCAGAGAAAGTCCGTTCAGTGACTTACAGAGGACTCATGAAGAGCCTCCTCAAGTCGCCCTGCTAGGCCTTGGGGGACGTGGCGATGACCTTATGAAAGCACCCGATTCACAAGCTCAGGGGACCAGGCGCCGGTATAGACAGAATCTGTCAATCGGTTTATTCATACCACACACGTTTACGTAACACTTGGAAGATGTATGAGACACTGTCTTCACTTTGAAGCCCATGGGCTGGTGGGGAGACAGACATCCACAAATAATTATGCAAAGAAACAAGTGCCAATACAAAGATAAACACACACACACACACACACACACACACACACACACACTCATTAGTCAAGTTATGTTGCAACTAATTTTTGCTAGAACTTTCTAGCAAAAATTTCTTTTTTTTTTTTCTGGCAGTTGGGAGACTGAACTCAGGGAAGCTTGAAGACTGAGTGTACCCCAGCCCCTTTTACTATTTACTTATTGGTACCGGGCTTGACCCCAGGGGCGTTCTCCCACCAAGCTACATGCCTAGCCTAGTATCGCAAAAACAACAAAACAGGGTCTAACCAAGCTGCTAAGGCTGGCCTCAAATTTAATTCCACCTCTCAGCCAGGTGTGCACCCACCACTGCACCTGGATTCTTGTGCGTGTGTGTGTGTGTGTGTGTGTGTGCGTGTGTGTGTGTGCGCGCACGTGCACGGTACTGGGGATGAAACCCAGGGGCGTTCTACCTCCGAGCTATAACCTCAGCCCTATATTTTATATTTTATTCTTTTTTTGAAACAGGGTCTCACTGAATTGTAAAGAGCCTCATTAAGCAGCTGAGGTTGTCCGTGAACCGCGATCCTCCGGTCTCAGCCTCCCAAATGCAGGGATTATAAGCCTGTGCCACCACGCCCGGTTCTGGATTCTTTTTTATTTTTTTATTTTTTTTGTGGTACTGAGGGTGGAACCCAGGGGCTATTCTACCTCCGAGCTAGCTATACTATTGAGGAGATAGAAAGGAAATAGGCAGATAGGGAAAAGGCCTTGGTAGAAAAAAGCTAATTTCCTGAGTTTCCTGAGGGGCAACAAATGCCTGAAATTCCAAAGGCTCAGGAGATAAGAAGGCCAGAGCTTCACAAAGCCATCCTGAGTTTCCTAATCAACAAACCCACCGAGCAAGTCTGGCATTCCTGAAAAGAGACCCTTCAAAGAACTTGCAAATGTCCTATGCAAATTCTCCTTGGAATCTCAAAGTCACCCTAACCACAAACGGACTTGCAAGCGGTCAGGCATTGGCCAGTCAGATGGCAAAAGTGGGGACTTCCCGCTCGGGACCCCCTCCCCCTTTGGGGAGCTGTTCTCTCTTTTGCAGGTCGTGTTGGCACTGAGAGAAGGCAGAGTGCATCTGAAGGCACGTGGCTCGGGCGACTCTCGAGTAGTGACCTGAAGACCTCTGCTGGACATCATGGCTGACCAGGCCCCTAGGGGTGACCTGTACCTCTTTTCTGGCAGATCGCGTGGACTCTGGGAGAAAGTAGTTTGCAACTGATGGGCACTTGGCTCGGGCGACACTCGGGTAGTGACCCTGAAGGCAGCTACTGGACCCCGGAGTTCCGACCGCCCCTATGGGGTGTTCGGCCACTTTTCTCTATTCCCTTCTGGCAGACCACGCAGACTCTGGAAGAAAGCAGCCTGCACCTGAAGGCAATTCGGCTTGGGCTACTCTCAAGTATTGTCCTGAAGGCAGCTGCTGGACCCAGAGTTCCAGCCCTTTGGGGTGTTCAGCCACCTTTCCCCATTCCCTGCTGCTTCCAATAAACCTTTTACTCCCCTTCCTGAGGTCTGCGGGTGTCATTCTTGTAGACAAGAACTCGCCGGGGTTTTCTCGCAAGAAACCCCCGTTTCACTACCAGACCTATTTTATACTTTATTTGGAAACAGGGTCTCACTAAGTTGCTGAGAGCCTCACTCAGTAGCTGAGGCTGGCTTCGAACCTGTGTGATCCTCCTGTCTCAGCCTCCCACGCGCGCGCTGGGATTACAAGCATGCGCCACCACGCCCGATTGGATTCTTTTTTATATTGAGACAAAATCATACTAAATTGTCTAGCTGAGCCGGGCGTGCATGCTTGTAATCCCCACGCTTGGGAGGCTGAGACAGGAGGATCGAACAGGTTCGAAAGCCAGCCTCAGCTACTTAGTGAGGCTCTCAGCAACTTAGTGAGACCCTGTTTCCAAATAAAGTATATAAAAAAAAAAGGTCTGGGAGTATAGCCCGGAGGTAGAAAGCCTCTGGGTTCCACCCCCAGTACCACCAAAAAAAAAAAAAAAAAAAAAAAAAAAATTGTCTAGCTGCCCTCAAACTTGAGATTCTCCTATCTCTGCCTCCATACCATACCCTGGTCACTAGAACCTCTAGCTATACATTTCATCATTCTCACTACCATTTATATATGGAGAAACAAAGGAGACATAAAACATTTAGTCAGCTGGGTGTGGTGGTGCACGCGGTAATCCCAGCATTCCGGAGGCTGAGACTGGAGTGGACCAGTATTGGGAATGGCTAGGAAGATTTGAGAAAGCTATGATTATTAATATTTCAAAAATTGGGTGAGGGGCAAATCTGTGCAAGGACTTGGTTTCTGCCTAAAAGCAGGCAACTATTCCAATGTAAATTAACCTGGCTAAAGGTAATTGGCAAGTCAATAGGAGAGGAGAACTAGGCCTTTCTCTATCTAAAGACAGATCTACATGATTGGATAAGCCAGCTAAAATGGTAGGAGGGGTCGACCTTTATGAAAGGAGACACCTTGCCATACCTTGCTGGGGGAGGTACCTTACAGGGACGTTCACTACATCAGAATTTCGTAAACAAGATGGAGGTCATGGTATAAAAGTCCGGTCCACGTGTGATCCCTTGGGTGTCCTCATTTGAGTCACCCCTCCATGCCAGTCTGGTATGGAGCTGTACCTATCCTCTGTATTTCTATCTTTTAATAAACTTCTTTAAATCTTCAGCAACTGTCCAAGCTATGCATATTTATTCTTAGCTTAGGACAAGAACCCGTGGTAATTTACTGTTTTTGGTCATTTTAGGTTTTGTTGTGGTTTGAGGGAAATTGTGTCCGGGACCCTAACAGGGGTCCCCACAACCATATTCTCCCCGAAATCGTAACATGGAAGATCGCGGTTCGCAGACAGCCCCAGCTACTTAGCAAGGCCCTTTACAAGTCGGTGAGACCCTGTTTCAAAATAAAGAATAAAAAAAAAATAGGGCTGAGGGTGTAGCTCCAAGGTAGAACGCCCCCGGGTTCATCCCCAGACCCGCAAATAAATAAATAAGTAAATAAATAAAAATAAAACATTTAGTCACTTAAGCCGGGCATGTAGAATCACAGGTTTGAGGCTAACATGTGGAAACTTAATGAGACCCTGTTTCTTAATGGGACCCTGTCCCCGACTCCCAAATGCTGGGATTGCAAGCATGCTCCACCATGCCCAGCATTTATTTTTTATATTTTTATATTTACTCTTTTGTGACACTTGAGGCTAAAACCCAGGGACATTCTACCTCCAAGCTACACTCCAAACACACACACACACACACACACACACACACATATATATTTTTTTGTGGTACTAGGGGGTGGAATTACAATCCCAAGCGCTGGGATTACAAGCATCTGCCACCATGTCTGGTCAACCTAGTTTTATTTTTATTTTGAAACAGGATTTCACTAGGTTGATAAGAGTCTCATTAACTTGCTGAGGCTGTCCTCGAACCTGCGATCCTCAAGTCTCAGCCTACCAAGTACTGTGGCATCACCACGCCCGGCAAGGATAAGATTTTGGGGTCCAGGAGAGGCCGGCCCAGGGTCTCAGGAAGTCTGCCCGCCCCGTAGGCGCTCTGTGAGCCTCGCCACCATTCTCTGCACACAGGCTCCACACAGCCACACACCAAGCAGCTTTCCTGGCTGCTCCAGCACCCCAGCGGCACCTGAGGCTCCAGGGAAATTGTATGCCTCAGAGAGCGTAGGCGAGAGGGCCTCCGGAGCCCCGGGGATCCACGGGGGAAGGTTAGAAAACAATTAGAACAATCAGGCTGGACTGAGCTCAGCCGGAGGCGCTCCTGGAATTCAGGCCTCCAAACTGCCAGAGGGTGGCTCTGAGGATAGAAAAGGACAGGTCAAAGGCAAGGATCTTCACCGCCACTGGGTTCCAGCCCCTGGGTTCCACCCCCAAACCCGCAAAAAAAAAAAAAAAAAAAAAAAAAAAAGAAAAAGGAAAAGAAAAGAAAAAAGAAAACGGCAGGAAGCTATTTATTCCTGGATGATTTTTAGCAGAGCCTAAAGATGGCATTGATCGTATCTCTGAGCTACACCCAGCCCTTTTAATTTTTCCTTTTGAACAGGGTCTCACTAGGTAGGTGAGGCTGTTCTTGAAACCATAATCTTCCGGTCTCAGCCTCCCAGGTCCTGGGATCACATGTGTGCCACCCCACCTCTGGCTTCGGGACCCTGGATGAGTTCGGTGCAGGAGGCTGGTGGTTTTGTTTTTTGTTTGTTTTTTGGTGGTACTAGGGTTCCTGGAAGCCCTTCTACCTCCGGGCTACACTCCCCGACCTACTTTATACTTTTTATTTGGAAACAGGGTCTCCTAAGCCAGCGAGGCTGGAGGCTGGCTCTGAACCTGCGCGATCCTCCTGTCTCCGCCTCCGTAGCTCGGGGATTACTAGCGTGCAACACCACGCCCGGCTTGGAGGCTGGTGTTTATAATGTTTTTCTTGTTGCCTGCACCAGCTGTGAAAATCTGACTGAGTCAGAGGGCTGCGAGGATAATCCGTGCAAAGGAGTTCACAGGAATCTGGGTGAGGATTCCCAAAGCACGTCATGTCCATTCTCAGCCAGAGGCCTTGCCTATTTGCGACTTAAACTGACATCAACAGTCCTTGCTTTATGACTGATCTGATTATTGTTGAGAATTTCCAGTTTTAGAAGAGTAACCATCATAAACATCATTACAAAAAATAGCAGCACCTGAGCCAGGCATGGTGGCGCACGCTTATCATCCCAGTACTTGGGAGGCTGAGACACGAGGATGGCCCGGGTTCGCTGCCAACCTCAGCTACTTAGTGAGGCCCTTCGCAACTCAGTGAGACCCTGTTTCAAAATAAAGAAGAGAAAATAGGGCTGGGTGTGTGTAGCTTGGAGGTAAAATGCCTCTGGGTTCCATCCCCAGGACCACAAAATAAATAAATAAAAGAAATATAAAATGTAAAATAGGTCTAGGAGTGTATCCCAGAGGTAGAAGTCTCCTGGGTTCCATCCCCAGTACCACAAAAAATAAGTAAGTAAGTAAATAAATAAATAGAACGCCAGTAGTTGGAAATAGAAACACCTCACACTTCTCCAGGGGCACAGGAGGGTCCTTGTCCTGGCGGGCTGCTCTTCAGATCCGTGGACGGGGAGTGGCTTATCCTGGTTGGCATCTGGATCTCCCCAAAAACCCAACTCTGTCCCACTCCTGGACAGAGAAGGGTGCTCCCAGTGGGGCGGGGAGACGGCGGTGGCCTCCTCAGTGTCTGTCACCCAGTCATCCTCTCAGTGCTTTCCTGTCTAGTGGCTCTCAAATTTTAGGGGACCAATAGCATCTGGGAAGTGTGTAAAAGAGGCAAATCCCAGTGTGCACCTCTAATCATAGCACTTGAGAGGTCAGAAGAGGAGGCTAGCAGGTTCAAGGCCAGCCTCGCAACTTAGCAAGTTTCATCTGGGCTTGGTAGCTCACCACGCTCGGCTGACTCCATATATTTGAATTAAATCTTCAGGGAGGGCTGGGCATGGTGGCACACGCCTGTAATCCCAGCACTCGGGAGGCTGAGATGGGAGAATCGCAGCTTCGAACTCCTGAGACCCTCTGCAACTTAGTGAGATCTTGTTCCAAAAATAAAATGAGCTGGGCTGAGAATGCAGCTCAGGGACAGAGTGTCCCTGGGCTCGGTCTCCAAAACCACAAAGATAGCCCAGTGTGGTGGCGGATGAACGTACTCTCAGTCCTCGGGAGGTTGAGACAGGAGGATCACAGGTTCATGGCCAGCCTTGGCTACTAGGTGTGTGCTACCAAATCCTAAACCGGCGGGGCTTGCTGGGTTCAATTCCCAGTAACATAAGATAAATAAAAGTAAAAACTAATGCCGGGCGTGGTGGCGCACGCTTGTAATCCCCGCACCTGGGAGGCGGAGACAGGAGGATCAGGCAGGTTCGAAGCCAGACTTGCTGGCTTAAGAGACCCTGTTTCCAAATAAAAATATAAAAAATAGGTGTCTGGGAGTATAGCCTCGAGGTAGAAGGGTTTCCAGGAATCCCAGTACCACCAAAATAAATAAATAAATAAAATAATGAAAATAAATAAATAAATAAATAAAAAGGGCTGGGGGTATAACACGAAAGTAATTTGTCCCTGGGTTAAATCATTTGTAAACACACACACACACACACACACACACACACACACACACACACACACAGTGTCCACCCAGTGTCTTTCTATGCACTTTATCCTTTAGATGAAGGATATAAATACAGGTGATGTGTTTATATGTTTGGACAGTAGGATATTTTGAGGGGGATTTTTTCTTTTTTTGTGTGGTGCCGGGGATTGAACCCAGAGGCTAGCTACCTCTGAGCTACACCCCAGCTATATATATAAAATTTGGAAACAGGGTCTCACTAAGTTTCTGTCAGCTTCACTCATGCTGAGGTTGGCATTGACCCGCGATCCTCCTATCTCAGCCTCCCTAGTACTGGGATCGCAGGCATGCACCACCACACCTAGCTGGGTGGATATTTTTCTGTTGAAGAGATTTGATTTCTCTTGAATTTGAAACACACCTGTGATACTTACTACTTATATAACCTCAGATTCCTGGCTCTCCCCGATTCCTCATCTGTAAAATAGGATAACGATCTACCTTCCCTCCCAGCCTCCCGTGTCCATTTCCCCCTGGAGGATGCCTGGATGCCCCTCCCGCGTTTCCCCCATAGCAGAGCCCAGCAGAAACGGAGCTGCGAGGAGTCCTCCATCACCCGGGCGCGCTGCGCGCTGCATCCCGAGCAGGGCCGTTTCCAAGGTGACCGGCGAGCGTGTGGGAGGCGGCGCGCGCCCAATCCCGAAGCCCCGGGATGCTCCCGGCTTGAACGCCGCCCCGCTGCCCCCGCCCTCCGCGCGCCGGGGAGCAGCCCCGGGAGCATCGGATCGACGCGGGTAGATGGCTTCGTCCCGGAGAGACTGGGCCTCCAGCTGTTCTGACCTCAGACAGCACCAGCTCCGCGGCAGCTCCCGGGTTCCTGGCTCACACGCCCGTGTGTGTAATTTACTAACCAGACCATCACGCGCTGCGGGCCAGTTTGCAATGCACAACGCTCCCCCGCACACGCGGTCTCCTCCGATGCTGGCAAGACAGGCGCTGCTCCCGGGAGTGCAGCCGAACCGCTCCCTCCAGGACTTCTGGACTGGACAGTGGGGTGCAGACTGGGCGGAGGGTAGTGGGGGTGATGGGAGGTGATGGGGGTAGAAGATCCCAGGGCAGGACTGTGGCTCCCAAGTGGAATCCCTTCCTCCCCCTCCCCCATCTCCTCCTCCCCCTTCTTCCCCACTCTCCTCCTCTTCCCCCTCCACGTCCTCCTCCCCCTCCCCTCCCCCTTTTACCCCACTCCCCTCCTCTCCTCCTCCACATTCTCTCCTCCCCCTGCCCCTCCCCTCCTTCTCCTCCTCTTCCTCCTCCCTCTCCCATCCTCCTCCTTTTCCTCCCCTCCCCCTCCCCTCCCTCCTCCCCCTCCCTTCCCTCCATCCTCCTCCTCCTCCCCCTCCTCCTCCTCCACCCCCCCCTCCTCCTCTTCTAAACTTGTGTCAACTAAAGGTAGTAGGGCACACTTGTAATCCTAGTACTTGGGAGGCCCAGACAGGAAGATCGCAGGTTCGTGGCCAGCCTCAGCTACTTAGTGAGGCCTCTGAAACTTAGACTCTGTTTCAAAATAAAGAATAAAAAATAGGGCTGCGGGTGTAGCTCGGAGGTAGAATGACCCTGGGTTCCATCCCAGCACTGCAAAATAAAATAAAATAAAATGAATATAAATATAAATAAGCCAGGCATAGTGGCGCATGCTTGTAATCCCAGCGCTTGGGAGGCTGAGACAGGAGGATCACACAGGTTCGAAGCCAGCCTCAGCAACTTAGTTGAGACCTTGTTTCCAAATAAAGTATAAAGTAGGTCTGGGAGTATAGCCCAAAGGTAGAAAAGCCCCTGAGTTCTACCTCCAGCACCATAATATATATAGTTTCTGCCTCAAAGACTTGGGACAGTCATGGGTTTGCACTGGCAGCCAGGCATGCTGGTGTAGCCCTGTAATCCCAGTACAGGGGTGAGGCTGAGACAGGAGGATTGTAGGTTTGAGAACAGCCTCAGCACTACAGTAAGACAGACAGACAAACAAGCAAAATAAAGTGGCATGTCTGAGGCCCTGGGTTCAATTCCCTGTATCTCAAGAAAGGGGGATATATTGGGGTGTAATTCAGTGGTTAGAGCAGTCCCCTGCCCTGGGCAAGGCCCTAAGAGTTGTTCTTTTGGGGGGAAGGTACTGGGCATTGACCCAGGGGCATTCTTTCTGTGAGCTACACCCTCAGCCCTTTTTATTTCTTTTTTTGAAACAAGGTCTTGCTAGGTTGTTGAGGGTCTCACTAAGTTGCTGAGGCTGACTGTGAACCTGAGATCCTCCTGTCTCAGCCTCCCAACTACTGGGATTACAGGTGTGCGACACCACTCCTGGTGGTGTGTGTGTGTGTGTGTGTGTGTGTGTGTGTGTGTGTGTGTGTGACTGAAGATTGAACCACCTAGGGGCATTTTACCTCTGAGATATACCCTCAGCCTTATTTTATTTATTTATTTACTTACTAATTTTGGTATTGGGGATTGAACCCAGAGGTATTCTATCTCCAAGTAATATCCCCAGTCTGATTTTATTTTTTATTTGGAAGCACATTCTCACTAAGTTGTGGAAGGTCTCTCTAATTTCTTGAGGCTAGTTTCAAACCTGTGATCCTCCTGTCTTAGCCTCCCAAGTACTGGGATTAAAAGTGTGTGCCGCCACGCCCAGCTTTGCCCTGCCCTGGACAGAGTGTCACTAAATTCCCAGACTGGCCTCAGTCTTGCAATTTTCCCGCCTCAGCCTCTGGACTAGCTGGGATTACATTTGCAACTGTACCCTGCATGATGACCTTTTATTAAAAACTGCATAAATAATATTACTATATTATTTCTCATAGTAATAGCAATGGCAGGTGCATGCTTCCTGGGGTTAATGGCTAATCAAATAATCAAATCAAAGTCATTGGACTTTGGTAATAGAGCTTTGTATTCTCACCGCAAAAGCCAAATCCAGGAAGAATTGTTCATCCATTAGTAAGTCCGCCCCTGAACGCCTGCTGAAGCCTGGATAAAATAGTTGAAGCTAAAATAAAACACAAGCAAAAAAAGAAAAAAAGAAAGTCGGGCATGGTGGCCCATGTTTGTAATCCCAGCGCTTTGGAGGCTGAGACAGGAGGATCGCAATTTGCGGCCAGCCTCAGCTACTTAGTGAGGCCCTTTGCAACTCTGTGAGACCCTGTTTCAATAATAAAAAATAGGGCTGGGGTGTAATTTGGAGATAGAATGCCCCTGGGTTTCAATCCCCAGTACCACAAAGAAGAGGAGGAGGAGGAGGAGGAGGAGGAGGAGGAGGAGGAGGAGGAGGAGAAGAAGAAGAAGAGGAGGAGGAAGAAGAAGAGGAGAAAGAGGAGGAAGAAATGGGAGGGAAGGAGGGAGGGAAGGGAAGGAAGGAAGAAAGAAAGAAAAGAAATAAAATGGGGCTGGGAGTGTAGCTTAGAGGTAGAATGCCCCTGGGCTCAATCCCCAGCAAAACATACACACACACACACACACACACACACACACACACACACACGTGTCAAGCTGATTTAAAAAGAGGAAAATACTAGCATGTTTTTTTTTTTGTTGTTGTTTTTTTTTTTTTGTTTTTGTTTTTGCGGTACTGGGGATGGAACCCAGGGGCATTCTACTTCTGACCTACACCCCTTCCCTATTTTTTATTCTTTATTTTGATACAGGGACTCACTGAGTTGCAGAGGGCCTCACTAAGTAGTTGAGACTGTCCTCGAACCACGATCCTCCTGTCTTAGCCTCCCAAATGCTGGGATGACAAGCTTGTGCCACCACGCCCAGCTGAAAGGTGCTCTTTTTTTTTTTTTCAGTGCTCTTTTGAGAGCTTTCCTGGGTTGATATCATTTAATGGAATTACGTGGGTGGTATATTCTAAGACATGGATTTCTCATTTGCGAAAACCCCAAGAATGAGGGCACGAGTGTAAAAGGCAGAAGTGGCTTTGGGTTTCCCTTTAAATCATCTGGTTTGGAGCTGGGATGGTGGTACCTGCCCAGTACTGGGGATGTTGAGACAGGAGGATCGCAGGTCTGAGGCCAGCCTCAGCAATCGTCAAGACGCGCAGCAACTTAAGGTTGCTGATAAAGACAAAATAAAACAAAAAGATGCCAAAGAAAAACTAAAAGGGGCTGGAGGTGGAGCTTGAAGGTAGAAGGCCCCTGGGTTCAATCCCCAGGACTGAGAAAAAAGAGCATTTGGTTTCGGCAGCCTGCTGTTCTACGAGGTCAGCCCTTATTGGCTTCCGGTGGCGGTGAGGAGATGTCTGGATGCTGGCTTTTAGCGTTCCTGACGCCCTGGCCAGTGCGCAGCCTGCCCAGGTTGAGGAAACACACTGGGATCCACCCTCCCTTCTGCTTTGCCTACAGTTGGCTGGGCCTACCGTGAAGGGCACTGAGCCGCCGCCCTTACTTCCGCAACAGAAGAAGAGCGAAAGGGTTAATCCCTCAAGACGTGCCATGGATCTGCGGAGCCGTGTGAGTCTCGGGCACACGCTCCTCGATGCCCACCCTGGGCGTACTGGGATGGCCGGGAAGCCCCAGAACTGTGATCCTCCTGTCTCAGCCTCCCAAATGCTGGGATTACAAGCGCAAGCTACCACACCTAGCATCAGCACAGACTTTTCTACCAAAGCCCAGAAGGAGGGAATCTGGAGTATCATTGTGGAACTAACCCCGGCGGGGTTGGGGTGTAGCCGGAGGATCTGCACTCTGCGGCTCTGGCCGGCCATCCCGTGCTGTCCTCGCAGGCTGTGTTAACCAGGGACGATCACCGGGGAGCCCCCTGCACTGGGAGGGACAGTGGGGTCTGGAAGAAGTCGTGGCTTTGAGCAGAGCAGGTGCTTCAAGCGTGTAACAAGCTCGGGCCCTCCCCGGCCCCCATTTTCTCTTAAACTCAGCATTAACCTCTTGATTTCAGAACCAACCTGACATGTGTCCAAAACACATTGAACCCAATGTTCAGGAGGCCCCAAAGAATGTAGGCAGCTTGAGTCGCCTTGAAAGTCCCTCTCCAACAAATCCTTCCCGACTCTGTTTCCTGTGGGATTCGAGTGGAAACTCAGTCCCCCCAGAATAATCTGGACCAAAGTTGGGGATGTGACCGTGACCAGGCACACAGAGGGGCTGCTGCCGCCTCCCCAGTGACCATCTCTTTCTCCACCCATCTAGATCTTTCTCAAATTGCATTTCACAATCAGATTACAACATGGAAATGTGGTTATTTGACTCACTAGAAGCATACAAAAACGGCACCAAACAAAACCGTAACTACTACACCTCAGCTACATAGCGAGGCCCTCTGCAACTTAGTGACATCCTGTTTCAAAATTAAGAATAAAGCCGGGCGTGGTGGCGCACGCTTGTAATCCCAGCATTCGGGAGGCTGAGACCTGGAGGATCACGGTTCGAGGACAGCCTCAGCTACTCAGTGAGGCCCTCTGCAACTCAGTGAGACCCAGTTTCAAAATAAAGAATAAAAACTAGGGTAGGGGGTGTAGCTTGGAGGTCAAATGCCCCTGGGTTCCATCCCCAGACCCGCAAAAAAAAAAAAAAAAAAAAAAAAAAATTAAGAATAGCCGGGCCTGGTGGCGCATGCTTGTAATCCCAGCATTTGGGAGGCTGAGACGGGAGGATGACAGATTGAGGACAGCCTCAGCTACTACTTAGAGAGGCTCTTTACAACTCAGTGAGACCCTGTTTCAAAATAAAGAAGAAAAATAGGGCTGGGGGTGTAGCTCAGAGGTAGAATGCCGCTGGGTTCCATCCCCAGTACAGCAAAGGAAATTATTGAAATTATTATAACCAGGAGCATAGCAAGTGTAGAACAGCTGTTCAGTGTGTGCAAGGCTCTGGGTTCAATCCCCAGCACTGGAAAAAAACCCCAGAAATAATTATAGACATACAGGAAATTACCAAAATAGTAAAAAGTCTCATGAACCTTAAATGCAGCTTCCCCCAAAGAGATATCTTTTTTTCTGATCCCACCACTAAAAAGAAGAAGAAAAAAAAAGATATCTCTTTGGGGGAAGCTGTATTTAAGGTGCATAAGCCTTTTTACTATTTTGGTAACTTCCTGTATATCTGTAGTTTATTCTGTTACCCCCCTCCCCAGGGTAGAATGGCCCTGGTTCAATCCCTAGTATTGCAACGATAAATAAATAATAAATATTGTGAGGTGATTCAGATCTATTTTTTAATAGCACATGGGCCAAAAATGATAAAAAATACATACCAGCTGGGCATGGTGGCATATACTTGTATTCCCAGTACTTGGGAGGCTGACAGGAGGATTGCAGATTTGAGGCCAGCCTCAGCAATTTAGTGAGGTCCTCGGCTACTTAGTGAGGCCCGGTTTCAAAATAAAAATTAATCCACGTGTGGTGGTGCATGTTTGTAATCCTAGCATTTGGGAGGCTGAGAGGAGGATCCAGGTTCGTGGCCAGCCTCAGCTACTTAGTGAGGCCCTCTACAACTTAGTGAGACCGTTTCCAAATAAAGAATAATAATAATAATAATAATAATAATAATAATAAATAGGGCTGGCGGGTATAGTTCCAAGGTAGAATGCCCCTGGGTTCCATCTCCAGTACCACAAAATAAATAAATAAAATAAATAAATAAATTAAATAAATAAAAATTAAAATAGGGCTGGGAGTGTAGCTCAGAGGCCGAATGTCCCTAGGATCAATCCCCAGTAAAACACACACACACACACACACACACACACACACACACACACACAAAACACACACACATACACACATACACAAAACAGACAAAGGCCGGGTATGGTGATACATACTTGTAATCCCAGTACTTGGGAGGCTGAGACAGGAGGATCCTGGTTCATTTGCCGGCAGCCTCAGCTTAGTGAGGCCCTTTGCAACTCAGTGAGACTGTTTCAAAATAAAGAATAAAAAATACGGCTGGGGGTGTAGCTGGCAGGTAGAATGCCCCTGCTACCCCATCCATCCCCAGTACTGCAAAACAAACAGAGAGGAAAGTGCCGGGTAATGCCAAGACTCACAGCAGGGCCCGGGCCCTCTCTGCCACGTCTGAGCCCCGCCCGCCCCCACAGTCCCTTAACCATCCCTTGCCATTTCGTGCCTTCCCCTTACCCGAGTCCCACTCTCGTGCCTGCATTTTCAGCTGCTTGGTCTGCACCTCCTTGATTGGAGATCAGCTCATTCCCAAAGCACGAGCTTTGCCTTTATCCCTCTCCAGGCCTTTATCCAGCTGTCATTCATCTTTGGTACCCAGCGCCAGCCGGGCCCTGGACGTGCAGCGGGCTGCGTGGACGCGGGCAAAGGCCACTTTCATGATCAAGACTGCTCCCCAAATGGGAAGGAATGTGTCCCTCAGCGTTGCAGGAGGGCGGGCGATGCTGCCTTCCCACCCTGGGGCTCCGAGGCCTGAGCGGGAGTGAAGTTACACCGGCCAGGCGTGTTTCCTGGCCTAATCTGCATTTTGGAATTGTCCTTATCCACCTAGCCTGCGTGACATTTACGTTTCCCCTGGCACGCAGTTAAGGAAAAGCAGCAGAAGACTCGTGTTTGAACAGTCAAGGGGAAAACAGGTGCCACAGGCCTGGGAGGTTATGCTGTCCGGGGCTGGTGAGATTCCCCCCTTCCCCCTTCCTTCCTTGGATTGACCCAAAGGTCATTCTACCTTTGAGCTACAACCCAGCCCATTTACTTCTTTTTATTTATTTATTTATTTTGGCCTTTAACAACCATATTTTATTATCTTACAGTTCTGAGTGTCAGAAGTAAAATTGGTTAAGCAGGATGGAAGATAATGAATCTTTATAAAACTGTTCTATCTTCAAAAATTTCAGTGTCTTATTTTCTTTCTTTTTAAGGTGAAACTATCATGCATTTATTTTTTTTTTTTCAGAAAAAATCTATCCTAACATGAGACATGAACTCTAAATACCCAAAACAATCTCAAAAAAGTACACAGCTAGAAGGTGTACATTTTCTGATTTCAAACCTTATAAAGCTACAATAATCAAAACAGTGTAGCACTGCTATAAAGGCAGATATATAAACCAGTGGAGTAAAATAAAAAGCCTAGAAATAAATTCTTCCATATATGGTCAAGTTATTTTTGACAAGGTTTCCAAGAACATTTGGTGAAAGAAAGAATAATCTTTTCACTAAATATTGTTGAAAATGAATAATTACATGAAAAAGAATGAAATTGGACTCTTACCTAATACCATATACAAATATTAACTCAAAATAGATAAAAGACCTAAATGTAAATCTTAATACTATAAACTTTTAGAAGAAAACCTGGGTCATAAAACTTCACAACATTGAAGTTGGCAGTGATTTCTTAGACATGATTCCAAAGGCACAGGCAACAAAAGAATAAACTTCATAAAAAAATAAAAAAAATATTGTACATCCAAAGACAATGTAAACAGAATTAAAAGTTACTGATAGAATGGGGTAAAATATGTCCAAATGCTATGTCTGAAGGTGTATTAATATTCCAACTAGAAATCCTAAAAATTAGCAACAATAAAAGCAAACAATACAATTTAGAAATTGTAGGGAATCCAGCCCGACAGCTGGCGGGGCTTGACAATATGATGAGTACTGATGACTCGAACACAAACCCACGAGCCGGGAGTCAAGTCAAGCAAGATCTCATTTATTTCTCTCCAAACAATCATATTTATAGCACCAAGCCACGAGGGGAATTCTCATGAGAAATAGCCTAGCCTATCCGGGATAAAGATCACTAGCACGTAGTTTACAGCCAATCCCAGGCCAGTACATGAGCCATTCATGTGTGCAGAAAGCTCCTTTAAAGGTAGAAAGGGAAAAACCGCTCAGTCTCCCCACCCATAATGAATGGGGAAACCACGCCTTCCTAGCTTCCTCCAGGCGCCACCTTTAGCCCATTTTCTGCTGAATCACTTTACTTAAAGTTTTGCCTTAGGCTGTAGGCCGCTCAGGCCTAGGAAGGCTACATCTCCTTAGGCACTGTATGGACACACCCCATCAGGAAATAGGTAAAAGACTAAAGTAGATAAGCTCCAAAGATTTTTATATGACCAATAAACACATGAATATCACTCATCATTATCATAATATAACCAATCATTAAGGAAATACAAATAAAAAGTATAGTGAAATACTACTTCACATTTGTTAGGATGCCTGTTTAACATTAATTACCTTGCTCTAGCCCTTTACCTTGAGTTTGTTACTATCTTTACTTGTAAAGTGTGTTTCTTGTAAGCAGCAGATGAATGGATTCTGGTTTTTAATCCATTTTGCCACTTTTATCTTTTTATTGGAGAATTGAGGCCATTTACATTCAGTGTGATTATTGAGAGATAACTTTTCATTCCTAACATGTTAAGATTTTATTTCTGTTTGAAATACTGTTTATTCTTCTTTGCTTAGTTGTCTACTGGATGGAAAATCTTGTTTCTCTGGTTCTGGTGTGTATTACCTATTTCCTCTTTGTAGTTTATCTCTTTGAGTATTTTCTCTAGCGCTGGTTTTGAAGACATAAATTCCTTCAGTTTCTGTGTGTCATGGAAGCTTCTTATTTCCCCATCTAATATGATAGATAGTTTTGCTGGGTAGGAAATTTTTGGCTGGAAGTTGTTTTCTTTCAGAGTTTGGAATATGTTACTCCAAGCCCTTCTGGCTCTCATGACTTGGTTTGGGAAGTCTGGAGTGATTCTAATTGGTTTGCCTCTGAATGTCAATTGGCCCTTTGTTTTTGTTGCCTTTAAGATTCTCGGCTTGGCTTCCACATTGGTCATTTCGACAATTATGTGGCATGGGGAACCTTTTCTCTGATCCTCTCTAAAGGGAGTTCTATAAGTTTCCTGGACCTGTGTATCAACCTCTTGCTCTATGTTTGGAAAATTTTCTGCTATTATTTCTTTGAAGACATTATTGATCCCTTTGGTTTCACCTTCTTTTCCCTCCTCTATTCTGATTATTCTTAGTTTACTTCTCTTAAAATGGGCCCATATTTCTTCAACGTCAGATTCCTGCTGTCTGGTTTTTTTTTCTAAGTTATAAATTATGCATTCATTTTTGGAGTGATCACCTTCTAGGAGCGAGATTCTATTCTCCATGTGGTCTAATCAGTTGTTTATAGTTTGAATTGATGCCTTTACTTCAATGATTGCATCCTTTATTTCTTTTAGACTCTCTCTAAATTTTTTTCGAAGGCCCTGTATTATTTCTACAGTTATATTCCTGACTTGATCTGGAGATCTCTGAATTTCTGAGTTATCAGGTTCTGATATGGGTTTATGGATGTTCATTGCTCTATTACTGTTCCTCTTCCCCATGACTTCAGAACTTTGTGCCTTCTCTGGGTCACCCACCACTTCCCCAGGTCACCACGACTTCACTTAGGGTGCTCTGGATCTCGAGTTTGTGCTAATCTCAGCTGCCACTACTCCTTTATTGGGTTGTATCGCAAAGTCTCAGACCCAGGGAGTTAATCGAGGCTGCGCAAGACCATGGGGGTGCCGGGCTGGGCGTTTTCCCATGGGGAGCTGCGACTAGGGTGTGGTATCTCTGCCACCACTACTCCTTCACTGGGTTGGACTGCAAAATCTCAGACCCAGGGAGATTATCAAAGCTGCGCAAGTCCCTGGAGGTGCAGTGCTGGGATTTCTCCTTTAGGGGCCGCAGTTTCACTTATAGTTATTGTGCGTGCTAATCTGGAGCTGTCGCGGGTGTGGTGAAATCGCCACTGCTGCTGGCAATATGGCGCCGCTGCCACATCCTTGGCTGTGAGGCTGGGATATTATTTTTCTGGTTTTGAGCTCCGTTCTGAGTCCCTGGAAGGCGTGATGAGCTTGGCCACTGGGAGCTTTAGACATTCTTTGCGCTGAAAGAACTGCTGAATTACACTAAATGATCCACAGCTGCTCACTTCAGCTCCTTGTTGACCTTTCTTTGCTGGAGCCTGGTGCTATGAGGCAAGATGGTGCCGGCCTACTTCTTATTTTGAAACAGGGTGTTGCTAAGTGGCTGAAAGTCTTGCTGAAGGGGTCTCAAACATGTGAGCCTCCTGTCTCAGCCTCCTAAGTACTGAGTTTATAGATGTGGGTCATGCTGAGGAGGTAGAAAGGAAATAGGCAGATAGGGAAAAGGCCTTGGTAGAAAAAAGTTAATTTCCTGAGTTTCCTAAGGGGTGACAAGTGCCTGAAATTCCAAAGGCTCAGAGATAAGAAGGATCAGAGCTTCACAAAGCCATCCTGAGTTTCCTAATCAACAAACCCACTGAGCAAGTCTGGCATTCCTGAAAGGAGACCCTTCAAAGGACTTGCAAATGCCCTATGCAAATTATCCTTGGAATCCCAAAAGTCACCCTAACCAAAAGTGAACTTGCAAGCGGTCAGGCATTGGCCAGTCGGATGGCAAAAGGGGGACTTTCCCGCTCGGGACCCCCTCCCCTTTTGGGGAGCTGTTCTCTCTCGCAGGTCATGTTGGCCCCGAGAGAAGGCAGAGTGCATCTGAGGGCACGTGGCTCGGGCAACTCCTGAAGGCCTCTGCTGGACATCATGGCTGGCCAGGCCCCTAGGGGTGACCTGTACCTCTTTTCTGGCAGATCGCGTGGACTCTGGGAGAAAATTGTTTGCAACTGATGGGCACTTTGCTCGGGCGACACTCGGGTAGTGACCCTGAAGGCAGCTACTGGACCCCGGAGTTCCGACCGCCCCTATGGCCACTTTTCTCTTGGCAGATCGCGTGGACTCTGGAAGAAAGCAGCTTGCACCTGAAGGCAATTGGCTTGGGCTACTCTCAAGTACTGTCCTGAAGGCAGCTGCTGGACCCAGAGTTCCAGCTCCTTTGGGGTGTTCAGCCACCTTTGCCCCATTCCCTGCTGCTTCCAATAAACCTTTTACTCCCCTTCCTGAGGTCTGCAGGTGTCATTCTTCGCTCACCGTAGACAAGAACTCACTGGGTTTTCTCTCAAGAAACCCCTGTTTCAATGCCTGGCCCAAGACCTACCTTCTTTTCTTCTTCCCTTCCTTCCTTCCTTCCTTCCTCCCTCCCTCCCTCCCTTCTTCTCCCTCCTCTTTCTTCCCTTTTCTTCCCCTTTTTACCTTTTTTCTGTGGTACTGGGAATTCAACCCAGGAGTGTTCTACCTCTGAGCTACACCCCCAGCCCTGTTTTTTTATTCTTTATTTTGAAACAGGGTCTCACTGAGTTGCAAAGGGCCTCACTAAGTAGCTGAGGATGCCCGCAAACCCGGATCCTGCCGTCTCAGCCTCCCGAATGCTGGGATTACAAGCGTGCGCTACCACGCTGGGCTCCAAGTTTTCTTAAGCACACATTGTCAGGCTCTGTCTTAAGAAGCCCGAAAGAAGTGAGGACTGTCAAGACATATTCAAAACAAACTCATATACAATCAAAGCTCTCTCCACATTCTTTCCAGGAAGCAGGTTCTTTAAACTATGAAATCAAGCCCTGGAATCCTGTCTCTAAACTAACACACATTTCCTCTCCATGTTATTTCAGTTGCTAAAGTGACAGATGAAACCGACAGTTATTTGACTACAAATATTTCTGTTGGGTGATGGCCCTAACCTGTCTTGGCACCCAAAGCCTCTATTCAGCACATATTTATTAAGTGATATTACAGAGGACACCAGGGCTGGGGATGTGGCTAAGAGGAAGAGCGCTTGCCTAGCATGAGGTATGAGATATGAGGCCCTTGGTTCAATTTCCAGAAACACACACACATACACACACACACACACACACACTCCTAGAGGACTACAGGGTTTTTTAAGCTGTGGGTCATAATATATTGGTGGCTCATAAACTTTATATATTTATTTATTTATTATTTATTTATTTTTTGTGGGTCTGGGGATGTTACCTAGGGGCATTCTACCTCCGAGCTATACCCCCTGCCCTATTTTTTATTCTTTATTTGAAACAGGGTCTCACTGAGCTGCAGAGAGCCTCACTAAGTAGCTGAGACTGTCCGCGAACCAGGATCCTCCTGTCTCAGCCTCTCGAATGCTGGGATTACAAGCGTGTGCCCCCATGCCCGGCTAACTTTATATATTTAAACTATAAGCAGCACTTTTTTTTTTTAAGTACTGGGGACTAAACCCAGGGTGTTCTACCTTTGAATTACATCCCCAGTCTTATTTCATTTTTTATTTTGAAACAAGGGCTCCCAAGTTGCTGAAGCTGGCCTCAAGCTTGTAATCCTCCTATTTTAGCGTCCCAAATACTGGGATTATAGGTGTGTACTCCCATGCCTGGCTACAAGCAGTATTTTATTTTATTTTATTTTATTTTATTTTTTCTGGTCTGGGGATGGAACCCAGGGGCATTTGACCTCCGAGCTACACCCCCTGCCCTATTTTTTATTCTTTATTTTGAAACTGGGTCTCACTGAGTTGCGGAGGGCCTCACTAAGTAGCTGAGGCTGTCCGCAAACTGCGATCCTCCGGTCTCAGCCTCCTGAATGCTGGGATTACACGCGTGTGCCATCACGCCCGGCTTTACAAGCAGCATTTTAATCAATATAAAATAGATTAAAATAAAACAGAATTAAAAACATCAATGAAAATTAGGTGTGTGATGAGAAAATTTTATGATATTGTGGATTGAACCCAGGGGCATTCTACCCCTAGCCCTAGTTTATTTTTTCATTTTTGAAACAGGGCCTAATTTGCAAAGGACCTCTATAAGTTGTTGAGGCTATGCCTGCATCCTTCTGTCTCAGCCTCCCCTCTGCAACTTAGTGAGACCAGTTTAAAAATAAAGAATGAAAAATAGGGCAGGAGGTATAGCTCAGAGGTCGAATGCCCCGGGTTCCATCTCCAGATCCGCAAAAAAAAAAAAAAAAAAAAAAAGGCTGGGGGTATAAATTGGTGGTAGAATGCTCCTGGGTTCAACCCTAAGTACCTAAAATGAAGAAAAAAGAAAAACCACCACCAAACAAATAATATAATAATAATAATAATAATAATAATAATAATGTGTTAGCTAGTTAGCTACAGAAAACAAAAACCAAACAAAGTATCTATGACGTGTCCAAAGAAATCCAGGGTTGATTCACCCACTGTGCAGAGTCCCTCTCCTAAGAGGCAATGTGGATTTTGTGTCCAGTTCTAGAATTATACTAAAAGCCAGGCTTCCTGAGGCATGAATTCCCTTCCATTTGCAGGAGGGGCTGGAGAAAACCCCAGTATCTCCTCTTGGGCATTACAGAGAAAATCGAGGCTTCTGCCCTCTCGGCAGCATCCCGTCTATGCCGGGCGGGATCTGTTCCGGTTCCTGCTGACCCTTTTATTCAAAACAACCCGTCTATGTGATCTAATTAAGCCAGTCCTTTCAGCTGAAAGAACAGCACGCTTCATTTCTTTACCCACTAGCAGATCTCTCTCTTGAATGGGATTGTCCTTTTATGCCCCGGGACAATTTCCAGTTGATTCTGAGGGAGACACGGTCTGGGCTACCCAGTCTCTGGGCTACCCAGTCCTTGGACATCACGGCTATCCCACTTAGAAGTGTCAGCCACTCCAGCTGGGCGTGGTGGCGCACGCTTGGAATCCCCGTGCTTGGGAGGCTGAGACAGGAGGATTGCACAGGTTCGAAGCCAGCCTCAGCTACTGAGTGAAGCTCTCAGCAACTCAGTGAGACCCTGTTTCAAAATAAAGTATAAAACAGGTCTGGGAGTGTAGCCCAGAAGTAGAAAGCTCCTGGGTTCCACCCCCAGTGTACCAGTACTGGGAATAGCCTAGGAAGATTTGGGAAAGCTCTGATTATTAATATATTTCAAAAGAAAATAATTGATATATTTCAAAATAGTTGTGTCAAAATGGCGGCAGACATGGGTAAAGAAAGGACTTGATTTCTGCCTAAAACAGGAAGCTATTCCAATGTAAATTAACCTAGCTCAAAGCAATTAACCAGTCAATAGGAGAGGAGAACTAGGCCTGTCTCTATCTAAAGACAGATCTTAGTTGAGGAGAACTAGGCCTTTCTCTAAAGACAGATCTGCATGATTGGATAAGCCAGCTAAGATGGTAGGAGGGGTCAAAGGAGAAGCCTTGCCACACATTGCTGGGGGAGGTACCTTACAGGGTAAGGGGAGGTACCTTACAGGGACATTCACTACCTCAGAATTATGCAAACAAGATGGAGGTCATGGCTATAAAAAGTCCGGTCCACGTGTAATCCCTTTGGTGTATTCATTTCGAGTCACCCCCATACCATTTTGGCATGGGGCTGTATTTCTATTTTCTGTATTTCTATCTTTTAATAAACTTCTTTAAATCTTCAGCAACTGTCCAAGCTATGCATATTTATTCTTAGCTTAGGACAAGAACCCCGGGGTAATTTTCTGTTTTTGGTCGTTTTGGGTTTGTTATGGGTTGGGGGAGTGTCCGGGACCCTCGCAGGGGTTCCCGGGGAACAGTTTCCTCAAACCATATTCTCCCAATCCGTAACACCCAGTACCAGAAAAAAAAAAGTGCCAGCCACCCCCTCATGTGTGGCCTGGAGTTCGAGAAGGATGCAGGGAACATGAAGTGCGGGGCATTTCCTTTGATGTTATTAGGTTGCTGGATTTTAGTAAATCTCTTGCAACATGTAGGCTATACTTATACTAAAAAATGAACAGTTATTTACCCGAAACTTGAACTAAAGTGGGCATCCTGCATTGTTATTTGCAAAGTCTGAAAACCCCAGGTAAAATCCTAGATTTGCCTTCAAAGAGGCAACCCATTGTCAGCTTTCTCAAAGCAGGTCGGAAGAGGGCTTTACAGGAGAATATCAGTGGGGCATCGGATGTAATCAGTGACCAGCAGGGTGCTGGGCGGACAGACGTCTTGCTGAAAAACGACTGAGATTAGGCCTGGGTGTCTGTTTTACTCCTCCCTCCCTCCCTCCTCCCTCTCTCCCTCCCTCCTCCCTCTCTCCCTCCCTCCTTCTCTCCCTCCCTCCTCCCTCCCTCCCTCCCTCCTTCTCTTCCTCCCTCCCTCCCTCCTCCCTCTCTCCCTCCCTCCTTCTCTCCCTCCCTCCCTCCTCCCTCCCTCCCTCCCTCCTTCTCTTCCTCCCTCTGTCCCTCCCTCCTTCTCTCCCTCCCTCCCTCCTCCCTCCCTCCCTCCCTCCTTCTCTTCCTCCCTCCTCCCTCCCTCCTTTTCTCCCTCCCTCCCTCCTTCTCTTCCTCCCTCCTCCCTCCCTCCCTCCTTCTCTTCCTCCCTCCCTCTTTCCCTCCCTCCCTCCCTCCTTCTCTCCCTCCCTCCCTCCTTCTCTTCCTCCCTCCTCCCTCCCTCCCTCCTTCTCTTCCTCCCTCCTTCTC
The DNA here is from genome assembly GCF_963383645.1 of Muscardinus avellanarius. Taxonomy (NCBI): domain Eukaryota; kingdom Metazoa; phylum Chordata; class Mammalia; order Rodentia; family Gliridae; genus Muscardinus; species Muscardinus avellanarius. The sequence goes on from NC_137790.1 coordinate 136,786,238, forward strand.
TTCCTCCCTCCTTCTCTTCCTCCCTCCCTCCTTCTCTCCCTCCCTCCTCCCTCCCTCCTCCTTTTCGCGTGGCACTGGGGATCAGCCTGGGCCTCCCCATGCTAGGTAAGTGCTCTACCACAGAGCGGCACCCCCAGCTCTTGCAATTCAATTTCCCGTCTCTGATGATAACGCGAAGGCACACGAGCCGCAGCGTGGTCTCTGCCTTCTTTCTTTATCTTTGATTTCCCCCCTTCTTAATGTTCATCTGGAATCCCCATCACGATCACAAGCCCACGAAGGCAATTGTCTTTTTTCTTTCTAGCTGGTGCCTTCCAAACCCAACAAAGCTCTTGGGCACCAGTGCACGCCGAGAGGGGTTGTGGGTATTCCCGAAGGTAAGATTTGAGGACATTGGTATGGAAGAATGTGGGCTCTAGCTGGGCATGGTGGCCAGGCTCCTAATCCCAGTCCTTGGGAGGCCGCAAAGGAGGGTCATGGGTTTGAGGACCGCCTCAGCAACTGTAACAAGACTCTGAGCAACCTAGTGAGAGCCTGTTTCAAAACAGAAAAATGCCAGGCGTGGTGGTGCACGCTTGTAATCCCCGCGCTTGGGAGGCGGAGACCGGAGGATCATACAAGTTTGAAGCTAGCCACGCTGGCTTAAGAGACCCTGTTTCCAAATAAAAATATAAAATAGGTCTGGGAGTGGAGCCCGGAGGTAGAAGGGCTTCCAGGAACCTCAGTACCACAAAAACAAAAACAAAAACAACAATAAAAAAACACAAAAAATAAGGGCTGGGGATGTAGCTCCGTGGTAGTGTGTCTGTCTATCATATATGAGGCCCTGGGTTCAATCCCCAGCACTATAAACAATCAAACAAAATACAAAAAAAAAAAAAAAAAGAAAGCGCCAAACGTACTTGGGAGGCTGAGACAGAAGGATCACATCTTTGCTGCCAGCCTCAGCTACTTAGTGAGGCGCTCCACAACTTAGACCCTGTTTCAAACTAAAAAATTAAAATAGGGCTGGAAGTGAAGCTTGGCAGTAGAACCCAGCAGCTCCTGGGTTCAATCTGCGGCATTACACACACACACACACACACACACACACACACACACACACGCACAGAATGGGGGTGGCACGCTCTAAAAGTTATCCGTTGCCCTAGCAACCACACTGGGAGCTGCACTGTTCTGCAAGGGAGGCTGAGCCGGGCCGGTGGTACTGTCTGGTGTGGTGTGGAAGCGGCCATCCCCGCCCTCCACGGCACCTGCTCAGCCTCTGATACCGCAGCAGCGCCTCCCCGCCACCTGTCTGAGCCGCCACAGTATAATGGGGCAGGGTGTTGCAAGAGGAAGTCTGATTTAAATAAGACCCTGGCAGAGACTGTGTGTGTGTGTGTGTGTGTGTGTGTGTGTGTGTGTGTGTGTGTGAACAGCGCCTTTTCGTACCTGTTAATGAAGCCTCATCAGAAGCAGCGAGAGCCTGTGGGGGCCTGGAAGCTCCGGCCGGCCCTGGCGCTCCCTGCCCAAGGGTGATTAGCTGAGTGATTGGCAGCAGAGATCACGAGCAAGCCAACAGAGGTGTGCAGACAGGCGTAGCCTCCGTCTGCGGGATGCCGGCCAGGGGCCCCCTCTGCTCTTCCCTCCTTCCATGGGCATGGCTCTTTGAACCCAGAGGCACCCCTTTTTGATGGCTGACCTTTGCCGGGCCCTCGGGCTGTGTTTAGCTGTGGGATTTAGCTCTTATCTGGGGAGCAATTGCTAGAAACAAGAAAGAAATAAAGCAAAAGAAAGGGACCTCAGGGAGCGGTGCATCCAAAGGCCAAGACTGTCGTCTTCTGGCCTGCTCATGGATGCAGATGGTGCAGTTATGGGCCGCCTACGGTGTACGGTGATGGAGGACGGGGAAATGGATTTCTGGCTGAAATATAGCATTGGGGTGCCTGGCTGCTTCTGTGCCTCAGACAACAAACTGAATTATGCAAAGGCGTTGTGCAAACTGGAAAAAGCTGCTCTGCCGCTGTGACTTGTTAATACAATTCCTTTGACCCTGCAGGACGAAAAGAGAAATCAAAGGAGTGATTCTAGCTGAGAGACCTCATTTCTTGCTTTGTGTCTGTGTGTCCTCTCTCTCTCTCTCCCTCTCTCTCTCTCTCTCTCTCTCTCTCTCTCTTTGGGTGGTGGCAGTGATAGAATCCAGGGTCTACCTCTGAGCTCCACCCCCAGGCCTGTTTTATTTTTCTTTTGAAGCAGAGTCTCACCAAATTGCCGAGAGCCTTGCTAAGTTGCTGAGGCTGGCCTTGAACCTGTGATCCTCCTGTCTTAGCCTTCCAAATACTGGGATGACATGCGTGTACTACCATGCCTGGCTTACTTTAAAATGGTTTTTTTTTTTTTTGCAGTACTATGGATTGAACCCAGGGGCATTCTACTTCTGAGTTATACCTCCAGTTCCATTTTTTATTCTTTATTTTGAAACAGGGCCTAAGTAGCTGAGGCTGGTCTCGAACTTGGGATCCTCCTGTCTCAGCCTCCCAAGTACTGGGATTACAAGCGTGGACCACCATGCCCAGCTCTCTCGTAAGCTTTCTGAGTAACAAATAAGGTTTCTTTGCTTTGGGTCAGCCTGGGCTATCTGGAACCTGGGGTATGAGGTCTTTCCCTTGACTCATCTTGTGTGCATACACTTGTCTGGATTAGCAGCTGCCGAGGACAGAGACTCAGACCTGTTGGTCTAATTCTGTGTGGCAGACTGATAAACATGAGGGGAGAATTAAGAAATTAAAGTTGGGCTTTTTATTCGATTTCGTTTTTAGCCTGTGTGGTTTTAGAGATACTGAGAGCTATGGTGGGACACAGGTGGTGGTTTCAATTTTAATCAGAAGTCAGGAGAGTCCTGCTTGGGTAGGTGACAGATGCGTGAACTATATTTAACTGAACGGAGTCCTGAGAGAGCTGGGGAGAAGGTCCTGGGAGAGAATTCAGTGGCTGCAAGTGGGGTGTGTAACTGCGACCTAATGAGTCCCCACAGGCTAAACCTCTCTCTCTCCCTCTCCTCTCCTCTCCTCTCCTCCCCTCTCCCTCTCTCTCTCTCTCTCTCTCCCTCTCCCTCCCCCTTCCGCCCCCCGCTGTACTAGGGATGGAGTCCAGGGCATTCTACCTCTAAGTTACACCCACAGCCCTATTTTTTATTCTTTATTTTTGAAACAGGGTGTCACTGAGTTGCAGAGGGCCTCACTAAGTAGCTGAGGCTGCCTGTGAACTGCGATCCTCCTGTCTCAGCCTCCCGAATGCTGGGATTACAAGCGTGCGCCACCACACGCCCGGGCTTTCTCTCTCTCTTTCTCTTTCTGTTTGTGTTACTGGGGATGGAACCTAGGGGCATTCTACCTCTGGGCTACACCCTCAGCCCTATTTTATGTTGATTTTGAAACAGGATCTTGCTAGGTAGATGAGAGTCCTACTGCTTGCTGAGGCTGGCTTCAAACCCGCCATACTCCTGTCTCAGCCTCCCAAGTACAGGGATTACAAGCGTGCGCCACCAAGCCTGGCTGGATGTTCTATTCAGATTTACAAAGAAGTGTTGTGCCAGCAGCAGGTGAAGTGTGTTTGCACATCAGGTGCCTGCGGAGGACACTAGAGAGGCCCGAGTGCTTGTGATGCCTGTAATTACGATACCTGCGGCAGGGCACCACGCCAATTCCTTTTCCAGCAAGTTTCTTGTCCCAAATCGTGGCCAGCTTGGATACCAGGAGCACAGCTTTTGCCCAGGGGCCATTCGGATACTGATAAACCCAAGAACAGTTGACTCTTGAATGATGAGATAGGTCACACATTTAAAGACCTTCTGAGCCGGGCGTGGCGGCGCACGCTTGTCACCCCAGCATTCTGGAGGCTGAGACTGGAGGATCTCGGTTCGCAGACAGCCTCAGCTACTTAGTGAGGCCCTCTGCAACTCAGTGAGACCCTGTTTCAAGATAAAGAATAAAAAATAGGGCTGGGAGTATAGCTCAGAGGTAGAATGCCCCTGGGTACCATCCCCAGTATGGAATGAATATATATAAATAAATGGTCTTCGGGAATGGCTCCCGGGCTGGGGGTATAGCTCAGTGATAGAGTATAGGCTTGGCCCTAGTTTCAATCCCAAACACACACACACACACACACACACACACACACACACACACACACACACACACGCCCTGAGCAAAGGCCCAGCAGATCAAATGCTCTCTGTGCCCACGACGGTGAGTTCACCCGGCGGCTGCGGCTGCACACAAGTCATTTATTTGGAGGGGCAGGGAGAGCTCAAGCTAGACTACTTCAAGGAAAGCGGGGCCTCTCGGCTCCTGGCGGGGCCCAGGCTGCATCTTCTTCGAGGCACAAGGAAGTTCCTCCATTAGCTGAAAAGAGTCAGAAGGAGGAAATCAGAATGAGGAAAAAATCAGAACCTCGGGCAAGCTCTCAGGAGAGGCAGGTGTCCCATGGGAAACAATTGGGGACGGGTCCTGCTCCGCTGTGTGACCTTGGGCTTAATCCCTCTGAGATGGTTTCCAGTCTGTGCAGCGTGATAATGGCGTAAGGCTAGAGTGGAGCTGGGGTGGTGTTGGGGGGACGAGGGTGACCTGGATGAGCGGCTCTTGGAGTGGACCTGGCCACGCCCACCAACGCCACGCCCCCTGCCGTGTTTGTTCAAATGACTCCTGTGTTTTTACTCCAATGTACATAGGCCTCTGAAGCAACTGGCGTTGTTAGGAACATCTGGGTTTGATCACCAAGGGAAAGCGAGCCAAGCCAGAGACAGAAGGGAGCTGGGTGGCATGTTTTCCATTTGAAAGAAGGGAGGGCTTAGGTGCTTAGGTGTGTGCTTTCCTTCCCAAAAAAGGGGTGCTACACTCAGGGTGTGCGCGGGGACACTCGGGCTGGGCTCTCGGTTCTGCGGCCCCGTCCCCGTGTGTGATGGGCACAAATCCTATGGCATTCTCTCTTGAATCATGAGGGCCTGGACTATATGGCCCCTACGTGGTCTCTGAGAGTTACTCCCCTATCCCTCACTCAATATACGCAGAATTGTGATTTTTTAAGAAAAGGCAAGGGCAGGGCGTGGCGGCACACATTTGTAATCCCAATACTTGGGAGGCTAAGGCAGGAGGATCCAGGTTCAAGGCCAGCCTCAGCAATTCAGAGAGACCTGCAGCAACTTAGTAAGATCCTGCTTTAAAAAAAAAAAAGCCGGGCGTGGTGGCACACGCTAGTAATCCCAGCATTCGGGAGGCTGAAACCTGAGGATACCCCTTAGCAGACAGCCTCAGCTACTTAGTGAGGCCCTCTGCAACTCAGTGAGACCGGGTTTCAAAACAAAGAATAAAAAATAGGGTAGTGGCTGTAGCTCGGAGGTCGAATGCCCCTGGGCTCCATCCCCAGACCCGCAAAAAAAAAAAAAAAAAAAAAAAAAAAAAAAAGAAAGGGCTGGGGCGGGGAGAGTAGCTCGGAGGTAGAATACTCCTAAACTCAATCCCCTTTACCAAACAAGAAATAAGGAAATAGAGGCATGAGTTTCTGGAAAGAGTCTGTAATGGGATTAAGCCACAAAGGCTGACATATATGCTTTTCGAGTCCCAATGTATTAAAAAAAATGCTGCCGGGCATGGAGGTGCACACTTGTAACCTCAATATTCGGGAGGCTGAGGCAGGAGGATCGCGGTTTGAGCACAGCCGCAGCTACTTAGTGAGACCCTGTTTCAAAATAAAGAATAAACCGGGCGTGGTGGCGCACACTTGTAATCCCAGGGCTTGGGAGGCGGAGACAGGAGGATCGCGCAGGTTCAAAGCCAGCGGTGCTGGCTTAGGAGACCCTGTTTCCAAATAAAAATATAAAAAAATAGGTGCCTGGGAGTGTAGCCCGGAGGTAGAAGGGTTTCCAGGAACCCCAGTACCACCAAAAATAAATAAATAAATAAATAAATAAATAAATAAACAAATACATAAATAAATAAAATAAAATAAAAAATAGGGCTGGGGTATAGCTTGGAGGTAGAATCTCCTGGGTTTCATCCCCACTACAGAAGAAGGAGAAGGAGAAGGAGGAGAAGAGACAACTGCGTGTGTTCATAGATCAGCGTACTTATGTGCGTGCGTGCGTGCGTGCGTGCGTGCGTGCGTCTCATGGCAGTCTGTGGACAGCCAGCGCACTCTCCATCTCCAGCCCCTTTTCTGCTTCCACCATAAAGTCTGGAGTAACCACCAAAATGCCTTCTCAGGGTCTCTTGCTCCAGCTGTAAGAGCAAAGGCCCCCTGGAGCCTTCTCAAGACATTTTCCTTCCCTGATGATGAGAGGACGGAGCCTTTCTGCTGCTGCCCCAGCCCCACCGCTTTTGGCCACAAGTAAGGATGTGTTGTCCGAGCCGGACAGGCATTTGGCAATCAGGGGGTGACAAAGATGACGACAAAAAGACAAGAATCTCATGCAGCGATGAGAAGAGCTCGGGTTCCTAAGGAAATCTTTTTTTTTTTTTTTTCCCCTGGCACTGGGGATGGAACCCAGGTACATTCTCCCATTGAGCTACACCCTCAGCCCTATTTTTTATTCTTTATTGTGAAACAAGGTCACACTGCTGGCCTTGAACCTGTGACCCTCCCGTCCCAGCCTCCCAAATGCCGGGATTACAAGCGTGCACCACCGCGCCTGATCCCTAAGGAAATCTTTGAGCAGCCTCGCTCACCTGAATCCAACACTATGACATAAATATGGCTCCTGCTCTAGCGATTGAAAAGTGCCATCCAGAATCGAGCAGGAGAGGGCTCACTCAAGAAACCAGGAGCCTGGGGCCCCGCCGCATTTTGAAAAATACCCAGAGGTTTTGCCTGAAAATCGTTAGGAACTCTGGTTTCCGGCCCCATTACTGAGGTCCGATTGCGTGTAGCTGAAGCAGCTACTATGCGTGTCCTACGTGTGTGTGTGTGTGTGTGTGTGAGTGTGTATACAAATATACACAGCCAGGCACGGTGATGCCCGTCTGTAATCCCCGTACTTTGGAGGCTGAGACAGGAGGATCACAGGTTCTAGGAAAGTCTCTGCAAGTAGTGAGGCTCTCATTAACCTAGAGAGACCCTGTTTCAAAATAAAAATAAAATAGGACTGGGGGTGGAGCTCGGAGGTAGAATGCCCCTGGGTTCAATCCCCAGTACCACACACACAGACACACACACACGAACATGTACATCTAGCCATCCATGTATACACACATATGTATATCTAATATGTACATATACAGCTATATATAGACATAGATGCAGATGTGAACCTAGATATTATTCATGAATAGAAAAATCCTGGAAGAACGGCGAGGCTGTGGAATTGGGTGTGTTGGGAGGGAGGGAGGGAGAACAGAGGAAGCTTGGTAGTAATTTCTCCTTTTTGTGTAACATTGGGGATCAAACTCAGGAGGTGCTTTACTGCTGAGCCACACACCAGCCATTATATTATTGTTGTTGTTGTTGTTGTTGTTGTTATTATTATTATTATTATTATTATTATTATTATTATTATTATTACAGTACCAGGGATACAGCCCAGGGGCATTTTACCTCCGAGCTACATCCTCAGTCCTATTTTTTATTATTTTTATTTTTGTTTTTTAATTTTTAATTTTTTGCAGGTCTGGGGATGTAATGTAGGGGCATTCAACCTCCGAGCTACACCCCCTGCCCTGTTTTTTATTCTTTATTTTGAAACAGGGTCTCACTGAGTTGCAGAGGGCTTCACTAAGAAGCTGAGGCTGTCCGTGAACCGCGATCCTCCAGTCTCAGCCTCCCGAATGCTGGGATGACAAGCGTGCGCCACCACACCTGGCTTCAGTCCTGTTTTTTAGTCTATTTATTTATTTATTTATTTATTTATTTATTTATTTATTTATTTATTTATTTGAAACAGAGTCTTACTGAGTTGCAAAGGGCCTAAGTAGCTGAGGCTGTCCACAAACTGTGATCCTCCACCTTCCAAATTCTGGGATTACAGTGTGTGCCACCATGCCCGGCTATTATTGTTATTATTATTAATTTATTTTTTGTGGTATTTGGGATTGAAACCAGGGGTTAACTCTGAACTACACTCCAAGCCCATTTATTTATTTATTTATTTATTTGTTTATTTTTTGCAATACTGGGGATTAAACCCAGGTGTATTCTACTTTTGAATTACGCCCCCAGTCTTTTTATTTATTTATTTATTTATTTATTTATTTATTTATTTATTTATGGTACTGGGGTTGGAACCCGGGGCATTCTACCTCCAAGCTACACCTCCAGCCCTATTTTTTATTCTTTATTTTGACATAGGGTCTCACTGAGTTGCAAAGGGCCTAAGTAGCTGAGGCTGTCTGGGAACCTGCAATCCTCCTGTCTCAGCCTCCCAAATGCTGGGATTACAAGCGTGCGCCAGGATGCCCGGCTTTACTCTTTATTTGGAAACAGAGTCTCACTAAGTTGCTGAGGCTGGCCGGGAGCCTGCGATCCTCCTGTCTCAGCCTCCCAAGTATTGGGATTACAGGCATGCCCTGGGACTTTGACGGCGGCGAGTGTGACTGCTCTGGCCAGGGCGCAGACGCACCTGCCCTCGGCTCGGTCCAGCAGGTCCAGGCAGGCCGTCAGGTCCTGGCTCAGCTGTTCCTTGCGCACCAGCAGGTGTGCGCGCTCCCGCTGCTGCTCCTCGGCCTCGGCGCGGACCTCCCGCAGCTCGGCCTCCAGCCTGGCCACCACGGCGCCCAGGTTCTGCAGCTCCATGTCATGCCAGTGCTTGGCGTCCTGCACCGAGTTCTCCAGGCCGCGTTTCTGCAAAACAGCAACCGGTCCAAACCCAGGGCACGGGAGACAGTGACCTTATCGGTTAGGGGCGCTGATGAGAGTCAGTTTTATGGGGCTCCGTGGAAAAATAAGGAATCTTCCTCAGGGGGTTGGCTTTGGTTAAGTCTGATTCAATGATTTTTTTTATAATTTTTTTTTGGGTGGTACTAGGGCATTCTATCTCCCAGCTACACCCCCAGCCCTATTTTTTATTCTTTATTTTGAAGCAGGGTCTCACTGAGTTGCAAAGAGCCTCACTGAGTAGTAGCTGAGGCTGTCCTCGAACCTCCCAAATGCTGGGATTACAAGCACGTGCCACCACACCCAGCTTTTTTTTTTTTTTTAACTAGGGAATTGAATTTCTGAGCAACATAATACACCCCCAGCCCATTTATTTATTTATTTATTTATTTATTTGGTACTTGGGTGGAACCCAGGGGCTTCTCTACTCCAGGCTATACTCCCAGACCTATTTATACATTATTTGGAAACATGGTCTCACTAAATTGCTGAGAGCCTCACTAAGTAACTGAGGCTGGCTTCGAACCTGTGCCATCCTCCTGTCTCAGCCTCCCAAGCACTGGGATTACAAGCTTGCGCCACCACCTACGGCTTTATTTATTTATTTTTATTGTGAAACAGGGTCTTGCTAAGTTATTTTTATTTTTATTTTTATTTTGTGGCACTGGGGATTGAACTTAGGGGCATTCTACCTCTGAGATACACCTCCAGCCCCATTTGTTATTTTTTATTTATTTTATTTTTATTTTTGTGGTACTTGGGATTGAACCCAGGAGCATTCTACCTCCTGCTATACCCCCCAGTCTGATTTTTTATTATTTTTTATTTTGAAACAGGGTATCACAGCTGGGCGTGGTAGCTCACGCTTGCAATCCCAGTATTTGGGAGGCTGAGGCAGAAGGATCACGGTTCAAGGACAACCTCAGCTACATAGTGAGGCCCTTTGCAACTCAGTGAGACCCTGTTTCAAAATAAAGAATAAAAAGTAGGGCTAGGGGTGTCGCTGCGAGGTAGAATCCCCCTAGGTTTCATCCCCAGTACCGCAAAAAACCCACAAAAACCAACAACAAAAACCAGGGTCTCACTCAGTTGCAGAGCGCCTCACTAAGTAGGCGAAGCTGGCCACGAACATGCGATTCTCCTGTTTTCGCCTCCCACGTATTGGGATTACAGGCGTGCACCACCACGCCTGACAGTCCTTTTTATTTTTATATATTTTTTAAAATTTTGAGACAGAGTCTCACTAAGATGTGGAAAATCTCACTGAGTTGTTAAGACTAGCCTTGAATCTGTGATCTTCCTGTCTCAGCCTCCTCAAGTACTGGGATTCTAGGAGTGCACGCTACCAGGCCTGGCTGATTTTCTTTTTTAATGGTGGGAAGGATGGAGGAAGAAAGAAAATGAAGTGGAGAGAGAGAGAGAGAGAGAGAGAGAGAGAGAGAGAGAAGAGAAGAGAAGAGAAGAGAAGAGAAGAGAAGAGAAGAGAAAGCCGGGCGTGGGTGGCGCACGCCTGGAATCCTAGTACTTGGGAGGCTGAGATCGCAGTCGCAGCCAGCCTCAGCTACTTAGTGAGGCCCTCTGCAACTTAGTGAGACTCTGTTTCAAATAAAGAATAAAAAATAGGGCTGGGGTGTAACTCGGAGGCAGAATGTACCTGGGTTCCATCCCCAGACCCACAAGGAGAAAGAGAGAGGGGAAAGGGGTGGAGAGTTTAGTTTGCAGGTGTTTCTTCAAGACCCCTCCTCCCAGAACCCTCCCCCCAAGCTTAGGCTAAATGCTGTCCCAGCACTCTTTCCCGGGTCACTGAAGCTGGAATGGCTTCTCTGACTTACACATGCAACATTTTGTCTTTAGCTGTTCAGCAGCGTGTGTGTGTGTGCGTGCGTGTGTGTGTGTGTGTGTGTGTGTGTGTGTATCTGTGTGCGTGTGTGTGCTTTTTTTGATGTGCGGTACTAGGGATGGAACCCAGGGGAATTCTACCTCCGAGTTATACCCCCAGCCCTTTTTACTTTTACTTTGAAACAAGGTCTCACTAAGTTGCTAAAGCTGGCCTCGAACCTGCGATACTCCTGTCTCAGCCTCCTAACTACTGGGATGATAGATATTCCCTCACCACACCCTGCTTCTCTGGGTTTTTAATATAATACGGAAAATATACAAACAAATATTTTCTAAATTGAATTGAGTCAAAGCTGATAAAGCCACCTTTGTACCTGACCTCCAGGAGAGATTTTTCATATCCTTTGGACCACTATGGACAGAATAGAAGATTCCAGGTCATGGCACCAATTTTTTTTTTTTTTTTTTTTTTTTTTTTGCAGTACTGGGAATGGAACCCAGGGGCATTCTACCTCCGAGCTACACCCACAGTCCTATTTTTTTTTTTTTTTTTTTTTTTTGGTGTCTGGGGATGGAACCCAAGGGCATTTGACCTCTGAGCTATACCGCCTGACCTATTTTTTATTCTTTATTTTGAAACAGGGTCTCACTAAGTTACGGAGTGCCTCACTAAGTAGCTGAGGCTGTCCACAAACCTTGATCCTCTTGTCTCAGCCTCCCGAATGCTGGGATTACTGTTTCCAAGTCCCTGAGGGATCATGGTCTTGTATTTGCATATAACCTATATAGTCTTCCAATAGGTCTCTTTAAACCCTCCTTAGATTTCTTAGACAACTGCAGTGTAAATATCATCTCAATAGCTGTATTACTTAGGAAATAACAGAAACCCAAAGCGGTACCTGCCCAGTACAGATGCATTCCTCCTCAACCTGTTTGTTTGTTTGTTTTGGTGGTACTGGGGATGGAACCCTTCTACCTCCGAGCTACACTCCCAGACCTATTTTATATTTTACTTGGAAACAGGGTCTTTTAAGCCAGAGAAGCTGGCTTTAAACCTGTGCAATCCTCCTGTCTCCGCTGCCCAAGTGTAGGGATTACAAGCATGTGCCACCACGCCTGGCTGTTTTTTTTTTTAACAAATATTTTCAATACTTATGTAGAGCTGTGGCTACAGAGGGCTGGCTGCCATGGCTTTATAATAATTAATAAGCCGGGCGTGGTGGTGCACGCTTGTAATCCCAGCATTCGGGAGGTGGAGACCCGATGATCGCAGTTCCCAGACAGCCTCAGCTACTTAGTGAGGCCCTTTGCAACTCAGTGAGACCATGTTTCGAAATAAAGAATAAAAAATAATAATTGATCACTGCAAAAGTTGGTCATGGGTGGCATACGCCTGCAATTCCAGTACCTGGGGGGGGGGTGGGCAGAGACAAGAAGATTGCAGGTTTGAGGCCAGCCTCTACAGATCAGCGAGACCCTTGGCAACTTAGTGAGACCCTGTTGCAAAATAAAAAAAATAAAAAGGGCTGAGGGTATAGCTTGGAGGCAGAATGCCCCGGGGTTTAATCCCCGGTACTGTACATACACACGCACATACACAAAAGTCTATTCTGGGAGATGGGATTCCTTTGCAAAGTAAGACCCGTAGGACCAGAATTTGACAGTCAGGAGTTAAAATCAATGCGAGAAATGCCAGGGCTCTCCTTGGCCACTCACCAGCGCCCGTAAGGATTCCGTCTCTGCCTGCAGGCTCTGGACGTGGCACAGAGTGTTGTGAACCTCCACCCTGAGGGCTGCGGCCAGCTTCTCCTCCTGGGTCTGGGGCACGCAGGCCACCTCTGTGTTTTGCTGTGGAGAGGCAGGGCCCAGGGTGAGGAGGAATGCGAAAAACACCTGGATCCATCCTTCCATCTCAGCCTCTCTTCTGTCCACCCGCGGGCCAGAGGAAACAGATGGTCACACTGACTTTTTGAGACGGGCATGGTGGTGTCTGCCTGTAATCCCAGTGGTTGAGAGGCTGAGACAGGAGGATTGCAGGTCTGAGCCTAGCCTCTGCAACTTAGTGAGACCCTGTTTCCAAATAAAATAGGGCCCGGTGGGTAGCTTAGAGGCAGAATGCCCCTGGATTCAATCCCTACAACCCCCTAAAAAAGGTCCTTTTCTTCTTCTCCTCCTTCTCCTTCTCCTCCTTCTCTCTTCTTGGTATCGCGGAATGAACCCAGGAACATTCTACCGCCAAGCCACACCCCCAGCCCTATTTTATTCTTCATTTTAAAACAGGGTTTTGCTAAATTGATGAGAGCCTCACTAAATTGCCGAGGCTGGCTTGGAACCTGCGATCTTCCTGCCTCAGCCTCTCAAGTACTGGGATTACAGGTGTGTGCCAGCGTGCTCGGCCCATATGACTATATTGATAAATAAATACATAACGCCCCTCTCTTTTAGGAGTTTTCCTGTGTCAGTCTATAGAGACTGACGGCATTCTCTTCCATGGCTACAGAGAGCCACCTGGTTTGGAAGCACTATAATTTATTTAGAAGTCCCTACTGGCAGATATTTAGGTTGTTCCCAGATTTTCCCTACTACAAAAAACAGTGCAAAGAATTACCTTACACCCCTCATCTTACACCCAAAGTCAAGCCTCTAAGTGATAATTCCTCTTGCACAACTGCTAATTTATTTATTTTATTTATTTATTTTTTTGTAGTACTGGGATGGAAGCCAGGGGCATTCTACTCGGAGCTACACCCCCTGCCCTATTTTTTATTCTTTATTTTGAAACAGGGTCTCACTGAGTTGCGCAGGGCCTCACTAAGTAGCTGAGGCCGTCCGCGAACCTCGATCCTCCTGTCTCAGCCTCCCGAATGCTGGGATTATAGGTGAGCCCGACTGCAACTGCTGATTTACAAGGGTAAATCGGGCGTGGTTGCGCAGCTTGTAATCCTGTGCTGCTAACAGCTTTCAATTCATATTCTTGTTTAATCTTTACAACCCTAGGAAGTGAATGTTGTGTTTAGTTTAGTGGTTTTGGTGCCAGGATTAAACTCAGGAGGGCTCTACCCTGAGCCACGCCCTCAGCCCTTGTATTTTTATTTTTTGTGGTACTGAGGATTGAACCCAGGGACATTCCACCTCCATGCTACATCCCTAGCTCTGTTTTATTTTTTATTTTGAAACAGAGTCTCACTAAGCTGCAGAGGGCCCCACTAAGAAGCTGAGGCTGGCTGTGAACCTGCGATCCTCCTCTATCAACCTCCCAAGTACTGAGATTACAAGTGTTTGCCACCATACCTATCTTGTATTTTTTTATTTTGAGACACAGTCTTGCTAAGTTGCCCAAGCTGGCCTCAAACTTGCCATCCTCCTACCTCGGCCTCCAGAATTGCGGAGATTAGAGACATCTAAGCCCACCCGGCTTAAACTGAGGCACAGAGAGATTGAATGTTCAAGGTCGTAGAGCCAAGAGGGACTGAACCAGAATGTAGGTCCAGCAGCAGACGTGTGCTGTGCCTTTATCCTGTTCAATGCTCCCGCCTGGTCCCTCTGCTGAAGGCCTTCCAAGATGGCAGCACCTGCCCTTAACTAGGTAGACCACTCCGTTCACACATATTAAAGCAGTGGCCCAGCATCGCGGTGCACTCCTGTTGTCCCAGTACCTGGGAGGCTGAGATGGGAGGATCACAGGTTCGCAGCCAGCCTCAGCTACTTAGTGAGGCCCTCGGCGCTTAGTGAGACCCTGTTTCAAAAATAAAGAATGAAGCCGGGCGTGGTGGCTCACACTTGTAATTCCCAGCATTCGGGAGGCTGAGACAGGAGGATCGTGGTTTGCAGCTAGCCTCAGGTACTTAGTGAGGCCCTTTGCAACTCAGTGAGACCCTGTTTCAAAATAAAGAATAAAAAATAGGGCAGAAGGTATAGCTTGGTGATCGAATGCCCCTGAGTTCCATCCCCAGAGCTTAAAAAAAAAAAAAGAAGCCGGGCGTGGTGGCGCACGCTTGTAATCCCCGCGCTTGGGAGGCAGAGACAGGAGGATCGTGTAGGTTCGAAGCCAGCCACGTGCACTGACTTAGGAGACCCTGTTTCCAAATATAAATGTAAAAATAGGTGTGGGAGTGTAGCCCGGAGGTAGAAGGGTTTCCAGGAACCCCAGTACCACCAAAAAAAAAAAAAAAAAAAAAAAGAAAAGATATTTCAGTTGTCTGGACCAACCTGATTATCCAATCACCAAACCATGCAACTTCAGAAGCTCAAAGCCTGGATCCCCCAGGTCCCTGACATCCTGAACTCCAAGGCTAGAGAGAGCTTGGCCACTGCACTGCGCCAGCCAAGACCATTTTGGAAGCCTTGAATGGTGAAAACCCACAGCAGCTACAGAGAAGCTGTAGCAGGCGTTGATGGCACCCACCTTCGTCCCTCCCTTCGGCCTTCATAGCTTGGACTGTCTCCCACCTCCACTTTCTGCGTCTCTACCCAAGAGCTTTCCCTGAAGCATTTGAAAGGTCATCCTCTAGCCGATGGCGGCGATGGCCGAAGGCTGATAGGAGGTGGTACCAACACAGGCTCCCTCGCCCATCTCCCTCCTCCATATCATTTCCCAGGATTCCCCTGGCCTCTCACCTCTGTCTGTAGCTTCTTTTCTAAGGCACTTTTCTTTGTTGGCCCCCATCTCTGCTTCTATTTTACAGGGTGTTTTGTTGGTCTTTTCTCTGCCTACCCACCCACCTACCGCCTTCCAAATAAACCATGTTCACGCCAATATTTGTCCCCCAGATCTGCTGCTGGGGGAATCAAAACTAAGACATAAATTAATCACGTTAATTAATTTTCAGCCTCCTTGGGCAGGAAGGTAATTAAGTGCCTGTTTGTGCTCTCTGTAAGAAAGCTTTTAAAGGCAGTGTGTGTGCTAAGCCATTTCACTTGGCTGCCAAGAAGCCGACCGGAGATGCTCCGGACGGGCAAATGTCAGCCCTCGAGGGCTCGGCCGCAACTGACAAAACTATTTACTGGAGGAATCCTGGCTGTCAGTTCTCATTTCTGCTGATGACCAGAGGAATTCACTTCTTCTGCAAATATTTTCTGAGCTCCGCCTCTCTGCAAGAGGCCCGGGCAGCGCCGGCAGAACCAAAACAAGTCCTGTCTATTTCCTCTGATGTAGTTTTCAGATTACTCTATTAAAACCACACTCATGGATCTGCTGGAATTCATGTCTGAGTTACTGTCGGACTAGTGACGATTCTCAAAGGCTAGAGGGGGAAGAGGAACACCAGTGTCTTGTCTTTTTCCTAGTAGACAGGATTTCTTTTCCTTTCCTTTTTTTCTCTTCTCTTCTTTCTCTTTCTAAGAGAGTCTGTCTCTCTTCTCTGGTACAGGGGATTAAACCCAGCAGCATTCTACTTCTGGATGACACTCCCAACCCTTTTTACTTTTTACTTTGAAACACGTCTCACTAAGTTGCTGGCCTTGAACCTGCGATCCTCCTGTCTCAGCTTCCCAACTCCTGGGATTACAGGTGTGCGCCACCACAACTGGTTCTCATTTCAATTTTTTATTTTTTGGTACTGGGGATTGAACCAAGGCATTTACCTCCAAGCCACATTCCCAGCCCTATTTTTTATTCTTTATCTTGAAACAGGGTCTCAAAGTCTCAAAGGGCCTCACTAAGTAGCCAAGGCTGCTGCAAACCTGTGCTCCTCCTGTCTCAGCCTCCCAAGCACTGGGATTACAAGCATGCGCCACCACACTCAGTTTATTTATTTATTTATTTATTTATTTGTTTGTTTGTTTGTTTGTTTTGTGGTGCTGGGGATGGAACCCAGGGGCATTCTACCTCCGAGAGACACCCCTAGCCTAATATTTTATTCTTTATTTTACAACAGGGTCTCACTGAGTTGCAAAGGGCCTCACTAAGTAGCTGAGGCTGTCTGCGAACTGTGATCATCTTATCTTAGATGTTACTTAGATGTTAGATGCTGGGACTACAAGTGTGCGCCGCCATACCTGGCAGAAAGCTTTTTTTTTTTTTTTGCGGTTGTGGGGATGGAACCTAGGGGCATACTACCTCCGAACTACACCCCTGGTCCTATTTTTTAGTCTTTATATTTGTTGAAACAGGGTTTCACTGAGTTGCAAAGGGTCTCACTAAGTAGCTGAGGCTGTCTGCAAACCGTAATCCTCCGGTCTCAGCCTCCCGAATGCTGGGATTACAAGTGTGCACCACCACGTCCGGCTAAAGGCTATTATTTTATTTTATTTTATTTTATTTTTTGGTGGTACTGGGGTTTCTGGAAACCCTTCTACCTCCGGGCTACACTCCCAGACCTATTTTATAGGTTTTATTTGGAAACAGGGTCTCTCAAGCCAGCGCGGCTGGCTTCAAACCTACACGATCCTCCCGTCTCCGCCTCCCAAGTGCGGGGATTCCAAGTGTGCGCCACCACGCCCGCTGAAGGCTATTATTTTCACCTGCATTTTGTCTGTGTAATGAGGCTGGACTTGGACTGCGTTCACCTTTGCAGGACGCTGGCCCCGCCCTTACCTTGGCCTGGAGCAGAGCTCCTGCCTCCGCCCGGTTCTTCTCCACGTCTCTCTCCCACTGGATTCGGATGGTCTCAAGGATGTTCTCCAGGCCTGCACTGGCCGTGAGGTCCCTGGGCTCCAGCTCAGACCCTGCCAGCTGCTTGTACAGCACCTTCACCTCCTGAGAATGCAGACAGACCCGGAGGCGAGTGTTAAGTTGGGTCCTGCACTCATGTGACTTTGTGTCACATGACCTCTGCAGGGCAAGGGAGGGGCTGAAACCCCCGCGAGAATTGGGTGTTCCCGCGAGTAAACCCCCATCTCGCGAGATGCATACCTTGAAAAGGAGAGCCCGCGTCCTCAAGCTTCGGACAGGCGCGCGGGCCCCACGGTGCCTCGCCCTGATCCCCGGGAGAGCCGTGCCATTAAAACTTTACATGCCATGTGTACCGGACCTCTCTCGTGTTTTTCACACTCCGCCGTACTCACTTATTTTTATTTTACTCGCATTTAATTTTTTATTTTACTTATCATTTGGTGCCGAACCGGGAGAACTCTTGGGTCCCTCCCCATTTTTTTCCTTTTTTTTTTTTTCTCCTGTTTTTTCTTTTTATTTTTACTCTCTTTTTGAGCCCCGGACTCTCTGACCCACCAGCAGCTCGACTGTGAGGTCCCACACCAGCGCTCCGCTTGCAGGCGTTGCTCCCACCACTGCCGCCGCTGCCGCCCCGTGCCTGCCCGGACCGTAAGCCTTCTTCCCCAGCCCTGTGCTCTCCGGGAGAGCTGGCGGTCTTCTTCCCGCCCCGGGCTCTGCTGAGAGTCCGCGGCCATCTTTCCAGCCACGAGCTCTGCTGAGAGCTCGCGGCCATCTTTCCGGCCCCGCGCTCTGCTGAGAGCCGGCGGCCTTCTTCCCACCCCAGGCTCTGCTGAGAGTCCGCAGCCACCTTTCTGATCCCGCACTCTGCTGAGAGTCCGCGGCCATCTTTCTGATCCCGCACTCTGCTGAGAGTCTGCGGCCATCATTCCAGCCCTGCGCTCTGCTGGGAGCCAGTGGCCATCTTTTCCTGCCCACGTGCTCTCTTCTGGAGCACCGATGGCAATCTTCCACTGCCACTGCGGCCGCAGCCACCACTGCCGGGGCGTGCAGGCTCCGCCGGCCGCCAGGCTGCCAGTTCCACCCGCCCGGAGCCAGGCTCCTTGGGTGATGCTGGCACCTGCTCTGCTCCTGCCTGCCGCTTGGACCTCCTAAAACCGACGTTCCCGCCTGCCCACGCTGCCCGCCGCTGGAATGGGACCGCGCCGCCCGCGGACTGCGCCACACCGCGCGCCTATGTCTTCTCCGCGTCTGGCGTTGCTTAGACCCACCTGCCGGGGCCGCCTGCCTCCTCCATCTAGGTGGCCGCCACTCTGCTAAACAGCCCCCAGCCCGACAAGTCCAGCCCGCGCTCCAGCTGGTTCCTCCACTCGGACTCACGCCCTGGCGCCCTTCACCCTGTGCCTGCCCACCCCTGCTGCCTTGGCCTGGCCATTCTGGTAAGCAGCCACATGGAATTACTGGGGGGGGGGGTCGCCAGCTTTGGCCCGCCATCTTGGACACATGGAATCACTGGGGGGCCACCATCTTGGCCCCACCATCTTTAACCCCTCCCACCTCATGGCCTCACTGGAGGCCCCACCATCCTTAACCCCTCCCACCTCATGGCCTCACTGGAGGCCTCGCCATCCTTAACCCCTCCCACCTCATGGCCTCACTGGAGGCCTTGCCATCTTTAACCCCTCCCACCTCATGGCCTCACTGGAGGCCTCGCCATCCTTAACCCCTCCCACCTCATGGCCTCACTGGAGGCCTCGCCACCTTTAACCCCTCCCACCTCATGGCCTCACTGGAGGCCTCACAATCTTTAATCCCTCCCACTTTCCACTCCTAACCAATCCTAGGAGTCGGCGGCCATCTTTCCGGCCCGAGCCAGGCAGCTTGGCACTTGCTCTGCCTGCCAACCGCCTGCACGGGCCAGGACCTCTGCCTGCCGCTTGGACCTCCTAAAGCACCGTTCCAGCTTGGTTCTCCGGTCACCGCCGGGACCTCTGGCCGGTTTGCCCCACCCGCCCCGAGCCAGGCTCACTGGTGGTGCTCCTCGGGGCCCAGCCTCAGCGTCTGGCGCGTGCCTGGAAGCCATTTTGTCTCCACGCCGCGGGCCCGGCAAGCCACGCCGCCTGCGCGCCCCCACTGATCCCGCCAGCCGCCAGTGCCGTCCACACCAGCCACCGGCATCCGCGCGCCCTGGCTCCACCGCGCCCCCAGCAGCTTCTCAGCGCTTCTGTCACAGCCAGCGCTGGCCGACATCACTATACTCCAGTAAACTGCCTCCTTCCCTTGGTTAGCGGGTTCCGGACTTGGGTCTTCCGGTCCACTGGGACCCCAAAATCCAAGCGCTTGGTGACCCATTGTCCCATGGTCCACTGAGACCACCCTGCGGATGACCAGGTCATCCTCCGGTTTTGAGAAGGAATGAAGACGTTCTTCCCTATCTCTTAACCTCCGTTTCCAAACGATTGAGCAGGGAAATCGGGGACGCCCATTTCCTGTTCTTCGTTTCCGCCCGCAAACCAATTATGGGGAGTCGAACCTTTATACTAGCAGATGCCCACATCTCCATGCTCCGCCTGTCTGCCTTGATACGAGTTGGGAAATGGGTTGCAGTGGCCCAGGAATAGTTAGGAACTTTTCTAAGTGGTCTGGTATCCCTCCAAATGCTCTCCCCTATCAGCTGCCATTTAATTTCTCCCAGCCGCCATTTTGTGATGGCGTGCAGTCGCTGCCTGGTGACGTCACAGTCTCCATCTTGGCCCCCACCAGACTACAATTTTGTTGGGCGGCTGCCTGGCCGCTCCGCATGGTCCTAAATGCGCTCGGCTTCTGGCTCCCTTTCCGGCCCGCTTGGGCACGCCCTAGGTGCTGCGGGAAACGCCGGGGCCAGGCCGGGGCTGGGGCGACACCCTCTGCCCATGGGGAGTCTGCGTTGCCATTCTTGCCGGACACCAGCCCCAGGACGCACTCTTTGTGAGTGTAGGTCCGTCGCAGCTGACAGAACCTTAACATGGCATCTAAAGTTTTCATTCCAGAGAGAAACAGGAGGAAATGGAGCGTACACTCCGACTTTGCCAAAAAGCAGATCCCTGGTAGCTGCCCTTCAGCTGGCGGTGGCGGCTCAGCCCTCTGGAGCGCCACCTAGATGTGGAGGACTGCAACAACTACCTCCAGGAGCCTGCCTGAAGTGGGGTAAAGCCACGCCTACCAATCAGACTGCTCCGCGTGTGGCCAGGAGGGCCACTGGAACAGTGCCCTTGGAAAAGGGTGAGCCCCAGGTGCCTCAACACAGGGGGAGCACCTTTCCAGACCAGGCCCCGCCGCTGGCCCTACTCAGCCTGGCTGAAGACTGATGGCTCCTGGATCCCTCAACCTCCATCCTCTTTGCCAGCTCAGGGTAGCTCTCCAGGTACTGAGTAAGCCAGTCTCCTTTTTGGTCGCCTGCTCAATCTCATGATTTGTTTTTTTCTTTAATAGCCCTTGCCTGTTCAAGCCTCCTCAAGCGCACATCACTAAGCTGTCCAGGGTAACCTCCAATTCGCACTGCAGCTATGCACCCACCTGCACCCCCTTCTGGAGGACTGGACTCCCGACTCCTCCCGGCCTGGGGCCCCTGACGACGCCCCTTGACAGCAGGAAGAAGCTAGAGGGTCCAATCGTCATCCTTTATCCCTACCATCAAAAGGGCGGAATGTTAAGTTGGGTCCTGCACTCATGTGACTTTGTGTCACATGACCTCTGCAGGGCAAGGGAGGGGCTGAAACCCCCACGAGAATTGGGCGTTCCCGCGAGTAAACCCTCATCTCGCGAGATGCATACCTTGAAAAGGAGAGCCCGCGTCCTCAAGCTTCGGACAGGCGCGCGGGCCCCACGGTGCCTCGCCCTGATCCCCGGGAGAGCCGTGCCATTAAAACTTTACATGCCATGTGTACCGGACCTCTCTCGTGTTTTTCACACTCCGCCGTACTCACTTATTTTTATTTTACTCGCATTCAATTTTTTATTTTACTTATCAGCGAGCTCCAGGAGAGAGGAGATGAAGGCATGGCGGGCCAGCCAGCTGAGGGTCAATTTTATTTTGTTGGTGGTACTGGGGATGGAACCCAGGGGCATTCTACCTCTGAGCTACACCCTGGCCCTTTTATTTGTATTTTGAAAACAGGGTCTCCCTAGATTCATGAGAGTCTCAGTACTTGCTGAGGTTGTCCTTTAACCCGCGATCCTCCTGTCTCAGCCTCCTAAATACTAGGGTTACAGGCATCTGTTAGGACAGATGATTATTATTATTAATTATGTGTGGGGGGTACTGGGGGTTGAACGCAGGGGCATTCTACCTGTTAGCTACACCCTAGCCCTATTTTATTTTTTATTTGGGAACAGGTTCTTGCTAAGTTGCTGAGGCTGGCCTTGGGCCTTCAGTCCTCCTGTCCCAGCTTCCCAAGTACTGGGATTGCAGGTGTGTACCCTCACAGCCAGCTGGGGGCAACATTTTTGTTTCTTATTCTGCTAATGCCAAGTATGGGCTTCACAGAGCCTCGCAAATCCCCTGATCCACCTCCTAGCAGAGGCTCCCGATCCTCTTTTCCCAAGGATACACTTCTTAGGTTGCATCCACAAGCCTAGGTCCACAGCAGAAATCAAAATACATAGCTCTATTAGTGCTGGGCATAGTGGCACACGCTTGTAATTCCAGGGAGGCTGAGGCAGGAGGATCTCAGGTTTGTAGCCAGCCTCAGCAACTCAGTGAGGCCCTCAGCAACTTAGTGAGGTCCTGTTTTAGAATAAAAAAATAAAATAGGCCTGGGAGCTAGCTCAGAGGTAGAATGCCCCTGGGCTCAATCCCTAGCACGCATGCATGTGTGCACACACGCACGCACGCACGCACGCACGCAGATTTAAAGATAATTCTGGAGTCTCTAAAAGGGTTCCTGTCAGAGTATGGCTGGAATGGTTAAGATGGGGACAGGAGGAATTAGGCTTAGAGTACGTGCTTAGCTTCAGGAGGAATTTTCCAATGAGGACGTTGCTTTTTAGCAGGTCTCTTTCCACTGGACAACAGTCCCACCGTCCAGAGCGCTAGGGGCTTCTGGCCCACGTGACTGTCAGCGGTTTCCTCAGCCCTTGCACTCCAAGGCCTAACCTTAGCTGGGCACGGTGGCCCACACCTATAATCCCAGTATTTGGGAGGCTGAGACAGGAGGATGGCAGATTTGACGGTAGCCTCAGAAACTTAGTGGGACAGTCAGCCTCCCAGCGAGACCCTGTCTCTGAACAAAAAAGGAAAAGGGCTAGGGGTGGAGCGGAGATAAGAGTGCCCTGGGTTCGATCCCCAGCACCTCCAAAAATCAACACCAAAAGGCCTGGCCTCCTTTCAGGTTCATGACTATGAGCAAAACCTCAGGTATTTTGTTTACGGTACCGAGCAGCAGCGTGAAGGCTGGAGATATCCTCCCATCAAAACAGGCTCTGCCTGTCGATGTCTGCTGTCCCGTTTATGATCCCTGAAGCTGTTTGGAGTTTGACTTCCAGGGCGACCTGACCCACAAGGAGGATTTGAAAGCATTTTTGGGGCAAGCAGGTCGGGCAAGCAACCAGGACGGGAGGGCCCGAGGGCCAAGGCCACCCCACGCCGCCCACCTCTTCGTAGCTCCTGGACAGAAAGCCGAGTTCTCCTTTGAGACTCTCGATTTGACTCTCCAGATCCGTCTTTGTGGAGTTGGCTTCGTCGATGACTCTGTAGAGGGAGCCGATTTCCTCCTCCGCCGCCTTGCGGAAGGGCTGCTCGTTTTCATACCTGCAGATAAGGGATCTTACTCAGCTTCGGCATCCATAAGCGGCCGTCATCGTAGTCCCATAGACCAAAAGAAAGGACGGTGAGAAGCCGGGCGTGATGGCGCCGCTTGTAAACCCCCAGCACACGCACACAGTGTCCTTCTACCAACAAAATGGCCTGTATCCACGGGCTGTGCGCCACACATCAGGAAACACCGGCTGGACCTTACAGCAGGCGGGCGATCCTGCGGTGAGCTTTGAAACCCTAAGGCCTGGCCCTGCCTCCGGGGTTCTGATGTAATTAATAGCTGGGGCTGGGGCACTAGCCATTTCTCTCCTTTAATTTCCTTCCTTCCCTCCCCTCCTTCTTCATTTTCCTTCTCTCCCTCCTTCTCTTTCTCTCTCTCTTTTTCTTTTTTTTGTGGTATTGGGGATGGAACCCAAGGGGGATGGAACCCAAGGGCACTGTACCTCCAAGCTACGCCCCCAGACCTATTTTTTTAGTCTTTATTTTGAAACAGGGTCTCACTGAGTTGCCAAGGGCCTTACTGAATAGCTGAGGCTGGCCACAAACCTGTGATCCTCCCGTCTCAGCCTCCCAAGTGCTGGGATTACAAGCATGAGCCACCACACCTGGCTTCTTTTTCAATTCTTGATACTAGGGTTTGAACCCAGGGACCTTCTACCTCTGAGCTATACTCTATTCCAACTCTCTTTACTTTTTTCTTTTTCTTTCTTTCTTTCTTTTTTGCAGGTCTGGGGATGGAACTCAGAGGCATTTGACCACTGAGCTACCCCCCCCCCCGCCCAATTTTTTATTCCTTATTTTATTTTTTATTTTTTGGTGGTACTGGGGATGGAACCCTTCTACCTCCAGGCTATACTCCCAGACCTATTTTTTATATTTTTATTTGGAAACAGGGTCTCTTAAACCAGCGAGGCTGGCTTCGAACCTGCGCAATCCTCCTGTCTCTGCCTCCCAAGCGCGGGGATTACAAGCGTGCGCCACCACGCCCGGCTTTATTCTTTATTTTGAAACAGGGTCTTACTGAGATGCGGAGGGCCTCACTAAGTAGCTGAGGCTGTCTGTGAACCATGATCCTCCTGTCTCAGCCTCCCAAGTGCTGGGATTACAAGTGTGGGCCACCACGCCTGGCCTTGCATTGGCATATATAAGTGTCTAAATAATTTCAATATTTAGCCAGGGTTGGGAATCATTACTCTAAGCCAGTGGTTCTCAAAACATAGTCTGAGGACTAGCAGGGGCAGCGTCTCTGGGATCTGTACACGTGAGGTTCAGCTCCAGGCCTATGAAATCAGAGACCCGGGGCACGGCTAGGCCCCCAGGTGATTGTGAGGCCCGTTGGAGTTTCAGAACCCTGTTCTAAGCCAAGGCCCAGGGGACAAAACCTGTGGGACACTGTGGCTTAGTTTTTGTGGTGCTGGATTCTGCAGGGGCCTCTGTCATCCCTCCCCGGCCTCTGGGGAGGATGGCGCTGGACTCTGAGACAGTGTTGTCTGTGTCGCCCAGGACTCTGTGGGCGCGGAGGGACTGTGCCCCTTCTGTGCACGTTACCTCTCCTTGAAGTCATCCGCGCCTGCCTGGATGGTCTCTGTCTGCAGCACGAGCCGGGCGTTCTCCAAGACGGCCTCGCTCACCTGGAAGGACGTACACAAAAGGACACGGTTGCTGGCATCAGACACAGGCCCTGACCAGCTGAGCACCTTTCAGGGGTAGATATTGCTAGAAGGTGAACATCTATCTGGATGTGTGTCTGTCTGTCTGTCTCTCTCTTTCCAGTACTGGGGATGGAATCCAGGTACATTTTACCTCCAAGCTACAACCCGAGCCTATTTTCTTTACTTTCTCTCTCTCCCTCTCTCTCTCTCTCTCTCTCTCTCTCTCTCTCTCTCTCTCTCTCTCTCTTTGTGGTACTGGGGGTGGAGCCCAGGGGCTTTTCTACCTCAGGGCTACACTCCCAGACCTATTTTATATTTTATTTGGAAACAGGGTCTCACTAAGTTGCTGAGAGCCTCACTCAGTAGCTGAGGCTGGCTTTGAACCTGTGCGATCCTCCTGTCTCAGCCTCCCAAGCGCGGGGATGACAAGCGTGCGCCACCATGCCCAGCTTCTATTCTTTATTTTGAAACAGGGTCTCACTGAGTTTCAACGGGCCTCACTAAGTAGCTGAGGCTGACCGCGAACCGCTATCCTCCTGTCTCAGCCTCCCAAATGCTGGGATGACAAGCGCGCACATCACACCCGTCTTTCTCATGTCTAATTTTTAAAATGTCTATTCCCACCAACTTCCACCCCATCTCAGAGATGATTATGCACATAGCATGTTTTCTAGCTGACCAAAGAGAAAGAGATGATCTTTCCTACTGGGTATGAGAACACAAACCAAAGCAAATCAAATGTCCCCGCTTCACACTGCAGTTGTCATTTGGGGTCCCTGCGCCGGCGCGGCCTTGCCTCGTGCGGTGCCTAGGATACCTCCGTGGCCCCTTGCACCCCCGGCCTCGCCGCCAAGAAACCCTGCTCTAAGGCTCGTCTCAAATGCGCTTTCTCTGGAAGCTTTTTCAAACATTCATTCTGGCCTTCGTTTCTTCTGATATACTTAGGGGTTAACTTGACGGCAGGCCCTGTGCTGGTTTTCGGAGAATTAGCAGCTGTGTAGGAGATGAGGATTAACACGCAGGCAGAAAGCCGGGCGTGGTGGCACATGCTTGTACTCCCAGTATTTGGGAGACTGAGACAGGAGGATTGCAGTTTTATCAGCACCTGCAGCCATGCTTCATCTTTCTGGAAGGCTCCAGTTATCCCCAGGTGGATGCATCCTTTACTGCGTCTGCCTGGGTCAGGCTGTGTTGGTAACTTCAAATCATAAAGCTCTATTTCTTGCTGTACCAATTATGGACAGGGTTCTCACATTCTCTCCCTCCCTTCTTCCTCCTCCTCCTCCTCTTCCTCCTCCTTTTTTTTTTCCTTTCTCTCTCATACTGGGATGGAACCCAGGGACATTCTACCTCTGAGATACACCCCCAGCCCTATTTTTTATTCTTTATTTTGAAACAGGGTCTCACTGAAGTGCAGAGCGCCTAAATAGCTGAGGCTGGCCACAAACCATGATCCTCCTGTCTCAGCCTCCTGAATGCTGGGATTACAAGCGTGCCGCCACCACACCTGGCACGTGTGCGCCTCTCCCTCCCTCCCTCCCTCCCTCTCTCTCTCTCTCTCTCTCTCTCTCTCTGTCATAGGTGTTTCATTTTCTAAGGTCAGATGGGAAGACACAAAACCAGTTTAATTACCAAACTACTGTCCTTCTGCCGGTGTGATACAGAGAACAGAGGTCCTTGCTGCTGAGAGTTACGAAGCAGCTGCCTCTGGCTGTCAGAGCTGCAGGCAGGGAGCTCAATTGCTTAACTTCCCAGCTGAGCGCCTGCGGAACCACGAACGCCAGCCATCTGATGGCTTTTCCTGGTGTTTCCGGGGCAGGCCTGTACAATGCAGGCTCAGCCATCTTGCCTCAGCGCCATGTTGAAATCAAGCTTCTACCATTAAGTAGCTCGACTCCTCGTCTTATAAAATGGGGCAGCTTTCTCTCAATAGCGCCAGGTTCATTCTGATCCTTAATAGATGCTTGTTAAATCAGTGAACAGCCGGGCGTGGTGGCGCACGCTTGTAATCCCCGCGCTTGGGAGGCTGAGACAGGAGGATCGCACAGGTGCGAAGCCAGCCTCAGCAACTTAGTGAGGCTCTCAGCAACTTAGTGAGACCCTGTTTCCAAATAAAATATAAAAAAGGTCTGGGAGTATAGCCCGGAGGTAGAAAGCCCCTGGGTTCCACCCCCAGGACCACAAAGAAAAAAAAAATCAGTGAATAAGCGACATAGGTTTAGAGATTCAAATAGGTGCCACAATGAGAAATCAACTCACAAGTGTCAAATTGGCGAAACGTGTGTGTGTGTGTGTGTGTGTGTGTGTGTGTGTGTGTGTGTTCGTAGGGACTGACTCAGGGGCATTGTACCTTTAAACTATACTCCCAGCCCCCTTTTCTCTGTGGCACTGGGGATGGAACCCAGGGGCATTCGACCTCCGAGCTACACCTCCAGCCCTATATTTTAGTTTATTTTTTTGAAACAGGGTCTCACCGAGTTGCGAAGGGCCTCGTTAAGTAGCTGAGGCTGTCCGTGAACCGCGATCCTCTGGTCTCCGTCTCCCGAATGCTGGGATTACAAACGTGCGCCACCATGCCCGCCCCCAGCCCCCCTTTTTATTGCAATTTATATTAAGCTGTATATTAGTCCGTGTAATACACAGCATTTGAAGCAGGGTCTCACTAAATTGCTGAGGCTGGCCTTGAGCCTGCAATCCTCCTGTCTCAGCCTCCCTTGTACTGGGTTCACAGGTGTGTGCCACCATGCCCAGTTTGGTAAACCATTTAAAGGCAGACAAGGCCAAGGAGACAGACCATGAAGGAAGCAGAGGTCTCACAGTTGTTTCTGAGAGGGCGACTTTGTGTAGCTCCTCGGAGAGACATATGACAATGTCTTATAAAAGCTGTGGCCTCTACGCTTAGGTACTGACCTAGAGCAGGATTGGAAACTTTGCTCTCGAGGGTCAGATACAAAATATGGTGGTACATTCATATATAAACAGGACGTGTGTGTGTGTGTGTGTGTGTGTGACTGGGGATTGAACTCAGGAACATTCTGCCTCTGTGGGTTGAACATTTTTGTTGCAACTATACAACTCTATCCTTGAAATGTGAAAGCAGCCTCAAATGATTAGCACATAGGCAAGTGTGACTGTGTTCTACAGGACCTGCTACCAACACCCATCTTAGGTGCTCTTTTTGTGTGTGTGTGCGGTGCTGGGAATGGAAGCCAGGGGCATTCTACCTCCGAGCTACATCCCCAGCCCGAGTTTTTATTCTTTATTTTGAAACAGGGTCTCGCTGAGTTGCAAAGAGCTTCACTAAGTAGCAGAGGCTGCCCGCGAACCTGGATGCTCCTGTCTCAGCCTCCCAAATGCTGGGATGATAAGCGTGCGCCACCACGCCTAGCTGGGTACTCTGTTTATATGTCCAAAGTACTTTATAATTTTAAAAAGGAGGTCATATACGTAAAATCATGGAGGAAAAAAACTAGCATGGTGGCCACCGACCCAGGGCCCCCAGCTACAGCGCGCCCGGCTGGGACCGGCTCTGGGAGCAAGTGGGTCCCAGGCAGGTGGAGGCCATAGGTGGAGGCAGGGAGGGCCTGCCAGGGGTGACGTTGAAGACAGAGTGGGATTTGCTGAGCACTCCGGGTGGAAACCACAGGTAGCTCAGGGTGGCTGCCATGGCCTGGGCTGGGGCAGGTCACGGTCGCAGCTGCCCCTGCTGCCTGAGGCCCCTTCTGTTGACACGGAGGTGGCCCTGCAGAACAGGTCACCCTGACTTTCCCCTGACGGCACATGTTTTCTGGGTGCGCCGATGTCAGAGGAATTTATGTTCCTCAGAACTGTGCTCGGGTGTGCCTGTTGAGGCTTAAACCAAGTGGTGGTTGTGCCTTCCCTGGCCAAGGTGTGGCTGCCTAGGCAAAAGTGGATGCTGTCCTGCTTCGACAGAACCCCTACATTTTTTTTTCTTTCCTTTTTCTTTTTTTTTTTTAATTATCTATCATCTATCTATCTTTTGGTACTGGGGATGGAGCCCAGGGGCATTCTACCTCTGAGTGACACCTCCAGCTCTATTTTTATTCTTTTTTTTTTTTTTTTTTTGGTGGTACTGGGGTTCCTGGAAACCCTTCTACCTCTGGTCTACACTCCCAGACCTATTTTTATATTTTTATTTGGAAACAGGGTCTCTTAAGCCAGCGCGGCTGGCTTCGAACCTGCGCGATCCTCCTGTCTCCGCCTCCCAAGCACGGAAATTACAAGCGTGCACCACCACGCCTGGCTCTGTTTTTATTCTTTATTTTGAAACAGGGTCTCACCGAGTTGCCAAGGGCATCACTAAATAGCTGAGGCTGTCCGCGAACCGTGATCCTCCTGTCTCAGCCTCCCAAATGCTGGGATGACAAGCCTGCGCCACTTCGCCTGGCTTGGGTCCAAGAATTCTGAGTCTCTGATATTTGAATTCTCATAGGACCAGGTGCACAGTGGACCCACATCAATGCTTTATAGCTGAGCAGAACAAAAGCAAAATAACTGGCGGCCCCATAGCAGAGGCCATGACAAATGTCCCACTGTTGGGACTGCTGGTGAGAAAGAAGCCAGCGCAGGCCGCCGTCACTAAGAGTCCTTTCTTCCCGCTGGGCGCGGTAGTACACACATGTACAGCTTAATCTCGGGAGGTGGAGGATCCCAGGTTTGAGGCCAGCCTGGGCAACATGGTGAGTCCTTGTCTCAAAATAAAAAAAATAAAAAGGGGTGGAAGTGGAGCTCAGAGGTGGAGCACCTTGTGCTCAATCCTAAGTGGCACCCCTCTTCTACTAGGTGATTCTGTTCTTACATGTGACGCTAATCACAAGCATAGATCGAGGAGATGCGGCCTCAGCATCGACACCAACCGAGCCTTCAACAGGACCATAGCTCCATGACAGCTGTCATTATTTCTCCACTTCTCAGAGGAGGGAGCACAGGACAGGAGAGATTAGGAACCTGGGCAAACTACCTGGTGAGCTGAGGTTGGAACTCAGGACCCTCGACTGCAGACTCTAGCTCAAACCCAAACCCCCAAAGCACCCCAAAATGTAACCGAAAAAGCAAAGGAGGGAGGAGGTGCTCCTGGGGGATTTCTTCTGTCACTGAGAGAAGCAGCGCAGACAGGGACAGATGCACTGGCTAATATATGTAAAGTCTCGGGACAGGGTGAAATTTTATGGTTGATTTATAATCCTCAGGAAATTGGAGCTGTCGTAGAAATTTTGACATGAACAGCTCTCCTGCAGGGCGGGATGAATTGTGTGGCCGCCCTGTGGAGATCAAGGAGGCTCTGACAGCGAGCAGATGATTATAGGAATCCAGGACTTAACACAATTGTAACTTAGTGGAGGGGGAAATGGCGGACCCCTAGGTATATGAGACGGTACCCAGCGCAGCCAGAAGGTGGCGCCACTTGCCAAGATCAAAGGTTACTTGCCCATCTCAGAGGTCAGAGGCAGTAGCCTGGGACACCCCCATCTCAAAGGGGCTCTCCTGAGGCCACTCTGGGATTGCTGCAATTAAGAGACACGCTCCCGGGACACCTGGGGCCCACCCGCAAGGCACAAAGGGCTATGCAATACACATGATTATTGTTTTTATCTTTTTTGAAACAGGGTCTTACTAAGTTGCAGAGGGGCTCACTACGTTGCTGAGGCTGGCCACGAACCTGTGATCCTTCCATCTCAGCCTCCCAAGCACAGGATGACAGGCGTGTGTCATCACGCCCGGCTGTGGTAATATAGCATGGTGGCCCTGGGAAACCAGGACAGCTAGCTCCTCCTATGAACTTACCGTTTTGCTGGGAGCTCCCATTGTTACTGTGTGTGTGTGTGGGGGAGGGTACTGGGGCTGGAACCCAGGGGCATTCTACCTCCAAATTATACCCCTAGTCCTATTTTTTATTCTTTATTTTGAAGTGGGGTCTCACTGAGTTGCAAAGGCCCTCACTAAGTAGCTGAGGCTGTCCATGAACTGTGATCCTCCTATCTCAGCCTCCCAAATGCTGAGATTTTAAGCCCAGCCCATTGTCGATTCAGTCAACACTGTCCACCGGCCACGTGCTAGGTATCAACCTGTGCGCAAGAGAGGACTAGTCCCTCTCCTCTTCTAGAAGCTTCCCTAATCTTCTAGAAGCTTCCCTTCCCTCTTCTAGAAGCTTCCCTCCTCTTCTAGAAGCTTCCCTCCCCTCTTCTAGAAGCTTCCCTTCTCTTCTAGAAGCTTCCCTCTCCTCTTCTAGAAGCTTCCTTTCTAGTTCCTTAGTGACAATCCTAAGAGACAGGGATGGCTCTCCCTCAACCCGTGAAGAAGGAGTCTCCCTTGGAGGCTGGTGACCAGGCCTGGGCTGTCTCCTGGGAAGGATCAGCTGGGCTCTGGCTGCTGGGCTCTGTCCTCCCTCTCTTCATTACTAACGTGCCTGCCATGTTGGACTCTAGAGGAGATGGGCAGGAGCCTGAGTCCCTCTCAGCACTGTGAGGCAGCTTACACTTTGCCTGCCTTCAACAGCCCAGCCCAGCCCAGCCCGGGGAGCTACCCCTGGGCCCCTCCTGGGTCCCCCACACCTCAGTTCTGTCTCCTTAGCCCAGCCTCTGCTATGGATGTGGAGGCCGAGGAGGCCTGTTTGGTGTGAGGAGGTCAGAGCACAGGCCTGTAATTCCAGTACCTGGGAGGCTGAGACAGGAGGCTCAGCCATTGAGGCTAGCTTCAGTAACTTAGTGAGACCCTTTTACCAAATGAAAAATAAAAAAGCCGGGCGTGGTGGCGCGTGCTTGTAATCCCAGCATTTGGGAGGCTGAGACAGGAGGATTGCGGTTTGAGGACAGCCTCAGCTACTTATGCCCTCTGCAACTCAGTGAGACCCTGTTTCCAAATAAAGAATAAAAAATGGGGTTGGGGGTGTAGCTTGGAGGTAGAATGTACCTGGGTTCAATTCCCAGTACTGCAAAAAAGAAAGAAAGAAAGAAAGAAAATGAAAAATAGAATTGGGGGTGTAGCTTGGAGGTAGAATGCACCTGGGTTCGATCCCCAATCACTCACACACACACACACACACACACACACACACACACACACACAGCCTGACAACGTGGACAGCCAACAGCTAGGTGCCCCAGGCTTCACACCAGCCGTGAGTGCTCACAGGGTGCGGGCGTAATCAGTCAAGGTCTTCCTGTGAACATGGCAGAAAGGCGCCAAGGCGGAGGCCCGCCATGAGTACATCTGAGCGAGAGGCCAGAACGTTCTCAGCCACAAAATCCCAGAGCCCTCTTCAGCAGGCCGGGGAGGAGGTGCAATGCAGAGCAAGCCCTCCCGCTGCTCATTCTCCCCAGGCCAGGCCTCCCACCGAGGCCCAGCCTCTCCTGCGGGCCTCTTCTGCTGACTCTGTCCCCCTGTTTGGCCTCAGGGGCTCACCCTGACCCAGGGCTCCTGGGGGTTGGCATGGGGCCTTGACACCTGGGACCCTTAGCTCTCCAAGTTGCCCATTAAGCGGGGTGTGGGGCTGAGGGGTTGCACCCTGGGGGCCAGGGACCTCCTCCTGGGCTCTCTGGGAACCATGCCTGCCTCTTTTGTGGCATGGTGGGGGTTGGGGGCGCCCGGCAGGGAGTCTCTGAACTCTATTCAGATAAAGATGTTCTGTCTGCAGGGCTGACTGCTCAGCGCATTTTTCTGAGCCTTAAAATCACTGCAAAAGAAACACTGAGATCCCCAGGGAGGCTGCGCCATCCCCGGCAAAGAAGCCATTAAGATTTCCTCTGGCCTCAGTCCTGAGCTGGCTGGGAGCTGCGAGCCGCCGGGCCTCCTGCGACCTCGAGAGACACAGGGTAGCTCCAGGGGCGGCTGTGACTTGCTGAGGACCCATCCCTCGCTCCTGACAGGTGCTTCCAAATTTAAACTCCCCCATTTTAAACTCCACTGGGAGGCAGAATTGTTCAACCACTGGACCCTTTGGCATTCTGGGATGGGACCCTCAGGTTCTTATGAATGAATTTTGCCTTTAAGTTATACCCCCAGCCTTCCTAATATATTTATTTATTTATTTATTTATTTATTTATTTATTTATTTATTATTTCAGTACAGAAGCATTCTACCTCTGAGCTACACCCCAGCCCTATTTTTCTTCTTTATTTTGAAACAGGGTCTCACTGAGTTGAAAAGGGCCTAAGTAGCCAAGGCTGTCCGCAAACCGCTATCCTCCTGTCTCAGCCTCCCAAATGCTGGGATTACAAGCGTGAACCACCACGCCCGGCTCCTATTTTATTGAAACAGGGTCTCAGAAAGTTTCTGAGGGTCTTGTTATATTGCTAAAACAGGCCTGGAACCTGTGATCCTTCTGTCTCAGCCTCCCAAGTACTGGGATTATAGGTGTGCACTCTCATGCCTGGTTCAACAAGAATTTTTTTTTTGTGTGTGTGGTAATGGAGACGGAACCCAGGGGCATTCTACTCTGAGCTACACCCCCAGCCCTATTTTTTATTTTTTTATTTTGAAACACTGAGTTGCAAAGGACCTCACTAAGTAGCTGAGGCTGTCCGTGATCCGTGATCCTCCTGTCTCAGCCTCCCAAATGCTGAGATTACAAGCGTGGGCCCCCATGCTCAGCTAAGAAATTTTTTAGTAATGTTTCAGGGGGTAAAACGACTGGGAATTGGCCCTGGCTGGAACAGGAACGCAGCGTGGAACTTATTCTCTGGAGACCCTCGGGTTCTTTAGAAAATGGGGATTAGGGTCTAAATGATGCGGCCCCCCCCCATTCAAATGCTGAAGGCCTAACACGCTAGTACTGCCCAAATGGGACTGCTTTGGGAGATGGTTTTGGCAATGGGGCGATTGAAGAGGTAATGAAGTAAAAGGGCGACCACGAGGGTGTGCCCTAATCTAATCTAATCTGAATGGTGTCCCTGTGGGCGCAGGTGTATAGTTAGAGGCCACTGGGAAGGCCCTCCGGAGAAGAGGCCCAGCTGAGAGCCAGGAAGAGAGGCCTCTGGAGAGAGAAACAGCCCTCTGACACTTTGATCTAGGATTTCCAAGCTGCAGGAGATTGAGAAAACTAACCTTCCTTCCTTCCTTTCTTTCCTCCCTCCTGAACCCAAGGACATTTTACCTCTGAGCTGTACTCCCAATCCTTTTTATCCTATATTTTCTTTTGAAACAGGATCCCGCCAAGTTGCCGAGGCTGGCCTCGAACCTGCCGTCCGCCTGTCTCAGCCTCCCAGAGACGAGAAGGTAAATTTCTGTTGTTGATGCCATCTAGTCTACGGTTGCGTGATCCAGCAGCCTGCACTGACTAATCTCTTCTTCCTAGGAAACCCCATACACTGTGGAGAGGACCAGGCGGGACACGAGTGAGTTGTTGAACCTCGCAGGAGTCCTGGCAGCATGAGGGTGGTGTTGGAGGCCCATGGGTGTGGACGGTTCTATCCATGGTGTTGTCAGGAAGCACTGGAAGTGAGGGAACTCTGGGTACGCTCCGCGGGAAGGCTGGGGATAGCTGCACCTGGGAATCCAGGGGCTGCCCCTCGAGATGCCACCCGGCCTGGCTTGGCCCTGCGTGTGGCCGCATTAGAGACAAGATTGCTCCCTGGCACCTGCAGCCCTCCTGAAACATGGGGCACTCGGTGTCCCAGGCCTGCTCCTGAGGGGCCTCGACTGCTCCTTAGGGGTGACCACAAGTAAGCAGGCATCAGTCGACGTCTGAGGTGGCCCAAAGGCTTCGCCTGTGAGTCGGAACCACCCAGAGGGAAGGTGTCACCTGCGTTTTGCAGATGAGCAAGCCAAAGCGCTAGGAAGTTGGGGACTTAGAAGAGCCTCCAGGAAGTAAGCTGGCGGATGAGGAATCAAAGCATCGCAGACCAGCCGCCGTGGGGTGCACACCTGCAAGCCTAGTATTTGGGACGCTGAGATGGAGGATCGCAGGTTGGTTGGTTTTTTCTTCTTCTCGGTACTGGGATGGAACCCAGGGGCATTCTACCTCTGAGCTACACCCCCTGCCCTATTTTTTATTCTTTATTTTGAAACAGTGTCTGAGTTGCAGGGGGCCTCACTAAGTAGCTGAGGCTGGCCACAAACCTGCGATCCTCCTGTCTCAGCCTCCCGAATGCTGGGATGACAAGCGTGCCCACCGCGCCCCGGGCTTCTTTTGACCCTCCTAGGACAGCTGCAATAACTTATCCATTTCTGCTGAGAAATGCACCTGAGATCACCCGACTCACTTGTTTATAACCAGAAAGACGAGTCTTCACGGGCTCTGCCCCAGCCAGACAGCGGTCAGCAGGGTTTTGTTTGCCCACATTGAGCCTTCGACTTCAGCCGCTCAGCAGAAGCCCTTTGGGGACCCCACACCCCATTTTGCTTGCTTCAGCTTTTTGAAAATTTCAACAATTCCCCAGAAAGAGCCCCCGCATTTGTCTTCGGCACTGGTGCTAGCTGTCTGGATTACTGTGTGTGTGTGTGTGTGTGTGTGTGTGTGTGTGGTGTTGGGGATGGAACCCAGGGGCATTCTACCTCCAACCTACACCCCCAGCCCTATTTTTTATTTTTTATTTTGAAACAGGGTCCCACTGAGTTGCAAAGGGCCTCACTAAGTAGCTGAGGCTGGCCACGGACCTGCGATCCTCCTGCCTCCGCCTCCCAAGCACTAGGATTACAGGCATACGCCACCACACCTGGCTGCACCCGCGTTTAGACTTTACCTCCTGGGGTACATGTATGCCACATGTATGTAGACTTCTGCCACATGTATGGACTAAGCAACTCACACACGAGTGTAAATAAACATAGATGTTGATGTTACGCTCACCTCATGTGTGTATCTTCACTTTTATTCAAATTCCACCAACTTTAATTGGGCACTGATTATTCACCAGGCAATTAACATATATTATTATGTGCTCGGCAATTTACATACATGATTTCACTTACCACCCATGCCCCAAACCGATGAGGTGGGTCTTCTATCGTCATTTTTATGATGAATATTTCAAATATATATTCAAAGATACAATGGGGAGGGTGTGGTAGCACACACTCGTGATTTTAGTTCTTGGGAAGATGAGATGGGAGGATTGCAGGGTTGAGGCCAGCCTTAGCAACTTAAAAATAAAAATTTAAAATAAAAGGGGCTGGGGAGTGTAGTTCAGAAATAGTGCTCCTGGGTTCTGGTAACACACATTAAAAAAAAAAAAGGAAAAAAAAGGAAAATGTTATAATGGACCCCCATATATCTATCACCCAGCTTTGGTGACTGTAAAAACGTGGCTTATTTTGTTTTGCTTATAAGAATTCTTTAAAAAATGTGTGACTTCACAAGCATGATTATATTTTAAAATTAATAATTTCTCAGTAAATATCCAGTGTTTATTTTTCTTAATTGTCTAATGTAAACTACTTCTGTTTTTACAGTACTGGGGATGGAACCCAGGGGCATTCTCCCTCCAAGCTACACCCCCAGCCCTATTTTTTATTCTTTATTTTGAAATAGAGTCTCACTAAATTGCAGAGGGCCTCACTAAGAAGCTGAGGCTGGCCGCGAACCTGTAATCCTCTTGTTTCAGCCTCCTGAGTGCTGGGATCACAAGTGTGCGCCACCACGCTCAGCTCGGCTCTTGTAAATTATAGGTTTCTCCCTCCGTTTCTCCTCTTTCCCTTGCAATTATTATGTGTGAAAAAACTGGGGTCTTTCATCCTATAGTTTCTCAAAGTCTGGAGTCTGCCGATGGCATCCTGGTGGTGTCAGCTAACATGTTATTTGGACTCTTGTATTTTCTGCAAATTAGTTCTTTTATCTTAAGGCTTAATCACATTTATTTGATATATATTTGGGGGGGCACAGCTACTTCAAAAGGGATGTTGTGTACTCTACCAGCAGGTATATAATCTCTCCCGGCTGCTTTTTGTGATGTGAGTTGACGATTATTATGGTTATTTGATGATTATTATGACCTGGAGCCATGATTTTATTACAGTTGCAAAGGGGTGATATTCTATTTTATAATAATGATGAAGATCAATTAATAATAATAATGATAATCCTGTTCGTTAGCTGAAACATCTCTATACAAAGATATTTTTATAGTCCTTATAGAAAGGGCAGAAAAGATGTCCAATTCTCCCTCACTATAAGTTTTCAACACAAAGAGCTGGTCCCAAGCAGGTTCCAAAGGTGATTAATTTGTGTGTGTGTGTGTGTGTGTGTGTGTGTGTGTGTGTGTGTTAGCCAAAGGATTAAACCCAAAGAGTCTGTCTCTGAGCTACACCTCCAGCCTGATTTTTTTATTTTATTTGGAAACAAGGTCTCACTAGATTGCTGATGCTGGCTTTGAACCTGCAACCCTCCTGTCTCAGCCTCTCAAGTACTGGGATTACAAGTGTGCGCCACCATGCCTGGCTTGATTAATTGTTTATGCTATACTGAACTCAGATTGGAACATATTTGATAGCCGGGCATGGTGGCGCATGCCTGTCATCCCAATACTTGGGAGGCTGAGAAAGGAGGATTGCGGGTTCGAGGACAATCTAGGCAAAGCAACTTAGCGAGATTCTTAGCAACCTAGCGAGGCTCTGTTTTGAAAAAAAATAAAAAGAGGGTGGGAGTTTAGCTCAGAGGTAAAATCCTCTAGGATCAATCCCCAATACTACAAAACAAAACAAGAAACAAAACAAACATATTTGATGTGTTGTAATCCACTGCGGCTAATATTCTTAGCCATACGGAATCCTCTTGGGATAGTGGAGGCCTATTTAATTTGGTTTCTGCATCTTTTTTTTTTTCTTTTTTGCGGGTCTGGGGATGGAACCCAGGGGCCTTTGACCTCCGAGCTACACCCCCTGCCCTGTTTTTTATTCTTTATTTTGAAACCGGGTCTCGCCGAGTTGCGGAGGGCCTAAGTAGCCGAGGCTGTCAGCGAACCACGATCCTCTGGTCTCAGCCTCCCGAATGCTGGGATCACAAGCGTGCGCCACCACGCCCGGCTTGGTTTCTGCATCTTTGACGTGACTCTGGTAGATCTTTCTAGCTTCCTTGTTTTTCGGTATGACAAGATTGTATGTTCCCTGTTCTCCAAATTGGAGCCAGCTATTTCTCTAAGGGGCTCTGACCTTCTGTGTGTGGTATTGGGGATAGAAACCAGGGACACTGTACCTCCGAGCTATACCTCCAGCCCTAATATTTAGTCTTTTTTTATTTTTGAAACAGGGTCTCACTGAGTGCAAAGGGCGTCCCTAAGTAGCTGAGGCTCAGCCTCCCGAATGCTGGGATTATGAGTGTGTGCCACCACGCCCAGCGGGCTCTGATCCTTTTAGTGAAAGTTGTTACATATCAAAATCTCAGGCTGAATATGCCCATTGCTGATGGGGGCCACTGCTTCGAGATCTTTTAATTGTTTCTAGGCCTTTTTAGTGGTCAGAATTGGATATAGGCATTTCTTTATGCGATCATGTAGACCACCAGTTTATACTGATTAATTCCTTTTTTTCTTTTTCTTTTTGGTGGTACTGGGGGTGGAACCCAGAGGCTTTCTACCTCCGGGCTATACTCCCAGACCTACTTTTTTTATATTTTATTTGGAGACAGGGTCTCACTAAGTTGCCGAAAGCCTCACTAAGTAGCTGAGGCTGGCTTCGAACCTGCGCGATCCTCCTGTCTCAGCCTCCCAAGCGCGGTGATGACAAGCGTGCGCCACCACGCCCGGCTATACTGATCAATTCCAATCGGACTTGAGGACTATCATTTAATCAGTCTTCAGTTATAGCTCTTTTCTCCCACACTAAATGGCTCTGTTCCTAATAATGCAAATATACTTACTCTTTTACTTTACCCTAACACACACACACACACACACACACACACACACACCAGCATGAGAACAACAGTCCCGACCCTACCACCAATACAGAAAACTTAAACTCATTTCTCCCAGTTCTCTTATGCATGATGTACAGTCAAATTACTGTGTGTTTTTTTTAAGTCACTTGAAATAGTCCCCTGTATAATTACGCCATCAACTCGATGTACAGTTGGCTTCGCTTGTTTCCTTTTAGTTTGGGTTTTTAGGATTTGCTGAACATTTAATTCTGTGTTTTCTAATTCTGCCAGATAGTTCCATGGGTGCCTCTCTGCATAGCGAGACAAATTACACAGTTCTAGTGTCTATTCTTTCTTCCCTGCCCTCTCTCCTCCTGCCTCTTACAATCATTTAAGAACATTTATTTTTTCCATTTTTTAATGAATGCAAGAAAATATGTGTATGTCTTGTTTCTTTCCCTTTGTTGATACGTGGTAGAATGAAACCCATACTTTCCTGACCTTTTCAGTTAATAAGCTATCCTGCCGGCCACCACTCCATAGGAGCTACAGAGCCACTCCTCTTTCCTCTGCTGAGCGTACCGCAATTTATTCAATGACTTCCCTACTGACCAGTATTTGGATTGTCTCCCATTTTATTTTTTATTTTTTGGTTATGAGACTAAAAAGCACATCTTTGGACATCTTGTTAAAATATATTTTTTTGGTGCTGGGGATTGAACCCAGGGGTACTCTTCCTCTGAGCGGTACCTCCAGTCCTGTTTTATTATATTAATTAATTATTAATTAATTATTTGCAGTACTGGGGATGAAACCCAAGGGCATCCTACCTCTGAGCTCCACCCCCAGCCCTATTTTTTATTCTTTATTTTGAAACAGGGCCTCAATGAGTTGCAGAGGGTCTCACTAAGTAGCTGAGGCTGGCCTCGAACCACGATTCTCCTGTCTCAGCCTCCCAAGGGATTACAAGCTTGCGCCACTACACCCGGACCTTATTCTATTTTTAATATAGAAACAGAATCTAGCTAAATCGCTGAGGACCTCGCTAAGTTGCCGAGGCTGGCCTTGAACCTGCGATCCTTCTGTCTCAGCCTCCCAAGTACCGGGATTACGCAAGTGCCCAGCTTGTGGCTATTCTTTCTAAAACCAGACATTGTGATGTCCGAGTCCTCCCAGTCCATCTGCGTGGCACCTGCGTGTGAGCACTTGTCTGGCACCCTGGACTGCCTGGGATGTCTTGGTGGATGGTGAAGCATACACATTTGGAACCAGGACCCAGAGGGTTCTGAGTTGCTGTCCATCTCAGCCTGGGTGGACGCAAGGGCAGCAGCCGCAGGTGCGAGCCCTAGAGGACAGCGCTGTCCATAACGCACACTGTGCTGTCTGCCAGCGGGGCTCTGATCACAGCGGCAGCAAAGGAGATGGCGCTTGGGATACCACGGGGCGCGAGGGGAAGTCTGCGGGCATCACCCAGGCACACTTGACGGCCGTGACCTCTTTTTGGGAGGCAGTATGATGTGCCCCGGGAGGCAAAGGGTGTGGGCTGGCGGTTCCTGGCTGGATTAGAGAGGGATTCGGCCGCAGGGATGCCAAGACCAGCGTGTGGGAGG
Organism: Muscardinus avellanarius; assembly: GCF_963383645.1. Taxonomy (NCBI): domain Eukaryota; kingdom Metazoa; phylum Chordata; class Mammalia; order Rodentia; family Gliridae; genus Muscardinus; species Muscardinus avellanarius. Next base: position 136,826,401 of record NC_137790.1, read on the forward strand.
AGAGGGAGGAGAGAAGCCAGCCGCCCACCCACAGAGACCAGCTAAAGTGGGCGAGGCTGGCGGTGGTCCAGCATTGGAGCCATGGGCCGCAGGGATGCCTGAGCTCTGACCTCTGCAGAAATTTCCCCGGAGAGCGGCGGCCGGCCAGGCAAGGGAGAGACACGGAAGGCCACATCCTGCCTCCTCCGGGGAAGATAACCACTAGCCAACCACGCGCGGCTCTTTAATGAAAATTCAATGAAATCAAAGACACCGTTCTCGGTCTCATAATAGCCTCCTGTCAATTACTCGGCCTCCAGAGAGGGCTGGTGGCTGTCAGCTTGGGCAGTATAGATAAAGACGTTTCCATCACCACAGAAACCATTTTGAAGCCATATTTGAATTGAAACCATCTCATTAATATTTCTTATATTGATTACAATGTTGACATAACATTTTGGGATATATATATATATATATATATATATATATATATATATATATATACTTTTTTTTTTTTGGTGGTTCTGGGAATGGAACCCTTCTACCTCCAGGCTATATTCCCAGACCTATTTTACATTTTTATTTGGAAACAGGGTCTCTTAAGCCAGTGAGGCTGGCTTCAAACCTGTGCCATCCTCCTGTCTCCGCCTCCCAAGTGCGGAGATTACAAACATGCGCCATCACGCCCGGCTAAATAAGACAGTATTAACTTTACCTGTTTCTTTTTCCTTCTTTTTCCTTTTTTTCACTGTGGGTAATAGAAACTTGTAAATGACCACCTGGGGTCGTATTTCTACTGGACAGTGCTATCATAGATGGGCACAGTAACACATCTCCATTTATTCTGTTTTGTTTGTTTTGGGTACTGGGGATTAAATTCAAAAGCTTTCTGCCTCCAAGCTACACCCCCAGCCCTATTTTATATTTTAATTTTTTTGTGTGTGGTGATGGGGATTGAGCCGAGGGGCATTCTACCTCCAAGTTATATCCCCAGCCTTGTTTTATTTTTATTTTGAAACAGGATCTTGCTAGGTTTCTGAGTCTCACTACTTTTTTTTTTTTAACGGTACTGGGGATGAAACCCAGGGGCATTCTACCTCTGAGGGACACCTCCAGCCCTATTTTTTTATTCTTTATATTAAAACAGGGTCTCACTGAGCTGCAAAGGGCCTCACTAAGTAGCTGAGGCTGTCCTCAAACTGTGATCCTCCTGTCTCAGCCTCCCAAATGCTAGGATTACAAGCGTGCGCCACCACGCCCGGCACCTGCCGTGAGCTTTTAAACCTTGGTCAAATTACATATATGCCTGTGTCTTCTCATCTGAGAGACACCATGACTGAATGATTCACCCCCCTTCAGCATCATCCTGAACATTCCAAGCAGTAAGCCTCAGGAGCTGGGCTGGCAACATTACCATTAGATCGTTGGCATGGTTTAGTATAAAAGTGTGGGGGTTGCAGCCAGTTTTTCTGGTCTTAGACTCCCCACTACCCCGTCCTCCCGCCTTCACCATCCCTCCACACCCCTGGGGCACGGCCGGGCACTCACCTGCTGACAGCTGCTGGCCCAGGCGGCGTGGAGGGCGCCCCAGCCCCCCGAGCGCTTGACCTTACTCTCCAGGTGCGCCCGCAGCTGCGCTTCCAGCTCCTGGCTAATTTGCTCCAGGGCGTGCACCTTGGCCACGTACTCCACCAGGCAGCCCCCCAGGTCCTCAACACTGGTGTGGTCCTTCTCCAGGCCCGGAGCGGGCGCCGCGGCCAGGCTTGAGCTCCGCAGGCCCTGCAGGAAGACGCTGCTGATGCCCAGGGCCCGGCGGGTCACGCGGGCACCCAGGCCGCCGATGCACCCACTGGGCGCCGTCCCGACATAGACCCCGGGGCTGCGCACGAGGCTGCCCCCCACGTTGGTTCTGGAGGCCGGGGGGCTGTCCAAGGAGGACGACAGTCGTGTGCCCCTGAAGGAGGCCCTGGGCCTCTGGAGGGGCATGCCAGAGCTGGCACTGGTGTGCAGATCCATGGCCACCGCCTCTCGCTCAGGTCTCCTCTGCCTCTGTGGCGCCCAGCAAGTCCAGAGTCCGGTAGCTTTTGGTCTCGGGCCCCAGCATCCCTGTGGCCGGGTCACGGGCCTCTCTGGAAGCTCCCCCGTGCCCGGGGGCTTCTTTGTCTGCTGCCTTCCATGGGCTTCCGCTATTCACTGAGCTGAAAGAGAATCGCGCCTGCCCAGGGTTGCGAGAGGCGCTCACGCGTCCTCTTACCCGGGTCAGCTGCCCAAGCGCCTAGAGTTTTCTGCCCGCGGTGGGGGTGGGGCTGGGGGATCAGGGCTGCGGAGCTGTGCATTTCACAACCCACGGGAAGGCAGCGGAGGAGGCACCACACAGCCCCGGTCCACAGAGGGGTAAACCGAGGCCCAGGGACCTCAGCTCGCGGGTGTGATGGTCTCCCCGTCTCCCTGACCTGAAATCACAAACGAGGCCAATTTCAGGCCTTCTGCATCCCTGCGGGCGTCGGTGGGTGTAAATGTGCACCCCACACTCCAGGGAGGCGGCCCAGCTGCTGCACCCTGCCCTCCCTCGCAGGTGCAGTCCCAGCCCCTCCGCGCCTGGCTTCTCTCTCCTGTTCTCAAGTCTGCCCTGTGGGAGGCTGATCTTCACCAGCTGCATTACATCAGCCCATTACTACACCTTTTTCTTTTCTTTTCTTTTCTTTTCTTTTCTTTTTTGCTTGCTTGCTTGCTTGCTTGCTTGCTTGCTTGCTTGCTTTCTTGCTTTTTCTTTTGGTAGTACTGAGGATTGAACTCAGGGACATTTGACCTCCAAGCTACACCCCCAGCCCAATTTTTTAATTCTTTTTTATTTTTGTGGTACTGGGGACAGAACCCAGGGGCATTCTACCTCTGAGCTATACTCTTAGCCCCATTTTTTGATTCTTTATTTTGAAACAAGGTCTCACTGAGTTGCTAAGGGCCTTACTAAGTAGCTGAGGCTGTCTGTGAACAATGATCCTCCTGGCTCAGCCTCCCGAATGCTGGGGTTACAAGCGTGCGCTACCATGCCTGGCTCTATTTTTTTTTATTACTTATCTTGAAACAGAATCTTACTAAATTGCGGGGGGCCTCACTCAGTAGCTGAGGCTAGCCACAAACCTGCGATCCTCCTGTCTCAGCCTCCCAAGTACTGGGAGTGCAGGCGTGCGCCATCATGCCCGGCTCTTTGCTGCACTTTCTTTCTTTCTTTTTTCTTTTTTTGGTGGTACTGGGGTTCCTGGAAACCCTTCTACCTCCGGGCTACACTCCCAGACACCTATTTTTTATATTTTTATTTGGAAACAGGGTCTCTTAAGCCAGCGCGGCTGGCTTCGAACCTGCGCGATCCTCTTGTCTCTCTTCCCAAGCGCGGGGATTACAAGCGTGCCCACCACGCCCGGCTACTGCATTTTCTTGACCTTTTTTCCCAGGCTGGTCTGAGCTTGAATTCTCTGATGCACCAGATGCAGGGGTTTGAGCAGGTCCAGTCCTATGCATATTGGACATCTCTTATGCTCTGGGCCCCCTGCTCATGCCTCTGTTTCCCCGTCTGTCAGAAACTAATCCATGAAAGTTACAAAGAGAAGCCAGGCATGGTGGCATGCACCTGTAATCCCAGGTTACAGGGAGGCTGAGACAGGAGGATTGCAGGTTTGAGGTAAGCCTCAGTAACTCAGTGAGACCCCATTATAACAAAACAAAACAACGAAAATAAAAAGGGCTGGGGTTGTCACTCAGAGGTAGAATGGCCCTGGCTTCCATCCCCAATACAAAACAACAAGGAGGAAGACCACAACGACAACCAGGGTGTTTTCCGGCAAGCACAATTTGGGGCGACTCCTGGCTTTTAGCTCTGTTCTCAGCAGCAGCAGCAGCAGCAAAGTCCTGAGGGGAAGGGTCACACCCCAAGTCCTTCTCCAGGACCGCAGAGGTTGGTGCAGCCCCAGGGCTGGGGTGGAGCTCAGCGGCGGAATGCCCCCAGTCCGATCCTCAATACCAAAATGGACCTACCCTGACATGTTCAGAGGGCAGCAGAGCTGGGCAGAGACAGCCTCTTCTGACTCCTGGTCCAGGGACTTATGCAGGATCCTTTCTGGAACCCACCACCCAGAAAGCAGGGCACCGCTCCAGGGGCACACAGGCAAAGCTCAGTGATCTAGTCGCCTACTGGGATATCCAGTGAGTTGTTCCTTCCTGCAGATCAGGACCTTTTCCCCTCTTCTACTTTGCCTTTTTGTAATGACATGGGAAGAACTTCATAAATACTAATGGATCTATTTGATTAATAGATAAGGGGCCCACGGGATGGAATAAAGGTGTGTAGCCTCCGGCTTAGCCGTGGCGTCGTTGCAGTGGATACGAAGGGCCCGCGGTGCACTGGACGCTTGCAGTGAGAACCTCCTAACACAGGCTGCGTTGTCTGGGCCCCAGGATCTGCATTCGCAATTCCTGAACGAGGCCAAATAAAGGGCTCGAGCTACGGAGGACCTTGTGTGCCGAGGCATCGTGTTTAGGCGGTGTCTCTACAGAGAAGCCTAGTACTCAGTGGCCAGGTCGGCTTTGTTTCTCTGACCCAGAGCTATTCGTCCTAAATCCACTGAGCCCTGGGGTGAGGGAGCCTGGAGAAGGTGAGTAACCTTGATGGATCCGATAAAGACCTGCACAGACATGTTCTAAAAGGTCTGCCTTACCAAGGGAGCTGCTGCCGATCCTGTTACAGCAACCCAGTGACAAAACCCAGGAACCGTGAAATCAGATTAGAAAGGACAGGTGAGCCGGGCTGCGGTGGTGCCCACCTGTAATCCCAGTATTTAGGAGGCTGAGACAGGAGATCACAGATTCGAGGCCAGCCTCAGCAATTTAGTGAGATCCTGTTTAAAAAAAAAAAAATCTGGGTGTGGTGGTACACGCTTGTAATCCCAGTATTTGGGAGGCTGAGACAGGAAGACCGCAGGTCTATGGCCAGTCTCAGTTACTTAGTGAGGCTCCCCTACAGTTTAGTGAGACCCTGTTTCAAAATAAAAGATAGAGCCAGGGATGGTGGCGCATGCTTGTAATCCCAGTACTTGGGAGGCAGAGACAGTGGATCTGGGATTCCAGCCAGCCTCAGCTACTTAGTGAGACCCTTTGCAACTTAGAGAGACCCTGTTTCAAAAATAAAGAATAAGTCGGGTGTGGTGGTGCACGCTTGTAATCCCTGTGCTTGGGAGGCTGAGACAGGAGGATCGCACAGGTTCAAAGCCAGCCTCAGCTACTTAGTGAGGCTCTCACAACTTAGTGAGACCCTGTTTCCAAATAAAGTATAAAAAAGGTTTGGGAGTATAGTGTAGAGGTAGAAAGCCTCTGGGTTCCACCCCCAATGCCACACACACACAAAAAAAGTCAGGCTGGGGGTGTAGCTTGGAGGTAGAGTGCCCCTGGGTTCAATCCCTAGTACTGCAAAAATAAATAAGTAAACAAGTAAGTAAATAAATAAATGGGCTGGAGGTATAGCTCCGAGTTAGAATGCCCCTGGCTTTAACCCCCAGTACGAGTAAATAAATACATAAATAAATAAAAATACAGAGGGACAGGAACTGATATTGGTATCACTTAAGTGAGGCTGGGAAGTCAGTTGAAAAGGAAAAGAGGACAGAAATTTATTAGCAACTTAATCCTCTGGGTAATAAAATAAGTTTATTTATATATACACAGTAGCTGAATTCTGTGGATACGGAAAAATAAGTCATAGTCCACAAATGTATATATAACATATGTACGGGTTACATATGTTATATATGGGTTTTACTTTACAAACAGATTTCTCTCTGCGTTTACTCACACATACACACTAATACAGTCAGTGCAAACAGAAACCTCATGATCCAGGGTCAGACAGCAACACGAATCTCAGAAAACGAATCTCAGAGCAACATTTCACCTGCGCCCTCGCGGGCTGAAGTCTGACGAGGGACGACACGGGACACATGTTAAGCGGGTCCCCATGACAGTAAGGAAACACATTTTTTTTTTTAATTTTCAGAAGGCCATCTTGCTTTTTAAGTAGGGAGAGGAGAAAGCCTCAACAACATAGACAGATGAATCGACATTCAAGTTCAACCCTCCAGTCGGACTATAAGAACATCTATATTCAAAATAGACTATCAAACTATTTTTTTTTTTTTTAGAGAAAGGAAGCGTCGAAGCAGCGAGCCACGATGTAGGAGAAAATAGAGGCAGCCCCGTCGGAGGCCCTGTGGGCGCTGAGCGTGGCCGCGCGGGGCACTGCGGGGTTGGTGCAGCTGGCCCGGAGCCTCCGCGGGGACCAAAGGATGCTTCTTCCAAGCCACTCGCATCTGGCTTTTTTTTTTAAAGATCGTGGGGGGAGCGTTGTGGAAGGGACAGCTGTACACCGCAGGCCTGTTCTTTCGGGGCGCAAAGTGCCATCACTTTTGGGGGATAACAGCTGAACCCCCAAAGCACACTGGATCCTAGCAGGAGCTCCGGGGCTGGGATCTGGGGCTACAGCCTGCCGGGAAGAAAGGCACAGGTGTTGAACGCAGATCTGGGGGCAGTGGGGGGCGCAGGAACCAGCTTCAAGGGGGCATCGGGGACCAGGGAAAGGCAGTCCTGTCGTCAGCCTGGCGGAGGCGCCCTGTGGGGTGATGTGGGCGCAGATGTCTCCAGATTCTTCCCAGGGCTTCTGAGGGCTATCCGTAAGGTGGGTGGCACCGTGGTGGAGACTCCGGTGGTGTCGGGGTGCAGCTCTGGCTCCTCGTCTTCTGGGGCCACGAGATGTCCCTTTCTTACGCTGTGCCTGAGGATTCTGCCCTCCCCTGGGTGGCCCGGTCCCTTCACTGGTGCAGAGAGGAGGGAGGCGAGGAGGTCACAGTGAATCCAGGAGAACAGGAGCTTCAATAGTCACACAAAGGACCGCGCGTGGCCTGCGCAGGGTTCCGCTTCTGCAGGAGACCAGTCTCTTCCCGCGCCTGTCCGGGCTCCTGGGACCCCCGTGTGCTCACGAACAGGTGTTAAGAGAAGTAATCGATAGCACTGCTTTGCTTAGAAATACCTTTATTTTATAAAGCCCCGGGTCATTCTGTAAAGGTTTTTTCCCCCCTCATTTTTAAACCACACTTATAAAAAAGATGTTGACAATTCTTAGGAAAAAAAGCTGAAAATGTTTCTCATTAAGTCAGGGTTACACAAAGGTTATATTTATAATATATATATATATATTTGGAAATTTATAATTTTGAGATGAAAAATAGGGGATGACAAAGGTTTTGCCGTCGTCAGATCTCGGAGACTTGGTCGTTTCCCACGAACAGGGTTTCCTGGCAGAAGGGGTTCACCAGAACCATCCCGGTGTCCCGGTAGTCGCCGTTGGCTGGAGAGCGGGGTTCTGACAGCTGGTCCTAAGGAGGGAGGGTGGAGATGGGATGAGCCCGGCCGATCTCATGCACACATGGCGCTTTTTTTTTTTTTTTTGTGGTACTGGGGATGGTACCCAGGGGCATTCTACCTCCGAGCTACACCCCCAGCCCTATTTTTTATTCTTTATTTTGAAACAGGGTCTCACTCAGTTGCAGAGGGCCTCCCTAAGTAGTTGAGGTTGGCCATGAACCTGTAATCCTCCTGTCTCAGCCTCCCAAGTATTGGGATCACCAGTGTGGGCCACCATGCCTGGCTTACTTATATTTTATTCTGAAACAGGGTCTCGCTGAGTTGCCGAGGGCCTCGCTACATTGCTGAGGCTGGCTGTGAACCTGCGATCCTCCTGTCTCGGCCTCCTGTGTACTGGGATTACAGGTGTACACCACTGAGCCCTGCTTGGTGAGAGGGAGTTCAAGGAGGGAAGAGTCGGCTGGAGATGCTGCTGGGAGGTTGAGGAAGACGAGTGGGCAGAGCTGACCTGTTGGCTCAGCGACGTGGAGGCGACTAGCTATCCGAGGATGAGGGAGGAAGCAATATTGAGCCCATTTCACACCAGCAGCCACATCATCATGAAGATGAGGAAGCAGAGGTGACTCAGAGCGCTGGGCGGACGGCCCAGCTCGGCCTGGTGGGGCCCGGAAGGCCTCCCGGAGGAGGTGACATCCAGACAGGCCTCGACGGATGGCTAGGAGTCACCGAGGGGGGAGCGGCAGAAGACATGAGGGGGACATAACGGCTCAGGCACACCTGGAGTGGGCTCAGGGGGAGCAGGCCCAGGTGAGGCCAGGGCGCTGGCGGGCCAGGTCCACCTCAGAGGCCCCCAAAGGACTTTGAACTTTAGCTGAGGGACGGCCGGAGGCTGCAGCGGGCTCCCCTCGGCTCTGCCCGGAGGAGCTCAGGTCTGGGCGATGAAAAAACGTTCAGAGGTGAAACGGTCAAACCGCAAGGGTTCGAATCTCATTGTTGGAAAAATCTGTGATGGCTTAATAATTTTTTTGGGGGGGTACTGGAGAGTCAACTCAGGGGCATTCTATCTCTGAGCTACACCTCAACCTGATTTTACTTTTATTTTATCATTTATTTATTTATTTTATTTATTTAATTTTGCAGTACCGGGGATGGAACCCAGTGGCACCCTACTGTCTGAGTTCCACTGTCAGCCCTATTTTATTCTTTATTTTGAAAGAGGGTCTCATTAAGTTGCGGAGGGCCTCACTGAGTAGCTGAGGGTAACCGCGAGCCTTCAAGCCTCCTGTCGCAGCCTCCCAAGTATTGGGATTAGAAGTGTGCGCCACCGTGCCTGGCCTTTATTTTTATTTTCTGAGACAGGGTCTCACTAGGTTGACAAGAGTCTCACTTCCTGCTGAGGCTGTCCTCGAACCTGTGAGCCTTCTGTTTCAGCCTCCGAAGTCCTGGGATTACAATTCTGCAGCACCACGTCCATAGTCCATCTGGATTAACAATTCGCCTGGACTTACTGGGTGGTAATGGAGGCAGGTGGGGTGTGGGCTGGAGGAGATGGGTCATCGTGGGTGCGGCCTTGGAGACATATAGATATGTCCCTCTCGCTCTTTTTCTTTCTCTGTTTACCGCCTTCATGAGGTCTCCCCATGCAGCCCACCACCACCACCGTCGCCATCTCTGCTTCGGGGCCGGCCCTATGCACTGAAACCTCGGAAACTGCAAGCCCAATACATCTTTCTCCCTCTAAGTTCTTGTCATCAGGTAGTTTGGTCACTGTGGCTCTGGGCACGGGAGGGCTGTGGACACAGTAACACCTGCAGAATCTCGCCTCAGCCCACCTGTGGGGATCGGCCCTGCAGGGGAAAACGGGGCAGACCCCGGCCAGAGACCTGTCCCCGGCTCGGCCGCCTTTCTCCCGACGTCCCCCATCTTTCTCCTGGAGACTTCAGTGGCTTCCTGGCTGGCCGCCCTGATTTCGGTTTGTGTCTGCCTCTCCTTCACTCACTAGCTCAGACCACCCCTCTTTCCCTTCCTTTGTTGTTCTACAGCCACAAGTGGGCTGCCCTTGCCCGACAGCCTGCAGGATCCTTCTAAGACAGGGCCCCCAGTCTACCGCCCCGGAGCCCCAGCTCCACGAGAGCCGTCAGGACCGCGTCTCACCTGGCCCTTCACCCTCTCCTTACTGCATCCTGGGCCCTGTCTGCTGCTCTACGAGAGGTGGGAAGAACACGGGCTGCGTGACCAGAGCCCTGGCTTGAGGCCCTGCGGCCCACTGGCCGGCCAGCCATCCCAGGAAACCTTCTAGAACATTCCCCAGCGCACTGTCCTCAGTCTTGACGCGTCCTTCTGAACTGGGGCTACTGCTGCTGCTGCGATGCCTGTTGCGATCTATTTCTCCTTCCCAGGAGCTCCTCGGGAAAGGGTTTCCATTCCTGGGTCCCCACAGCTGTTCGTCCAGCACCATCTTGATTTCCCCTTAACTTGCTTTGTGTCTGAGCGATGCTGGGGGTCATCCCTCGGTCCCACCTCAGAATGTGAACCCCTGAGAACAAGCACTCGTCTTCCACGTGCCCCGAAAGTGCCTGCCACCAAATGGGTCCTCGGTGATTAGCTGTCCCCAGAAATCAGAGGTCCCAAGGACACTGCTCCCCAAACCTGAACACACAGAAGACATCTGGGGATGCACTGGGGATTGAACCCAGGGGCTCTCTGCCACAGAGCTACACCCCCAGCCCTTTCTATCTTTTATTTTGAAACAGGGTCTCGCTAAGTCATCGAGGCTGGCCTTGAACCTGTGATCCTCATGACTCAGCCTCCCAAGCAGTGGACCACTGTGCCGGTTTTAGGGATCCTTGTTACAATCCAGATCCTGATTGCTGCTAGGGCTGCGGGTGCCTGGATGGAGCACATGTCGGGGGCAGCGGGTGCTCCCGGGGGCCTGGGCGCGTACCTCGGACGTCTCCAGGGACTGGATCTCCCGCGGCAGCTCCACGGCGTGCCTGTTGAAGTAGTCCATGGTGATGGCGTTGTTCCAGTAGCTCAGGTTGTTCTCGGGGTTGGCCGTCTTCTTCTTCCTCCTCATGCAGCACACGGTCAGCAGGACAGCTGTGGGGAGAGGCTCAGAGTCAGAGAGGGGGAGGACGAAGACTGTGCCCTGTGCCCGGGGGGAGGACGGAGACTGTGCCCCGTGCCCGGGGGGAGGATGGGGACTGTGCCCCATGCCCAGGGGGAGGACGGAGACTGTGCCCTGTGCCCGGGGGGAGGACGGAGACTGTGCCCTGTGCCTGGGGGGAGGATGGGGACTGTGCCCCATGCCCAGGGGGAGGACGGAGACTGTGCCCTGTGCCTGGGGGGAGGATGGGGACTGTGCCCCATGCCCAGGGGGAGGACGGAGACTGTGCCCTGTGCCTGGGGGGAGGATGGGGACTGTGCCCCATGCCCAGGGGGAGGACGGAGACTGTGCCCTGTGCCTGGGGGGAGGATGGGGACTGTGCCCCATGCCCAGGGGGAGGACGGAGACTGTGCCCTGTGCCTGGGGGGAGGATGGGGACTGTGCCCCATGCCCAGGGGGAGGACGGAGACTGTGCCCTGTGCCTGGGGGGAGGATGGGGACTGTGCCCCATGCCCAGGGGGAGGACGGAGACTGTGCCCTGTGCCCAGGGGGAGGACTGAAACCATGCCCTGTGCCCAGGGGGAGGATGGAGACCGTGCCCCGTGTCCGGGGGGAAGACGGAGACCGTGCCCCGGGTCCGGGGGGAAGACGAAGATCATGCCCCATGCCCAGGGTCTGTGAGGCTGGGCATCACCCAGCCACTTAACCTGGGCCATTCATTTGATTTTTTTTTGTACTGGAGATTGAAGCATTCTATTTCTGAGCTACATTTCCAGCCCTATTTTATTTTTATGCAAAGGGCCTGAGGTAGGGACAAGTTCCATGTGTCTGAGCAGAGAAAGAACAGACTGGGGTGAGGGAGGGAGGCAGGGCAGTGTCCAAGGGGCGGGCACGTGACTCGGTGATATCTGTGCTCACTGCAGGCCTGGGCTTTCTTGACACAAGAAAAGACTCTGTTCATCCGATGGGAGGGCTCCCCGGATCCTGGCTGCCCCTGGGTTGACGGGAAGGGTCTCAGCTGGAGTCAAGGAAGGGGCAGGCACAGTGAGCTTTATAACAGGGGCCCTTGGCTTCCACGGAAGCGCGCCGAGCAGAATCCCTGATAAAACAGCTTCTCTGGCACCGCCAGCAGAAAAATAAAGCCACTAACAGCTATAGGGAACGGTGGCCAGGTCTGTTAGAAATAGTAATTGTTTAATTCTCCATTTATATATATTTTATTTATTTATATTTTTGGTGGTACTGGGGTTCCTGGAAGCCCTTCTACCTCCGGGATACACTCCCATGGGCTACACTCCCAGACCTATTTTTTAACTTTTTTATGTGGAAACAGGGTCTCTTAAGCAAGCGAGGCTGGCCCCGAACCAGCGCGATCCTCCTGTCTCCGCCTCCCAAGCGCGGGGATTACAAGCGTGCGCCACCGCGCCCGGCTACCAAGTAGGTTTAAATGGTCAGCACCGTTTCCTTTTGCAGATGGGAAACTGAGAGGTTAAAATGATATGAGAAAACCCAGACACCTGGACTCCTAGGTCTGTGCTCCTTAATGTCCGCAGCCTGTCTCTGCTGATGCAGAACCCCACCCGCCCAGCTTGCCAGAGCTTGACAGTGTGCACCCTGGGGCACGTGACACCCTTTAATCACTGACTCATGGGCCCCCAGAGGAAGGAAGGTGCCATTCTAGGTCTTGTGAATGGACCAGGTGTGAAAGGAATGGCCAGGGAAAGATTCTGAGGCCAAAAAGTGGGTGGCTCGTCCAGGAACCGAATAGTGATGGGATAGGGCGACAGAAGCCCCCACAGGGAGCAGCCGGGGAGAGGACTGAGGAGACCCTGCCCAGGTTCCATCACCCATGCCTCCCAGTGCGGGGCCAGGGGCAGCAGGGCCCTGTTATCCCCACATCCCTGGGTGCCAATCATGGCTAGTGTGGTCCAGGCTGCGCTGTCCAGAGGCCGGCAGCAGGGGGCAGCAGAGGGCCGCTCCACCTGCAGCATCAGTCAGAGCCTCTGGCCAGGGCCCAGGTGGCTCAGGCCAGGCACAGGGGCTGACCTCAGCTCCTGGACCCTGGGCCCCTGGGGCTGATGGACACTCTGTAGGTCTCCTTCTAGCTGCTGGCCTTCCCCGAAAGGCCCCCACGAAGGGTCAGGAGATAGGCTAAGTTTCCATTTCATCTCATCTGCTCTGAACAGAAAGAGGTCCACATTGTTATCATATCATCTGTTGGGGTCTCTTGGTTTTGCTTTTGTTTTGTTGAACCTAGGGCCCAGTGCCTAGTGTGCTCTACTGCTGACCGGCACCTTTAGCCCTTTTTATTTTGAGACAGGGTCTTGCTAAGTTATCCAGGCTGGCCTCACAGGCTCTTAAAAAAAAAAAAATCTCTAAAACAAGGTGGGTGTGGTAGTGCATACCTGTAATCCCAGTACTTGGGAGGCTGAGACAGGAGGATTGTGGGTTTGAGGCCAGTCTCAGCAACTTAGTGAGCCCCTGTTTCAAAATAAAAAATAAGGCCGGGCGTGGTGGCGCACGCTTGTAATCCCCGCGCTTGGGAGGCGGAGACAGGAGGATCGCGCAGGTTCGAAGCCAGCCGTGCTGGTGTAAGAGACCCTGTTTCAAAAATATAAAATAGGTCTGGGAGTGTAGCCCGGAGGAAGAAGGGCTTCCAGGAACCCCAGTACCACAAAAAAAATAAATAAATAAAAATAAAAAATAAGAAGGGCTGGGCGTATAGATTGGAGGTAGAATGTCCCTGGGTTCAATTCCTGGCACAAAAAACCCCAAACCAAACCAAAACAAACACCATAGAAAAACAAACCAATAAAACCCCAGATAACCCTGTAAAACAGAGATTTCTGTTTTGAACGGGCTGCAAGGGGTTTTAGAGATGGGCTGGGATGTACCTGTGCAAACCGTGGGTCTGCTTCTTTCCCTCTTCCTTCCAAGGGTTAAAGAGGGGACGGGGGCGAGGAGAGAGGCGCTCAGCCCGCAGGACCCAGGGCTGGACACACCCCAAGTCCCCTCTCTCCTTTCCCGATGTCTTTATTTGTGGTCACCACCCATCCCTGGATGGTGACATGGCTGGATTGAATCTGTCAAAAGAGAAGCCCTAAAGACAGATGTGGGGAACACGGAGTTTCCTCGGCTCTAGCTGGGGGCTGTCAGGGGCGGTCCCTCTGTGGGGACACGCAGTGGCACTTCTGAGCCGTCAGCCTGGAAGGGCACCTCCCGTCACGTCACATCGACCCAGGACCCAGACCGGAGGCAGGCCGGCAGGGGAAGAGCGTACTCAGGATCCAGGCTTGGGTACTTTGCACACCTCACACACACACTCAGAGCTAATATTCACTGAATGAAAGCTGCCAGGCACTGCTGGGCACAATGGTCCATTCTCTCTGGAATGCTGCACCAGCGCTGAATCAGAGATGGAGGAAGCTGGGCCACGCTGGGGCAAGAGGAACATGGACCTTCCCTGTATCCAGGGTCCAGGGTCCAGGGAGGTGCGACTTGCTGCCAGGATTGGCTTTGGGTTGGTGATGAGCTGCTCCTTCTCCTGGGAGGCTGGAAGAAACCCTTCTCAAGAATGGATGCCTGCTAACACCAAAGGGAGTCTGCCGGAGCTTCAGTACTGATGTCCCCGTGGGCCAGGATGGACCCAGCCCCGAGGAGGGACGGGAGGCTCCATGTATCCTGACGGTGGCAGCAGAGACCAGCTCAGGAGCCACAGGGCTTCCCTGGCCGAGCCCAAGGCCTGGAGCCCATCCTTTTCAGTTCTTCGCACATCTGAAACCCTGTTGGCTGAGTGGCTGTACTCAGGAGACAGTTTCCCCAGCCCAGCACAAACAGCCCCTCCTGGCCATCGCATGGGGGTGGTGATCTGGAAGGGCCAGGGCAGGTGCTGTACGTGACCCTCCTCAGACCAGGGTGACACCTCAGAAAGCAGAGAAAGCCCCACCCCTGGCCTGCGGCAGCCCTGGCTGGAGAAAGCAGGGTGCTGACTGGTGCTGGTCTGAACCTGCAGAGGAGAGGAAGCTTACCACGCAGCACGTTTCTGCTGGGCTAACAGCCCCGGCTGCCTGGAGTATCTGGCACGTTGGCAAAGATGGAATCCCCCTTTCAGGTCTCTAGAGCAGATCCAGGGGAAATGGAGCCATGGGGGAAGCTGAAACATGGCCCCCAGGCCTGGAAGAGGTCAGCTTGCCGGAGGACCAGGCAAGGCTGGACAGTAAAAGCAGCGCAAACAGGGGACACATTGACAGAGAGAGAGCCTGGGGGGGTCTGAGCCGGGGCTGTATTCTCCTTCCCCTCCTCCTTCTTTATGGTACTAGGGGTTGAAGTCAGGGGCATTCTACTTATGAGCTACATGTGCAGCCCTATTTTATTTATTTATTTATTTATTTATTTATTTTGCGGTACTGGGGATGGAACCCAGGGGCACTCTACCTCCAAGCTACGCCCCTAGCCCTATAATTTTTTTCTTTATTTTGAAACAGAGTCTCCCTGAGTTGCAGAGGGCCTCACTAAATAGCTGAGGTTGTCAGCAAACCATGATCCTCCTGTGTCAGCCTCCCAAGTACTGGGATTACAAGCATGTGCCACCACGTCTGGCTCTATTTTTATTTTTATTTCTTTATTTTTTTGTGGTACTGAGGTTTGAATCCAAGGGTATTCTACCTTCAAGTTACATCCCAGCCCTGTTTTATTATTTTGAAACAAAGTCTTGCTAGGTTGATGAGAGGTTCACTACTTGCTGAGACTGTTCTCGAATCCTCCTACTCCCAAGTACTGGGATTGCAGGAGTCCTCCTCCTCCTCCTCCTCCTCCTCCTCCTCCTCCTCCTCCTCCTCCTTCTTCATGGTACTGGGGATTGAACCCAGGGACATTCTACCTGCCTCCCAAGGATGAGGATGGCGATGTGTCCACCCTGCCTGGCTTCTATTCTTCTGTCTTTTTCTGTTACTGGGGGCTGAACCCAGGGACAATGCATGTTGAAGCGACACCCCACACCCCCAGCCCCGTTTTTATTTTGGAGCAGGGTCTCACCAAGTTGTTTTAAGTCTTGCCAAGTTGCTGAGTCTGGCTTCGAGCCTCCCGTCTCAACCCGCCATTCACCTGGCTTATATTCTTTTATTCTAATGTCCCCTTATTGGGCCTTCACAGGGTTAATGATGGTCACAGGAGCGGGGATTGTCACCAAGGGCACAGAGCTGGTGTGGAGGTGGCCAGGGCTCCTGAGTGCAAATACTAAGGCGATGGCCTTGCGCTGCCCGAGGGGCTCCAAGCACCCACTTTGCGCAAAGCTGTTCTCTCTCTTTAGAAAACAGTACATTCTTTTTTTTTTTTTTTTAGATACTGGGAAATGGAACCCAGGACATTCTCCCTCCAAGATACAAACCCAGCCCTATTTTTTATTCTTTATTTTGAAACAGGGTCTCACTGAGTTGCAGAGGGTCTCACTAAGTAGCGGAGGCTGTTTGCAGACCGCGATCCTCCTGTCTCAGCCTCCCAAATGCTGGGATCACAAATGTGCGCCACCACGCCTGGATAAAATAGTACATTCTCCTCTAAGTACCCGTGGGCTCCCTTTTGAGTGCTTGAAGCATCCAGGAGCTGCAGCTCCACGCAGTGGCAAGATCTCATTCAATTTCAGACTCATGCCTTCTCTCTCTTGGGGGAAGGAGGAGGAGAAGTTATTTTAGAACAGGAAGATCCAGGTGGGTGTGCCCCGTGGGGGCCCAGGGTTAGCTCTACCCCCACTCTCTGCCCAGGCAGGAGAAATGCCAGGTGAGCGTTGGGGGCTGAGGGTTAGTGATGAAGGTACACCCAGCATCTCTGATTTCCTAGCAATTGGCATAGGGTGGTCTAGTATACAGTGGGCACTCGGGCGATTATGGACTGAATCACTAGTTGTTTTCCACCAGCAGATCTGAGCTGACTTGCTGTGTAACTGGGTCCTTGGTGACCTGGTGACTTGCACCTGTCAAATATGGGGATGACCAGGTAGAGCCACCCTGGAACCTGGGCAGTGTTGGCTTGGTTCTGTTTTTATTTTTATCTCTCTGGCTCGTCTGTTTTAAGGAGTGAATGATCAAAACATAAGAGCAACTCGCTTTGTGAACTAGAGCGTCCAAGACACACATAAGGGATGGGAATTAGAGAGCTGTCGTTCCTGTGGTTATTTTCCAAATAGGACCCTGTTACTCATGTTTTGGCCAGTGATGCTACATTTTCTCACGACAATTCTTCTGTTTTAGGGTGGGCAGTCACAGTTTTAAAGATATGTGTTTCCTGCTGGGCATGGTGCTCACCCCTGTAATATCAGTCCTTGGGAGGCTGAGACAGGAGAATGGAAAGTTTGCTAGTCTCAGCAACTTAGCGAGGCCCTCTGCAACTTAGTGAGAGCCTGTTTTAAAATAAAAAAATAAAAAGGGCTGGGCATGAGGCTCAGAGGTAGAATGCCCATGGGATTAATCCCCAACGCGCGCGCGCGCACGCGCACACACACACACACACACACACACACACACACACCACATGCACACGTGTCTCCATGGGAGACAGTACAGCTGCTTTCACTAAGAACAAAGTGGGCAATTTGCAAACACTTTTGCTTTTCCTGAGTTGAGTCCTGGAGCTGGAGCCAGAGCAGAAGCAGGCTGCTCTGCCGTGACCCGGAAAGTTTGCTTTACCTGGAAAATGAGGAGAAGTGGCTCCTGGAGAGAATCTACATTCCAGATTAGAAAAGGTCTGGTGGGCATTCAATGCCAGGAGGAACTCACGGTTCACATTAAAGGCACAAGCCTCCCGTGCTCACCCACAGCATGGGGTGGGGAGAGGCTGGGCACCCTGGACTCACAGCCTCCCTCCCGCGTGGGGAACCTCTGGGATGCAGGTGAGCTCACAGTGTCCCTTGAAACTTGAAGCCAGTGCTGCCCACAGGGCTGATTCCAGCACAACCTGTGGCCAACGTGCCCACCATGTGTCTCCTCTGCTGTGGCCGGGGTTACGTGAAATGTGGAGCTCCCTGTGGGGAGCCCAGGAATACAGTGGAGGCCATCCAGAGGGGGTGGATGGGGATCGGGGCCAGGGCGATGCGGCCCTTTGAAGGAGACTTAAAGAAACAAAGATGAGCTTGGACACAGAGCACTGTCCTTGAGAGCCATGGCAAGGCTTGGGGGTTGTTGTGTGCCATTTTAGAAAGCACAGCTTGGGAACATTGGGTGGAAGTTACAAGAGGCAACCTTCAGGTTTCCAGGAGGGCCGGGTTAGCCCTGAAGCCGCTCAGAGAGGGAGGATGGGGTGGTGGTGCTCAGACGGTGGCCAGGCAGCAGCCATTAGGTTACCTGAGACTTGATGGGGAAGTTCGTGGGGAGACGTAGAAAGCCCCAGGGCTCTGAGGGTTCTTCCCAGGGACATCAGGGCTCATGCCCCCGCCCACCTCCTCACTCACAGAGGGGCAGGTGGAGCAAGGGGCCTTGTGAGAGCCAACTATAATAACATCTCCCCTGCATCCAGCTCGCGGCACCTATGAGCAAGTACAACGGGCTTGGGGCGGTGTGGGCGCAGAGAGTAGCTAAAATCCACCTAATGTTTGAGCCTTAATTTAGCTGCAAGAATGATGTTTTTGCCAAGGCAGTGGAATTTCCCACCGCAAGAAGGCTTCATGTCCTCTTTCTCAGGGGAGGGGAGCGAGGGGAGGAGAGAGAAAAGACAAGAAGAAGATGGAGGAGGGGAAAGAGGAGGAGGAAGAGGAAGAGGAAGAAGAGGAAGAGGAGGAAGAGGAAGAGGAAGAAGAGGAAGAAGAGGAATAGGAGGGGGAAGAGGAAGAGGAGGAAGAGGAAGAAGAGGAAGAGGAAGAGGAGGAGGAAGAGGAGGAGGAGGAGGAGACTATGAGGACTCTGTTTTATTGGAGGCTGTCTATCTGGAAGGGCCAGCTTGTGAAAGTGGCTGAAGACAGGCGCTTTGGGCTTCGATCCCTGCCCTGCCTTAACAATTAGATCCTGGGTAAGCCAGGCCACGTCTCCTCTCTAGCTTGGCATTTCTTTTGGCAAAATGCAGAGTTGAGGCCTGGCGTGGTGGTGCACACTTGTAATCCCAGCATTCAGGAGGCAGAGACCAGGGGATCGCGGTTCTTGGACAGCCTCAGCTTCTTAGCGAGGCCCTTCACAACTCTGAGACCCTATTTCAAAAAATAAAAAAGACTAAAATATAGGACTGAAGTATAGCTCAGAGGTAGAATGACCCTGGGTTCAATCCTCAGTTCTCTTTTTTTTTTTTTTGGTGGTACTGGGAGTGGAACCCAGAGGCTTTCTTCCTCCGGGCTATACTCCCAGACCCATTTGATATTTTATTTGGAAACAGGGTCTCACGAAGTAGCTGAGGCTGCCTTCAAACCTGTGTGATCCTGTCTCAGCCTCCCAAGCGTGGGGATTACAAGCGTGTACCACCATGCCCGGCTATCCTCAGTTCTTAAAGAAAAAAAAATGCAGGGTTAGGTCGGGCTGCCTGTGAGGACCTCCCCAGCTCTTGGGAATCATGGACATTGATCTAGGATCGGTGGGCACTGGAGCCATGGCTGGGCATTTTCTGATCTATGGCCACTGGAGCCCAGAATCAGGGACAAGGATGACCTGTGATTCTGGGCACCTGGCAGAGGCTGCCCAGCTCCAGGGCAAAGGACCTTGGGGGAGGCGTGAGTTGGGCTTGGAGAGAGAGAGGAAGGAGAGGTGGAGAGGAGGTGGGGCACTCACAGCAGGAGGAGATGGGTACGCTGATGGCCAGGATCACCCACACGATATCCATCTTGCTCAGACAGATGTTGGTTCTGTACGGGGGCTTGTCTCCTTCGGCCGCGTGGGAGATGTTCCCGGCCGTCCCTGGCTTCCAGGTCCCCGCGGGGACCAGGCGGTTGAGGAAGTTCCCGGTGGCCGTGGACACCACCGTGGACAGGGGGCTGGGTGCCCTGTTGGTCACGACGGGCCAGTCCTCCGCCTCCTCCTTGGCTGGAGAAACAGTGTTTTCTGAGGTCCCCGCGGGCTGGGTGGGGGCCTGTGGGCTGGTGGGTGTTCCCTGA
The DNA here is from genome assembly GCF_963383645.1 of Muscardinus avellanarius. Taxonomy (NCBI): domain Eukaryota; kingdom Metazoa; phylum Chordata; class Mammalia; order Rodentia; family Gliridae; genus Muscardinus; species Muscardinus avellanarius. The sequence continues at coordinate 136,845,960 of NC_137790.1, forward strand.
GGACTCCCCTGGGAAGGGGCTGAGCTGCTGGCATTGAAGGCAGCCTGGGCGGACCCTGTAGCAGCTGGGAAGCCCCCAGGGGTGGTGGACAGAGGTCTGTTGGTGCCAGGGGTGACAGTAAGCCGAGAATCACCATGGCTGGGGCTGTCCTGCGTGTCACCACGGGGGTGCTGAGAAGGCACTGGGGTGGGGTGTGGACCGGTGGGGGAGCCTGAGGCTGCCGAGGTGTCCGGCTCCCCTCCTGGGCTGGTGGAGGTGGAGCCGTCTCCCTGGTCTGCTTGGCTAAGGTCTGGCTTGCTCCCCACAGGCACCGAGGGTGTAGTGGGGGGTGCCCGCGAGGTACTTCCAGGTGCTGTGGTCACAGCCACTGTCTGGGGCTGTGGCAAAGAAGAAGAGTACCCCCAGAGCGGGGTCCTGGGGGAGAGGGCAGAGGGGTCTGGCTCCAGAGACCCTGAGAAGTTGCCTTTGTAGATCTGAAAGATTTTCCCCAGGGGCCGCTTCTGCCCCAGCTGTGTGGAGCTCTGGTTCCGTCCCCGCTGGCCATCTTTCCTCGCAGAGTGGCTGCTGGGTGCGGACAGGACCGGGCGTGATGAGCCGCCGGCCCCCTTGCGGGAAGAGCCTGGTGGCCTGGGGGGCCTGCGTGTGGCAGCCCGGGGGGATGCCGCAGTGGGGCGGCTGGTGGCTCCCGTCGGCTTTGTCAGCTGAATGTTGGGGGCAGCCTCCCCGGGGGGGCGGCCCTCCGAGTGAGACGACGTGGTTGTCAGGGCAGCTGGAGGAGGACCCGTAGGCAGGGGGCTTTTGGGCTGGGGGATGGTGGCTGTCACCAGGACAGTGGGGATGGGGTTGGTAGGAGGGTGTTCATCTGGATGAGGTGCCCTGGTTGCCATGGTAGCCGCAGGCTGCGAGGAGGGTCCTTCAGGATGGGGGCGGAGTGTCATGGGGGACGTGCGTCTGGCAGAGCTGTCGGGTGTGGTCACGATGGTGCCCAGGGGACTGCTGGAGGGGAGGAGCTGGAGGGGTTCCCTGGAAGATGGTTCCTGGACGGCAAGTGTCAGTGCTTTGGTCAGTGCCAAGGTCAAAAGGAAGCCTGGAGGGAGAGACAGAGACAGAGGTGAGCTGCTGAGCAGTGGCCATAGCCGGGCTCCTCGCTTGTGGCCTCAGAAGCCCTGGGGGCTCAGGGGAAGCGGTGGGACATTCACACTCGGCGGACATAGAATTACGTGCGGAGCTGGCCATTACATAGGTACCATTGCAACAACCAAGAAGAGAAACCAGAGCCAGGGTAACCAGAACCCTCCAAGCCAGCTGGTCTCAATGTCTCTATCACCCAACCTGCCTCTCAAGTGGTGCAGGAGTGTGGGAGGCCTGTGGCTTCCACATCCACCTTGTTTTCTACCGCCAAAGAGGCCAGGGCCACTCAGAACTGAGTGGGGAAGGGCTGGGTGGGAGAGCTCACCGAACTAAACTAAGGCACAGCACAGTAAACACCTGTGTTGACTGCAGCCTCCTTGCCAAACAATGTTGGAGGAGCGTCTACCCTCTTGACCCTGGAGGACACAAAACTGAACAGGGATTTCTCTGGCCCCATATGAGCTTGCACAGATCCACCCACAATCTTAAAATAAGGCAGAGAGGTCTTAGCATCACAGGCAGAGAAGGACATGGGTCCAGAGAAGGGCGGCTAGAGATGGCGCCGGTAGAGATGGCGCCGGTAGAGCGCTTGGTGGAGTCTGGGTTAGAAAATGCATTCCGGAGACTTCCGGGAAGATGGAGACGGAGCAAAATGGGGCTTACGAGCCCTGCTAACAACCAATCTCTATTACCACAAAATCAGTGCCTTTCATAGCCAGAAAACACCATCAGCAGAGAAACAAAAAATGTAATTTTAAGGGACAGAGAAAAAGAGGGCTGGAAAAACGAGACACCAGAAACCAGACCACAGTGCTGTAGCCGGAGCCGCAGCGTGAAGCGGCGGGCGCCATTTTGCTTTGCAGCACCAGGCTCCAGAGAGAAAGGGAACTCATAACGGAGCTCAGAAACCAGAGAGAGATACGCCGGCCTCATGCCTGAGAACACGGCAGCAGCACCTTACTGCTGGCGGTAGCGGCGAGTTCACCGGGCGGCACCAGACCAACGCACTCAACAGCCCACCAAGCTCCAGAGAGGAGCGGCGGACAGCGAGCCGAAGGGAACCGCTGCGGAACAGCCGGGTGGGATTCGGCAGATTTCTCGGCGCAGGGAGCATCTAAAGCTCCCAGGGGCTGGGCTCAGCGCACCCTGCAGGGACTCAGAGTGGAGTTCAAAAACAGAAAAGAAATACGCCAGCCTCACGGCCGAGGGCGCAGCAGCGGCGCCATATTGCTACCTGCGGCAGCAGTAGCGAATTCATCGAGTCCACGACAGCTCCATCTGCGCACTCAACAGTAAGTCAAATTGTGGCCCCTAGAGGAGAAATCCCAGTACTGTACTCCTAGGGACTTGACCCAGTGGGGGAGTGGTGATGGCAGAGATATTACACCATAGGAGAACGCCCAACCTGGCACCTCCCATGGTCTAAAGCAGCCTCGATTGACTCCCAGGGTCTGAGACTCTGCGATACAACCCAGTAAAGGAGTAGTGGGAACTGAGATACCATAGACTTGAGATCCACAGCACCTTAAGAGGAGTCATAGTGACCCAGGGAAGAACCCAGAGAAGGCACAAACTTCTGAAATCATGGGAAAGAGGAATAACAATGGAGCAATGAATGCCCACAACCCCACAACATCAGAACCCGATAAAACAGAAAATCAGAGATTTATAGAAGATCAAATCAGAAAAATAACTGTAGAAATAATAGAGGTGTTTCGAAAAGAATTCAGAGAGAGCCAAAAAGAGATAAAGGATGCAATTAATGAAGTAAAGGCCTCAATTCAAAGTACAAACAACTGATTAGACCACATGGAGAATAGAATCTCGCTCCTAGAAGATGATCATTCAAAAAATGAACGCATAGTTTCTAATTTAGAAAAAAATATCCAACAGCAGGAATCTGACATTGAAGAAATATGGGCCCATTTTAAGAGAGCTAACCTAAGAATAATTGGAATAGAGGAGAGAAAAAAAGGTGAAACCAAAGGGATTAACAATCTCTTCAAGGAAATAATAGCAGAAAATTTTCCAAATATAGAGCAAGAGGTTGATACACAGATCCAGGAAACTTATAGAACTCCCTTTAGACAGGATCGGAGAAGAGGATCCCCACGCCACATAATTGTCAATATGACCACTGTGGAAGCCAAGCAGAGAATCTTAAAGGCAACAAAAACAAAGGGCCAAGTGACATTCAGAGGCAAACCAATTAGAATCACTCCAGACTTCCCAAACCAAGTCATGAGAGCCGGAAGGGCTTGGAGTAACATATTCCAAACTCTGAAAGAAAACAACTTCCAGCCCAAAATTTCCTACCCAGCAAAACTTTCTATCAAATTAGATGGGGAAATAAGAAGCTTCCATGACAAACAGAAACTGAAGGGATTTATGTCTTCAAAACCAGCGCTAGAGAAAATACTCAAAGAGATTAACTACAAAGAAGAATTAGGTAACACACACCAGAACCAGAGAAACAAGATTTTCCATCCAACAGACAACTAAGATTGGTTATCTGTGGAGATTCATTATTTATGTTAGTTTTTCACCTATCTCTAAATTTTATTATTTGCTTTTATTGTTGCTAATTTTTAGGATTTCTAGTTGGAATATTAATATACCTTCAGATATAGCATTTGGAAATATTTTATCCCATTCTATCAGTAACTTTTAACTCTGTTTACATTGTCTTTGGATATACAATATTTTTTTATTTTTTAGGGAGTTTATTTACCCTTTTGTTGCCTGTGCCATTGAAATCATATCCAAGAAATCACTGCCAATTTCAATGTTGTGAGGTTTTATGACCCAGATTTTCTTCTAAAAGTTTATAGTATTAAGATTTATATTTAGGTCTTTTATCTATTTTGAGTTAATATTTGTATCTGTGTTAGGTAAGGGTCCAATTTTATTCTTTTTCATGTAATTATTATTTTTCAACGATATTTAGTTAAAATATTAGTATTTCCTGCACCAAATGTTCGTGGAAACCTTGTCAAAAATAACTTGACAATATATGAAAGAATTTATCTCTAGGCTTTTATTTAACTCCAATGGTTTATATATCTGCCTTTAGAACAGTACTACACTGTTTCAATTATTGTAGCTTTATATGGTTTGAAATCAGAAAATATACATCTTCTAGCTTTGTTCTTCTTTGAGATTGTTTTGGGTATCTAGAGTCCATATTCCATATCAGGATATATTTTTTCTGAAAAATAAATAAATAAATGTATGATAGCTTCACCTAACAAAAAAGAAAAGAAAAAAATATTCTCTGGTAAGAAAGAAAGCAAAAAGAAATATTGAACTGTTATCTTTTAGTCATCAAAAGCTTGGTATCAGACAAATGAAACTGTTTTGTGAGATTATCATTGTTAATATTGGATAAATTGCTATAAAACTAGATGTCAACCACTAAACCAAGCATGGGAAGGAGGGATGGGGAGGGAACAGGGTGGGGATCGGGTAGGGGCTAACTGGGCGATGTGTGCATGTATGTCTACAAAAGTATTTTCTTTATACCATTATGATGTATGAATACATTGCACCAATAAAAAATAAAATTAAATTAAAAAAAAAAAAGAAAATGCATTCCGTACGTGCTAGTTAGAATTACATCTTGTGTTATATCAACTGCTTTTCCTGTGGCACTTATGTGGCTGAACTCTGGAGAAAGTCTTCATTAGTGTGCCCATTTTTTAAAGTGAAGGGGCTCTTTTGAACATTATAAAAAAAGGATTTTGCATGGGAATCCATGCATATACTTTTAGTGTATTGAGAAAATGCAAAAGGCTAAACCTATAAATTTAAAAACCTTTCTAAACATGTGTGGTTTTATTAATCGCAGAAGCACGTGCCGGTATTTACGCACCTGTGGAGTAGGATTGCTCAGACTGCAGGCTGCAAGGCTGGCTGTGATGGTGGCTGGCCCTCCGCTGGGGTGCACTCTGACCTGCCAACTCCCCTTTGCTCATATGAACCCCTGGCTTTGCTGCTCTTGGACTTTCTTTCAGCCCTTGATATTCCCCAAGATTGACCCTTGGAGAGCTTTTCCTTTTATCAGATTACAGCAAATAAATGGCCAAGCAGGGGCACTGTCTGGAATTCCTGAAAATGTTCTCCAAAGGTCATCAAAGCTGCTGGCAGAAGGAGGTAGAGACCTGGCTGTGACTCAGGGGTGGAGGAGGAGGCAGGGCCTTCTAGGGAGTGGAGAGGGGAGACCTGGCACACCTGTGACCCAAAGCCAGGGCCACCATTAGGTGTGTGATGGAAACTTGGCATGTACCCATGTACCCATCACCTGCATATTATTTTTGGTGGTGCTGGGAATTAAACCCAGGGGTATTCTCCCTCTTAGTTACATCCCCAACCATATTTTATTTTGAAACAGGATCTCGCTAAGTTTCCATGTGCTTTCCTCAGACTTGTGATCTTCCTATCTGAGCCTCCCAAGTACTGAAATTGCAAGCATGCCCAGCTTCCTCTGTACTTCTAAGTAAGGGGTGGGGCAGGGGCAAGGGAATTCTGGCTTACACAGAGTCTGTAGTGCCCACCATCACCAGGACCAATAGTTTGCCCTGAGAAACCTCTTTTATTTTTCTTTCATTCCTGAGTTATACTCTATGCCAAATTGTGCTCTGCTGATTCGAGCCAATCCTAAAAATGTGTTCAATTTAATCCTTACAACCACTTGAACAGGAAACTGAAGCTTGAGGCAGTCAGGCACCATGTGCAAAGTCATACAGTAACAGAGAAACCAAAGCTGGGTCTAGGCAGGGCCGACGCCCCTTGCCAGCCAGAAGCAGGTACAGAAGACGGACCTTCACCCTTCACCAAGCCTTAAGACTAAGGGATCAAAGCTTGGGGATAGGGGAAGATGATATAGGGTGGAAGAAATAAAACATAGAAAAGAGACATTAGGGAGAACCAAGAAATGTAACTTTCATAAAGAAGCCTGTAACATAACAAAGGTCCTTGAGAAATTCATACTGTGGACCACCCTCAAGGGAGGAATCCGTTTAGACAACAGAGATCACAGGAAAAGAGGATTCTCCTTGGGCCCTACCCAAGAGAGCAATCTCTTCAACAATGCTGGTTGTCCTTGAACAGTTTAAAGGGATTAGACAGTGAAGGTCAGGAACAGAAAAACCCTAAATCACCTTGAGATTAAGAGATTAAAGTCATCATTACATAATTCCTGCCACTCCTCATGAAAGCCTCCTAGGAAAAAAGACCTAAACTACCAAAAGCTTCTCTAATGCTTGGAGTGGCCCTCATTCTCTCCTGAATGTGTATTTCCTACTTTCCTAGATATATCTCTATGTTTCAGAAAAATAAAAATAAAAAAGCATGCTTTTCCTGATCAACTGCCACCAGGGATGCAGGCAGAAGAAAAGCAAGGTAAATTGCATCCACAGGGGAAACTGTGCTGCTCTGCTCTGGCTGGTTCAGGGTTATTTCGGCCCCACTTTCCCATGCCCGCAGCTTAGCCCCATAGAAACAGTCTGGGGGCTCGTGGCAGCAATGTTCAATAGTTTGAGGGATAAATACTCCCTTACAAGTCCCTGTTTGTCTCATGAGCGACTTGGCTCAATATAGGCACTGTTAAGAGGTGAATAAAAAAGTGTATGTTGAAACCCTAAACTCCAGTGTCTCAGAATGTGACTATATTTGGAGACAGGGCCTTTGAAGAGATAATTAAGGTAAAATGAGAGCCATAGGGTAGGCATTAATTTGGACTGACTGGTGTCCTTATACGAGGAAGATATGAAGACATACAGGGTGACACCAGGGTCTTGTGTGACTGAGTGTCACACTTGTAAGGATAAAACAGCAAGCGGTGGCCTACTGAAGTGTTAACGGTGGGAGATGTTGCGGTGTGGGGATGTTATGGTTTTGGGGAAACTGTTCCCAGGGACCTCTGTTAGGGTCCCGGACACAATTTCCCTCAAACCACAAAATAACCCCAAACAACCCAAAACATAAAAACCGCGGTTCTTGTCCTGAGCTAAGGATAAGTATACATAGCTCGGACACTTGCTGAAGATTTAAAGAAGTTTATTAAAAAGATAGAAATACAGAAGATAATTAAAGCCCCATGCCAGAATGGCATTTGGGGGGGTTGGTCCGAGCCAATTCACCACCCCAAGATATAGCACGTGGACCGGACTTTTAATACCCATGACCTCCATCTTGTTTACGTAATTCTGACGTAGTAAATGTCCCTGTAAGGTACTTCCTCTTACCCTATAAGGTACCCCCCCAGCAAGGTGTGGCGAGGTGTCTCCTTTCATGAAGGGCCAAGGTCAACCCCTGCTCCATCCTCCCTAGACAATCATGTAGATCTATCTTTAGAAAGAGTAAGCCCCAGCTCAACTGTCCTATTGACTTGCTAATTACCTTTAGCTAGGTTAATTTACATTGGAATTGACTTTTTCTTTTGGCAGAACCCAAGTCCTTTCTTTACGCAGGTCTGCCGCCATTTTGACACAATTATTTTTGAAATATATCTATTAATAATCAGAGATTTCTCAAATCTTCCTAGGCCATTCCCAATACTGGTACACACAGGGCAAGGAGGGAGGTCTCAGAGAAACCCAACCCTGTGGCCACCTCGATTTTGGATTTCTAGCCTTTAGAGATGAGGAATTAGTTGCCTGGGCTGTTTCGTTATAGCAGCTCAGCAGACTGGTACATACAAATACACGCAGCTTATGCTACATGCTGAGAAAGGAGCGCTGGAGACGGGGCTCATGTGCAGGTGTCTTACAGTGGGAGGGGGTCTGAGCGTCGGTGCTGGGGGCCGAGATGAGTGAATTGGGTAAACCTGATCTCAGGGTGCTGATGAGCTGGTGGGGTGGGCACCCTGAACTCATGGAGACATCTGAGGAGCTTAGCGGAGACCTGCCTGGTCTCCCAGGAAGGAGCCCATGCACCCAGAGCCTCCTGTCTGGACCGGCCAAGAGCTGCACTTCCTGGATCTCCTGGGGCGGAGTCCAAGAAGCTTTGGGCCCAGGGGCTGGCAGGTTCTGCTGCACTCAGCTGGCAGCTGCTACAACAGCTGGGTTTAAAAATAAGGCCCCAGAGGATTGCTGGGGTGGAACACCAGATGTATGAGATACGGTCAGGGCCCAGACACCAAACACACAGCTGTCTTTTGGCAGCAGAGTCAGAGGTTTAGGAAAGATGCCAACTGACCCCACGAACAAGCCTCTGGTAGGGAAGGAGTCCCCCTGGGTTCATACTAGCATGGTCTTTAAAATACTGAGGGCAAGAAACTCCCCTGCCTTCCAAACTAGGAGCACCACAGTACTCAGAGTCTCCCAGCCACAGGGGGAAGCCCACGGAACACACTGGAACTTACTCTGCAAGTCAGTCTCTCCGTCCCTGGCTGCTGTTTTTCCTTCTCCCCCTCAGCATCCCCTGAAGTTATTTTCCTCTCTAAGAGGACTGTAAAATTACCTCTCAGCCACTTAAGGTTTTAGAGTTAAGCTTTGATACGATGAGTCAATACTGCCGTCCTGGTGTGGTGGGCTTTCACTTGGTAGGGAACATCTGGATGTCACAGAGGGGGGTCCTAAAGTTCATTTAGTCCAATCCACTCATTGCAGAGAGGGGGCTCCTGAGGGTGGGGCTGGGCGTCTTCTTCAAGAGCATACAGCCGGCTGTTTGGGGAGACAGCCTGGACCACAGCCACCATTGCAAAGCAAGGTCTCATTTGTGTGACAAAGTTGTGATGCCTTACCACTTCCTACAACCGCTCCTGAAACCTTCACTACAGAAATCAGACGAGAGTTCACCTGTCCTCATTGGCACAAAAGGTTAACAACCGGACGTGATGCCTGCTGTCACAACAAATGTGCCAGGCCCTCCACGGGGGCTTCCCTAACACATGCAAATTTCTATTCAAGGCCCTTTGTACTGCCCTACACTCTCCCCTCCCCACAATCTGGGGCTACTGCCTTTTTGCATATTATTTGCATGGATTTGCATAATGGACTCCGGAGGCTCTGGTTCCAAACATGTAAGAGAGACTAAAATGAAAATCTCTCCTGACATGCTTAAAATGTGGAACCAATTTTTAAAACATGTTGCAGTGAGGATGGGTGTGGTGGGGAGGGGGCTTGCAGATCGATGCGTGCCCAGGTGTCACGGAGAGGCCCCCCCCTTCCTAGGACGTCAGTGCATACATGATCCCAGGAGCCAGAGAAGTGGAGAGGGTCTCGCCACTTGGGTATTTGGTTGGCTGCGCACAGTCCATATTGGGCACGCCATTTGCATCTGGCAAAGGCGATTGGGAAACAGAAAAATGTCTTATATTGTGTAATGCACAGAGCACTTCCTCTGAGCCACCTGCTCCTTGGGGCTAAGCCTGCACTGATACATTTAGTCCTTACAGTGCCCAAGGAGGCAGGTGCATTATCAGCTTCTGGTTGCGAGAGAGGGAAAGAATCCGGAAAGGCAGAGGGACCTGTCTAGACGCCACACAGCGGGAAAACAGTGAGCTGGGATTTGAACCTGGGAAGCCTGGCCCCATAGTCTACACTCAACTGCTTCTATTTGCCATTCTGTCCTGCCCAGCCCTCTTCTCTGCCCCTCTGGAGTCTCTGCGCAGTCAAAGTAATGATCAGCTGGGCGTGGTGATGCACACTTATAATCCCAGTGCTTGAGAGGCCGAGACAGGAGGATCAAAGGCTTATGGCCAGCCTCGCTACTTAGTGAGGCCCTCTGCAGTGGAGTGAGACCCTATTTAAGATAACAAATAAAAAATAGGGCTGGGGGTGCAGGTCAGAGGTAGAATGCCCCTAGCTTCGATCCCTGGTATTGCAAAAAAAAAAGTAATGATCTACCATCTTTGAGAACTGATTTTCTATGTTGGTCTCTTCTCTTCTACCTCTTTCCTTCTATCTCTATTCCAGGGCTCTGATATATTCTTTTTAACAATTTCATTAATTATCTTTATTTTGCAATTAATTTGCAAAATAAAGCTTGCAGGAGCAAGTGAAAGGCTCCAACCCTCTATCCCCATTCTCTCCTCTACCCCACTCCTGACATCTCATGCATTCCCTAGTTCAGGAGAAGAAAAAATTATATGTATAATGTTTTTGTCAAGATTGTTTATGTAGCCAGGGCCTTGGTGACCACCTTGAACAGAGCGAGACAGAGGTGACCCCACACATCTACCAAGGACAGAGCCCAAACCTCCCACAGCTTCTAGGGGGACTGCAGACCCGTGTGAGAAGTCTAGCTTCCTCTCGGAGGGCGCATGGAGAAACCACACGGCACGCGACAGGAACCCCAAGGACTCCCCGTGTCCCAGCCTCAGCCACGCACAGGTGACAGTGAGGAGCCCCAGGATATGAACTGGCCTGAACCGCCACCGCGCTGTGCTCACTGGACGCAGATCTCAGCGAGCACTGGATGCCGAGCCCCGTCGACCCTAACGTTCATGATCGAGAGAGATGATTTTGTTACTGCTCGAAGCCTCTTTGGGGTATCTTGATTTGTTTTTATCTGGAACACACTGGGGGAAATGGTGTGAATGTGTTTCCCCTAAAGACCAGGAGCTGTTAGCTTGAGCCCCGATGTGGCTGTTGGAGACGGCACCCAGTGTTGGAACCAATGGATGACTGTCCCTTGGATGGAGTGGGTTTGTCATAGCATAAGAGGGTTCCATATAAGAGGACGAGTTAGGTCCCCTTTGAGCTCCCTCTCTCTTGCCCTTTTGCCAAGGGATGGCTCACTAGTTGCCAGCACCACCATCTTGGACTTCCCAGCCTCCGGCACCCTGAGGAAATAAATAACCCGGTCTGTGGTCTTTTATAACCGTTGTACAGAAGGACTAAGACAGGAGATAAACGGCCCAGTCTGTGATATTCTGTGATGTCTGCACAGAAGGAGTACGATGCTCGGAAACTTAGCTTCTGCATCTGGCGTTTTGCTGACGGAAGGAAAGAGCGCCCGGAGCATAAACTTGGCTGTCAGGGGCTGGTGTCTACACTGGCAATGACTGGCCTATATTGGTCTACGCTGGCCACACATCTTGGTAGATGTGTGGGGTCACCTCTGTCTTGCTCTGTTCAAAATTGGAAAGGAGCCTTTCCAATTTTGAGGTTACCATTTTTGCATTGAAAGGAATGTTCATACTTTTGGTATCTAACTGGTTCATCTTATTGTTGTTGTTGTTGTTGTTATTATTGTTGTTGTTCTTGTTGTTGTTATTATTGTGGTGCTGGGGATTGAATCCAGGGGCAGTCTACCTCTGAGATACACCCTTAGCCTGATATTTTATCCTTTTTTTTTTAAGATTTAAAGATGTTTATTAGAAAGATAGAAATACAGAAAATAGAAATACAGCCTCATGCCAAAATGGCATAGGGGGGTGACCCGAAATGAATACACCTTTTATTCTTTATTTTGAAACAGGGTCTCACTAAGTTACAGAGGACCTCGCTAAGTAGCAGAACCTGGTTGAGAACCCAGATCCTTCTGTCTCAGCCTCCCAAGTACTGGGATTACAAGCCTGCACCACCACGCCCGGCTAACTGGTTCATCTTAGAGAAGTATGAAGCTCAAAAAAGCAAAAAGACTTACCCTGGCACAGAGGGTTAGAGCTGGGGCCAGACCCGGCCTGGGCAGCCTCACTCCAGACACACACTGCTCTTTCTACTCTCATGGCGGTTCCAAGCCGGGTATGCGCTGTCCTCCGACCCCCACTGATTCTTTTTATTTCATTTCATTTATTTATTTGGTACTGAGGATTGAACTGAGGGGTGTTCTACCCTCTGCTCTACACCAGCTCTGTTTTGTCTTTTAGTCTGAAACAGGGTCTCACTAAGTTGCCAAGGCTGGCTTCAACCTGAGATCCTCCTGTCCCAACCTCCCGAGTACCAGAAATATAGAATACAACAAATTCTTTTAATTAATTAATTACTGGGGATTGAACCCAGGGGCATTCTACTTCCAAGTTATACCCCCAGCCCTATTTTTTAATTCTTTGAGACAAGTTCTCACTAAATTGCTGAGGGCCTCACCTGGTAGCTGAGGCTGGCCATGAACCTATGATCCTCCTGTCTCACCCTCCCAAGTACCAGGATTATAGAACACAATGGATTATTTTAATTAATTAATTAGTTAATTAATTAATTTTTTTGCAGTGTTGGGGATTGAACCCAGGGGCATTCTACCTCCAAGTTACACCCCTAGCCCTATTTTTAAATCTTTTTTTTTTTTTTTTTTGTGGTACTGGGAGTGGAACTCAGGGGCTTTTCTACCTTTGGGCTATACTCCCAGACCTATTTTATATTTTATTTGAAAACAGGGTCTCACTAAGTTGCTGAGGCTGGCTTTGAACCTGTGTGATCCTCCTGTCTCAGCCTCCCAAATGCAGAGATTACAAGCGTGCGCCACAATGCCTGGCTATTTTTTAATTCTTTGAGACAAGTTCTTACTAAATTGCTGAGGGCCTCACTAAGTAGCTGAGGCTGGTCATGAACCTATGATCCTCCTGTCTCAGCCTCCCAAGCACGGGGATTACAAGCGTGTGCCATCCTGCCCGGCTGATATTTTTTATTTTAAAGATCAAATATAAACTCCTGTTTCCATGGTGTGTGGCTTTCTTTATTCAGAAATGAATATATAGCATTGACTTCACGGTGAGCTGGGTGACTGCTCTTAAGAGGAGTCCCAAGCCTGAGACCGTGGCCACTGTCATGAAACCAAGGGGTGTGTAGTGCTTCCTTCTCTACAGGTGGCCCCATTCCAAATGTCCCCTCCATCCAGTCCTGCTGGGGAGATGCCGCCAACACAAGGTTCCTCTGGGTACTTAGAGCTAACTGGGGACTTCACCTGGTGGGTTCCAGGAATGAAAATGTCCGAGATCACTGGTTCATCAGCTGGACACAGGAGCCCATGGCCCCACAGGGAATTAGTTCCCAGAGCAGATTTCTAGAACACGCAAGGTCAGTAAAAAGAAGGAAAGTCTGAGAAAATGTCCCGGCCAAGAGGAGCTGAAGGTAACGTGACAGTTGAATGTGATATAGTATCCTGGGTGGGATCCTGGACCCGATAGACGACCTTGGGCAAAAACATGGGGGAACCCAATGCAGAATGGACCTCTGTTAATAACAGTGCATCAAGGTCAATGGTCAATAATAACAATGCCTTAAATGGCCCAGTACTCAGGAGGCTGCAGCAGGAGGATCACAGGTTCAAGGCCAGCCTTAGCAGTTTAGTAAGATGAGAACCTCATCCAGTGTTCTCGAAGACAAGTTCTGTTTAAATTACATTTGATGTTTCCTTTTTGATTAAAAAATGGTGAGACCTTTTTTTTTTAAAGAATAATAAAATAGGGGGGGGGTGTAGCTTAGAGATAGAGTGCTTCTGGGTTCATACTCCAGTACAAAAAAGAAAAAGAAAAGAAAATACACGGAGCTCATATTTTAATGCTCAGAGTTAATGCAGTTATGTCAAGAGGGCTGTCATCGCATAAGTAGATAAATCCACTGTGGTGGATTTGGGAGGTGACCGAGGCCCATGGGTGTGGCCAGAGCAGGCAGGGCCCTGAGCTGTGTGGCCTTGGGGACTGTGCTCGTGTCTGTGAATCCTCTGGCTTGTTTTGCTTCCGGCCTCCATGATGTGAGAGCAGATCCCTTGAGCTCTCTCTCTACTTCCATGCTCTGAGCTCCACAGACCTGGTCTGACATGGACTGAACCCCTGAAATCTCCAGACCTGTAAGCAAATCAATCTTTCTCCCTATAAGTTGTGTGGTCAGTTCTGCTCCCCCATCCTCTTCTCTTCCTCTCCTCCACATCAGAGCCTAAAACATTGGGAAGGGCGCCGAGCTTTCCACTCCTATTAGATACACATCTGAGGACCACATGAAGGCTCTGGATGTGGGCTTCAGCATCCCCATCGCGGAGACCACAGGCCTCTTTTAAACATGCTCATCCAGGACTCCATCAAGTCTTGGTGACCCAAGTCAATGAGCTCATAGTGTAAAGAGTTTGATATTAGTTCAATGTGATTCTGGGAGCAGAATTTTTAAGTTTTATCATCTAACTATGGGGCAGTAGATGTAATAGTTATCTAAGGAAATTCCAGCTCTTCTGATTCAAATAACCCTATTGCATCAAACAAAAGAAGTAACTCACTATTGTTTTATGTGTTAGTAAGAGAGAGAAAAAAATCTACTCAGCCAGAAAGAAGAATGAGATTCTGTCACTGGGAGGAAAATAGACGGACCTGGAGCACGTCAAGCTATGTGAGACCAGCCAGATTCAGAACATCAGGGGCTGAGTATTTTGGCTCACATGTGGGAGCTAGAGACAGAAAGGGAGAAGAAAGTGTCCTAATGGGCTTAGGAGAAAGACCAGAAGTGGAGTGGAAAAACACTAGGGGAGAGATGGGGAAGAGAGCAGAGCAAATCCTGTCCTGTGAGTATATGGATGGTCACTATGAATCTCACTCCTCTGGACAATTATAATGCAGCAGTAAAAATTTAAAGTAAATAGTGCCAGGCATGGTAGTGCGCGTGCCTGTCATCCCAGTACCAGGGAGGCTGAGAGAGGAGGGTTATAGGTTCAAGAACAGCCTCAGCAAATTAGTGAGACTCTTAGCAACCGAGTGAGACCCTGTTTCAAAACAAACAAGCAAACAAACAAACACTAAAAAGGGCCAGGGATGTAACTCAAACATAGAATGCCCATGGGTTCAATCCCCAGGACCACAAAATAAATCAATAGAAAAAAATAAAGAGAGAGAGAGAGAGAGAGAGAGAGAGAATACTTCTCTTACATTTTCAGTTTTATTCTATATTTATTGAAAGAGCTCCTTCAGACTTGTCTAGACAGTTTTATTACACATCCCTGCTGCCTTCCATTACATTGCACATCTCAGAAACAAAACTGCCTGTTTCTTTCTTTCTTTTCCCTCTAGGATTTGGCTGTTGCTTTGAAATACGGGATAGAGACCATTTGAACAATGAACATTTGTCCCCAAAATATCACAGTTTTGCCCTGCTGTTCCGCTTTGAGGCCCTTCGGTAGACACAGCTTTTTTGTTTTTTGGTTGCAGGGGATCTTTGTGAAGACTTTGAAAACGGTATTTCAATGCATTTACCTCCAGCAGAGAGAGAGCATCAAACAACCAAAACTCACATTTGCCCAGACGCCTGGGTGATGATGACTACGTTGTAAGCTTGGCTGGTGATTGGTCATTGCAAGATGCATCCTGGTTTCAGGGCTATTAAAATGAGCAGCTGGGCGTGGTGGCGCACGCTTGTAATCCCTGCGCTTGGGAGGCGGAGACAGGAGGATCGTGCTGGTTCGAAGCCAGCCGCACTGGCTTAAGAGACCCTGCTGTTTCCAAATAAAAATATAAAATAGGTTTGGGAGTGTATCCCAGAAGTAGAAGGGCTTCCAGGAACCCCAGTACCACCAAAAAAAAAAAAAAAAGTAGAGGTTTCTCTAAAAACATAAAGCTGAGTGAACAATAGGTGCTTAGTTAAATAAAGTCCCATTTTGAACTTTAAGAGGTTAAATAAAATAAAATCAATGGCCTGGAAATAGCATGTAATGTTCTTCTTCTTCACAACCATTCCCAAATGCTCTGCAGAGACACATCTGCGCACCGGAGGCCACAGGGGTGGAAGCAGGTCTAACCATAGCTTTATTGGGGGAGGAGGGGTTGCTAGAGATTGAATCCAGGGGTGTGCCTACCATTCAGCCACATCCCCATCCCTTTTATTTAATAAATAATTAATTTTTTGTGACACTAGGGATTGGACCCAGGGGCATTCTACCTCTGGGCTATACTCTACTCTCAGCCCTATTACACTTTTAAATTTTCAAACAGGGCCTTGCTAAGTTGCTGAGGCCACCCTTGAACTTTCAATCCTCCTGTCTCAGCCTCCCAGGCACTGGGATTACAGGTGTAGCACAACACCCAGCCTAACAATGGAATTCCTGCAGGTGCTAACTTGGGATGGCCCACAAAACTATATTTTCCCACTTGCCTACCTACCCTATTTCCCTCCCGTGAGCTCAAGAAGAATCGTGGTTGACATAATGAATTATACATAAGCGTGTGAAAGGCTGATCATTTTAAAGTAAGAAAGCCAAGACTGAACTATATAGCTGGTTAAAAAAAAAAAAGCACACCAGAATCAAACTATAGCTAGTTAAAAAAAAATGTGCTTAGCACATATGCCAAAAGAATGTGTAAAGGGAAAAAAAAAGCCACATTAGAAATTTATATCTATGTAAAAAAGTGGTTATATGACATTTAAAGCAAGATCTGCCAAGCGCTTGCTCCCAGCTCAGGACGCTGCCTGGCTCCTGACAGCCCTCTGTGAGCCGGGCTTGCCAGGTTGTGTGTGGCTGGTGTGGGTGCAGGGATCTAGTGAGGGGCGTGTGCAAGCTGGCGTCGCGGGGTAAGCGCCCCTGCTATTACTAGGAGCCTCTCCTCTCAGTTGTGGATTTCTGTGTTTTACTCTGCTTAAGATTTACACTCAGATCGGTGCCGCCCAACCCCTCATCCTTCTCATTTCACCCGATGCAAAGGTCGACTTTCCGGAGGAGCAAGAAGGTCCCAAAGAGGGGAGGGACGCAGAGGAGGGACAACAGGACAGCAAGTGCCACCTGTGAGATCCCTGCCTCCCGCAGCCTCGTTGCTAAGCAACCTGAAAGGACACAGCAAATGAGTGGCCAGGAGCAAACAGATGCTTCTAAGAATCTCAAGGAGCAGCGTTTGGGAGAGGTCACGTGCCTGCCTGTGTTTAGGAAGGAAAGTTTGGGCAAATGGGCTGTGTGATTAAACTGGATAGCAGGCCAGACTCAACACCACGGCACTGTTGTCTTCCCTCTCTTTTTTCTTTTTCTCCCCACCCCCTGAAACGGAGATACTGAACAAAGAAATTAGGGAGGTGAGCAGTTCTTGGCTGGTTCCTAAACTACCTCCATGAGTGTAAGTTGAGAAGAGATTATCTGCCAGGAGTTATCTGCATGCCTGTGATCCCAGTACGTGGAAAGCTGAAACAGAAAAATCTGTGGGCTCAAGACCAACCTCAGCAATCTAGCAAGACTCTGTTTCAGAAAACTAAAAAATGCCGGGCGTGGTCGTGCATGCCTGTAATCCCAGTACTCGGGAGGCTGAGACAGGAGGATCGCAGGTTCGAAGTCAGCCTGTTTCCAAATAAAAAATAAAAATAGAGCTGGGGGTATAGCCCGGAGATAGAAGGCCCTTGGGTTCCACCCCTAGTATCACAAAATAAGTAAGTAAGTAAATAAATAAATAGGCTGGGGTGTTGCTCAGAGGTAGCATGCCCCTGGGTTTACTCTCCAGCATTACACCTACACAAAAACAAACAGAAAAACAAACGAATAAACAAAAAACTAAAAAATAAGCCAAGTGTAGTGGCACACACCTGTAATCCCAGTATTTGGGAGGCTGAGACAGGTTCAAGGCCAGCCTCAGCAATACAGTGAGGATCACAACCTAGCGAGATCCTATTTCAAAACAAAAAATAAAAAGGGCTAGGAAGTGTAGCTTGGAGGTAGAATGCCCTTGTGTCTAATACCCAGTACCCCCCCCCCATACTTAGTAAATAAAAATAAAAAGGGCTAGGGTGTAGCTTGGAGGTAGAATATCCCTGAGTTCAAACTCCAGTAAAACACACACACACGCACACACGCGCGCACACACACACACACACACACACACACACACACACACACACACACACGATTATTTAGCCAGGTATGATGGTGCACACCTGTAATCCTAGTACTTGGGAGGCTGAGACAGGAGGATCACAGGTTCTAGGTCAGCACACCATAACTTAGTGAGACCTTATTTCTAAATAAAAAAAAAATAGCTGGGAGTGCTAGTGCACGCTTATAATCCCAGCACTTGGGAGGCTGAGACAGGAGGATCGCACAAGTTCGAAGCCAGCCTCAGCTACTTAGTGAGGCTCTCAGCAACTTAGTGAGACTCTGTTTCCAAATAAAATATAAAATAGGTCTGGGAGTGTAGCCCAGAGGTAGAAAGCCTCTGGGTTCCACCCCCAGTACCACACAAAAAACGGGGGGCTGTGGGTGCAACTGAGCGTTAGAAACCCCTGGGTTCAGTCCCTACTACTCCTTGTCCTTACAGAAGTGATAATTTCTTCCTATGGGCCTGCCTGCCTTCCTTCCTTCCTTCCTTCCTTCCTTCCTTCCTTCCTTCCTTCCTTCCTTCCTTCCCCCTGATTCAGATCTTGCCCCTTGGACTCCGTCTGTCAGTCCCCAGGTGTGAGAGTGACAGAAATGGGCCAGATCACACCCCTGCTTCAAGTTAGACAAAGGTCCTGGTTTACTGGCTCAGAGATGGGTGACGGCCCAGGTCAGAGCAGACACAACAGTGCTTGGCAGGGCACCCCGCTCCTCTCTCCCCTGTGGGCAGGATCTCTGCAGTGTCTGGAGCCACACTGGGCTCATGTCTCTGCATGCTGGCTCTGACATCTTTATTTTAGAAGACGGAGACCAACACTGTTCTTCAACTGAAGGAATGCTTACAAAGATGGGCTCTTCCAACTCTTTAGACAAACTCCCATCAGGCTGCTCTTCATATCTGCAGGTTCATGGGTTGAGGTGGGTGGGCGAAGGCACCTACCAATACCCTGACATCTGACCGTAGGCAACACCTCTGCCTTCAGCTTACTGGTATCTGGAAAAAGGTTTCCGTCTGCTCCAGCATGCTGTGCTACTTACTGGCTTTCTTTGGTTCTTCAGTTTAATGAGAAATGTCAAGATCACAGAGGTGGCAATTGGCTGTGACGTAGGAGATATGTGTGTGATTTCTGGCCTCTTTCCTGGCTGAGAGTTTCCTTCCTTTTGTAAATGAATGAGGTGATTAGTGGCTGGGGCTCCTGGGCAGCTTCAAGATGGGCCTGGTGGCCAAAGGAACCACCCAAGGACTTAGAGGGTTGGAATCTTGGTCCCCCCTTGCTTCTGAGGAGGCAAGGAGGGGCCGCAGGCTGAGTTGAGTCTGTAAAGCAAGGCCGGCCAGGCTCTCTTTCTTAAAGACTTAGAAAAGTAGCACTAAAAAGAAAAATGGGTCCTCACAGGAGCTGACGGTATGACCACAATCATACTTCTGTCGACCTACGCCTCCTCAACAATTGTCAGGACCCACGCTTTATCAGCGTCTTTATTAAAAAAATCTGACTTGGAGCCGGGCGTGGTGGCACACTCTTGTAATCCCAGCATTTGGGAGGCTGAGACAGGAGGATCGTGGTTCGAGGACAGCCTCAGCTACTATATAGTGAGGCCTTTTGCAACTCAGTGAGACCCTGTTTCAAAATAAAGAATAAACAATAGGGCTGGGGGTGTAGCTTGGAGGTAGAATGCCCCTGGTTTCCATTCCTAGTACCACACACACACACACACACACACACACACACACACACACAAATTGATTTGGAAAATGTACAACGCATATCATGGTGGAAAAGACACAGGCTTTGTAAACAGATGAACTGGGGGATGCTGGACATTGTCAGCGTCAGTAGGTCTCTTGTCTTGGTCTTCTGCCTCAGGTCAGGGCTGGCTATGAGTGTTCTGGGAGCAGGTCAGGAAGAGGGCTGGGGTCTCAGCAGTACTGTGTGATCTTCTCTTTATCCCTCTTTATCCCCTGTTCTGCACACAACGTCTGATGATGTCCCCCACGTGCACCTGAGTTTTTCTGTCTCCAGGAAGCTGGCTGGGGGAGTATTGACCCCAGGCTGCATGGAATGTGGGAAGGCCCTGGAGGTCTACCTGCTTCTCACGTAGACTTTCACCCAGTCATCTAGCCTGTAGTCCTGGGAACACCCCCATTTCCAGAGGCTCCTGGAACTACAGCCGATGCCCGTGCCTCCGGGTATCCTTCAGTGTTAACTGGCGTTGCTTCGAGGTCTCCATTCCTATTTAAAGTCTGACTTCAGGGTGGCAAAGGAGCTCTACCCTCTGTGTTCTAGCTTTGTAAGTTATGCTGTTTTCTTTGTTCTTGGGGTTCACTGCTTTAAAAATCCCTTTTCTATCTACTTAATGAAGTGTTGATCAAAGGCAGGTGTTACGTGGCGCTGTATTTAACCAGAGTTCAACTCAGCTTTGAATGTCTCCTCTCTTAAACACCAGCAGTAGGACGCAAGGAATCACTTCAACTCTAACGGCCTCAGCATTGGTCAACTTAAAGAGAAAAACCAGTATTAAATTTCCATTTATTAGATTATTAGTAAAATTGGACAACTTCCCAGAAGTTTATCCCTTGTCTCCATTTATCTTCTTTTACTCACGATGATTGCCTGTTTCTCTCCTGGAATGTTTCCAAGTCTTTAAGAATTTATTTGGAAGCAATTTTTATAAGTTGAGGATATCAACCTGTTAACTATCATGTTTATTGCAAATATTAAGTCCCCCAATAATTTATTTAGCTTTCATTTGTTGTATCTATGAGATTTTGGTCTGTATAGTTTTTTTCTTGACTGTTACTGGTTATTAAACCCAGGAGCATTCTACCTCTGAGCTACATCCCCAGCCCTATTTTATTTTTATTTTATTTATTTATTTATTTATTTATTTATTTATTTTTTTGGTGGTACTGGGGTTCCTGGAAGCCCTGCTATCTCTGGGCTACACTCCCAGACCTATTTTTACATTTTTATTTGGAAACAGGGTCTCTTAAGCCAGTGCGCGCAGCTGGCTTCGAACCTGCGCGATCCTCCTGTCTCTGCCTCCCAAGCGCGGGGATTACAGGCGTGTGCCACCATGCCCGGCTTATTTTTATTTTGAAACAGGGTTTTGCTAAGTTTCAAAGGGCCTAAGCTGCTGCAGTTGGTCTGTGATCCTCCTAATTCAACTTCCAAGTCTTGTGATTACAGGCGTGTGCCACCATGACCTATTTGTTCTGTATGTTTTTTGACCAAAGAAAAGTTCTTTTCTATTCCGTCTTTGGGAACATTTACCCATATTTTCCTCTATATTTGTTCCACGATTTCTTCTTTTACATTTGACCATGTAGTGGACGTGTGTCCACAGATCCCCTCTTCATGACTGAGGCCCTTGTCCCCCAACTCCTAGGAGCATGGGTTGTAGTAGTTCACAGCTGAACCCTCCTGGAATTTCTCTCAGCCAGAGGAAGCTGCCTGACCCATGATTACATCCCTTGAAGGCGAACCCCGTGTGTTAGCCAGCTTTTCATTTCTGTAACCAAAAATATTGAGAAGAGCAACTTAGAGGGGGTAAAATACTGGTTTGGGTTCATGGTTCCAGAAGTTTCAGTCCATGGTCAGCAGGCTCCAAGGCAGAAACTGAATGGTGAAAGTGTGTGGTAGAAGAAAGTTGCTCCACTCATCGCACAGGAAAGGAGGTCAGAGGAGAGACACCAGGAGGAAGATAGAGCCCTCAAGTGTCAGCCTCCAGCGATCTTCCTTTAATCATGTGCTACCTGCCTACAGTCTCTATATCCTCCGAGTAGTACACTCAAATTATTAATCTATCAAGGCGGGCGTGATGGTGCAGGCTTTTATATCCAGTACTTGAGAGGCTGAGATAAGAGGATTGCAGGTTTGTGGCCAGCCTCAGCAATTTAGTGAGTCCTCCTGCAACTTAGATTTTGTCAAAATAAAGAATAAAAAATAGGGCTGGGGGCGTAGCTTGGAGGTAGAATGCCCCTGGGTTCCATCCCCGGTACCACAATCGAATTATTAATATATCACCCAAAGAGGAAAAGGGGCGAGGAGACAGAGGGAGAAACCAGAGAAGACACAATTCCCATGGATTCCCCCACCATTCTGCTCTTTAATTGTGTTCCACCTGTCTACAGTTTTTACTGCCTCCCCGCAGTCCATTCAGATGATCAATCCATCACATGGGTTAATCCACTGATAAGGTTAGAACTTTCATGATCCACCCACTTCCCAGAGCCCCACCTCCAAATGTTGCTAGAGTGAGGACTAAGTCTAACACATGAGCTTTTGGGGGACGTCCAGGCCCAAAGCCTAACACTCCACATTCAACACCTGTTCAGTGTCTGGGCACAAAATCCTAATCTCAACTTGTAACAACTTGGAAGGGCTAGTCCTGCTTGACCGCTTTCTGAGAATCTGCTGAACTCTCTGTGTTAGTGGTCCCCCTCCTCCTGCATTTGGTATTGGTCTCTGTGTCAATACCTTCTGTCTGATATAACTTCCATAACCATCACACATATGATAGTTCAGCCACAACACCCTCTATCCCCTGACCCTACTTTATTTTTATTCTATAATGCTTAACACTACTACGTATCTTTTTTCTTTTACTAATTTATTTTCAGTCATCTTCCCTGAAATGCAGACATCACAAAACTATTCTTTGATTTGTCCACTTTTTTTTTTTTGTGGTACTGGGGATGGAACCCAGGGGCATTCTACCTCTGAGCTACACCCCCAGCCCTGTTGTTTATTCTTTATTTTGAAACAGGGCCTCACTGAGTTGCAAAGGGCCTCACTAAGTAGCTGAGGCTGGTTGTGAACCACCACCCCCAGATGGTTTTTTTTTTAATCTTATGAGATAGAACAAATCTATCATTTTTAAGAGGCTGTTAGTATTAGATTGGTGGTCTGAAGAGTCTAGAAAAAGGGAACTATAAAAGAAGTTTGCAACTGGAGGTTGGGTTACATGAATGGGAGTGAGAAATGTCACTTATTTCCTATAATTGTTACTAAAAGTTTGAATGTGGGGACAAGGATTTTTATTTTGTGGCCCTGGGGATGGAACCCAGGAGCCTTCTACCTCTGAGCTACACCTCCAGACCTATTTTATATTTTATTTGGAAACAGGGTCTCACTAAGTTGCTGAGAACCGCACTAAGTAGCTGAGGCTGCTTCGAAACTGCACGATCCTCCTGTCTCAACCTCTCAAGTACTAGGATTACAAGTGTGTGTTACCATGCCCATCTTGGTCAAGACTTTACAGATGAGGTGGCAAACATTTTCTATAAATGTGCAGAGATAGCAAAGAGTTTGAATGTCATGGGCCAGTTTCTGTTGCTCTAGTCAACCCTGCAAATTTAACATAAAAGCAGTCATATGTAATGCATAAGAGAATTTTGGGTGTGAATTCTCTCAATAAAACTTACTTCTGGAGCTGGGTGTGGTGGTGCATGCTTGTAATCCCAGCATTTGGGAGGCTGAGACAGGAGGATCACAGAAGGTAGTGAGGCCCTTTGAGACTCAGTGAGACACTGTTCCAAAATAAAGAATAAACAACAGGGTCGGGGGTGTAACTTGGAGGTAGAATGCCCCTGGGCTCTATCCCCAGTACTTAAAAAACAACAACAACAAAACAAAACAAAAAACTTACTTCTGCAGCAATAGAAGGCAGGCAGGATTTGGCCTCTGAGATACAGTTGGCCGAATCTGGCATGGAAGCCACAAGGACTTTCGGTGACACAGAAAATATTCTTTATCTTCATTGTCCAATATGGCAGCCACCACCCACGTGTGAGCTATTGATCACTTGAAATGTAGCCAGTATGCTCAAACTAGGGAGTATTAGAGATACCAGAGAGGCTCCAGATAATGGAGGGGGAAGCTCAGCAAAGCTAGAAAGGAAGGGTAGGAGAGGAAGAAGGCTGAGGTTGATTAATGGAGGAGCTACATTCGAATATGTGTATAAGTGTGAATGTAGCCTGGTCATTGTTAGGAGCGGGGAGGAACGCTAACCCTAACCCTCACCCTAACCCTAACCCGCTGCGGCGGGAGGGACCAAGTACTGTGTGAATGATGTATGCCATTGTCAATATGACCCACATTATGATGTGAAATATAGTGTACCAAAAGAATGCCACGAAGGATCACCATTTCTTTTCCTTACTGTCTTCATAAATGACTTGAAATATACCAGCCTTGGGCTCTTAATTTTAAGAATGCCAGTGAGGCTGAATGCCAAGGCAATGTTAGGATCTGGTTCTAACGGTTCCATCCATCCACCTCCAGTGAGGGTCCCAGCCAACACGGGCTCCTGGGCTCTTGCTTCTCTGCTGGTGTCTCGGGCCACATTTTTTTTAGCTTGCCTGTCTCCCAGCTCGGTAAGTGTATCAGCCGGTCTGAGAGCCAGTCCCTGTGGTGGGTGAGATGTGCCAGTCTGTATTTCTGCCTGGATGGCAGAAAGTTCTCCGCTGTTAACTTCTGCCATGCCTACTATGAGAGTCATTTAGAGACTTTCCAGACACCCAGTGTGTTCCCTTCAGTACACTTCCTCCCAGCAGCTAGTCTAGGCTGATCTAGGCTGATCACTAGGCTAGGCTGATCTAGGCTGATCACTAGGCGAGGCTGATCTAGGCTGATCACTAGGCGAGGCTGATCTTCAAGGTTCCTCCAGCTGCTGGGAGATGACATTAAACCCCTTTCTTTCCTCCTACCATGTCCTTCCCAACACAAGGATGGACTATTCCAGGGCGCAAACTGAATGCTTCGGCCCCTCAGAGGACCCTGACTTGTCCAGGAAGATCGTGATCCAAAGCCTTTAGCCAGCACACTGAATTCAAAATTTCAGTACATAGTTTTGACATCCGATGACTTTTCTTTTGGCGTCTGGAATCTTTCCCATCCTTGATCCCTAGAATGCCCCTGGCAAATATTAATAGCATTGCTTCTCTGGAGTTCTAGAGGTTTAATTAGGTTTTCTCTTCAGGGACAAATATGAATCATAGAACACAGGGGAGACCACGCGTGGGGAACCAGAGAGAAAGAACCGATAAGCACTCCTTGGCGGGCTCAGAGGCTATGTAGCTTGTAGTCTATAAATAGCACTGCCATAGTAGCAAAGAGGAAATTCCTTATGCCTTATTCTCCCCAGAAGGTTATGACAGACCAAGAAAGATAACACCGTGGCTGGTCAACCAAATTATTGTGGTCTGCATCAAATGTGTGTCGTTGGTTTTAGGAAATGCAGTCATTTGGTCTAGCTTCTCCGTCTATGTGAAAATGTCCCATTAGGGTACTAAGTCGAGCCATAAAATAATCAGAGATGGAAGGAAACGATTAAGTCTGGATCAAACCCATATCCAAGGGTTTCTTTGTTGCAGCAGTTTTTAAAATTACTGATGAGACATTTGATGACTCTGAGCATCTCCAGATAAACCAACCATGGACTCTAGACGTCAGCATCTTCAAGTTTTGAGTAAAATGCTCTGCCCTCCTGCAGCCTGATTTATTTTAGGTCTACTGTGATTTCCTCTAAATCTAAGGGCAGAGAAACGTGCACAACTGTTTCTTATAACTTTTTAGAGTGCGTAGGAGTAAACCTAGATAGAAGTCAACAGAACAGTATCATGGACCTTCTCTCAACTCCTGGCAAGTCTTATTTGATATAAACTCCATTCAATCTACTTTCCTCCTCTCTCCCTCCACTATTTGAGATGGATTCCAGACATCATGCAACTCTAACTATTTTTTTGGGCCCTTATGGTTCCCCTTCCTTGGTATGTGTGGATATCTCCTTCCTAACTGCAGTGTTTCAATTTGAGTTAAGTCCCAAACATCGTACTTATCAGGGATCTCTTCTTCTGCTTGGCCTCATATGCTGTGTTATAAGGTCATCTGTTTACTACTTCCCAAAGAACTGAATACATTTAAAAAACAGGAGTGACTTGGACACTGTAGAAAACCCAAAATAGAATCCAGTAAGGCCTACATAGTAAGCTCCATTCTCTAGAAAAGGATGCATATGCTAGGCATGGGCACGCGCCTGTTATCCTGGGGGTGTAGCCCAGAGGTAGAATGTTCCTGGTTTAATCCCCAACAACAACAACAACAACGACAACAACAACAATGAAAACAACAACAACAACAACAGAAGAAGGTTGGATATGGTTGGAACACACCTCATTTTATTTTAGCAAAAGCAACAAAATAAAGTGAAAGCACTATCGCCAACCAAAAAAAGAAACAGAAAAGAAAAAGAAAATATACTCTGACCAAATGACCAAATACTTGACCACTTTCCTATAAAACAAGATAGTTTTCCTGTCTAAGATTAGCTCCCATGCCACGCTGGAAAAGGATTTTTCTTCCCTAAGAAAATGAACTATAACCCATATATCAAATAAAACATACTTTCACAGTCTTTCCCTTGGGTGCGTTCATTCTCCTCTCCTCCTCCTCCTCCTCTACTCTTCTCCCTCTCCCTCTCCTTCTTCTCTTCTCTTCTCTTCTCTTCTCTTCTCTTCTCTTCTCTTCTCTTCTCTTCCCTTCCCTTCCCTTCCCTTCTCTTCTCTCTCTCTCACACACATGCTTGAACCTTGTTTCCCCCTATCATGAATTATGCCACTATCAACACAGATATTCTGCATGCACTGCGGTAGTCTCCTGACTTCGGTTCTTTTGGAGAGAGGCTGAGCAGTGGTAGCTGGGCCATGTGGTGGTTCCATCCCTCGTATTTTGAGGAACCTCCCTACTGATCTCCATAGTGGGTGCACTGATCTGCCGCCCCAGCATCGGTGTGTAAGAGTCCCTTCCCCATATCCTTGCCGCATTTGTTCCTGCTGACTGTCATTCTACTGGGGATGGGATCTGATGAAAAGTTAAAGGGACTTCCGGGAAGATGGCGACCGAGAAAAGCGGGGCTTAAGAGCCCCGCTAACAACAAATCTCCATTACCACACAATCAGCGCCTTTCATAGCCAGAAAACACCATCACCAGTGAAACAAAAAATCACCAGGCTCCAGAGAGAAAGCGGACTGAGAACAGAGCCACAGAGGAGATACACCGGCCTCGCGCCCGAGGACGCGGCAGACGCGGCAGCAGCACCATACTGCCGGAGGCACCGGCGAATTCACGGGATGGCTACAGCAAGCCGAGGTGAGCCACTGCGGAACAGCTAGGCGGGAATTCTCCGCGCAGAGAGCATCTAAAGCTCCCAGTGGCCGAGCTCAGCACACGCTGCACGGATTCAGAGTAGAAATCAAAATCAAGAAGA
Source organism: Muscardinus avellanarius (assembly GCF_963383645.1). NCBI lineage: Eukaryota > Metazoa > Chordata > Mammalia > Rodentia > Gliridae > Muscardinus > Muscardinus avellanarius. Next base: position 136,873,069 of record NC_137790.1, read on the forward strand.
AAAACGCCAGCCCCATAGCCGAGGGCGTAGCAGTGGCGCCATATTGCCACTGGCGGCAGCAGCAGCGAATTCAGCGAGGCCAGTACAGCTACATCTGCGTACTCAAGAACAGTGAGTCAAATTGCGGGCCACAGAGGAGAAATCCTAGTACTGTACTCCCTGGGACTTGACCCAGTGGGGGAGGGGCGGTGGCAGAGATATCACACCATAGGAGAACGTGCAACCTGGCACCCCCACAGTCTAAAGCAGCCTCTATCGACTCCCTGGGTCGGAGACTCTGTGATACAACCCAGTAAAGGAGTAGTGGGGTCTGAGATACTACTGACTCGAGATCCAGAACACCTTAAGTGAAGTCATAGTGACCCAAGGGAAGAACCCAGAGAAGGCACAAACATCGGAAATCATGGGAAAGAGGAATAATACTGGAGCAATTAATGCCCACAACCCCACAACATCAGAACCCGATAAAACAGAAAATCAGAGATTTCTAGAAGATCAAATCAGGAAAATAACTGTAGAAATAATAGAGGTGCTTCGAAAAGAACTCAGAGAGAGCCAAAAAGAGATAAAGGATGCAATTAATGAAGTAAAGGCCTCAATTCAAAGCACAAACAACCGATTAGACCACATGGAGAACAGAATCTCGCTCTTAGAAGATGAGCAATCCAAAAATGAACTCATAGTTTCTAATCTAGAAAAAAATATCCGACAGCAGGAATCTGATATTGAAGAAATATGGGCCCATTTTAAGAGAGCTAACCTAAGAATAATTGGAATAGAGGAGGGAAAAGAAAGTGAAACCAAAGGGATCAACAATCTCTTCAAAGAAGTAATAGCAGAAAATTTTCCAAACATAGAGCAAGAGGTTGATATAAAGGTCCAGGAAACTTATAGAACTCCCTTTAGACAGGATCAGAGAAGAGGATGCCCACGCCACATAATTGTCAAAATGACCAATGTGGAAGCCAAGCAGAGAATCTTAAAGGCAACAAAAACAAAGGGCCAAGTGACATTCAGAGGCAAACCAATTAGAATCACTCCAGACTTCCCAAACCAAGTCATGAGAGCCAGAAGGGCTTGGAGTAACATATTCCAAACTCTGAAAGAAAGCAACTTCCAGCCAAAAATTTCCTACCCAGCAAAACTTTCTATCAAATTAGATGGGGAAATAAGAAGCTTCCATGACAAACAGAAACTGAAGGAATTTATGTCTTCAAAACCAGCACTAGAGAAAATACTCAAAGAGATTAACTACAAGGAAGAAATAGGTAACACACACCAGAACCAGAGAAACAAGAGTTTCCATCCAACACACAATTAAGATTGGTTATCTGTGGAGATTCATTATTTATGTTAGTCTTTTACCTATCTCTAAATGGTATTGTTTGCCTTTATTGTTGTTAATTTTTAGGATTTCTAGTTGGAATATTAATATACCTTCAGATATAGCAATTGGAAATATTTTATCCCATTCTATTAGTAACTGTTAACTCTGTTTACATTGTCTTTGGATATACAATTTTTTTTTATTTTTTAGGGAGTCTGTATACTCCTCTGTTGCCTGTGCCATTGAAATCATAACCAAGAAATCACTGCCAATTTCAATGTTGTGAGGTTTTATGACCCAGATTTTCTCCTAAAAGTTTATAGTCTTAAGATTTATATTTAGGTTTATTATCTATTTTGAGTTAATATTTGTATATGGGATTAGGTAAGGGTCCAATTTTATTCTTTTCCATGTAATTATTATTTTTTAACAATATTTAGTTAAAAGATTATCATTTCCACCACCAAATGTTCGTGGAAACCTTGTCAAAAATAACTTGACAATATATGGAAGAATTTAGCTCTAGGCTTTTATTTAACTCCAATGGTTTATATATCTGCCTTTAGAATAGTACTACACTGTTTCAATTATTGTAGCTTTATATAATTTGAAATCAGAAAATATATATCTTCTAGCTTTGTTCTTTTTCAAGATCGTTTTGGGTACCTAGACTCCATATTCCATATTAGGATAGATTTTTTTCTGAAAAATAAATATATAAATATATGATAGTTTCACCTAAAAAATAGAAAAAAATATTCTCTGGTAAGAAAGAAAGCAAAAAGAAATATTGAAATGTTATCTTTAAGTCATCAAAAGCTTGGTATCAGACAAATGAAACTGTTATGTAAGATTATCATTTTTAATTTTAGATAAATTGCCGTAATACTAGATGTCAACTACTAAGCCAAGCATGGGAGGGAGGGATAGGGAGAGAATGGGGTGGGGATTGGGTGGGGGCTGACTGGGAAAAGTGTGCATGTATGTCTACAAAAGTATGTATCCTACTATGATGTATGAATACAGTGCACCAATAAAAAAAAGGAAAAAAAATAAAAAATAAAATAAAATAAAATAAAAAAAAACAGTTAAAGAAAATGTGGTGTATACTAAACCCAATGGAGTTTTACTCAGCCATAAAGAAGAACAAAATCATGTCATTTGCAGGAAAATGAATGAAACTGGATCAGCCAGATTCAGACAATCAAGGGTCTCATGAAAATAAAAAGAGAGACCAGTAGAGTAGTGGGAGGGATGAAGGAGAGAGGAGTGGAAGTTTTGGGAAGGAAACAGACCAAATCATATCATGTCCATATATAAATGGATGCCTGAATCCCACTAGGATGCACAATCAGTGTACCCAATAATTCAATAAGTTTTCACAGTTGAATTTACAATCCCATAAATAATTGCATTGAAAAGAGGTGGGCTTGTCCAGCTCTCTGCCATCTGAGGCCTCCCTCCCTCCTCAGCCGCTCTCCATGGCAACCGGGGAGCCTCACACCAGGCCAGCGCCGTGCAGGGGGCAGAGCCTGCAGAGAGAAAGCTGCTTATCTGAAGGCGACGGACTCATTTCTCAAAAGTCATCTTTGAGATGGGAACAGGTCCAGCACATTCTGGGGAGGTAACTGGCTGGAGGCTTCATGGCATGTTTAATGCTTTTTTCCCTCTCTCATGATGCTGTAAGTTTTTTTTTTTCTTCTCCAAAGCAAAACTGCCAGATGTAAAAGATGAAAAGACAGGAGGAAACCCATTCCTTAGAGAAAACATACTGCCTCTCCCCCAGCGCCAAGCCCCTGATGCGGGGGAGTTGAGACTCAAGTCTGTTCTGTCTGGGTAGAAAAAAATGCCAGGACACCCTGTCCCCTGACCTCTTCCCCAGGGATGTCTCAGCACTGCCTAGAAGCATGTTTAATCAGCAGGGAAGCGTTCTGGGTGCCATGCAGTTTGGGGTGAAGGCTGAACAAGGCCCCAGTCCTTTACTCTGCGATCGGTCTTCTCTGCCCTCGTGGCTATGATAAGAATTCCTCCAAATTATTTTGGCTTTAAAAAGTAAATATAAAGGAGGCTAACCAAGCAAAGGAAAGGGTGAGTAAAATCTCTCCCAAAGGATGTTCCTGTGCAGCTGGCGTGGTGGCGCACACCAGTAATCTCAGTACTTGGGAGGCCGAGACAGGAGGATCACAGGCCTGAGGACGGCTTCAGCAAGTAGTGAGACTCAGCAACTTGAGCAAGTAGCCAGACTCAGAAAGATTCTCCTTCAAAACAAAAAAAATTATAAAAGGGCGGGAGGTGTATCTTGGAGGTAGACCGCCCCTGCGTCCAGTCCCCAGTGCCCCAAGAACAAATGACTAAATAATCACCTAACTAAAGATGGCCCTGTGTGGTCGGCAAAGCTGCTCAGAGTTGAATCTGCAGGCAAAGGCTCTTCCAGGGGCTGGCTTTTTGCCTCTGCCTGGCTTTTTTCCTTCTTCTCTTCTGTAGAGCTTTTCTTCCAGGCCTAAAATCTTGTTTGCAGAGACAAGACCCAGCCAAACCCCACCAATACCAGCCGCTGTCATTGGCTCCGGGCATCAGCGAACTCAGGTTGTAAACATGTTTCCTGCTTGGAGAACAGCATCTTTCTTATAAAAGAGTGCCAGCCTCCTGGGCTGGATTCCTTCTCTGAGTCTAGTGGTAGAGATTTGGAAAATAATCTCAGGCATTAGGTGCTAGTGGGGTGCTCGCTTGCTTGCTTTCTTCCTTCCTTCCTTCCTTCTCTCGCTCTCGCTCTTTCTGGAACCCAGGAGCATTCTACCTCTGAGCAACATCCATAGCTCTATATTTTATTACTTTATTTGGAAGCAGGGTTTCACTAAATTCCTGAAGGTCTTACTAAGTTGCATAGACTGTCCTTGAACCTGCGATCCTCCTTGCTCAGCCTTCCAAGTCTTGGGATTACAGGTGTGCAACACCATGCCTGGCTGTGCTGTTGATTTTGAAGGCAGATACCTCTTTTTTCCACGTGTCCTCTCCGTATACCACGTGGCTGGAATGGGCACAGAAATGGGGTTTTCACAAAGTCCAAACATTGTTTCCTATTCTTTTTTTTTTTTGTGTGTGTGTTACTGGGGATGGAGCCCAGGGGCATTCTACCTCCGAGCTCTACCCTCAGCCCCATTTTTCATGCTTTATTTTGAAACAGGGTCTCACTGAGTTGCAAAGGGTCTAAGTAGCTGAGGCTGGCCGTGAACCACGATCCTCCTGTTTCAGTCTCCCAAATGCTGGGATTACAAGTATGTGCCACCGCACCCAGCTTCCTTGACCCCTATTCTTTTTTTGTTGTTGTTGTTCAGGGGATGGAACCCAGGGGCATTTGACCTCCAAGCTACACTCCCTGCCCTATTTTTTTATTCTTTATTTTGAAATAGGGTCTAAGTTGCGGAGGGCCTCACTAAATAGCTGAGGCTGTCTGCGAACCACAATCCTCCGCTCCTGTCTCAGCGCCCCCCCCCCCCATGCTGGGATTACAAGCATGGGCACCACGCCCTGCTCTTGACCCCTATTCTAATGTCTCAAACACTTTCTGTCCACTGGGTTGCGGATATCATCCTGGAATCTAAAAATGGTTCAAACTGTCCTGTGATTGTTAGGCAGCTCCTAACAATGGAGAGGTGAATCAGTACACACCGCTACGGTGTGTTAAGAGTTAAAACAGAAGCATAGATTGAGTGCGGTAAGACTGAAGCGCAAATGAAGTGCCGCCTCTTATCACGTCCAAGTCCAACGGGGGCCGTTCAGCCACACCCAGTGATCTGGGGAACTTGGGGCTCAGGAGGTTTAGAGGGGCAGGCAGGGTTCAGTCCTGCATCCTATCTTCCCTGCTATAAACTTGGACACTGAAAGTAAAATATAAAAAAAAATCCATGTTGTCACCGTTGCTGGCTCTCTTGGGGAGGAGTGACATTCTCTGCTGCTCGAAGGCAGTCTGTGAAGGCTGAGCTTACAGGAGGCAGATGAGGTTAGGAAAACCCACCTCTGCCATCCGCCTGGAAACACCGCTGTTATCTGCTGATAACACCGCTCCCGCTCTGTCTCTGTAGACACAGTTGAGGGTCACTTGGCTTCTTACAGGGTAAGAAAGAGGCCAGACATGCTACCAAACCAGGCTGGGGACACCAGGTTGTCTGTGGGCTGCTGAGAGCTTACAGGGAGAGAGACAGGAAAGCTAATCAAACCACAGGGACTATCCATCCATCCATCCATCCATCCATCCATCCATCCATGGTACTGGGGATTAAACCCACCGGCATTCTACCTCTGAGCTACACCCCAACCCTATTTTTATTTTGAAACAGGGCCTCGCTATGTTGGTGAGAGTCTCATTACCTTCTAAGGCTGTCCTTGAACCTACACTGCTCCCATCTCAGCCTCCCAAGTACTTGTATTACCGAGGTGCACCACCATGCCTAGCTCAACTGGAGATTGAGTTCAAGAGGCATTCTATCTCTGAGCTTTACCCCCAGCCCTATTTCAAAATAAAGAATAAAAAATAGAGCCAGGTGGTGGCACATGCTTGTAATCCCAGTACCTGGGAGGCTGAGATGGGAGGATTGCAGGTTCACAGCCAACCTCACCTACTTAGTGAGGCCCTTTGCAACTTAGTGAGATCTGTTTCGAAATAAAGAATAAAAAAGGACTGGGGTATATCTTGGAGGTAGAATGCCCCTGGTTCCATCCCCAGTACCACACACACACACAAATTGAAATAGGGTCTCATTAAGTTGCTAAGGGCCTTGCTAAATTGATGAGTTTGGCCTTGAACCTGCAATTCTCTTATTTTAGCCTACCAAATACTGGGATTACAGGTATGTGCCACCACACCTGGCTACTTATTTATTTTTGGTACTGGAGATTGAGCTAAGGGACATTCTTCCTCAGAGCTACAGCCCCAGCCCTTTTTATTTTTTGTTTTGAAGCAGGGTCTAGATAAGTCACTGAGGGTCTCAGTAAGTTGCTGAGACTGGCCTTGAGCCTTTAGCCAGAGATCCACCCGTCTCAGCCTCCCAAGTACTGGGATTACCTCTGTTCCCCACTACACCCAGCTGTCTCTAGCGGATTTTAAATCCATACAGTGGGCATAGAGGGTTTTCCCATCATCAGCTCATTTTCTTGGAAGATCATGGTGCAGGCCTACACTCAGGACAAATGATTACGCCTCCCTCCCTGACCCTGCTAGCTATGTGCACACCACCCTCCTGAATAGTTCCTTCTGATCTTCTGATACTGGGACCTAACGCTCAAAATTATAAAGAGCAGAGTTCCCTGTTAGGGAAAGCACACACCCCACTGAAGCCCCCATGTGTTTGTATTTATTTATTTGTTTGTTTGTTTGTTTATGGTGCTAGGGATGGAACCCAGAGGTATTCTACCTCTGAGTTATACCCCCAGCCCTATTTTATTCTTTTTATTTTGAAACAGAATCTCACTAAATTGCTGAGGCTGACCTCGAGCCTGTGATCCTCCTGTCTCAGCCTCCCAGGTATGGGATTATAGGTGTGCACCACTATGCCTGGCTCCAGTGTGGTTCTGAATACCCCCTGGGCTGGTGTTCCTAGTGCCCAACAGGAGACACTGCCAAGAGGCCAGGGATGGATTAATGGCGTGGAACAGAAAACCCCAAGAGATGAGCCATTAGTCTTTGACAGGTTTTGGGAGAGAGGAGAGAGACAGCATTGGCGTGAAAGAATGAGCTGAGATCTGATTTGACTCCCTGAACCTGCTGTGCCTCTCACCCGCCTGCTGCCCGCCTTTGCTGATTCTCGCTGTCCCTGTCTCTTCTCTTTCCTTTCCCTGACAGATGCTGAAATTATTTTGACCTTGCCCAACACGTCCACAGAGATGGTCCTCTGCTTCTTCCCTTCGGAGGGGTGGGGCCCCGCCTGAGGCTCTGTGTCCTTGAACTTTTTTATTTTTAAATATACTCCTATGGGATTGTAATCATACATCACAGGTAGGTTCAGGGTGACAGAAACACACACAACACTGGGGGTCTCTCCCTCCGAATCCCACTCCGCTCCTCTCTTCCCGTTGCGGTAGAGATGGCGTAGTGATGTCTTCTTACACGCACATGGCCTTAGTTGAACTGTCTCCTCCCTTAATCCTCCTTCCCCATCCCAGCCTCCACTCCTCAGCCCCTTCCACTGTCCTCCTGGTCGCTCTCCTCATGTACCTGAAGTCCCCTATTCTTCCTATTTCTCTCTTGTTTCCACTTACAAGAGAGAACATAAGATCCTTGACTTTCTGAGACAGGCTGATCTCACTTAACTAATGGTCTCTAGTTCCATCCATTTTCCTAAAAATGACATAATTTTGTTCTTCTTTATGGCTGCGTAAAACTCCATTGTGTTAAAAACCCCGTTCCTCTATCTATTCATCTGTTGATGGACACCTCGGTTGGTTCCACACTTTATTTTTATACTTTTGTTGGTACATTAGAGCCTAATATCATAACATTATATAATTTAGCCATTGTGAACTGTGCTGCCAGAATGGTTTTTCTCCTTTGACCTTGATGTTTGGTTGATATCCTATGAGCAGAAGTCAAATTGGAGGTCAAGACTGGCCGATCTCTATGGTAACATAATATTCTCGAGTTCCGCTCATTTTCCTATAAATGACATAATTTTGTTCTTGTTTATGATTGAGTAAAATTCCATTGTGTGTTTAAACCACAATTTCTTTATCCATCCATTGGTAGACAGATACCTAGGTTGGTCCTATCACTTGGCTATTGTGTCTACGCTGCTCTAAATGTGGCCACGCATGTATCACTGTAGTCTTCTGACTCTGAATCTTTTGGAAAGATTGAAGAGTGCTATAGCCAGGTCATAAGGTGGTTCCATTCTAGTCTGTGTGTGTGTGTGTGTGTGTGTGTGTGTGTGTGTGGTACTGGGGATGGAACCCAGGGGCATTCTACCTCCGAGCTACACCCTCAGCCCAATTTTTTACTCTTTATTTTGAAACAGGGTCTCACTAAGTTGCGGAGGGCCTCACTAAGTAGCTGAGGCTGGCCGTGAACCTAGATCCTCCGGTCTCAGCCTCCTAAGTATTGGGATTACAAGCTTGTGCCACCACACCTGGCTTAATAGCTGGTATTTTTATAATGTCTTCATAATAAAACTGATATCATGATTCCCAGGCCAAATCAACCCAAGTAAAACTTGAATATGGTCACAAATAAGATTTGCTTCCAAAAAGGCCTGGTGCTTTGAAATATGAATCGGAGTTCTCTTTCATTTTGACTTTTGGCCGTAGTGAGATTCATTACAAAAGCAATTTCTTGCTCTGAGTAACTGGCATTTTCTTCCAAGCAAGGATGCTGCTAGCCCATTCAGCATCTCTGCACAAAGCAGACAAAGGCGCCCTTCTTTGGACAAATAGTCCCACAAATAGTGTACACTCTGGTGTACAGCCTGGGACTTGAACCAGGAGTCATTGTTCGGTAAAGAACCTGCACAACTGCACTTGGTAACTTTGCTTCTGAGGCACACCCGGAGTCAAATTCATTCATTCCCCAAACATCAGGAGAACAGCTGAGGATGTTGCAGAACAAACACCAGATCCCTGGACGATCTCTTTGGCTAAATCCTCCTACTGGGCACTGGCATTACTATTTCACACATAAGGCGGTTAAAACATTTGCCAAAGGCACCATAATTAGTTAAGCAATGGAGAGAGAATTTGATCCCAGGATTCTCTAACCCCAAAGGTGTGTTCTTCTAGCCTCACTCTTATGGAAACACAAATAAGTACAAAGTGTGGTTCCTTCTCTTTGGGGGGCTCAGGCCAACTGGGGAGATAGGCAAGATCTAGAAAAGTATCAGCTACTCCCTTCATGGAAGCCACATCTTTTTCTGGTTTACTGCTGGGCCTTAGTGGACCAGTGTATTTGGGAGCCTAGGATCTTGGGAGGGACCTTTTGGGTTTATGCTGTCCCACACATCACAAGCAACTAGCAAGGTGTGGGCTTTGCTCAAGATTATGCAGTTACAGCCAGGCGTGGTGGTGCATACCTCTGATCTCAGTACTTGGGAGGCTGAGAAAGGAGGATCGCAGGTTCAAGATGAGCCCCAGCTACTTAGTGAGGCGCTTAGCAGCCCAGTGAGACCCTGTTTCAAAAACAAAAAATAAAAAGGGCTGGAGGTGTAGCTTGGAGGTAGAATGTCTCTGAATTCAACAACCAGTACCATTAATAATTAATAATAATAACAAATGATAAATAAAATATTATATAGCTATTAACAGGTAAGATCAAAGATCCAGTGAAGGTTGCGAGAGCCGCCATAGCCGTTGAGCTGGGTGGACCCCGCCCTTGTGTGGGATCACAGCTACTTGAGAAAATATCATTTTGATATTCTCAAATAGTCTTCTCAAAAATACGATTTCCTCTGGTAGTTGTGAGGTGGGGGCAGTGAGGGCTGTGTTACTTGTGCCCCCATCTTGACTGGCTCATCAAATCTCCATCTGGTACCAGTGTTCCTGGGGGCTGAGGTGGCTGGCCAGCGCCTGCTTCAGGGACACAGCCTGGACCATGCCTGGCTCCATACCCCCAGGTGGGTCCTCAGGGATTCCTGTGTTTCAGAATCATTTAATACCATGGGATGCTCAAAAGACTGAAGAGAGGAGAGGCCTTCCCGGGGGCCTGAGTGGGACTCCAAGGCCTGCAGTGGCTTCTCCTTGCTGTAGGGAAGCCGTCAGTTCCCATGTGAGCAAAGACATCTCATGTAACCACCGGCTTCTACTTTTTCATCCATCCAAGCACGATGTCACCCACGAACCTGCCTTCTTCAAGAGGATGTAGCGTGAGAACAGCAACGCTTCACTTGTGTTAAGCACTCTCTGTGTGCCAGACGTCGCCCTACAGCCCGGTGACGCAGGGCTAGTTTAGTTCCCACAGGCTATGAATAGGCAGTCTTCCACTACTCTCTCCACGTTACAGACAGGGAAACCGAGGCACAGCAAGGCTAAGTGACTTTAAGATTTTATGGCAACAAGATGTGATGGCGTGTGCCGATAGTCCCTGTACTTAAGAGGCTGAGACAGGAGGCTCTCCGCTCTGAGACCAGCCTCAGCAACTTAGATCCTATTTCAAGTTAAAAAATCAAAAGGGCTGTGAGTGTAGCTCAGAGATATGGAGCCCCTGGGTTCAATCCCCAGCAAAACACACACACACACACACACACACACACACACACACACACAAATATTCTATGGTAAAAAAGCGGTGATGCCAAGTTTTAATCCAGGTATGTTGGTTATATCGCCTCCAAGAGCACTCTGCTGTGTGCTGTTCACATCCAGATATTATTGCCGTATTATTTTCCTCGGTGAGAGGCACCCACAGGGATGAGCTAGGGCTGGGGCTGAGCCATTGCCAAGGACCAGCCATCCACAATCCTAAATGATGCTACGAGTCCTTGCCCATAGACTTCAGGCGAAGCCATTCGGCCACTAATCACCAAGCTGGCCTCCAGGCTCGAAAGCACCGGGAGGTCGCCAGCAGCCATTGGCCTCTGTGGGCCGAGGTGGCAAGATGGCTTTGGGGCACATCCTATAGCTCTCTTGGTATTTTGGCCATAACACATGATGGAGAATGCTTATGTCTTAGAGGCCAAAGGGAGTCTGAGAACAGGGGTTCTCTGTGAAGACCGCCTGTGGGATGGATTATTCTTTCCCCAAGCACGCATGCGCCTAAGGAAGTATCAGTCCGAAGGCCACAGATGGGTCCAAAGATTCCATTCCATCACTGAAATCACAGCTAATAATCTGAAAGTGTTTCTGAAGGCAACCAGTCATCCTATTTGGCGGTACCTTCAATTAGCATTTACATAATTTAATAACAAAGCCGTCACCCTCTCGATTAACAGGACTGTCACAATGCTGATACTGATGAGAACTGGCACACACTCTGGCTTTGCCGTCCTTCTTATTTTCTCAATCCATTAAAAATATTTTTTTCCCCTCCTGATTATTACTCTTTTCAATAAGGTCTGAGCGATTTCTTTGCCTCTGAGCTATTCATTTATCTTGATTTTCTGGCATAGGAAAATAAAAAAAACAGGAGCCCTTAAAAATTCCTCCAGGAACGTGGCTCCATCCATTTATTCATGAACAAGCGCGGCAGGGCTGAAATCAGGCAAGTCTTTCACGGGAGTATCAACAGAAGAGCGGAAAGTAGATAATCTTGTATTAGATTACAGTGGATAAGAGAACTGGCATCCAAGCGGTAGCAGCTCTCTCTAATTGTAATCATCCATCCATTAGGCGAAAGCCTTAAACACACATCAAGGTCTTCGGGCTTGAACACTGCTCTAAATGCTCTCTTCACAGGGGGTAGCCATTACTTGTAGTGTCGTGAGCAGAGGGACAGTTCCACAGGGGCCCCGAGAGACAGCTAAACATGCCTGTCCAAACAGAAAGTGAGGCACCCGCTAGATGCAAGGGGGAAATGCAAGTCAGCAGTGGAGAATCGGAGGACACCTTGGGTAGGGGAGAAAGATTAACCTCGTCGAGGGGCAGGTGGACCCCATGCACCTGCAGAAATGGTGGCCTAAGCTGCACACACTCTTGCTCACGTGGCATTCCACATCGGGAAGCACAACAGGTATGGAATCCAGAGGAAATGTCAGAGCTGGGTGCGGTGGCATACACCTGTAATCTCAGTCCTTGAGAGGCTGAGATAGGAGAATCAGAGTTCGAGGCCAGCCTCAGCAACTTAGTGAGACCTTGTTTTAAAATTAAAAATAAAATAGGGCTGGGGAGCCAGGTGCGGAGGCGCATGCTTGTAATCCCAGTACTTGGGAGGCTGAGACAGGAGGATTGTGGTTCACAGACAGCCTCAGCTACTTAGTGAGGTCCTTTGCAACTCAGTGAGACCCTGTTTCAAAATAAGGAATAAAGAGCCGGGCGTGGTGGCACAGGCTTGTAATCCCATTGCTTGGGAGGCTGAGACAGGAGGATCGCACAGGTTCTAAGCCAGCCTCAGCTGCTTCGTGAGGTTCTCAGCAACTCAGTGAGACCCTGTTTCCAAATAGAGTATAAAATAGGTCTGGGAGTATAGCTCAGAGGTAGAAAGCCCCTGGGTTCCACCCTCAGTACCACACACACACACACACACACACACACACACACACACACAGAACAAAAAAGAACAAAAAATAGGGCTGGGAGTATAGCTTGGAGGTAGAATGCCCCTGGGTTCCATCCCCAGAAACACACACACACACACACACACACACACACACACACACACACACACTAGGACTGGGGGTGTACCCTCGTCCCCCAAAAGAGAGAACGTCAGAGAAAGAAAAAGAACATTTAAGTGCATTTTCAAATGATTTTAAAATTTGTTTAGAGGCCGGGCGTGGTGGCGCACGCTTGTAATCCCCGTGCTTGGGAGGCTGAGACAGGAGAATCGCACAGGTTCAAAACCAGCCTCAGCTACTTAGTGAGGCTCTCGGCAACTTAGTGAGACCCTGTTTCCAAATAAAGTATAAAATAGGTCTGGGAGTATAGCCCGGAGGTAGAAAGCCCCTGGGTTCCACCCTCAGTACCACACACACACACACAAAAGAAAATTTGTTTAGAAACTATAAGTACACGTGATTTAAAAATTTCTGCTTTTTTTTTTTTTAGGAAACGTATTTTCAACAGTGTCATTGTTATAAAAACAGCAAAGAGAGGCTAAGAAGTGTTTCAAATGAAAGAGACACACTAACTAATGGGACTGTGTGATCTTAGACTGGATCCCATTCAGGGGAAAACACATACCATAAAGCACATCCCAGTTGGTAAACTTGGAATAGGAACAATGGATTAGATGAGAGCCTGGTAATGATATTAAATTCAGTGAAATTGGTAGGTCTACGTGTGTAAGCAAGAGTACACCGCTCTTAGGAAATGCATGTTGGGGTGCACGGGAGGCGAATGGCATGACACACGGAGCGCGTTCTCAGGAGGTTTAGAGATAATTATGCACGCAGTTTGATATGGCAAATGGGCAAAACGTTAATATTCAGTAAATATGAATAGTGGGGAAGACCAACACCGCCTCCGCACCCTGTGAGGAGTCTGAAGAGTCAGATGCAGAAGGGAGAGCAGAGCGGTGTTTCCTAGGGCCGGGCGAGGGCGAGGTGGCGAGTCTCTAACCAGTGAGCAGAGCGTCTCAATGACTACGGACGAGAGAGCTCTGGTGAGCTGCGGTGCAACCCGGTGCCTGGAGCTAGCAACACGGTACAGTCCGCTTAGAAATTTGTTAAGCCAGCAGATTCCATGCTAAACACTTTCATTATAATAAAAAATATTAAAATGAGTATAGATGGGTTCTTTGTACTATTCTTGCAACTTTTCTATAAAGTTGAAATTAGATATATTTAAATATATATTAGCTGGGCGTGGTGGCGCACACTTGTAACCCCTGCGCTTTGGGAGGAGGAGACAGGAGGATCGCGCAGTTTCGAAGCCAGCCACGCTGGCTTAAGAGACCCTGTTTCCAAATAAAAAAGTATAAAAATAGGTCTGGGAGTGTAACCTGAGGTTGAAGGGTTTCCAGGAACCCCAGTACCACCACCACCACCACCACAAAAAAAAAAAAAAAAAAAAAAAAAAAAAATATATATATATATATATATATATATATTAAAGTTGAAATTAGGTAATATAGGTTTTTTTTTGGGGGGGAGGTGATGCAGGGGATTGAACCCAGGGGCATTCTACCACTGAGCTACACCCTCAGCCCTATTTTATTTTCTATTTCGAAACAGTGTCTCACTAAATGGCAGAGGCCTCCCAAGTACTAGAATTTCAGGTATGTACCACCAGGCCTGACAAAGTTGAACCATTAACAGATAAAAAGCGCCCCCTCCTCTCTCTTTTTGTGGTACTGGGGTAGAAACCCAGAGGCTTTCTACCTCTGGCCTATATTCCCAGACCTATTTTTTTATACATTATTTGTAAACAGGGTCTCACTAAGTTTCTGAGAGCCTCACTAAGTAGCTGAGGCTGGCTTTGAACCTGTGCGATCCTCCTGTCTCAGCCTCCCAAGCACTGGGATTACAAGTGTGCATCACCACACCCGGCTGGTCTTTTTTGAAATAACTTGATTATATCAAACTGTCAGTTCTCCCAAAACCGATGCATAAGCCTGACATAACTCTAATCAAAATCCTGGTAGGCTTTTGAGTAGAAATTGATAAGCTGACCCTAACATGTAAACGGAGATGCAAAGGACACAGAATAGCCAAAAGAGCTCTGAAAAAGAACCACTTTGGAGACTTACAACTATCTGATTTAAAAACTTACTACATAGGGTGTATTCATTTCGAGTCACCCCCTATGCCATTTTGGCATGGGGCTGTATTTCTATTTTCTGTATTTTTATCTTTCTAATAAACTTCTTTAAATCTTCAAAAAAAATTAAAAACTTACTACATAATTAAGACAATGTGGTGTTGGCATAATGAAAGGCATACAGATAATGGGATGGAACTGGAATAAACCCTTATACTTATGTTCCGTTGTTCTTGTTTGCTGGTGGTATGGGGACCGATGCAGTGATGGAACCAGCCAGGTGTCCATCAGCAAATGAACGGATAAAGGAAATGTGCTATAGACTCGCACAATGGAACACTTTGCAGCCATGGAGAAGAATAAAATCACGTCATTTGCAGGAAAATGGATGGCTCCGGAGAACATCATGTTAGGTGAGATCAGCTAGACTCAGAAAGTCAAGGGTCATATGTTTTCTTTCATATGCGGACGCTAGAGAGAAAAACAAATAAGAGGAAGGGAGACAAATCAGGTGGAGGATGAGGACTGTGTGAAGGAGGGAGCGAAGCAAAGGGCAGGTATGGGGAGTGACATCGACCAAAATATATTAGGCAAATGTGTGAACAGACCACAACAAAGCCTGCCATTTTGTATAATTACTCTATATAATTATTCTGTATAATTATTATAATAATTATAATAATTATTTTAATAATTATATAATTATAAAAAATTTAAAAAGGGATTACTAAGTTAAAAAATTTAGACTTTTAATGAGTGGACTGGGAATATGTGTCCAGCCCTCAAAGGGTATAGATTCCCCGATACGCGAAGCCTCCTTAAGTAGCATGGGTGTGCGTGCTCTCGTGTTCCCGCTGATGGGTCACTTTGGGTTTTAGTAAGAGCAGCAGAGAAATGCTTAACATCAGACACTCGAGATTCACACCATCAAAGTTGTCAGCACGTGCGCTCCCTGGGGTTGAGAGGCAACCTTCTGGATTTCCCCTGGCATTTTCTCTTTTCTCAGCCACGTCACAGATGACAACACTGGGGCTGGAAGACGCAGTGATGTTCTGGGGGTTTATCTGTCACTGCAGAGCAAGGGCGGGGCCAGGTCTCCTGTCCCCGGGGGGAGCCGGGTGACTCTACTCTCAAAGTGCGTCCTTTCTGAGCCATCCCCACGCCAGGTGCAAATCCAAACACCCCACGACAATGAGGAAGGGCGGATGACACAGACCCCAGTGTATCGTTTTACCCCATGTGCGTGTATTTGTGTTGGGCCTTGACTATCAGGAATATGAGATATGATGGAGTTGGTCATATGATGAGCTAGCAGAGACTGGGAAACGGAAAATGAGTATGCTAAATGCTTTTCTATTACTTGTCTCCCCACCCCCCAATCCCGCCCAAACCATCACTTTTATCTTCTAAATATGCATTGTTAAGAATTCCCCAAAGGAGTTATTAAAAGTGAGCCAGCCGGTGGTGGTTGCGAACCACTTTTACAAATACGCAGCTTTGCAAATGTTTATTCTCATTATTGAAACTAATTCAACGATGGCACCGTAGAGTATCCCCAGATAATGGTGTTCAGCAGTGCTCACTGAGCATGAAAGGAAAGGTCATTTGTATGCCGGAACTCTGGGAAACCTGTGAGGTGAGCCGAGGAAAAGACATCTCTGATTTCCCTAGTTCAGACGGCCACAGTGACTACACAGGAGCGCTGCGGGGTCCTTTAAGCCCATGGCTCCTGGACTTCACGCTGCTACTATATATAGAAAATGCTATGATGTTAGGCCGGGCGTGGTGGGCACGCTTGTAATCCCGCGCTTGGGAGGCAGAGACAGGGGGATCGCGCAGGTTCGAAGCCAGCTGCGCGCGCTGGCTTAGGAGACCCTGTTTTCAAATGAAAATGTAAAAATAGGTCTGGGAGTGTAGCCCCGAGGTAGAAGGGCTTCCAGGAACCCCGGTACCACCAAAAAAAAAAAAAAAAAAGCATAAAAAAAAGAAAATGCTATGATGTTCTTAAGGTCCCTAGAAAAACCTTTTTATTTTATTTTATTTTTTGTGGTGCTGGGGATTGAACCCAGGGGCATTCTACCCTGGAGTTATACTCCAGATTTCTTTATTTTTTTTTTTACTTTGAAATAGGGTCCTGCTAAGTTGCAGAGGCAGGTCTCACACTTGTGCTCCTCCTATTCTGGCTTCCCAGGTGCTAGGATTATAGGCGTGCATCACCACACCTGGTTCCAAGAACAAATCCTAAAAGGAGAGCAGCTTCTCTTGTGAGGTGAGGCGCCTCGCTTGGCATTAGAACTCATTACAGGCTTTCTTGCCACATCCCTGGGATCAAAGAGAGAAGAGTTGAGATCCTTCTAATACTGCTTTGTCGGCTTCCTTCCACGCTCTGTGAAGAGCAGTCCCTGAGCTCTATGTGCCTATCGTATCACAAAACAGACAGGGGAGCTTTTGCCTATATATTAATTAATTAATTGCCTATCCTATAAATTAACTGTATTTTCTTATTTTCTGTATTCTTATGACCAGGCCTCTGAAAGACTCTGAAATTGGCACTGAAGACTCAGGATCAACTATTTTGGGCATCAAAGGTATGCTCTCAGACAAGCTTGAATCAGCCGACCCTGGGAGAGCCATTTCTGATCCGAGTTCAGAGTGTTTCAGAGGCCTGGTCGTAAGAGTACAGAAAATAAGAAAATACAATTAATTTACAGGCCTTGACACAGAGGCAGAAGCTCTCCTCTCTGTTTTGTGATACGACAGGCACATAGAGCTCAGGGACTGCTCTTCACAGAGCGTGGAAGGAAGCCGAAAAAGCAGTATTAGAAGGATCTCAACTCTTCTCTCTTTGATCCCAGGGATGTGGCAAGAAAGCCTGTAATAAGTTCTAATGCCACCTGCGTTTTTCAGCTCTTGCTCTATGGGACACTATCCCCCAGCTTTAATCAACCCAGAGCCAAGTACCAGGCAACTGGGGCCATTCCTATAGCCCAGAGCCACTGAAATTATTCCCAGTATATATCTCTCCCCTGACTCACCCATTCCTTCCCAGGAAAATATCCACAAAGGCTCTCATGTTATTTCCTCTTACTTCTTATGCTTCTTCATAGAGTCCACAGCTTCCCCTGTGGCCCTACGAGGCATGTGAGACCGCTTGCTTTTAGGGATCTGTGAGTATAAATGTCTTCCTTTACTACAATCATTTCCAAATCTACATGTCTTATCATCCCTGATTAAAACAGATTCCAGGCTCATTTTTGTGGCACTGGGGGCTGAACTTGGGGGGTATTCTACCTCTGAGCTATACCCCTAGTCTTATTTATTATTTAATTTAGAAACTGGGCATCTCAGTCAACATTCTCACTGCCATAATCCAAAATGACTGACCATACAACTTAGAGGAAGGAAGATTTATTTATTTGCTCACAAGTTTTGGAGATTCTGGGACTCAGTCCACGTGAGGCCAGGTCTGCAGAGCTCAGGGGATGGTGGTGTGAAGTAGACAGAACAAGAGAGCAAGGTTCTGCTCTCACATCACGGAGGCTGGAAGCAGAGAGCCAGCAAGTATGCAAGGGATTCAGAGACAAAGCACCGTCCCTAAGGCCAGACCGCCAGGGACCCACCTTCTCCCGCTATAACACACCTACCCAGGTTACCACCCAGTAAACACATTACAATGGGCTTCCCTACTGATGAGATTACAGCGCTCATGACTTAATTTTATCAACTCTGAACATTAATTTATGAGCTCTTCAGTGGACATTGTCTATCTCACCATAGCACGGGGCCTTGCTAAGTTGCTGAGAAGAGCCTTGAAACTGCAATCCTGCCTTGGCCTTCCAAGTACTGAGATTACCAGCACGCACCCCCATGCTTGACTTCCAGGCACATTTAAAAAATGGGTCCCTGACCCAACTGTATCCATAGCTAACAAACAGGAGCAGAGATGGCAAAGTGCTTGGGAGTTCACCCCAAGTACTTCTCATTGCCTGGGACTCTGTTTCACCAGTACTGGTTGTAGGTTTCCAGGCCTGAGTACAAGGTATACTGCAAATAGCCCCTCAACATTAATCTCTCAGCCTCAGGATGCATTTACTTAGGTCTTTATTACATATTCTTAAAATAAGGTCTTTAAAATATGTTCTTAAATAAATAAGGTCTTTAAAATATGTTCAATGATACAGGGTGTTATTGAGTTGCAAAGGGCCTCACTAAGTAGCTGAGGCTGGCCGCAAACCATGATCCTCCTGTCTTAGCCTCCTGAGTGCTGGGATTATAAGCGTGTGCCAACATGCCCGGCCCTTTCCAGTTTTTGATATTATGGCATTGCCCTAGGCAAAGAAAAGGGGGCCTGTGTAATATCTGAGAAATAGCAAAGAAATGCTGTATGAGGTATTAAACGGTTTTGGCTCCAAAACATACAAAAACCTTAAGCAGGATTTGTCAGACACAGGCAGAGTCGTGGGCCAAGAGGCACAGGAGGTAGCCACGATTTCCTCCACGTCAAGCCATCTAAACACATTTCCCTGGAAGGAAAAACTGGTGCTTGCTATGTGAAAGTAATGTCAAGACCCCTGGAGTTCTCTCTGCCAAAACAACTGCCAACTCCAACCCCGTCTCTTCATAAACCCCGGAGAGCAGGTCTCGACCTCCGAGTCCACCTCTGCATTCAGGGTGTCCGAACGTGCAGGTTAAAGGAGACAATAGTCAAATTATTGACCCAATTTAGGCATTCGTCAACAGAGGAATGGGTGAAGAAAATGTGGTTTGTACACATAATGGGGTTACACTCGGTCATAAAGAAGAACAAAACTGCCATTTGCAAGAAAATAGAAGGAACGGGAGATTATTCCGCTAAGTGAGATCAGCCAGACTCAGAAAGTGAAGGGTTGTATGTTTCCTCTCATATATGAAAAGTAGAGAGAAAAATAATAAAAAACACCAGCAAAATAGTGGGAGGGGGTCGGGGGAGGGAGGCAGGGAGAGGAAAAGGAGGATCGAAGAAGGAGACAGTTCAACTAATGGCTATGTCCATGCGTGAAGCTATCGCGACCAATCTCACTAACATGGTCAGGGAAGGAAGGGGAGCGGGCTGGACGTGGAGGGAAACACTCCGGGTGCTGTATGCAGGTAGGTCCGGATGACTTTGAACCTCACTATGATGTGTAATTAAATGCACCAATAAAAGTATAGAAAGAAAGGGAAAAGATTCAACTGGCTGACTGGTTGGTTCATCTCTGCGGCTACAGAGTTCTTCTGTTTGTATCGCCCCACTGACTCCAACGGCTTGCTCTTATTGTTGGAAGAGTGACTCCAGGGCTGCCTGGTCAACCAGGGGACGGGAAGCATGCACCTACGGCCTGAGCGCGGGCGAACACCTACGGTCTTCACTGAGCACTGTGCGTGCTAAGCCCCATCGCTCCTTGAGCGCGCTGCACCCACAGACTCGCGAGAGTTCTGCTTTCTCCCTGTGGTCCAGATCTTTCCAGTGGGAATTCATACACGACTGTCACCCCGTAGGCAGTGGGGGTCATCAGTTCTCTCGGAAACCTATCCTAAATGGATCATCCCAAAGAATGAAAAAGTCATGGGCAGAAAAGAGATTCTTTGCATTTATGATTATTTAAGAATATAAGAAATGTATATTTCACATTTATAAACTGCAAGAAGTATATATTTCACATATATGTGTATATATGTATGTATATACTTATTTACACACACACACACACACACACACACACGATCTAATACAGAGTTGTTTAGGCTTTTTTTTTTTTTTGGCGGTACTGGGGGTGGAACCCAGGGGCTTTTCTACCTCTGGGCTACACTCCCAGACCTATTTTATATTTTATTTGGAAACAGGGTCTCACTAAGTTGCTGAGAGCCTCACTAAGTAGCTGAGGCTGGCTGTGAACCTGTGCGATCCTCCTGTCTCAGCCTCCCAAGCGTGGGGATTACAAGCGTGCACCACCACGCCCGGCTCAGAGATGTTTAAATAAAATGCCAGCATACCACAGTGGCTAAGAGCAGGATAAAGATCCACTTGCCTCTCCACTTGTGACTCTGTGTCCCTGGGCAGGTTACTTACCCTCTCGGAGCCTCGATTTCCTCATCACAATACGGGCATACCAGAGTCTCCCAGATTATATAATATGTCTATGTCTCTAAGAATTATGGAGGGGGACATGAATTAATATTCCAGTAGTTATGTACCAGAGGCATGGGAAGCTCTGCTTAAGGATTTGATGAACCATTTGGTGTCTTTTTTAGATGAAGAGTTTTGTAGCTTTTGCAAAGATCATTATCAAGGGTATAATTCAACCGTGCCTGTAATCCTAGTACTTTGGAGGCTGACACAGGAGGTTTGCAAGTTCAAGACCAGCCTGAGAAATTTAGTGAGACTTTCAGCAACCTAAGAGATCCCTGTTTCAAAATAAAAAATCCAGCTGGGCGTGGTGGCACACGCTTGAAATCCCAGCATGCGTGAGGCTGAGACAGGAGGATCCCAGTTCGCGGACAGCCTCAGCTACTTAGTGAGGAACTTTGCAATTTGGTGAGACCCTGTTTCAAATTAAAGGATAAAAAATAGGGCAGGGGGTGTAGCTAGGAGGTTGATTGCCCCTGGGTTCTATCCTCAGACCCGCAAAAAAAAAAAAAAAAAAAAAAAAAAATGAAAGGACCAGATAAAATTAGTTGTTGCTGGGACTGAGAGATCCTGTTTTCCAGGCATTCTGTATCACTTTCTAAGTTTTAAAAGAGTTTTGTGGAGCCCTGGAGAGGGGCTGTGCGTACATGTGTGTGTGCGTGTGTGCATGTGTGTGTGTTTTCTTCCTGGGCCTCTGGTAGGAATGAATCACTTGGTAACTTCTGGCAGATCCTGGGAAAGCAGTCTACTTAGCCAGAGTTCATAGGAACCTGCTCACAAGAGCGCCCTAAAGAGGGAGAGGATGGAGAGAGGCCCCAGCAGCCGGAGCCAGGCAGAGGGATCAGCGCGTGCATGTGCGTGTGTGGGGGGCCTTCCTTCTGGTCTCTGATCTGCTGGTGAAGGCCCATCAGGAGGGGGCGGGGACTTACGGCATCTGGACAGATTAGATGGCTGGAAAAAAAAGATCAAAGAGATCAGAGCATTTGAGATTTACAAGACAGGGATGAAATACTCTCATTTGTCAGGGAGCCATGCACACGCAGCGAAATAAGTAACTCCGGCAAAGACAAAGAGATATCGATGCCAACAGGCATACCAACACCGCCATCCATCCGTACCCAGCGTTTCTTCACCCGTTCTCTGACCTTGGTGTCTTAGCAGCCTTGGCCAGGAGGGACGCTTCTTCCCCAGGAGGAAGCAAACCAGAAACAGCAGCCTGTGCCCTCTGCTTTTCTGTGGTCTCTCGCCTGGCCTCCCTCCCTCCCTCCCTCCCTTCCTTCCTTCTCCTTCCTTCCTTCCTTCCTTCTCCTTCCTTCCTTCCTTCCTTCCTTCCTTCCTTCCTTCCTTCCTTCCTTCCTTCTCCTTCCTTCCTTCTCCTTCCTTCCTTCTCCTTCCTTCCTTCCTTCCTTCCTTCTCCTTCCTTCCTTCTCCTTCCTTCCTTCCTTCCTTCCTTCCTTCCTCCCTCCCTCCCTCCCTCCCTCCCTCCCTCTTTCTTTCTTCTTAGGGGCACTGTACATCTAAGCTCTATCCCCAGGCCTTTTTATTTTGAGACAGGGTCTTGCTAAGTGGGTGAGGCTCTCACTAAGTCGCTGAGGCTGGCCACGAACCTGTGATCCTCCTGTCTCAACATCCCAAGTATTGAGATGATAGGCAGGTGCCACTGCACCCAGCTTTGCTTTCTTCTTAACCTTCTTCAGGTTAAACAGGAGCCCTGAAGACCCTCCGCCAGTGGCTCTCAGGAGCCTCCTGCTGGGGAGACTGGGTCAGAATCTCCCACGGAGCTTAAACAAGGCCCCTGGGCCTCCCGAAGTGCTTCTGAACTAGGATGGAGGATTCTGCATTCTTTCTTTCTTATTTTTTTGTGGTACTGGGGATGGAACCCAGGGGCTTTCTACCTACAGGCTATACCCCAGACCTATTTTATATTTTATTTGGGAACAGGGTCTCACTAGTTGCTGAGAGCCTCACTACATAGCTGAGGCTGGCTTCGAACTTGCACAATCCTCCTGTCTCAGCCTCCGAAGCGTGGGGATGACAAGTGTGCGCCACCACACCTGGCTGGATCTGGGTTTTTGATTTCTTTCCACTGCTTAGGTGAGTCCAAGCTCTGCATGGGGATCATAATCACTCATACCCGGGAGGCCACTGTTCAAGGACAGCGTCAGCAAAAGAGCAAGACGTACAGCAACCTGGAGAGACCTTGTTGCAAAACAAAAATTAAAAAGGGCGGAGGGTGGAGCTCAGAGGTAGAAGCTGCTGGGCCCACTATGCAGCATTCTAAAATGCTGCAACAAACAAACAAACCGTCCAGATTATTTTTAGTGAGAAGAAAAAACTAGCCCAAAGCCTGGCCGCTTTCTTCCTTCCTACTTTTCCTTCCTTCCTTCCTTCCTTCCTTCCTTCCTTCCTTCCTTCCTCTCTCTTTCCCTTTCTCCTTCCCTCCCTCCCGCCCTTCCTCCCTTCTTTTACCTCTCAGATAATTTCTCTACTTCATACCCTTCCTCCCTCAAAATCTGCCCCCCCTCTCTTAGCTAAGACTCAAATTTAACTAGAAAAATAGAAACCTCAGGGGAAGGAAATGAGGCTGGCAGCCTACTGTCACTGTGAGACGAGCTGGCGTGGGGCCAGGGTGGCCCGATCTGCTGACAGCTGTCTCAGGAGGAGGGCAGTAAGCCGGAGACACGCACACATCTGTCCTGGCAACCGCAGCCGGGGCAGGGATGAGACGTGCTGAATTCAATCCGAGTGAGCTATAAGCCTAATGAGCATTATTAGCGTATCTTCATGCGTTAAAAAAAAGCCACTGTTAGCCGGATACTGTTCCGGCCTCCTCCACAGACGGAGGGGATCTGAGAGCTTAAACTCAGACCCTGCCGGTTCTACTGTCTTGATCACACACCTGAGGATTAGACGCCCCTTCTCCCCCACAGAGGAGGAGCTGGCACCCTTGGGGCCTCCCCGCCGGCTTTTCAGACTTTCTCCTGCCTTGTGAGAAAGCCCTGTGCTCTGATTCCTTGACTTAGTGGGCCATACTTGACAGTCACATCTTGTTTCTGACTGGCACCCTGGCCATTCCCTCCAGGTTTGCGCCCGGCCTTCCTGTGCCAGCTCAGGCTCCGTTGTCCAGCAGTGACCCCAGCGGCTCCCTGTCCTGCCACCAGCCCTGGGCACCTTGGAGTGGGGGGCACTGGCTGGGGCATGCTGCTCCCCCAACCTGTCCTCCTCGTGAGAGGTGGGACATAAAGCTCAGTGGAAAACATCAGATGGTGGTTTATTATTATTTTTTCTGGGTGTCTTAGCAACCTAAGACCTAAGACACCTATATATATATTTCGGTGGTACTGGGGTTCCCGGAAACCCTTCTACCTCCGGGCTACACTCCCAGACCTATTTTTATACTTTTTTATTTGGAAACAGGGTCTCCTAAGCCAGCGCGGCTGGCTTCGAACCTGCGCGATCCTCCTGTCTCCGCCTCCCAAGCCCGGGGATTACAAGCGTGCGCCACCACGCCCGGCTCCAACCTAAATATTAATAGCTGAATATTTACATGATTTGGTTAGGCAGGTTTCTTGAATATTTGGCATTTGGGAAACTCAGGAAGGAGCATATGATTTCTGCGTGCATAAATTTAAATCCCCAGGAAAGTTCTAAGCACCTTGTCTCCTGTGTGTGCAGAATTTCTGTTTGAACAACTCAATGGTTATTTTATATTTAGTGAACTGAAAAGAGCCAGGGCTTTGGCAGCAGATACTCCTTTATTGGTGCATTAGAATACCTATCTATCTATCTTAGTTTATGTATATATCTTTATATACATATAGCCCTATATATGAAGCTATAAAGTTTATATATAAAGCTATATATATATTTATATATAAAGTTATATATATAAAGGATATATATATATATATATATATATACACCTTTATTGGTTAATTGTGACCTCACATCATAATGTAGTTCAGAGTGATAGGGGCATACCTTTAATATTTACCAAAATTTATTTGAAAAAGCTTAATCATAACTAAGAAAAAAAAAAACCAAGGGAAAAGGGGAGGGGCTTTGGTTAATGTTAGAACCAGACATTAAGAGTGGATAAGCACATTAGATGTGCTGGGAGCAACAGGAGAGAGATGATAAGACAAAGGAAATTTGGGGGAAAGTAGTCAACTTGGATATGAGCCCTCAGTCAGAATTCTCTATTATTTCTTTTATTTTTTTGTGAGAGAAGCAGGTCCCCATAGACAGGCCCACTGCCCTTTGAGGGCCACGGAACGCTTTCACTCGGGGCCCTGGGCTCAGTGTGCCTCTTCCGTGGCTTTCTCCTCTTTAGTGGGCCCAGCCCGATGCCGGTGCTGCTCACCCCACATCATCACCTCTGGACCGCAATGACCTTTTCCTACGTAAAGGGCGAAGACCAGCTGACGGAGCCGAGTGGCAGCGCTCACTCGCACTCATTCTCTCTCTCCCGGCTCCCTCTGGGACGAGAAGCACCAGAGCTCGGTGGATGTTGACACTGGGCTTTAGGAATTGACAAAATGCTTTCAGGGTATTTCAGGAGTTACCGGTTATCACATCTCCAATGACAGACAAGGAAACTGGGGCCCGGGTAGCTTCCTAATGGGCTCACGAGCTGGACCACAGTGGGGAGAATCGGACCCAAAGTTTAGATCTCCTGCTCCCTGCCTGGCTCACATCTTCACCCCTCCTTCCAGGGAAGTAGCGGCCAAAGTCTCCTTATAAACCCCAGCTCTATGACTCGAAAGGCCAGCTCTGTTTCTGCAACAAGAATTTTGAATAACTTTTACCAATGTCCAAATTTGTCCTTTTTAGGGCACAAACATTAGAAAAGAACATCTACACTAATATATCCGAATATTAGGTTATCTCAGCATCTCAACTTTTACTGAAATTCACCATTTCTTCAAAACTCGTTATAACAATATCTCACGGGGAGGGGATAACTTCATAACTTGTTCTAACACTATCTTCATGAGTCTGTGGCTGAATGCGGCTTTTCATTTACTTGAGAGATAAACCCCAAAGGCTTCTGACCACAATAATGCTCCTTGGGGTGAGTGAAATTTGATTTCAGACAGGGAACGTACATTATTCAGCTGAGGGCTCTATTCTCATGAGATGAAAAGAGGTACAAGCGTTTGTTTCTTTATTAAAAATCACTTTAGAAAATGGTAGGGGGCATATGGACTCTTGAGATCCGAGCCTGAAATTGTCCCAACTCTGAATCAGCCAACACTGTGAAAGGGCCTGGGCTGGCCTGCCCTTCCATGGACCTTACCACCTCCCTAGTGCCATTTTACAAGAGCGGACATGCATTTAATTTTAGTTACTTTTCATCAATGGTGATAGAAGTTTTTTTTTTTTTTTTTTTTAAAGAATCAAGAAAACCAATAAAAATACCTCTTGGTATTGCTACTTGGGAGTGAAATCGATTCTTTCTGCAGATAAGAGAATTATTACAGGAGACAAATACCCCCATCTTCAGAAATAATCCTTATACCACGATTTAAATTTAATTGCCTGAAAAAGCAATCCTATTTGAAGGAAGCAGAGGAAACACTCTTGGGTGAGTCAGCACGGATGACAGCAGGGTGACGCTATGTGAGAGCAGGGGGGCACTGGCGTGTGATAGTGACACCAACGGTGTGTTTTTGTACCCTCTAGTTTTCCTTAGCTTCTCAACTCTCAATTGATGTTTTTTAAAAGTAAAACACTAAATGACACATAAAACAGTGGCTTCACTTTTATTACCATACTCTTAGGAGGCGTTTAAAAATTTTTAGTCATATTGCTATCAGCTCCCAATAGCCCCAGGGAAGATTTTTGATGAAAAAAAAAAAAAACACAAAACTTCTTTCCTTATGTTTAATACCACCAATTTTGTTTTGCCTAAAGATGCCCTGTATTTTCACACAGAGGAGTAACGAATACAAATGCTTATTATCCAAAAAGGCACTTCTAGTAAATTAAATTAATTCAAA
Organism: Muscardinus avellanarius; assembly: GCF_963383645.1. Lineage (NCBI taxonomy): Eukaryota > Metazoa > Chordata > Mammalia > Rodentia > Gliridae > Muscardinus > Muscardinus avellanarius. Next base: position 136,899,875 of record NC_137790.1, read on the forward strand.
TCCCATCAAGTAATGCAGAGGACCAAGCCCTTCAGAGAGTGGGAAGTTATTATTCAAACACAACAAATCTAAGACCTTGCACTCACTATCTGGTCTATCTTTGGTAAAGGATGGCAGGGTTTCCATCTGCGCTGTCCCCTCGTTCTACAGAATTTGATTTCCACTTTGCCAGCTGCCGCTGGAAGCGATTCAAGTTGACCATCTCTTAGCTCGTCTTCTGTTATCTGACTGAGGTGATGGGTCCTGCTTCCAACGTGAACTAGACCAGACACAGGGGTAGAAGAGGAACTTTCAAGCCAGGAGTAATGGCACACTCCTGCCTTTTTAAAGGAGGCTAAGACAGGAGAGGACTGTGGGTTTGAGGCCAGCCTCAGCAACTTGGGGAGACCTTGTTTCACAATAAAAAATAAAAAGAGCTGGGGGTGTAGCTCAGAGGTAGAAAGCCCCTGGGTTTAATCCCCAGTATCTCCTCTCATTTCACTTTTGCAAGAAGGTGGGCTGGAGTTGTGCAGAGGACGTTCCCACCTGGTGGGCTAGCTGGCGAAACCACTCAACGTCTTGCTTGGGCAGGATCTTAAAAATAAAAGCTTCCTAATTTGTCAGGGGCTTGAAAGTTGGCTCAGCTAGCGGCAGGAAGTTGGCAAAATGGAGCCTTCAGTTCCATTCTAATTCAGGAATGTGTATTATGTTAATCTTTGGCTTGAGCACATCTAATCCAGTGTTGGACGGGGTCCAGCCTTGCTCACTTAATGGACAGCATTTGTCAAGGGCTCACTCTGCGCCAGCCCCTGTGTGCAGCCTGGGAACGGACGCAAGGAAAGGTCCTACCCTTGAGGTGTGTGATAAAAGCTTTCCTGGAGGGACCTGTTAGATTCAAAGGAAGGAATCCCAAGGCAGGCGCGGCCGACTCTCCCAACAGTGTGGTCCCACTGGTGCAGAGTTGGAGGACAGACGCTATGAGGAAGGCCAGCGAGCCTAGATGTAGAGTCTATCTACCGGAGTTAGCATTTCCTAAAAAATACCTGCTGATAATGTGGCTCTTCTTTGAGTCTCAGGAAAAGCAACTTGTCCGACAAGGCAGAATCATGCCAAGTTCTGTTTCCTGTTGTTCTTAGGTAGCACGAGGCTTGTGGAATGCAACACTTTTCTCCAAGCTCCATTCACACAAGATCTCGCCCATTGTCCCTGGCTGCAGAAAGCAATGCGTGCTACACCACTTTCTAAAAAGGCCCAGAGAAAGCTTCATTTAGCCAGGTTATTTGGCTTAGTTAAAATAAGAAAATAGTATAGAAGCTAGCATTGGAAACGAGGCTCAGTGTCCCCTAGCCCAAGCCCGGACCTTTCTCCACAAAGCTTTGCTTGAGCAAACTGATGATAAATGCAGAATCCACGGCAGGGGAGTTGGGGCTAGGGCATCTATCTGTCTGAGCAAAGAAGGAGGCGAGCTTGGTGCTTTAGAGTGTGGGACAGATGCTTGAAAAAAAAAAAAAAACACTTGATGAAAACCAACTCCAGGGTTCCCATAGTGGGTGGGCTGAAAAAAACAACCCACACAAACCCGCTGTCACTTGCAGGACACCGGGATGGGTGGCTCCTGCTAGACATATTTTATAGCAGCAGAGTTTCAAGTTCTGGTCATGCTGTTTATTTCTCCTCTAAGGACAATCATGCCGAAGTGAGGACCACAGAGGAAGGCGGCCATGATGAGATCAAAGGACGCTGGATAACCCAGTCAAAATCTGGGCAAGTGAAATAAATAGACACTCCACAAAAGAAGAAATTCAAATGGCCAATAAATGTATGAAAAAGTGTTCAACATCACTGGCCATCAGAGAGATGCAAATCAAAACTACCCTGAGATTTCACCTAACTCCAACTAGAATGGCCATCATTCAAAACACAAACAACAACAGATGCTGGCGAGGATGTGGAGAAGTGGGAACTCTAAAACATTGTTGGTGGGCTTGCAAATTAGTGCAACCACTTTGGAAAACAGTATGGAGAATTCTCAGAAGAATGGGAACAAATCTACCATTCGATCCAGCAATACCACTTCTGGGTATCTACCCCAAAGAAAGGAAACCAAACTACCAAACTAATGCATGTGTATCTATGTTCATAGCTGCTCAATTCACCACAGCCAAACTATGGAACCAGCCAAGATGTCCATCAACAGATGAATGGATTACAAAACTGTGGGATAGGTACACAATAGAACTTTACTCAGCCATAAGAAAGAACAAAATTACGTCATTTACAGGGAAATGGATGAAGCTGGAGAACGTTATGCTAAGTGAGATTAGTCAGTCACAAAAAGTAAGAAATCAGAAGCTCTCCCTAATATGCAGAAGCTAGGGAGAAAATGGGTCACAGGAGGAACTATACACGAAAGAGAAGACACCATAGATGAGCAAATAAGGCGGCCCAACTGAGGGCAAGGGAGGGGGGAAGAGGGAAACACCCTAATATACATGATGTACATTCACAGACACATCAAAGTCAACCACTAAGCCAAACATGAGAGGGAGGGAGGGGAGGGAATGGGGGGCATTGGGGAAGGGCTAAATGAGTGATGTGTGCATGTGTGCCTCCACCATCTCGTACTCCATTAAGATGTATGACTACAATGCACCAATTAAAAAAAGAAAGGAATTTGGATTCCAACCCAGACCCTGGCACTGGGCTTAACGAGGACCGGGCAGGGAACGCGCCACTGTGAGGTTGAAACAACAGACCTGCAGGAGCTCAGCGGTTACACTTTCATTCCGAGAAGTCTTAGTAAGAACACATACTCAGCCCCAAAAGAACAAAATTATGTCACTTGTAGGAAAACGGATGAAGCTAGAGAATTTTATTCTGCTGAGTGAGATCAGCCCGCCTCAGAAAGTCAAGGGTCCTATGTTTTCTCTCGTATGTGGGATCAAGAGAGAAAATAAGAAAGCAAAGGGGAATTCAGATAGATGAGGAGAGACCAGGAGAGCAGGGGAGGGGCTGGGGAGAGAGGTGGGGAGGAAGAACACGGTTGGCATAGCGCTACGGCACCAGTGGGAGGTATTGCTGTCAAGGTCACTAACATGCACGCGGAGGGGCAGAGGGCGGGCTGCAGCAGGACCCACACCACGTGCAGTGTGCACAGCGTCCTCCATCGCGCTGGACCTCGCCATGATCTCTAATCCCGGGGCACCAGGAACGGGGTGGGGACGGGGAAGGGCTGGATGAGGGACGTGTGCATGGATGCCCCTACCGTCTTGCACTCCATTAAGGTGTATGACTACGATGCACCAATAAAAAGGTGTTTAAAAGAGAACCCACAGTTATAAAAGAGCCTCCTCTTCTACTGAGCACCATGGGGAGAAGTTTGCAAACCTGCCCTTTCTTGAACTTCACTCACATACACACACACACACACACACACACACACACACACACACACTCCCGTCTGCCCTCGTATAAGAGAACGGCAGCCTTTTCTTTGCTAATCTGGTGAATTTCCCCTCACCCTTCACGATTCCCACCAAGTGTTTCCTAATGAAATCAGCACTTGTTACAAACTCCCATTTATGGACCTCGCTCTGGATGTGGTGGGCGCAAAGTTCTGCTGTTAGGGAGTTCCCGGGCGGTGGTGGGGTTCCGAGACACAGCCAGGATTGGGGAGCACAGCAGATCCTGCTCTGAACTTGGGAAAACCGACCTCTCACATCTAGCACCATGCGAGACCCAGAAGCCAGGGAAGGCCAGGGTAAAACGAAAAGAGCTGAAGAGGCCCCAGGTCTGGCCAGGCACCTGCCTCAGAGCTGGAGCGGAATTGGATGGCGTTATTAGGGACACAGAAGCCAGAGGACCAAAGAGCTGAGGCAGACAGGACATCCCAGGGCCTCATCACAGACAAAATTTACCATTTTCTCTTGAGCAAGGTTCAGGGGAAACCCACAGCTCCATGAAGCTGTCCCGTGAAAATACTCAGCGGTAGTACTTTAAACCTTCTCCCCTTCTGATATTTCCATTTCCAAGGTTTTATGGGGAGCCAGAAGGAAAACAGCCCAGTGCTTGCTCTGATGGATGGCTCCCGCTGCTATCAACGGGCTCAGTATGGACGTCCGAATGCTACAGTGGTTCCATAACACAATCCCCTCGCGGCCTTGAACTCCCATCTTTGTAAAATATCCCACACAGAAGCAAAATCGTGTTTAGTTGTTATTGTGGGAGCAGCTGGCACGGGCGCGGCGTGGGTCCCACTTAAGACACCCGAGCATCTCCGGGAGCGTCATTTAGCACCTCGACTCCTGGCAACGTGACTTCTTATTTGCATAACGTCTCCGGGTCCTTCTTCATTTTTCATTGTAATTGAGGTGCATTCCCGAGTCCCTGGGCTTATTTATGACATGTGTTCCTCCCCTGTTAAGTTCAGGTGGCACTATAAAGTGAAGTGAGGTGATGATCAGAGAGAAAAGTTACGTGTCATTTTTCTTCAGCTGTTGTGCTCTGTACTCTGCCTGCCGTGGACCACTTGCCATCGATTTCCCCTTCGTTGCATAACTTAACTTCGGGCCCTGTGTTTGGAACTGGCTCGCTTATTTTCATCTGAAGATAACTGAAGGGCTGATGCCTCCCTGGCCCCTTTCAGGTCATTGGCAGACTGTCGTCCTAATGGGGTCTTACCTGGCCACCTCGTCTAGAGTCTCACTTGGTCCCTGCTTGGCATGGCGTGAGTCTTCAATCCACACCCGTGCTCAGGGCTTGGTCACCAGCTGGCAGCTCTACCGGGAGGGGGTGGAACCTTCAGTAGGGGCCCTGATGGGAGCACAGCCTCGAGGGGGATAGTGAGACCTGACCCCTCCTGTTTCTCTCTGCTTCCTGGTAACCATGGGAAGCAGCTTTGCTCTGGTACATACCTCCACCGATGGAATTGAGCCTGTACTGATTGTTAATAAGAGATGTATTAATTGCTAATAAGAACAAGTTTTCATCCTTAGGCAAAATAATAAAATCCTTTTCTCTGTCTCTAAACTATTGCCAAAGGCTGCAGCTAGGGTTGACCTTGGTCAGCTAAAAGTTGGCTGTTAGCCCAGTTGGACACTGAATGTTAAAACACATACCCCTAAACGTAGAAAAAGGATTATATAGACCCTCACAACAGTTTAGACTAAAGGTAAAGAAAAAAAGCAAGCTATATTAACCCAACATTAAGTACTAATTACACAAAATAGATATAGCCCCCAAACTCCATACTTCAAAAGACTATTTTCCTGTGTCTTTCTTTTCTTTATTATAAAACAAGTTTTCAACATAATAAGCAACTAAGTTTTCAACATAATAAGTAACTTCTAGCAGACAGAGAGAGAGAGAGGCTGAAAACTCACCAAGGACACAGGTGGACAGTACATGCGTTAAACTTCAAAGCGGGCATGTACCACATAGCCCTGACCTTGCTAACCAAGTAACACATTTTGATCAGTGATGTAGCAGAAAAGACTTACATGGCAGAGATAACTGGTGGGCCTGCACCTGCTTTTGGTGGGAAAAGAAGACTATTAGCTAAGAAGGATGGGAGAAAGGGAGATAACGAATCTTTATCAAAATGTTATGTGTTCAGAGGCTTCAGTGTCTTACTTTCAAAGCACTCCACCGCGTCCCTCTGACACAGTGCTTTGATTGTTCTGTCCATTCTTTCTATCTTTGTAATAATAAGACTTTGCTTAAGTGTTCAGCAGTGCAGTTCTGGCTATTTTTTTCTAAATTTGCTAAGAACACGAACCCACGGCTACATCTCAAACAGTTATACCCACCATGATGGTTTGCCCAACCACAGGCCCAAAGCGATGAAGCCAACTTACCGTGAACTGAAACCTCTGCTAGGATTACAAGGGTGCGCCACCACGCCCTGCCAGGTGCAGGTTTTTTCCCGCAATATTTTCATCCTGAGTCTGATTGAATCTGCAGATGAGATGCCCGTGGAGACAGAGGGCCCACTTTATTTTAGCAAGCATTCTCCCCATGAGGACTTTCTGTTTCTTTGCCTTTGAGAACACATGGCATTTGGATAGTATCAGTTTTTATTTTTCAGGACTAGGGATTGAACCCAGGGACATTTGACCTCTGAGCTACACCCCTAGTCCTATTTTTTTATTCTTTATCTTGAAATAGCCTAAGTTGCAGAACGCCTCACTAAGTAGCTGAGGCTGGCCTCGAACCTGTGATCCTCCTGTCTCATCCTCCCAAGTACTGGGATTACAAGTGTGTGCCACCACACCCTGATGGTATCAGTTTTTTTTTTTTTTTAAAGATAAACAACTAAGCCACATCAAGTTTAGTCTGGTTTCTTTCATCTGGGTAGATATGTTTTTGGGTAAAGAAAGAGTCTTTAAAGGCCTCTCTTACTTATTTCCTGACAATTTAGAGACATTGGAGTTTTACTTAATTAAATGGACCAGAATGTTACTTATCTGTTATAATACAATTTTATTTTATTTTATTTATTTGTTTTGTGGTACTGGGGATGAAACTCAGGGGCATTCTACCTCCAAGCTATACCTCCAGTCCTATTTTTCCTTCTTTATTTTAAAACAGGGTCTCACTAAATTGCGAAGGGCCTCATTAAGTAGCTGAGGCTGGCCTTGAACCTGCAATCCTCCTGTCTCAGCCTCCCAAGTACTGAGATTACAAGCGTGCACCATCACAGCTGTATAGAACAATTTTAGAAGAACCAGGAAAAAAAATGAGTTTTGGGCAGGAAGTCCCACCTTCCTGATTTTGTTCTGCATAATTCTGATCATGAAGGGCATATATGTTAACTTATCCCGTGGTTCAGGCTCAACATACACAAATGACTGATAGGGTAAGAAACAATTGCTATTTTCTCCTGAGGATATAATTCTCTCTTTACTCCTGGGGTGTGATAAAACATAATTAAATTGTTCTTGTCTTGAAGTCTCTAGATCCACCATCCTGAACCCAGTCCCAGGGTCCCTGGAGAGTGTGGGGTGAGGGTGGCGTCTTTACACACACCTGTGACCCGGCCACAGCAGTGAAATCCTCCATTCGCTTCCCCTGAAATTGTTTGCTCTTGAACCCGAGTAGTGATCATCTATGTCGAACAAATGATTGATCTGTCTACCTGACTTCACAGGAGTATTTGCTTTACCGATTGGTGAGAAGCCCTAACCAAAAGTCTTTGAGTTGTTTTAGTCAAGGGCAAAATTCACAAGGAAGCCATCTATTTCTGTAAGGCGCTGAACGTATCCTGGAGTGGGAAGTTGTAGGGAAATCTTATCACCGCAACCTCTCCGTAGCATCTTTTCTAGCATCTGCCATGGAGGCGATATCATTTTGATGTAGCTCCTCCCAGAGACAAGCAGAAATCTCACAGAGCCAAGAAAACCGTCCTGGCAGGCAGAATGGATCGGCCAGAAGTAACTCCATTAACCTTTGTGACAACTCGGGGCGCAGTGGGACTCTATCCTGTCACATTTATCAATAGCTCGCGCAGGGGTAAATACACCAACGACACTGTATTGTATATTTGACAACTCCGCGGGGCTTTGTTTAAGCAGTTCTTACTGGGTTAATAGAAATCACTGGCCTAGGTCACTCAGATGCATAGATATGCTCAGCTTCGCTTTGTTAAAAAAAAAAAAAAGACTTTATAAGTAAGGTTTTGGGAGAATTTAAATCCATTTCTTTATCAGTAATTTGCTTATACATAAAACCTCACTACATAAAACTGTCTGCAGCAGGTGAACTATTAAAAAAAAAAACAACACAAAACTTCATGAACACACACACAACTTCTCACTCCAAGATATGTTCAGCACCTTACAGACATAGATGGCCTCCTTGCGCGTTTGTGAAGTTTTGTGGTGTGGTGGTGCCTACCTGTAATCCCAGTACTTGGGAGGCTGAGAAGGGAGGATCGCAGGGTGACCATGTAGAAGGCCTACATATGCCGGTCATGAGTGAATGGGCTTTCCTGTGCTACAGCCATTGGAGCTCTGTAAATGTGGGAGGAGAGGGCTAGCCGTGGAGAACCAAGCTTTATTCTGCTTGTTGATGGGGACCAGGGTTCCACCAGGAGAGCTGGGCAGGATGGGGCTGGGTGTGGTGTGCTCAGCCAAGGTCCCCTGCTGCCTCTTGTGGCCAAGCGTTGATGAACAGAGTAGAGCATATGGAAGATGGAAGACAAGGCTGGCGGCAGGGCAAGGGAGCCTTCCTTCTAACCCCTGAGCCTCGGGCGACTCCAGTGGTCCCCTGGCCAGAGGACTCGGCTCAGACAGCTCTAGAATTGAGCTGTCTAGTGGGGAGCCTCCAGGCACAGCGGCCGTGAGCCCGAAAGCAACACCAGGCATCACCAAGCATTTTTATCTTCCTTTGACAAATCTTTCTTTTTGTGAAAGTCAGCACAGGCGAGGCAGTTTGCTGTCCTCGTTATAAACGTCGTTTATCAGCAGATGGGACCGTCACTGCCGAAGGTGTGCGGAATTCAGCCTCATCTGGACCGACCCCAGGACAGAGCTGGAGAGATGTGTTGGGAAAGGTTCCCTGATTTCAACCTCCTACTTGTCTCACAGAAAGCAGATCACAGAGGCAAGCTGCTGATTATGGGAGCTTTCTGTTTGCCCAGATTCTAAAGAAAAAAAGAAACTTGCACTTTCCTGTAATTAAACTGTAAGGAGTTAATTGTGAATAAATTGCACAGTGTATACGAAATCTGTCACTTTTCAGAATTAGCTCTGAGGATGAAACCGGGATGACGGCATAATTAAGACCCGGAATGCGGGGGTTTCAGGTGGCTTGTATGCAGGTTGGAGTACGTGTGTGGGCTTTTATTTTCTGAGATCTTAGTTGTGTTTTTATTTCTTCACCATGATCAGAGAGATTACCCAGACTGCACGCAGGATGCTGGGTTATCAGTCTGAGGGGAAAAAAAAAAAAAAGGACTTGTTCCCCTGCCCTTTTGTTAAGTTGTCTACATCTAGAGGTAGAAATAAATCATCTCCCACCTCACTCTTTACAAAAATCCTAAGGAAACAGCTCCAATGATGCTCTGCGTATATACAAAATTATAACTGTGGATGTTGTACAAATGGGGATGGGGAGGGAGCAAGGGAAACACACCGAGAATGCTTCTGTATGCCCGTATGTTTCCGTCATTCTGAACTTAGTTATGGTGTGGAATTACAATGCACCAATAAAAGTAGAGTTAAAACATCCTATTTACATTTTTTTAAAATTGCACAAATGTACTAGGGATGGATCCCAGGGCATGCTACCTCTGAGCTACACTCCCAGCCCTATTTTTATTCTTTATTTTATTTTTATTTATCTTTTTTTTTTTGCTACTGAGGATGGAATCCAGGAGCATTCTACCTCCGAGCTACACCTCTCTCTCTAAGGTTCCCTCTAAGGCTCTCACTAAGTTGTGGAGAGCTTTACTTAGTAGCTGAGGCTGGCTGCGAATCTGTGATCCTCTTATTTCAGCCTCCCAGGTATTGTGATTATAAGCACGTGCCATCACACCTGGCCTTTTATTCTTTATTTTGAAACAGGGTCTCACTAAGTTGTGGAGGCCTCAGTAAGTAGCCGAGGCTGGCCACAAACCTATGATCCTCCTGTCTCAGCCTCCCAAGTACTAGGATTACAAGCTTGCGCCACCACGCCCAGCTAATAAATGACTTCTTAGTATTAAAAATCTAAGTAACGAAGAGAAGACAAAATTTCTCATTACTCTCTTTACTCACCCCCTACTATGCGGCCAGAGAAAACAAACCTGTTTGTTTACACTTCCTGAGCATTTCTCATTTTGGAAAATGCTCTTATGCTGATATTTATTTATTTATTTATTTATTTTATATATTTTTATTTTTTTATTTTTTTTATTGGAGTATTATATTCATACAACTTATTGGGGTAAAAAACTTGTGTGTATAAACATGTACTCATCGCTGATTTAACCCCTACCCAAATACCACCCCATTCCCTCCCCGTCCCTCCCTTCCTTGCTTGGCTTAGTGATTGACTTCAATATGTTTAAGTACATTGTGTGCTTTAGAGATTTTTCTCTTCCCCCTCCTTTCTCTTCCTTTAGGTTATCTTGTTTGCTCCTCTTTTCTCCCTAACTCTCACATATTAGGGAAAGCATCTGATTTCTTATTTTTTGTGACTGACTAATCTCATTATGCTGATATTTATAAACCTTGCTGTGTTGTCTGTTTGTTTCTATGGCAGTGGGGACTGAGCCCAGAGGCATTCTACCGCTGAGATACACCCCAGTAGAGACTGAACCCAGAGGCATTCTACCGCTGAGATACACCCCTAGCCCTATTTTGCTTTTTTTTTTTATTGAAACAGGGTATCACCAACTTCTTGAAAGCTTTACTGAATTACTGAAGCTGATCTTGAACCTGTGATCTTCCTGTCTCAGCCTCCCAAGTGCTGGGATTACAGTACCAGGCCCAGCTACGCTGAACTTTTAACTGTTATAGAGCATCCCCTTCAGTAACTGTGTACTTTTAAAAAGCAAGCCCTCCCTCCCTCTATGGGCTCTGAAGTTTATCTCACTCCTAATTCTAACAAATAATGCTGCAAGGTGCCTCCCCTTTATAAAAAGGCACAGAGGCAGGCCCAAGAAACATGTCTGAGTTCACAAGTAGGGAAAGAGAAATCAACTTAGGATGGGCAGATGGAAACACAGAATTGGGAGACAGAACACATTGTTCAAAGAGTGACAGATACAGCAATCCTTTTTTTGGTACCATCTGAAAACTTCTTGGCGATTTGCTTCACCTGTGAATTAAAATTCTAAAGAGAAAAGAGTTTTCTTTCTTTTTCTTTTTTTTTCTTCCTGAAGTGCTGGGGATTAAACTCGGGGCCCTACACATATTTTTTCCACTGAACTACATCCCCAGTCCCTTCTTTTTTTTTTTTTTTTGTGGTCCTGCAGATCGAACCCAGAGGCATTCTACCTCTGAGCTACACCCCTGAACCGATTTTATTGTTCATTTTGAAACAGGGTCTCACTCAGTCGCAAAGGGCATCACTAAGTTGCTGAGGCTGGCCGCGAACCTGCAATCCTCCTGTCTCAGCCTCCTGAGCACTGAGATTATGGGGTGTACATCACATACTCGGCTCTCGGCCCTTTTAAAAAATGTTTTTCTTAGCCGGGCGTGGTGGCGCACGCTTGTAATCCCCGCGCTTGGGAGGCTGAGACATGAGGATCACACAGGTTCGAAGCTAGCCTCAGCTACTTAGTGAGGCTCTCAGCAACTTAATGAGACCCTGTTTCCAAATAAAATATAAAAAACGTCTGGGAGTATAGCCCGGAGGTAGAAAGCCTCTGGGTTCCACCCCTAGTACCACCAAGAAAATAAAAAAAATAAATAAAAAATAAAAATGTTTTTCTTTAAATTTTGAAATGGTGTCTAAGTTTCATGGCTGGACTCAAACTTGTGATCCTCCTGCCTCAGCCTCCCAAGTCACTGGGATTACACTGTGTGCCGTCTCACTCAGCCTCATGAAAGTTTTCTGAGCATGTCAGAGATGAAGAGGTTATCCACAGATGTAGAAGCAAGGTGATTGTGTGAGACTTGGATGCGTGATGTGGTACGTAGAAGACTGCAGGACTGCGACCCAAATCTCTGGAGCCCAACAGGGAGCCTGTGTAGCTTTAATTACCACCAGGAGAGCCCACGGAGGACTCTTCTCACCCCGGGACAGCACCTCTGATTTATTTTCACTTGATAATACTTTATTTTCCCCATGGGAATTTTATACAGCTTTTGAGATTATTCTTAGGCACTTCATATTTTGAATGATGCAAATTATACTTCCTCGCAAAACCTTTTTCTTTTATGTATATATATATATATATATATATATATATATATATATGTATGTGTAATATTTTTCCTTTTTTGCTTTTTATATATTGTTATTGGTGCATTCTAGTCTCATACCACAAGGCAGTTCAGGATGACCGGGTCATATGTGCACGCAGCGTGCTTCTTATTTGCCTAATTACTTCCTTACTTTGGAGAAAGATGGCTCAAGACGGTTTGGCAGAGAAAACTCAGCTAAATCCCAGGATTGAAATTTCCTGAAAATATCCTTCCTCCATTATATATCTTTTCGGATAACCCATTCATTAAGTGGTGGTACCGTCAGCCCCCTACACCAAGACTTAAGAAGAGAAGGAGCTAGAGTGTTGAACAAACCATCCGTCTACTTGATAGAGAAGATAATCGAAGCCGAGGGAGGGCAGGAGACGCGGGCAGCCTCACAGAGCTGGCAACGGGCAGAGCCAGGGCCAGGAACAGAGACGCCAAGGACCAGCCCTCTGCTGCTCGCTCCGGTTGTACTCTTCATCCCCACCCAGAGCGCTGGCTGCTCTCCTGCTTCTGCCCGGAGGAGCCCGCCCTGCTCACTACATTCCTGACCACACAACACGACACTCTTTGTTCAAACACAACAGTACGTGCCATCAGTATATACAGAGAGACCTTCAGTCAGTCGCGGTTGTTCCCTACTGGCTGCTGCTTCCTTCATTTGATTCCAGTGCCATGTCTTTGTGTACCCACGAGGCACAGCTGCACGGCAAGGCCATACCCCCATCTCCCTTCACTAAAGTTATTCATTTTCCATGCGAATTTTAGTGGAATGGCCGGGTGGCCGGGTGCTAGCTTTAAGTTCCCCTTTTGGTCGGTGACATTTAAATATGTGAATCCTCTGACTCATGGTCTCTCTTCTTTGGCCCTGGCTGTTGAAAAATTATTTCATTCATGATGGTAATTATATTGTTGATGACTTTGGGAGATTGTAAAATTGGCTACAGCTCTTCCCTTCAAGAGGGGTTATGTCTCTTGCAATGTGACTTTGGGGCTCTTCCCATCAAAAGGTAAAGCTCTCTCCACGCTCTGACCCGAGGCTTGCCCACGACTTGCTTTTGCTTTGGCCAATCACATATGCTGACTCTGAGGGTGGACCGCAAGAGGTCTTGTGTATTTCTGTGTGTTCTTTTGGATGCCTGCTGGGTTTAGGTAGCTTTCTGACACTGTGACAAAATAACTGAGAGTCAACTTATAAGAAGGAAAGGTTTACTTTGGTTCAAAGATTCAGAGATTTTAGTCTGTGGTTCCTCAGCACTATCACTTTGGGCCTGGGGTGACACAAAGATCATATCAGGAGGGCAAAGGGGAGAGAGAGAGAGAGAGAGAGAGAGAGAGGATGAAAAAGAAGAAGAAGGAGGAAGAGGAGGAGGAGGAGGAGGAGAATAAGAAGAAGAAGGAGGAGGAGGAGGAGGAGGAGGAGGAGAAGAGGAGGAGGAGGAGGAGAAGAAGAGGAAGAGGAGGAGGAGGAGAAGAAGAGGAAGAGGAGGAGGAGGAGAAGAAGAGGAAGAGAAGGAGAAGGAGGAGAAGAAGAGGAGACAAATTGGTCTGAACTGGGGTTATGATATACAGTGTCCCCTGAAGAGCTCAATGTGTAAACCTATTGTAATGAATTGACTGGGTGGTAACCTATGCAGGCAGGTAGGGTGTGGCTGGGCTGTGGCCTTAGGAACTGTGCTTGTGTTTCTGAACTCTCTTGCTTGCTGGCCCTCTTTTGCCTCCCACCTCCATGATGTGAAAGCAGAGCTCACACTCTCTCCCTTTCTCTGCTTCCCGCCACCGTGCTCTGAGCTCTGCAGATGTAACCTGGCCTAATGTGCACTGAACCCCAAATCTCAAAAAACTGTGAGCAAATCCATTTTTCTTCCTCTAAGTTGCATGGACAGTCGTTATAGATAACAGCAATGAGACTGTTGAAGGAGACACCAGGGGACCCAATACACCCTGGAAGGGTATGTCCACAGGGGCTTTCTTCCTCCAATGAGGCCTTATCTCTGGAAGTTCCCAGCACTTCCTAACAGTGCCACCAGCAGGGTGCCAAGTGGTCCACACATGAGCTCTTGGGGGACATTTAAGATCCAAACCATAACACCTGCTCAGCCCCCCTGTGACCAAGCCTAAGCTGGCCTGCTGGGGCATGCAGGCTGTGTGGGTCAGAGATGAACAGACCCAGATGAGGCTTTCGCAGACCAGCCCTTGCTTCAACCCAGTTGGCAGCTGAGCTCGGCCCAAATCTGAAGGCCCACTCAGACCGCTGACCTCTAGGACTGTGAGCCAGGTAAACGACAACTGTTCAAAGCCTCCAAGTTTTGAGTGTTTGTTTTGCTGCTGAAGCTAGTTGACAATGACCCCCCTTAGACCTGTCCGCAGGCATGTTATTAAAAATGGGCCCTCCCAAAACAAAGAGACTATTATGTTCCCACTTTGTTTAGAACAAAAATTATTTTCTGGAAGGGGATGGGGAAATGGGAAAGGTTGATGAACATCTGACTTCCACTTTCCCCCTGCATTCAGCCCATCCCAAACCTTCACAGCCTGTGATTAAGGCAATAAATAGAAATGTACAGGAGATGGGGCTGACATTAGTCAATACGAGGATAGTAAGACAAGAAACGGGAAATTCTCTCCTTGCAAGAGATTGTATAAAATATATACTAGGAAAATCATCTAGAGACAGGGTGAAAACCTGTAATTTTTCAGCATCTTGGCGTCCCTGATTTTTGCCGCACTGTAACTTTGCCACTGTCTTAGGATGCTACCCTGAGCTGCCGCAATTCTTTCAGGCAGGTAGCATCTCACCCCTTCTTGATCCACGCTTTACCAGGGAGTGGCGACCAGATCACTTGACTAGTTTAATGAGGGCTATTGTGAGTCCTTCAGATGCCCTAAACACCAACTTTTAGGGGTTTCTTCCATGCTATATTTAGCTTTGAAATATGCCCATAGCCCATGATTTGATATAATTTGTATATTTATATGGATATATGTATAACTTTAAGGGTCAAATTGCCTTTGACCCATTGATATAATGCTATACTCTAAAGCCAGCCAATTACTATAACATTTATTATTATTATATTTACTTTGCAGTTCCCTTTTAGTATTTTGGGGTCAACCATTTTGTTGTTATTATTCAGGTCTGAAACATTTTCAAAAGTCAGAAGAGCTCGAAGGTTCTCTGCCTTTATGTATCTAATAGAAGAATCATTCTGTTTGAGTCAGTCGACCAACAGGCACATTGAAGAGGTCTCTGTAGCACTGTGTTGAAAGGGTTCATCAAAGTCATTTGGTTGGCAGCCATTTTACTGGGCCCAGGCACTGAGTTTGGGGCTGGAGATACAGCTAAAGGCTCCTCAGCTTCCATTCTCTAGGGTAGATACCAAACTAATGCATGCATATCTGATGGGGTGTGTCTATACAGCGCCTAAGGAGATTCGGCCTGAGCGGCCTACGGCCTAAGGCAAAACTTTAAGTAAAGTGATTCAGCAAAAAAGGGGCAAAGATGGCGTCTGGAGGAAGCTAGGAAGGCGTGGTTTCCCCATTCATTATGGGTGGGGAGACTGAGCGGTTTTTCTCTTTCTACCTTTAAAGGAGCTTCCTGCACACATGAATGGCTCATGTACTGGCCTGGGATTGGCTGTAAACTACGTGCTAGTGATCTTTATCCTGGATAGGCTAGGCTATTTCTCATGGAAATTCCCCTCGTGGCTTGGTGCTATATAAAGGACTGCTTGGAGAGAAATAAATGAGATCTCGCTTGACTTGACTCCCGGCTCGTGGGTTTGTGTTCGAGTCGTCGGTACTCATCATCTCTCCAAGCCCCGCCAGCTGTAGGGCTGGATTCCCGACACGTATCTATGTTCATAGCTGCACAATTCACAATTGCTAAACTATGGGACCAGCCAAGATATCCGTCAACAATGAATGGATTACAAAACTGTGGGATATGTACACAATGGAATTCTACTCAGCTATAAAGAAGAACAAAATTACTTCATTTACAGAAAAATAGATGGAACTGGAGAACATTATGCAAAGTGAGATTAGTCACAAAAAGTGAAAAATCAGATGTTCTCTCTACTATGGGGAAACTAAGGAGAGAAAGGGTCAAAGAAGAACTATAGATAAAAAAGAACAAACTCCATGTGAGCAAATAAGGCGACCTAACTGAGGGGGATGGGAGGGGGAGAGGGAAACTCCCTAATGCACATGATGTCCATTCACAAACATGTCAAAGTCAATCACTAAGCCAAATATGAGAAGGAGGGAGGGGGAGGGAAGGGGGGGAATTGGGGAAGTGCTAAATGAGTGCTGTGTGCATGTGTGCCTCCACCACCTTGTACCCCATTGAGATGTATGACAACAGTGCACTAATAATCATCTTAGCATCTGCTCTTGAGGGCTCTGGCTCAAAAGAGAGAGAATGGATGCAAGGAACTGGCAAGCCTGGGGCCACCCGAGGGCTCTTCCTTTCATCTGTCTCAGGGTGGACTTGGGGGTCACATGGCTCTTTACAACTCTGCCCCTTTGGCAGCAAAGGAACACGGGACTGACTGTCCTCAGTCCTCCTCGCAGCTGACCTTGGGTAGGTCCTTCACGTCCCTCCCTGTCGGTAGCAGCCATGAGCTCACAATGGACAGTGGTCTCTGGGCCAAAGGCAGGGCTTAGGAGTAAGAGGTGTTCCCAAACTCACAGCTGAGCTAGTTGGGAAGCATGGGAGGCTTCTTCTATGTTCTCAGACCTTCTGTGTTGAGGCGGAAAGGCAGGGAGTGTGTTATCAATGTACCTTACATATGTGGCTGGTTTTCCAGACCTTCACAAGACACAGCTCATAGTCCAAGTAAGCACAGTACTGGAAAACCAAACACCTGACACTTCCAGTCCTAGCACTTTCATTACTAGCAATCTCTATGCATCTATAGACCCAGTCCTAAGAAGACACCTAGGTCCTGGGAAGGTACCGTGTTAAGAACCAACTCAAGGGTGGCCAATCACCCCAGACCTCCTCAAGCTTCTCTGCACACCAATGCCCTGGAATGCTGTCAAAACGCAGGTTCTGATCCCGGGTCTGGGTGGGGCATGAGAACCGCCATTTCTAGTGATCCCTGGTGCAGCGACGCTGAGTTCCACATTTAGCTAGGCTTGTGTTGCATGGTCTTGCTGCCTACAGTTGACCTGGAACCTTCTTGTGCTCTATCCAAGAACACAGAAAATTAGTAAGACTGTTTTAAAACATAAAATAGACTAGAACTGGGGTGTGACTTGGAGGTAGAATGCCCTTAGGTTCAATCCCCAGTACCAAAAAAAAAAAAAAAAAAAGAGGTAATTGACTGTAACCTCCATTTTTTTAGGTTAGAAAGCTGAGACTCAGTCAGCTTAAATAGCTAGAACCCTGCAGTACTTCTTGGAAAGGCTGATCAAGTCTGATGTGTGGGCTCTTACCATTAAGGTCAGCCGGAGACTGAAAGTCCCTGAAGACAGCCAGCTCTTGACCCGAGGAGGTAGGGGTCTCCACTCTCCTCTGTGGCTACCACTTGGGGACATCTGGTTTTGGAATGGTGTCTGGCTCCTCTATGTATATATGTATGTATGTATGTATGTATGTATGCATGCATGTATGCATGTTTTGTGTTGGGGATTGAATCCTGGGGCATTCTACCTCTGAGCTACACATCCAGCCTTTTTATTTTGAAACAAGGTCTTGCTAAGTTGTTGAGGGTCTCACTAAGTTGTTGAGGCTAGCTTTCAACCTGCAATCTTCCTGTCTAAGCTTCCCAAGGACTATTACAGGTCTGCATCACCACACCTGACACCTCTCTCTCTCTCTCTCTCTCTCTCTCTCTCTCTCTCTCTCTCTCTCTCTCTCTCTCACTCACTATGGATTGAACCCAGGGGTGTTCTACCTCTGAGCTACACTCACAGCCTTATTTTAATTTTCATTTTAAAACAGGGTATCATTAAGTTACCATACACTACTGGCTTTGAACCTGCCATCCTCCTATCTCAGCTTCCCAAGTACTGGTATTATAGGTGTGTACCACTATGCCTGGCTCTTTTTTTAAATTAAACAAATTATTTAAAAAAAATTATGAGGATAGTCCAGTGAGCTTCTACACCCTTTCTACAGGTTTACCAGTAATTAACTTTTACCATGTTTCTATGTGTGAGAGGACTATTTTTTTTCCTGAACCATTTGAAACCATTAAAAAAAATAACTTTTTCACTTAAGAACTAGGAACAAAGGCATTTTCTTATGTAACCATGGTACAATTATGATCAGAAATTTTAACAACGATAAAACTACTGGCTAATAAATAATGTATAGGGGAATTTTACCAGTTGTCTTAATAATCCCTTGCAGCAACTCATTTTCTGACTCAGGGTTCAAGTCAAGGCCACAGGGTACAGGGGCTTGTCATGCTCTGTGAGTCTGTTTATTATTGCTGTGCTGGGGATGGAACTCAGGGGCATCCTACCTCTGAGCTACACCCTCAGCCCTATTTTTTAATCCTTGATTTTGAAACAGGGCATCACTAAATTGCGGAGGATATCACTATGCAGCCGAGGCTGGCTTTGAACCTGAGATCCTCCTGTCTCAGCCTCCCAAGCACTGGGCTTACAAGCGTGCACCCCCACGCCCGGCTGTGAGTCCCCTTTAACTTGGGACAGTTCCGCAGTCAGGCTGGCGTGGTTGACCCGGCACCTCACGTGTTGTAGCAGGGATGTCACTGAAGGGAACTTTGGTTTGGGATCCTGGTGGGTTCCATTGAACGAGTGGTCATAGCCGTCCCTTCCCTAGCCCAGCAGCAAAGCCCTCTGCTTCTGCTGACTCTCAGGCACGTCAACCCCGCTCTGCCAGGCGTGATGCTGTTCAGAGCCACTGAAGCCCACTTTGGGTGCAGATCTGGAGCCCCCCATCCCTGTACTTGCACGAGCCAGAGGGTTCTTAAAGGAGCACTTCCTCTTGGCACCTCTTGATTTCTGAGGCATTTGGGGGGGGGTCAAACTCTCAACAAAAGCCCATCGCGCCCCACCCCTCATCTAAGGAAACCCAAAGTTGTTCGAGGAGACTCAAAGTAGAGAATAACAAGCTCCCAAATCATGGGTGTCATGGTTGGTCTGTGACTTATGATCTGATGCGTTTCTGAAGGGATTTAAGACAGTTAATTAATGCACGGTGTGTACACCTGTAGTCCTAACACCCGGGCAGCTGCAACAGATGGCAAGTTTGAGGCCAGGCTCCGTAATTTAGTGAGACCCTAAGCAACCTAGCAAGAGCCAGTTTCAAAATAAAAAGGGCTGGGGAGTGTAGCTTAGAGATAGAATGCCCTAAAGACAATCTATTAAGAATGTCTGTTGGGCACGCTTGTAACCCCAGCATTCGGGAGACTGAGACAGGAGGATCATGGTTCGAGGACAGCCTCAGCTATTTAGTAAGGCCCTTTGCAACTCAGCGAGGCCCTGTTTCAAAATAAAGAATAAAAAATAGTGCTGGGGGTGTAGCGTGAATGTAGCTAGAATGCCCCTGGGTTCCATCCTAAGTACTGTTTAAAAAAAAAAAGGGGGGGGAAAAGAATGTCTGTTAGATTTGTCCTTGGCTCATTAACTATCCCCCCACAATGTTGCACACTCATGTGCAAATCACAAGCGTCATGCTTCCGCGGTGCTTTGTCATTCTTCATTTTTTGGATTCTGGAATTCTAACACCCAGATTTCCATCGTCCTTTGCTCCAGGCTGATCTGTGACGCAGGACGGGAGTCTTTGCTTTCAGCTCCTCAGCCGGCCCCACGGAGCTCCTTGTGATGGGCAGAGGTTGCTTTCATTAAGCCCAGGACACCCGGTCAAATTTGACTTGAGCGTAAACTTCATCTGAAACTCAAATACTGGCGGGGGCAGATGGGACATACTTATCGTAAACACGCGTTTGCTATTTATCTGGAATCAAATGTTGACAGCACATCCTGTATTTTATCAGGCAGTCCTCAATCTGGGTCCCACGGGTTGTCCTGTGGAAGCTGGCTATAGATACCTGTCTCTACTGAGATTCAAAAAGAGAGGCTTCACTCAACCACCATCCCATGTCCTTCCTAGCTACTGGGCAGTATCGATGCTGGGCCAACTGTGTGTGTGTGTGTGTGTGTGTGTGTGTGTGTGTGTATGTGTACGCATGTATGTGTGTAAAATGTGTGTGTGTTTGAGAGAGAAAGAGAGAGACAGATAGACAGACAGACTGGGGACTGAACCCAGGAGCATTCTATCTCTGAGCTACAGCCTCTGTCATTATTTTTTTAAACAGGCTCTCACTAGGTTGCTGGGAGTTTTGCTAAGTAGCTGAGGCTGGTTTTGAACCTGCGCTCCTCCTGTCTCAGCCTCCCAAGTACCAGGATTACAGGTGTGTACCACTACGCCTATCATGAGCAAGATTTTCACAAATAAGACATCTAAGTAAACCCGGAAGCTAAGCACACGTGGTTCTCATGGGGTGGCCCCAAAGTCCTTTATCTGCAATTTCAAACGGCAAAACCATCAGCCGGGCATGGTGGCACACACTTGTAATTCTGAGAGGGTAATTACACGCTTATAATTCCTGGAGAGGCTGAGACAGGAGGAGCGCAGGTTTGTGCTATCCTCAGCAACTTAGTGAGGCCCTCTGTAACTTAGTGAAACCTGGTTTCAAAATAAAGAATAAAAAATAGGGGTAGGGTGTAGCTTGGAGGTAGAATGCCCCTGGGTTCTATCCCTGGTACAAAAAAAAAAAAAAAAAAAAACCAAGGTAAAACCATCCGAAAAAAAGGCAAAACTCTCTAAAAATTGAGTGTTTTTCTGTAACTCACTTGGCAGTAACACCCAGCCTACACGATGCTATTTACTGTCTTTATTTATATTCCTTTGTGTATGTTATTATACTTTTTGCTATAGAAATATTTATCTGTTTGATCATGGAGTGCCGCTCCAGACCCCCCAAGGGGCAGGGTTGACATAATATATAAATATTGCTTTGAGCCGGACGTGGTGGCGCACGCTTGTAATCCCCGTGTTTGGGAGGCAGAGACAGGAGGATCACGCAGGTTTGAAGCCAGCCGCGCTGGCTTAAGAGACCCTGTTTCCAAATAAAAATATAAAAATGGGAGTGTAGCCCAGAGGTAGAAGGGTTTCCAGGAACCACAGAACCACAAAAAAAAAAAAAAAGAAAAAGAAAAAAACACCCAAATAAATATTGCTTTGCTTCTTTTTTTTTTTGGTGGTACTAGGGTTCCTGGAAGCCCTTCTACCTCCGGGCTATACTCCCAGACCCATTTTATATTTTTGAAACAGGTTCTCTTAAGCCAGCGCGGCTGGCTTCGAACCTGCGCGATCCTCCTGTTTCCGCCTCCCTAGCGCGGGGATTACAAGCGTGCGCCACCATGCCGGGCTTGCTTTGCTTTTTAACTATGAAAAATTCTGAATTCTACATCTAGAGTCTTCTCCATCTCCACGATTCAGCAACGCCTTACCAACATCACCTTTCCTCTGAATGCAAGGCTTCTCCTTAAGCACCCCACTCTGCTGACAGAGCTACCCCTTGGAGGGACCAGCAAGGCACTACTGAAATGCAAAAACACCAAGGCCCTGGCCCTGACCTGGCCCTGCCTGTGGTTAGACTCTGGGGCAGCTGCTGCCTCCCTGGGCTTGACTGCCCATCAACAGAAAACATGGACTCGGAAGGTCAGTGTGAGCTCTAAAACTATGATGTGTGATTACAGTGCACCAATAACAACAAAAAGGAAATAATAAAGACTTCAGTCGAGATTCTAAAAGAACAACAGCAACAGCATCGCCATCAACAAGACATCACGTTTAACAGCATTAAGTGCATTTGGCGCGAAGGGCCTGAATGATTCTGTGCAGTAAGGAGCGCGGGGTCCATGGGGTTTCCTGCGCCTCAAGGGGCTTCCCAGAAGCCTCCTCTCTGATACTGTAACAAACCTTCCATTGGGTGAAAAAAAGGAGTTGTGTTCTTGTAAGGGTGAATCAGAGGATGCAGTGAGTTCCTTCAACGCCCCGATCTGTTCCTTTAACGGGCCAGACGTCTAGTAAAGACAGACAGAGAAAGTCCTAGGGGAGGAAGTGGCCTGTTCTGTCCTCTTGGTAAGGAATGAGGGGTCTGAACAGCTGGAAAGGAAACTGTGATGCCCCCGGCTCCCCCGACAGCCCTCCTTCAGCTCCAGAGCCTCGGGCTCACCGCATGCCCAATGCCTCTCTAGTACAATGCGCGGATTATGCCGAGAGTTGTTAATTATTCACTGTTCTATTCACCTCCTTTTTTCTTTTTTTTTATTACTGTGGGTTAAACCCAGGGGCATTCTACCTCTGAGCTACACCCCTAGGTTTTTAAATTGTTTTGTTTTTCTAATCGGTGCACTGTAATGCACGTCACACTGAGGTGCAGCGATAGGAATAGTTGTGCTCACGATACATGAGACTTTCCTTCCCATCTTTACTTCCTCTGCACATAGTAGGGCCTCAGATGAACGAATTCTGGAAGACAGGAATGGTCTCGTGCAGGGTACAGATGGAAGATGAGTAGATATGGCTGAACAGGGTGTCTGCGGGGAGGGAGGCTGGCTCATGAGGGCCTGGAAATGGAGCCTCCTGGCTTTGTGGCGTCTCACTCCCCGGGGAGGCAGAGGAGCGCCTGGTGTGTTAACCTCTCTCTCTCCCTGCAGATGAGACGCTCTTGAACTCACACGGGCTGGGCGGTCCCGCGAAGCCCGCGGAACCATCCTGGTAATTCCTGCACATTCGCTTCCTCTCTTGCGAGCAGCCTCTAATGGGGAGAAAGGCCGCCTGCAATTTTGTCTAGAGATGCGCTTTCCAGGCAATCACGTTTGAAATACCGAGCTTAAATGATCCTACTGAAAAATGACAGTCCTGTTAGTGGGGAAGTGTGTGGGCTTTGTGAGAAAGCGTCTGCACACAGTCTTCAGTGTGTGTGTGTGTGTGTGTAACATCTTATGTATCTCTCCTAGTGGGGTGAGAGTACTGGCGTGGACGTCCCTGGAGCTCAGGCGGGGTGGAGCGCCATTGAAAATCTCTCTACCTCTGCACACCGGGGGTGCTCTGAGACCTCAGAGAAAGTCTCCAGGTGACAAGCAGCTCAGCGATCTACTATCTCAGGCTGCGTAGTTAATGGTAGCTTCAGCCTTTCTGTTAAAAGCTGTGACAGGATGCTGAGTAACTTACCAATGTGAGAAGCCAACTCAAAAATGCCCAATAAATGAGCATTGGCTCCCTGGTGGAAATCGGAGGACCAAGGACTGTAACTCAGGAGAGAGGGAGGCAAGAGGGCCAAGGAGGTTGACCAGCTCCCTTTGGCTGCTCCTGTGTCTAGACGCCTCCCAGGGAAGCTGCCTAATCTCTGGCAGCTCCTGGGGCCAACGGTTCCAGTGGTCTTTGATGGGTTTACCTAAGGTTCCTCCTAGCCAGTTGCAGAGACAGAAGCTCCTGCCCATAGGATGAGACAGGGCTCTCCGGTCTGTCTTAAATCACGAGTTATCAAAGCAGCGGAACATGTTGCAAGAAGAAACTCCTCCATGAGCAGAGGGTTCTCCTCGTGCTAACGCTGGCTCGTCTGTTTTCTGGAAGGCAGGCTTCTTTTCTTCCATGATCCTTCTTACCTTTTTCTCTTCCATCCTTCCCTCTCTTTCTCTCTCTTCTCTTTTTCTTTTTCTCCTCTCTTTTCACAAAACTGGCCAACGTGTTCTGGAGCTGAGTTCAGAGATCCAGAACGGATTGGCTCCTGCAATTTTGCTAATGGTGAAGAGTTGCCTGGAAGGAGGTGCGGTAGTAAGCAAGACTGACGCCTGATGATGGATGGGGCTTGCCAGCCCGCAGGCTGGGAGGATGTCACAGGATGCACTGGTACTTAACAGGCACAAAAGCCACTAGATGGGCTCTCCTGTTGACTATATTGCAAATAATGGATTTCCTGGCAGACATTTACTGTGTGAGGCCCAGGACTTAATTGGCCCAAGAAGAGACAATGCTTAGAAAGGTCATCTGGAAATCAGGACCTTTTCCAGAATGTGCATTATCTGGTAGCCCCCTAATTCCTATTTATCATATAATTTCATACCCTAAAGCCTTTTTACCCCCTGAAAATATCTTGTTCGTTAGACTCTGAGGTAAAACAAATACATTGGGTTTTTAGGTGAAAATCTTTTACAGCAGAGGCATATTCAGCTGATTTCCTCTGCAGGCAACATTTATTACATGGTTATAATTTATAATAAAAGAGAAAGTCTCGTTGTTATTATATCAGCTCATATTCTTGCGACATTGTGGATACCAATGCTCTCGAGACCCATTCTATAGATCCAGGTGAAAATGTCTACGGTATGCATTCCAGTACTGAAAAGGAGAAACAGTGAGTCAGGAGCCGGCCTTCTCTCCTGTAGTCCTCAACACGCAGCTCCCTAATTGCTTCTCTCACACCCTCTACAATAGCATGCCTCCCATTTTTCAGTGCCCATGAAGGAGATTCTGTTAAGTATGTCTAGGTGGAGCCAGGGACCTTGCGTTTCTTCAAGCTTCTTAGAGAATGCCGAAGCTACTTGCTGGTAGACCACATCTGGGAAGCCGAAGGTCCTTTCCATCATCTTGCTGGACTTCTCACCAGATGCTAACTCGCTCTCCTGCTCCAAACCCACTGCTGCCAACAGGCTGAGGGCCCAAGGACCAATTTCTTAATGAATTACTCTATAGCCTTGAGGTTGAGCATCAAATCTTGAAACATACAGGGTATTTAAGGCAGGCACAGAAAGCTCTCTAAAGGGGACAAGTTAAAATAGAACATGAAATCCAAGGATCCTGCCTTGCTCGTGTCTGGCTGTGATGATTCCTAGCAGATCCATGCCAATCGGGTCCATCACACATACCTAACCTGTGGTCGATGATCGGCTGCTCAGTGGGAATTACGGTCACCACCACACGCCTGTCTTTCCTCACCAAACTCCAAGGGAAGCTTTGGGGTCACAGAAAAGTCCTAGGACTATAGATACAGACTGGGAGAGGACTGATACTCTACGCCATATCTTTGTGTATATACAAATATTGTTGGTACATGGCAATTATAAATCACAGTGAGGCTCAATGAGTTAAAATATACATGCACATAGCTCTTTTCTTTCTTTTTTTGCGGTACTGAGGATTGAACCCAGGGGCACTCTACCTCCCAGCTATACTCCAAGCCCTATTTTTGATTCTTTATTTTGAAACAGTGTCTCACTAAGTTGCGGAGGGCCTCACTAATTAGCTGAGGCTGGTTACGAACCTGCGAACCTGAGATCCTCCTGTCTCAGCCTAAACTTCTCCTCTGGAGCTATTGAGGATCTTGACTTCATCTACTGGAAATGGGACCCCCAAGAAAAGCTGTATGTTCCATAGGCAACCTGGTCACGACTTGTGTGTCTTGGCCTTGGCATCAGCCTTGGCCAAAGATTAACTATGAGATCCAGAGAAAAGCATCTCTCCCAAGTCATTCTTGGTGCCATTAAAGACCAACTGGTCAAGCCAGGTGGAGAGGTGCATGCCTGTTATCCTAGTACTTGGGAGGTTGAGACAGGAGTATTGCAGGTTCGAGGTCAGCCTCAGTAACTTAGCGAGGCTCTCAGTAACACAGTGAGACCCTGTTTCCAAATAAAAACTTAAAACTGATCTGGGACATGCACACAGAAAAACAGCCGCATTGGGAACTTCGGATGTGGTGGCACATGCTTATAATCCCAGTACACTGGGAGGCTGAGGAGGAGGATCACAGGTTCAAGGCCAGCCTCAGCAAAGTAGCAAGATGCTCAGAAACCTAGCAAGACCCTTATTCAAAACAAAAAACAAAGAGGGTTGGGAGTGTGTGTTGGAGGTGGACTGCTTCTGGGTTTAATCCGCAGTAGGAGTTCAGCACCTTGGACACTGGCTTGTTGCGTAGAGATGGCTGGGGGTTAGGTGGTTGTTCCTGGTGTCAGGCGGAGGACATTTCCAGCCTCTGCCAAAGTGGAGTGTCCGTGGACCCCACAGTCCTTGACTTCTACTGCCCTGCCCTTCCCAATGGTTTTTGGAAGCATCAACTCCATATATCCAACCCCTTTCTGCTTGAAATACCTGGAGTGATTTCTGTTTCCTGCACTGTTTTTCTGATTGCCACCTTCCTGCTTTATCCCACCCAGTCCACTCAGCCACTCTTGAAGGTAGGTAACTTCTCCGTCACCTCCTTTATAGGTGATTACCAGGTCCGGTTCTATTTGTGGTCAATGCTTTGCACAGTCATGGTCCTATCTTTTTCTCCACAAATACACACCTATTTTATAGCCATTTCAAAAACTGTGTCATGCATCTGAATGCCACTGCCTCTTTTTGTGATTACTTTGTCCTCAAATTAGGAGAATATAGCTGGCGGGCGAAATGGTAATGTCGCCTGTGAGCATGGGTTCCACCCTAAGCTATGATTTTCTGCTGAGAAAATCCCTGTTTCAGATCATAGACTGACCCAGCTTCAATCAACAAACAACTTCAAATGTAGTTCTTAGCCAGGCATGGTGGCACACACTTGTATGTAATCCCAGTACTTGGGAGGATGAGACAGGAGGATTGTAGGCTCATGGCCAACCTCAGCTATTTAGTGAGGCCCTCTGCAACTTAGAGAAACCCTCTTTCAAAATAAGGAATAAAAACTAGGACTGGGGATATAACTCAGAGAATATCCCTGGGTTCAATCCTCAGTTCTGAAAAAAAAAAAAAGTTCCTATGCATGAGTGATCTGGACAGATTGTAGATGGCTGGGATAATCTTATCACCAACTGGGATTTTTTTTTTTAGTGAATCCCAGGGCATTCTACCTCAAATATACACCCAATTCTTTTTATTTTGAAACAGGATCTTACTAAGTTGCTGCAAGTCTTGCTAAGTTGCCGAGGCTGGCCTTGAACCTGCAACCCTCTGGTCTTAGCCTCCCAATTACTGGGATTCCAGGTGTTCACCACCATGCCAGGCTGCTGCTGACTTTTTGATGGGAGAGTATTAAATCTCCAAGAATTTTCACCTCCATCTTCCTGATGTTCCTTATCTCATCCGTGAGCTAAGATACTGATCACTCCACAGACAATCCAAATAGCTGCTCTAAAATACTTTGTCTCAGGCTTTTGAGGTAAAAGGAAGAAAGCCATCCCATCTGAGGCACAGCAGGTCCCTATCCCTCAGCCTCTAGCAGCGGCGGTGTGGACTGGAGGAGGACGGCAAAACACACTGACTTCTCCACTTTATCACATAGTCTGGGACTTTTTAGGTCTTTTCACTCTTCATTACTAACCCTGGGCCACTTGACTGCTTAAAAGCTACTCCTGCCTAGAGTCGGTATGAATGGTAACATTCAAACCCAAACCAAGGATGTTGTTTTCTTAGTATCATCAGCAAGTCCAAGCATTGCCACACCAAGCGCTCTGTCCACTTGCCCACGGCCTTGAGGAGCAGGGGTGTCGTGCCCAGGGGCTCAGGGGTCTCATGGTTATGCTTGCAAGCCACAGTCTCTAAGCACTGGCATGACTCTGCCCTTTAACTCTAGTTAGGACAGAGTAAAACTGTAGCAAATAGCACCTGATGAAGCCTACCAGAAGAAATGCTCCAGCTCTCAAGGGTGGCAAACATTCAGGCAGCAATTCAGGCTTAGTAGCTCCTGGCCACTGACTTGCCTAACAGAAAATGGAATTCAGTGAGCTTCTCACTCACCACCCTAGGTCCTTCCGCTTAGTCAATGCCCTTGTATCACATTGACATTTTCCAAGAAACTGAAAGTATTTCCAGCATCGCCACACAGGTTTTCTGGAGATCTGGCAACAGCTGGGTTCTCTAGCTCTCTGGGGTGTTCTCAGCTGGCCAGGTCTTCATGAGGGAACAAAGCAATTGGCAAAGTTTTATAAGCCATTGTCTCTGACCAATGGCAAAAGAGCTCTTCCCCAAACAGAGGGTTTTGTTGAAGTGATTCAAAGGGAGGTTCCCATTTTCGTCCCATTAACAGTTACTTGGGACAAATCCAGAGTCCATTCTTCTTAAGAGAGTTGGACAAAAGATGCCCGGCACAAAGGGATTGTAGAGGGAATTTTTGCAAGATTTTTTTTTTTACAAGTCAATCCATTTGTCTGAGACGGGTAGAAATACTAGATGAAAAGTTCTTTGAAGGCAGAAACTGCATTTTTTGCATGCATCCCAGCACCCAGTGGGGCTTGACACATAGTAGGGGCCAGCTAAATAGATGATAAATCGAATTCTCAGGAATCCACAAGTATTATAGCATTCTCCTCTCTAAAGTTAATTAGTGACATTGGGGACAGGGCTTCCTGCTTTCTCCCACCCTGTATCTTAATTGGTGGGCTCACAGCAATATAAAACCATGTGGATGAAGGCTCAGGGTTTTCTCTCTCCCATTTTTGTTTGAACAATCCTACATTGCTATGGTAACCATGGGTACCAGGATGCTCTGTGAAGGAGGAGGAGGAGGAGATCATAAGATTGATGTAGTTTATAGAAAAAAATCTGCCAGAGGGCAACCTCCTTAGAAATCTGCAAAGCTTGTGCATGTCCCATCTTATAATAAACATATCCAAATAATACATAGCACTATACAGAACAGATATAACATGTTGAAGCAGAGCTCCACTGAGCCTGAGAAAATCACACTAAGTATAAGATTACAAGGAAGTGAATATTTTAAAACATTTGAAAAAATGCCATAAGGGAATATAGTCCCTAGATAGGACATTTTCTTATTTTAGCACAGAAGGAAACAGCAGCAGAATTCCAAAGATGAGCAGGTGAGGAGAGGCAGGATATTAACCGGAAACACGACCTGCGTGGTGACGCTCATTGGTCAGTGCAGCCATGAGGGGCAGGGGTAACCTGTCAACACAAAAACATCTGTTTCTGAGACTTGCCCTCTGACGTGTGCAATGTCCAGGCCAAGTATGAGCAAGGCTAGAATCTGAGACAGGGGAGGAGGGAAGGACCAGGCGTAGCTGACATCTGAGCCATAGAGAAGCTTCTCTCCTCACCAGCTCTTGCGCCCTGTTGCCTGTAATTGGCCAGAACCCAACCAGGGAAGGTGTCCAACCCCAGGCAGGCACTGTGACGCCACAGGAAATCTCCCCTGCAGACGATTTTGTGAGAGGGCCCGGGGAAGAAGCTGCTGTGGCTTCTTGATTTATGACTTCATTAAAGTCTTTGGGCTTCAAACCTCCACCATCGTTTATTGGAATTAACAGCTTCTTAAAATGGAAATATTCAGTGATAAATTAATGCAGCTTGGATGTTGGGAAAGAGGAAGAATAGAGCACTGTGAACACCCTTTGTATCCTTCTAGGGAAAGAGGAATACTTTCCACCCTTGTACACAGGTAAATCTCAGGCTTGAGAAGGGGAGAAGAGACAAGTGAGTTAAATTAAGATAAACTGATAACCTTGCTTGAAAATAGAGTATAGACAGTGAAGTTAAAGGCCAAGTTAATAAAGAAGCTTATTAGTTTGGTTTTATTCTTTACTCTCTCTAGTCATGCTAAACATACAGAACAGGTAGATCTTTGGAATAATGATGCTGCTAGAAAAATTGCTAAGAAGTTCCTCTGTGAAATGAGATGGCTGCTTCTGACCTCCAGCATCTATAGTCATTGCCTTGTAAGTATTAGACAGAAGGATTCCAAGAACATGGCCAACGAGTCATTAAGTGCTTGTAATTTGGAAAGACAATGGAAAAGGTAAACTCTCCAGCTATTTCCAGCCACAAGACTATAGGCACAGAAAGGGTCCATTTTGTATTTTCTTAACTGTACTTATAATCATCAAATCCTGAAGCTAAGACTTTATTTTTTTATTTTTAAAAATTTTTTTGGTGGTACTGGGGTTCCTGGAAGCCGTTCTATCTCCGGGCTACACTCCCAGACCTATTTTATACTTCTTATTTGGAAACAGGGTCTCTTAAGTGGAGCATCCTTGCAATTCTAGTATTTGGGAGGTTGAGATGGGAGGATTGCAGGTTGGAGGGTAGTCTTAGTAATTTAGTGAGACCTTCAGCAACTTAGCAAGACCCTGTTTCAAAATTAGAAGTACCGAGAGTGGAGCTCGAAGGTAGAATGCACTTTGGCTCAACCCCCAGTACCAAAACAAAACAAGAAAGTATCATAGACTATGTGATTTATAAACAATACACATTTACTTCTCATAGTTCTAAGTCCAAGATTAAGGCACCAGCGGATCAGGGTCTGGTGAGGGCCGGCTCCTGGTTCATAAAGGACCACCTCTGGCTGTGAGTTCACATGGTAGAAGGAGTCAGGGAGCTTTCTGGGCACTAAGCTCATGCAGGAGCCTCACCCTTCTGCATTATTAATTATTAAAATCAGAGCAGAAATTAACGAAATAGAGAATAAAACACAATACAGAAAATCAACAAAACCAAAATCTGGTTCCTCAAAAAAAAAAAAAATTAACCAGATAGATAAACCACTAGCCAATTTAACTAAAAAATAAAGAACCAAACCAAATTATGAAAAAAAGAGATGGAAAAAGGAGATATCACTACTAACGGTGCAGAAATCCAGAGGATTATGAGAAACTACTTTAAAAAACTGTACTCCAACAAAATGGAAAACCTGGAAGAAATTGACAACTTTCTAGATAAATACAACCTTCCTAAACTGAGTCAAGAAGACGTAGAAAATTTAAACCAACCAATAGCAGTCAAAGAGATTGAAACAGCAATAAAGAGCTTACCATCAAAGAAAAGCCCAGGACCACATGGTTTCCCCCGTGAATTTTATAAAACCTTTATAGAAGAGCTAATCCCGATACTCTTCAATCTATTTTGCAAAATAGAGAGAAACGGGACTCTCCCAAATACATTCTATGAAGCCAACATCACATTAATACCAAAACCAAATAAAGACAGTTCAAGGAAGGAAAACTACAGACCTATATCTTTGATGAACCCGTATGCAAAACTGCTAAACAAAATACTAGCAACCTGTATTTAAAACCACATCAAGAAAATAATACACCAGGACCAGGTAGGGTTCATCCCAGGGATGCAAGGCTGGTTAAACATACAAAAATCAATCTATGTAATTCATCATATAAACAGAACCAAAGACAAAAATCACATGATCATTTCAATAAATGCTGAAAAAGCATTTGATAAAATCTAACATTCATTTATGCTAAAAGCACTGCAGAGAATCGGAATAGAAGGAACATACCTCAGCATCATAAAGGCAATCTACAATAGGCCCACAGCCAACATCGTATTAAATGGGGAAAAACTTTGAGAATTCCCCCTAAAAACAGGAACAAGACCGAAATGTCCATTATTACCACTTCTTTTCAATATAGTACTTGATACCCCAGCCAGAGCAATAAGGCAAGAAAAGGAAACCTAAAGAGTACAAATAGGAAAAGAAGAACTCAAATGTATACTATTTGCAGATGACATGATACTATACTTAGAAGACCCAACAAACTCAACCAAAAGACTTATAGAACTGATCAATGAATTCAACAAAATGTCTGGATACAAAATCAATCTTAAAAAATCAGAAGCTTTTCTGTACACTAACCATAAATCCACTGAAACAGAAATTCAGAAAACACTTCCACTCAGGATATCCCACAAAAAATAAAATACTTAGGAATAAACTTAACCAAGGAGACAAAAGACCTCTACAAAGAAAATTATAAAATATTGAAAAAAGAAATCAAAGATCTTAGAAGATGGAAAGATCTTCCATGTCCATGGATAGGTAGAATAAATATCATCAAAATTGCCCTACTTCCAAAAGTGATCTACAGATTCAATGCGATACCCATTAAATTACCAAGATCATTCCTCACAGACATAGAAAAATCCATCCTTAAATTTATTTAGAACAACAAAAAACCCAGAATAGCCAAAGTAGTTCTCAGCAACAAAAACCATGCAGGAGGAATCACAATACCTGACTTTAAACTATACTACAAAGCCATTGTAATAAAAACAGCATGGTACTGGCACAAAAAGAGATATATACACTAATGGAACAGAAGACTCAAACAAATCCATACACTTAAAGCCAATTGATTTTTGACAAAGGGGCCAAAAATATACACTGAAAGAAAGATAGTCTGTTCAACAAATGGTGTTGGCAAAACTGGTTAACCATATGCAGGAAAAATGGAAATAAATCCCACTTTCTCACCCTGTACAAGAGTCAATTCAAGATGGGTCAAAGACTTGGAAATTAGACCAGAGACCTTGAGGCTCCTTGAAGAGGGCATAGGTCCAACACTGCAACACATAGGCACAGATAAACACATTCTCAACAAGACCCCAAAGGCACAAGAAACTAAAAGGAGAATCAATACATGGGATTGCATTAAACTGAAGAGCTTCTGTTCAGCAAAGGAAACTGTCAAGAACCTCAATCGAGAGCCAACAGAATGGGAGAAGATTTTTGCCACCTACACCTCCAATAGAGGACTATTATCTAGAAAATACAGAGAACTCAAGAAACTCAACACTAAAAAAAAACCCAAACAATCCAATCAAAAAATGAACAAGTGAACTAAATAGATACCTCGCAAAAGAAGAAATTCAAATGGCCAATAAATGCATGAAAAAATGCTCAACATCATTGGCAATCAGAGAGATGCAAATCGAAACTGCCCTGAGATTCCACCTAACTCCAACTAGAATGGCAATCATTAAAACCACAAACAACAAATGCTGACAAGAATGTAGAGAATTAGGAACCCTAAAACATTTTTGGTGAGATTGCAAGTTAGTGCGACCACTTTGAAAAACAGTATGGAGGATTCTTAGAAGAATGGGAACAAATTTACCATTTGATCCAACAGTACCACTTCTGGGTGTCTACCCAAAAGAAAGGAAACCAAACTACCAAACTAATGCATGTGTATCTATGTTCACAGCTGCACAATTCACCATTGCCAAACTGTGGAACCAGCCAAGATGTCCATCAACAGATGAATAGATTACAAAACTGTGGGATATGTACACAATGGAATTTTACTCAGCCATAAAGAAAAACACAATTACATCATTCTCAGGGAAATGGATGGAACTGGAGGACATTATACTACACAAGATTAGTCAGTCACAAAAAAGAAGAAATCGGATGCTTTCCCTAATATGTGAAAGCTAAGGAGGAATGGGTCATAGGAGGAACTGTAGTGAAAAAATGTGATCCTATAGAGGAGCAAATAAGGTGACCTAACTGAGGGGATGGGAGGGGGGAAGAAGGAAACTCTCTAAAGCACAGGATGTACCTAAACAAACATACTGATGTCAATCACTAAGCAAAGAATGGGAAGGAGGAATAGGGAGGGAATGGGATGGGGATTGGATAGGGCGATATAACTGGGCGATATGTGCATGCATGTCTACACAAGTTTTTTTTTAATCCCATTATGATGTATGAATACAATGCATCAATAAAAAATTCATATATTCAAAAGAAAATAACCAATTCAGTTTTAAAAGCAATACAATTTTAAGTGTTTCTCCAATTCTATGTTTGGTAAATCAATTCTATTTGTTTTGAAAAAAATTAAACTATGATATTTTAAAAGTTTTCTGACAATAAAACACACACATAGAAAAAATATTTCACTGAACAGGGGACATGGGAAGTCATGGTCACAGTCACATATGGTGTATTACCTCTCTCACCTCTACCCTCCCAGGCCCAGCTGGTACCCAGCAGAGATTGGACCATGGTGAGAAAGAGGACTGCCAGTAGCATCTTCTATCGCCTGGCAACCACCTCAGCAACCACGCAAGGCTGAGACCTGCCAATCAGCCTTGGAGGGGGTGCAGCCTCCTTTGAGGGATGAATGAAGAAACACTGAATCCTAGAAACAATTAAGCGGATGTTATGTTGGGAGCCAGATTTCTTTTCTCATCCTTTTTCACAGTTGCTGTAATAATCAAAGGCTTCTAAAAATATCGTCATAAGGAGGATACCACCAGAGCTTGCTAACTAAAAAAAAAAAATGAGGATAAATGAACTATAGATTCATTGGCTTATTGAAGGAATGGGCCAGCGCCTTTGGGTTGCAACATTTCTTCCCCAACTACTACACAGCCAATGTCCAACTTGAGCACCAGTATCTCTGTCCTGGTACTGTTTGTTTGATTTCTTCAAACAGATCAAGGTGGGGTGGGGACAACAAGACCAACCACCAAAGCTGCTAAAGCAAGATGAGGCATATTGTCAGAGGAAGGCTGGAGGGGGCATTGCCTGAAGCTCCAGAAGAAACACATGATCAGACGGCACAACTGGTTCCAGGGGGGTCCCACAGGCTTCCGAGTGCAAGGGTATGGGCAGAGGAGAGGGAAGGATGTGGGGTCCTGGAAAAGACACTAGACTTGGAGTAAGGGGACCTGGATCCAGTTCTTCATTCTAGGATCTTGGGCATACCACGTGGCTTTTGGGATTTACATTTCTTTCATAGTAACATGGGGTTAAAATAATGCCATTCCAGGAAGAAGCCAGGGCATCGTGAATGGAAAATAACTCTATAAAATATAAAAGGCTTGTTAACAGTTGTCTTTGATTGACTGCCATGTTGGATAAGGGGAATAATCCTTGCTTTTCTTCCAAGTTCAGAAACAATTAAAACACAAAGAAGAGGGCTGGGGTTGTAGCTCAGTGGTGGAGACTTGCCTAGTATGTGCAAGGCCCTGGGTTCAATCCCCAGCACCACACACACAAAAATAGAAGAGTCAGAAAATATATAATAAACACATAGGGACCAAAATGCTATCTTTCTTACTAGTTCGGTTGGATTTTAGAACATGGGCCTGGCCTGTGGCTTCCTACCAAATCCTATAATATACCATCTTTTATTCCCCCCTTCATATTCTGACTTTGTGATTGTACTATAAGCTTCTGGAGAGCAGAGATGACGTCTTGTATCTTCCTGTCTCCTGAGAGTTTTCCACAGAGCCATACACACAGCAAGCATTCTGTATGATAAGAGACCTCGATTAATGTCATGTGCAGTACACTCTCCGTGTGAAGCCTCTCTCTCCACTAGCCTGGGAGCTGCTAAGAGGCAGGGCTCATGCCTTTTCATTCTTAATATAGTGCTGGACACATAATAATTCTTTATAAAATTGTGCTGACAGATAATAAAAACAGAAAAGTACCAAATGGCTCGGTCCCCCTCTTGTACCCAGGGGCTATAGAGACTTAAAGTAGGGCTGTCTACACTGTTGGTGGGACTGCATATTAGTAAATCACTATGAAGATCAGTAGAGAGGTTTTTCAAAAGATTAGGAGTGGAACCACCATATGACCCAGCTATACCACCCCTTGGCATCTTTCCCAAAGAATTAAAGTCAGAATATTACAGTAATACATGTGTACCCATGTTCAGAGCAGCACAGTTCAAAGTAGCCATATTATGGAACCAACTTAGGGGTCTGTCAACAGATGAGTGGATAAAGAGGACGTGGTATATACACACCGTGGAATTCCACTTGGCTATAAAGAAGAACAAAGCCATGTCCTTTGCAGAAAAATGGATGGAACTGGAGAATATTATGTTCAGTGAGATCAGCCAGTCTCCGAGAGTCACGGCTTGTGTTTTCTCCCCTAGTGGAACCAAGAGAGAAAATAGGAAAAAAAGGGACTTCGGATAGATGAGGAGAGAGACCAGGAGAACAGGGGAAGGGGACTTGGGGAGGGAGGTGGGGAAAGAAAGAAAGAAAGAAAGAAAGAAAGAAAGAAAGAAAGAAAGAAAGAAAGAAAGAAAGAAAGAAGGAAGGAAGGAAAGAGGCTTGAGGAAGGAAAGAGTTCAAATAATGCTCTGTCCATACGTGAAGCCATCACTGCCAATCTCCCTAATGTGTACAGGCAAGGGGGAAGTGGGGTGAGATCCGGAGAGAAACACACCAAGAGCTGGGGAAATCTTTGTAGCACTCTGAACCTGACTATGATGTATAATCCAAGGTATTGATAAAAGTATAAAAAATAAAGTCGGGATGTCCTCTTACTAAGGACTCCACTCTTAACAGCTGTTCATTTGGGAAAGAGCTCCACCTGCGAGTTCTTGTAAGGCAACGTTTCATTTGAGGTCAGTTTCCCCATGACATGCTTTAGCTTGTGTCTGCTCGTGAGCTGCCTCGGCCACGTGGGCCCCCGGGCCCTGGACGTCTCAATTAGAGGTCGGCTGACGGCTTTAGCAAAGAAGAGATGTCACTTGGTAATTAACTTAGAGCCATGACATCTGATGTTTCAGAACATAACGCCGACCCTTGTTCTTTTCCCAAAGGACACACACACACACACACACACACACACACACACACACACACACGATGAAGCCATTTGCCTGTAGCTGCTGGCAGGACCAGCTGGCAGTGTGATCCCCCGGGTGAGGTGGCCTCCGAGCTCTTCTAAAGGGTGGGGACTTCAAAAACACCTTCTTATCTAAAGCCCCTCCCCCCCCATATATGAGAGGAACGTTCAACTCTTAGCTTTCTGAGACTGGCAGATGTCACTTAGTAAAATAGTCTCGCGTCTCGCGTTCCATTCCTGTGGTAGGGATAGCTTCGTGTATAGACATGGCACTATGTGGGTGGTTTCCTTCATTGTGTCTCCTTTTAATTTTAACCAATTGAAATGTAAAAACTGATGACTAATTCAGTTATTAGAAAAACTTAAGAAGATAGATCTACTTTTCCAACTCTCAATTTTATGAAATCTAAGTGCCAGTCAAATACTTCTGGAAAAAACTTCATCTGTAAATTAACATGCGCAGTAAATGCAAATTATCTATGAGATTTTTAAGGGCTTAGTTTAAGAATATGAGAAAAGCTGGGCGTGGTGGCGCACGCTTGTAATCCCCGTGCTTGGGAGGCTAGACAGGAGGATCGCACGGGTTCGAAGCCAGCCTCAGCTACTTAGTGAGGCTCTCAGCAACTTAGTGAGACCCTGTTTCCAAATAAAATATAAAATAGGTCTGGGAGTATAGCCCGGAGGTAGAAAGCCCCTGGGTTCCACCCCCAGTACCACCAAAAAAACAAAGAATACGAGAAAGGATAACAGTAATAATTTTTATGTTGATTATATACTGAAATGATAATTTGTGCATATATTGAGTGAAACAAAATGTGTTACTTAAATTGTCTTTGCCCATTTCTTTTCACTTCTTCTTCTTCTAATGTGGCGACTAGAAAATTGAAAATGACATACCTGGCTTGTGTTTCATGGCTATCAGATTGCACTGACCTAGGCTGAGACAGGAGGATCGCGGTTCGAAGACAGCCTCAGCTACTTAGTGAGGCCCCTCACAACTTAGTGAGACCTTGCTTCTAAATAAAGAATAAAAATTAAGCTGGGGGTAGAATGTCCCCAGGTTCCATCCCCAGTAAAGAAAAAAAAAAAAGAAAAAACTCTATACTGACCTAAGCTACAACTCTAGCCTCTCTTACTGAGTCTTGCTTGACAATATGAACCACCTACGAAACCACATCTGTGAAAGCCACAAATTCAGGGAAAGAATAAAATACCTATTCACGCTCATTTATCACTGCAATTTAATCATGCATGGGAGAAGCCCATGGGACACATCCAGGGGGAATTTCAATTACATCTCTGACCGAGGGCACATGACAGACTGCTTAATCAGCAGCCCTTTACCAGCCATCCCTGGCACTCAGAAGGAACCTCCAGCCTGGTACTCAGAGAGTAAGGCTCAGAGCAGGGTTCTCTGCGGAAAAGAGGGAGACACGGTATTTGAGTTTGTAACATGACAAATGAGAATTAGATCAAGGTCCCAGCACTGCAGAGACCTGGGGTTTTACTTTATGGTCAGATGAAAGGGAAGAGTGGGGTAAGAACTGATGAGTACTGGGAGAAGAATAGCAGCCCCCAGGCATAGTGGCACATGCCTGGAATCCTAGTACTTGGGAGGTTGAGAAGGGAGG
This sequence comes from Muscardinus avellanarius, assembly GCF_963383645.1. Classification (NCBI taxonomy): domain Eukaryota; kingdom Metazoa; phylum Chordata; class Mammalia; order Rodentia; family Gliridae; genus Muscardinus; species Muscardinus avellanarius. Next base: position 136,937,753 of record NC_137790.1, read on the forward strand.
ATTGCAGGTTCAAGGACAGCCTCAGCAACTTTTAGTGTGATTCTCAGCGACCTAGTGAGACCGTGTTTCAAAATAAAAATTAAAAAGGGACTGGGGGTGTAGCTTGGAGGTAGTACACCTCTAAATTTCAATGTCCAGTAACACACACACACACACACACACACACACACACCACCAGTATTTATAGCACTGTTCCAAATGCTTTGTTAACCTGTCACTGATTTAAGTGTTTAAACAGTGTATGGCACACACTCGCTTCTCTTAACCAAGGATCAACAGATCCAGGAATATAGCTCTGCCATCTATAACAGGGACAAGTCCAAGGAGTGCCCTGCACACACACACACACACACACACACACACACATTCTCTCTCTCTCTCTCTCTCTCTCTCTCTCTCTCTCTCTCTTCTCTCTCTCTCTCCTAAGGATTGAACTACTGAGGGGCATCTACTCCTGAGCTATACCCTTGGCCCTTTTTAGTTTTTATTTTGAAATAGGGTTTCAATAAGTTTCTGAGTCTAACCTTGAACCTGCGATCCTCTTATCTTAGTCTCTTAAGTGCTAGGATTACAGGCATGTGCCACCAGAGCCCAGCTCTGACCTGTACCTTTGAAGAAGCTCACGGGAGAGATAGGCCAAAGTCTCCCTGTTATAGTTAGATAAAGAATGGCCCCTTGAGGAGCTCATAAACTGGTGTCTGGGTTGATGTTGATTGAGTCCTGAGGCTTACAATCTCAGTAGAGGATAAATCCATCGTCATGGGTTAATCTGGGTGGTGGCCTAGGCTGGTAGGCTGTGGCCTGAAGGCGGGTCTCTGGGATGAAGCCTTGAGAATTATATATGGTTCCCCTTTCCCTGCTCTCTCTGGCCTCCATGATGTGAGGTGCACAGCCCACGTGCTCTCCTTCCTTCTCTGATATCTTCACAATATCAGAGCAATTTGGGGGGCAAATTGAAGGACATTTTCCTCTATAAAACTGCCATATAAAATAAAATTCCCCTATAAAATTGCCATAGGCTAAGGGTTACTTATATAACATTGTTGTTTTTTTTTTAGCTCAATTTGTTTTTATTTACTGCAGTCAAAATAATAGCAGCATATTAACAAGATAGTTGGGTTGTATTCGTCTGAGCCTCCTTTCCTTCCTTCAGAAACTCTCCCCGGTTGTGGTGAGAGCTACTGACATGTGATCCCATGTGTCCAGGTAAGCAAGATGTCCATCTACTCTACTTCCCTTTCAAGATGGCAGCCCCAGGCCCAAGGGCTGCCCCATACCTCATACCTCCTGGCTAGCAGCTGCAATCTTAATAATCGCCACCTCTGCCTAAGTGCCCCACTCCAGAGCTTCCAACCACCCCTTCTCCTCCATCTCCTGCTGTGACCAGGGATGCCAGGATATACACTGGTTCCCCCTGTGGGCAACTCCTGGACCCTTGATTCTCTGCCTTCATCTCAGAGGACTCCAGAATTTGTTTTCTGAATCACTGTATAATATAATTGGCAGCTATGAGTACAGAGCCTGGGGAGGCAGTTGTGTAATTTTAAGAAAACATCTCAGACGGTCATTAAAGTATCTCTGCTCGGTGTTAACAAGACTTGCTGAGCACAGGATGAGGATTCTTATTTTTGCCTCTTCTTAGGCAGTATGGCCCAGGAGCCTGGCTTGGCGGTGCACACCTGTAATGTTAGTGCTTGGGAGGCTGAGACAAGAGGCTCACAGGTGGGAGCACAGCCTCAGGAACTTAGCAACACTCTCAGTCGGACTCTCTTAAAAAAAAAAAAGGTTTGGGGGTATAGAATGCCCCTGGGTTTAGTCTCCAGTACCAGAAAAAAACCTCAACAACAACAAACAAACAAAAAAGGCATGGTCATGTACTTAGCACTGGCACTGATAGGCAAGAGCAAGAAACAGACCCGATGTGCCAGAGTTCTATGTCGGCCTGAGAGTCGCATCACAGCAGCCTCTGCCCTGGGCTGCACCATCAACACACATCTCATACCCTCTGAAGACCACATCCTGACGGTACCCAGCCCTGAAGACCCTCCCTGGGAGCTTTGAAACCAGGTCAACTCATTGGTTTAAAAAGACGTGGCCTTCTTTTCCCTATCAGCTTCTTCTTGCTCCCAATGTGTGGTCAGACTTCTCTCAGAGGCTGCAAAACCTTGCTGGTTTTATTTCTTCACCTCCTACCCACTCTCGGTCCCCACATGTGCTGAGCACCTGTTCCAAACTGGGCATCGAGCTAAGTGCTCGTTATCCATTCAACGGCTCTATGAAGGAGAGCACTGTCACCGGGAGGCCAGTCACCTGGTGGGCTCCCCGAAGAGGTGCCCACCTCTTAACCCTGACACCCGTGAATGTGGCCTCATTTGGAATGTAAGTCAAGCTAAGGGTCTGTGAGAGTGTAATCAAGCTAGCGATCTTAACACGAGACTATGCTGATTACGCAAGTGAATCGTAAGTCCAATGACAGGGATCCTTAAAAGACACAGAGAGTCACAGAGGAGAGGAGAAGGCTGCGTGAAGACAGAGGCACTCTAATGCCTAGAGCCACCAGAACAGAAGAGTCAGGGTGGAATTTCCCGAGGAGCTTTCAGAGGGAGCGTGGGTCTCCACCATCTTGATTTGGTCTCCAGAACTGTGAAGAAGAAGAAAGTCTCTGCTATTTTACACCATCGGGTTAGTGGTGATTTGTTACAGCCTCCACAGGGCAGCAAGACACGTACCCACTTTACAGAAGAGGGAACCTGATGAAGGTGCCGAGGAGGGAGTGAGTAATGAGACCGGCTGCAGCTCACCTGGCTCCGAGTGCCAGAGGGAGGCCAGGGATTCACCTGCAAGGAGCCATCAGGACGCCTGCAGCAGACTGTAGGATTTGTCCCTGGGAGGAGAGAGGCTGCACAGCTACTGAAGAAGAACAAGGAGCAGAGCCACCTGCTGATGAAATGACCCAAGGAAAGGGAAGGGAGATAGGTGGCCAGGAGAGGGAGCAAACAGAGGCGGAGGCTGACAAGGCTTCCTGGGTTCTATTCTGAACAACCCCCAGGGCCCATCAGGTTTGTAAAGGCGATCATTAAATGTTTCAGAAAACTTTCAGAGAAGATTTATTACAAAGCCAACAAAGTGTTGCCGGAAAAATTTCTTTTTCTTTTTCATTAAAAAAAAAACAAAACACCCTCTGCTCATCTATCCCTTGTTGAGTAAAGTCTCTCGGCTGTTACCAGCTCTCGGCGAGCGAGCAGCCCAGTTCATGAGCTTCCCGTGGAGTGACGAGGAGGCTCCTGACTGGCATCTGAGTGGGGACGTTTAGACTGCCTTTGCTCGGTGAGACCGGCCAGTCTCAGAAAGTCAAGGGTCAGAAGTTTTCTCACATATGTGGAAGTTAGACGGAAAATACGTAACCAAAGGGACTTCACGTGAATGAGGAGAAAGAGCCGGAGAAGAGAGCAAGGAGACTGAGGGAGGGAGATGAGGAGGGAAAAGGAGGCTTGATGAGGAAAGCAGTTCAAATAACATCGTGTCCACTTATAAAGGAATCACTAATAACCACACTCACATGCCCAGGGAGAGAGGAAGGGAGGGATGCAGAGGGAAACACACCCAACGCTGTGTGTGCGTGTGAATGTGTCACTTCTGCCTCAGCGTGATGCATCATTACAATGCACCAATAAAATACCCGAAACAAGATTTCCCAAACAATTGTGAAATAAGTTATCTAAAGACAGTAATAACCATCAACCCATATGCGGAAGGCATTTTATAATATACAAAATGCTTTTACACCTCTCTCACTTAACTCTCGCAGCCCTCAAGGTAGATATTATACTCGTCATCGAGTTGAGGAAAATGAGGCTGTTCTGGGAGGTAAATTACTCTGTGCAATCACATCACTGGTAAGAGAAGACAGGAGAACTCAAAGGACATCTGTTAAGTGCCAGTCTGTGGTCCCTCCTACTGTAAGTTCTAGCAGAAGTACTTTCCTATAGAAAACTGTATTTACTCATTAAAAGTAAACACTTAAATTTGCATAAGTCAACAGCTTTCCCAAATGTAAACACCACCTCCCTCATCTACACGCTCCTTGTGATGCAATGTACTCAAAGTTGTAGAATTGAATTTCTCTAAAATATTTTATTCATCAGCCCTCACGGGCATTGCTTATAATGAGAATGTCTCACTAGGCTTTTGCTGTACCCGTGAAGGAGTACTGTTGACTTAGGCAGATCTAAAATCCCAACCTGAGACAGAAAAGACACGAAACCAGTATGGCCCCTTTAAGGGCCTTGTTTGCCTAGGTCAGGGTCATATTTTAAAGTGTTACTTCCTCCAGTTTTCTGTGTTAATAACATGGCTTTCTGAAAAACAGAAACCTGTTCTTCCTAGAGAACATTTGCAAATATTTTCATCATGGGGAAATAAAATCCAGCCTAAAATTTTGGATTTGCAAGAAAAGAAAATCATCCCAACCGAACCCAGTCTAATCCAATCCAAACCAAACCAAAACAACAACAACAACAACAACAACAACAACAACAACAACAAACTACCTGGCATAAAGCGAGGAAGAAATAGTTTATCTAAAATCAAGTCCTAGAACAGGCTCACTGCGGCGAATAGTCACGGCCAAGGGTTACTCTTGTGTCTTACCTTTGCTCTATAATTCCAGCCAGCCCAATCCCCATGTCTTCCTCATATTTTTTTGGTAGTACTGGGGTTCCTGGAAGCCCTTCTACCTCCGGGCTACACTCCCAGACCTATTTTTTATATTTTTATTTGGAAACAGGGTCTCTTAAGGCAGCACAGCTGGCTTCGAACCTGCGTGATCCTCCTGTCTCCGCCTCCCAAGCGCGGGGATTACAAGCGTGCGCCACCATGCCCGGCTCTTACTCATTTTTAAAAAAGTAAAAATGAACTTGTAGTATATCCTGAAAAGGAGCACAGAACTTCACATTCTAAGAGTTCCTGACCCCATAACACTTGTGAGTGATCTTGCTGGCTCCTTTGCCAGCAACTCTGATCTTTCTCCTTTTTAACTGATTCCGGTTTTATTCCATCGGCTACCTCTGCATGATGCAGCCCAATGATTCAGGGAAGCTGAAAGCGTCTCTGTTCTAACACAGCCCTTGGTAAGTCTAAGACAGTGATTCTCAAAGTATAGTCCGGACCAAAGCTTTGTGTATTGGTCAGCATTATCATAGCTATAATCTAAAAGACTTGGCCACATAACGTAGAGGAAGAAAGATTTATTTCCTAATGTTTTCATCCATGTGAGTCTGGGGACCGAGGATCTGAGGACATGGTACTGGAATGGAGAGAGGAAGAGCACATGGGCTGTATTCCTAACATCATGGAGGCCAGAAGAAAGAGAGTGAGTGACGGGAGAGGGATTCATACATACTCCCCAAGGCTGCAGCCCCAGGGCCTCGTCTTCTCCAGCTACACCCTGCTGGCCTGGGCTGCCACCGGGATTTCATGGATTTATCCACTGCTGAGAGCCACTGCTGAGATTACAGCTGTCATCTCATGACTTAACTATGTCAATCCCAAATATTAATAAATGAATCCTTTAGGGGGCATTTTATTTCAAACTACAACACTTTGACATCACTGGACACCTAGAAATGTAGATTGTTGGCCTCAGGTTAGATGTACTGAGTCTGAAACTGAAGGTCAACCCCATGTTCAGTGTCTGAGTAAGCCCTCTCCATGGTTCTACTGCATGTGGTCCTATTCATCTCAATCAGAGATATAAGCCAGTGATCATATCAGAGATTTTATTGCATTATATGGGAGATATGAGCCAGTGATTCTCAGCCCTTGTTGCACATTAGAATCACTATTTTGGAATCGCTTTGATCTAGTTGATCAGGGGTGAGGTTTGAGCAGGGGGATTTGTTAAAAGCCCTTATGCAATCTGATGCCAGGCTTGAGAAATACTGCTCAAACCCAGTTCAATTAATTGGGTGCAAAAGAGCAAGATGGAGTGTCTGTGAAATGGATGGCTCCCACTTCCATCCTGCCAATGGATGACTGTTTTTGTCAGTTTTTCCATCTCTATGACCAAAATACCAAACAAGCACAGCAGAGAGGAGGAGAGGCTTATTTGGTTCAGTTTTAGAGGTTCAGCCTATAGTTGGAGGCACTCTTGGTCATGGCAGCCAGAAAGTGGGGGGGGGGAGAGCGAGTGAGAGCGCAGAGGAGAAGGAAGAGGAGGAGGAGGAGGAGGAGGAGGAGGAGAAGGAGGAGGAGGAGGAAGAGGAGGAGGAGGAGGAAAGAAAGAAAGAAAGAAAGAAAGAAAGAAAGAAAGAAAGAAAGAAAAAATACCCAGAGACATATGTAGTTCCTAAGGCATAGTTCCTAACCCAGTGACCTGCCTCCTCCAACCATGCTCTACCTCTGAGCCTTCCTATACTGGGGACCATGCTTTCAAAACATGAGTTTTGGGGATACAGCCTAAACCCAAAGCAGCACACTTCCCTTGGCCCCATCTTGAAACATGAAATGTATTCAGTCCATCTCCAAGAGTTCCCGTAGTTTGAACAGTTCCAGCAAAGCTCAAAAGTCCAAGCCCGAACTCTTCTCTGAGTCTCATAGCAAATTCTTAGCTGTGAGTCCCTATAAAAATCAAAAGGCAGGCCAGGCATGGGGGCGCATGCTTGTAATCACCACGCTTGGGAGGCGGAGACAGGAAGATCACGCAGGTTTGAAGCCAGCCGCGCTGGCTTAAGAGACCCTGTTCCCTAATTAAAAAAAAAAAAAAAAAAAAAAAAAAAAAAATATATATATATATATATATATATATATATATATATATATAAAAAATAGGTCTGGAGTGTAGCCTGGAGGTAGATGGGTTTCTAGGAACCCCAGTACCACCAAAAAAAAAAAAAAAAAAAAAAATCAAAAGGCAGTTATATGTTGCCAACATAGAATAGCACAAAGCAAACATTCCCATCCCCAAAAGGGAGAAAGAAATAGGGCAGAGAGAGAAGAGATTGGCTCAAAGCAAGACCCAAACCCAGCAAGACAAACCCTGCATCTCAAGCTCCGCGTCTGCCGTCTGGCACGCCTGATGGTGAGATGTGGCCTCGAGGGGGCTTTGGCGGCTCTGCCTCTGTGGCCTTGCTGACTGCAACTAGTGTGGTTGCTTTCTGAGCCTCACTCCGCTGCCCACAGCCTGCAGCTTTCCTTGGCAGACATCCCGCATCCTTGGCATCTCCTAATTCCTGAGGTCTGCACTGTAGCTTCAGCTTCTCTCTCGTTGCTTCATAAATTGTCCCCTCAGGGCTTGGCCACAGGGATTGGGACCCTGCGACACATCCCCTGGCCTTTGACATATCAGTGGAAAAGCCTCTATGACCCCTTAACTACAGCATCTTGAATTTTTCAGAAATAGCACCACATGGATGACCCCAAAGTGTGCCACCAGCAAGAGCAGTAGCTGGGCTCCCTTGGACCATGGCTGTGGCAGCCTCCGAGTGCCTGGGTGGCAAGGCACAGTGAAACTACTCCTGGGGAAATGATTTCTTAGGTAGCCCTGTGTGTCTCTTCTCAAAGTGACCTCTTTCACACAAGTTCCCATGGTTACATCCTTGATCCTGTGATGTACAGGGCTTTGATAATTCCTGGACTGCCCTCACTGTATTCTTTTATTTTTCTCTGTGCAAAGTACTAAACTCCTCTTAAGCCATAGCACCTTTATTGTCCCCAATTTCACACACACTTTCCTGGCTAAACTGAAAAAAAAAATTCTCTTTTGCTTTCTGCTCCCTTTTATCACACTAAACCTGGACAAAACCTACTAGCAATACCCATACCACTGCCTGAATGCTCTGCTGCTTTGAAATATCCTTTCTCAGATTCATTAGTCCATAATTTTTAAACTCAGCCTCATAGGAAGTCTCAGGACATGGGTAAAATGTAGACAAGTACTTTGCCAGAATGTAAAATGACTGGGCTGTACTCCAGTTCTCTATGGAATCCTCCTTATCATCTGAAACTTCACGAACAGTCTTTACTCTTTGCATTCTTATCAGCATCTGGTCTTCCAAGCACCTACCAGAACCGCACATTAAACTCTGCTTATGATCTAAGGTGTCTGCAGCCTGCAGCTTTGAACCTTTCCTAATTCCTCCTGCTAAGCAGTTCCAAAGTTTTCCAAAACACACAGTCAGGTTTAGGCACAACAGAGACCATACTTCTTGGTATCAGTTTCCACTTTAGCAAAACTTGCCATCACTGTGACCAAAATACTTGGCAAACACAACTTAGAGAAGAAAGGGTTTATTTGGCTCAGAGTTTTAGAGGATCAGTCCATGTACATCTGGCTACAAGGCACAGACAATAGTGGTGAAAAGCCACTCTTAATCATAGTAGCCAGAAAGGGGGGGAGGGAGGGAGGGAGGCAGGGAGAGAGAGAGAGAGAGAGAGAGAGAGAGAGAGAGAGAGAGAGAGAGAGAGAAAGAGAAAGAGAGAGGACAAACATGAATGAGAATGAAACAGACAATCAGATAATTGGGGTCAGGCATAGCCCCCAAGGCTATTCTCCTAGCAACCCACCTCCATGTCCTATCTCTGAACCTTCCTGCACTGGATACCATGCTTTCAATACATGAGCTTTGGGGAAGGCACTCTCAGTTCAAACCATAACAATGACCAAATGTGTCATCACCATTACGGGCTGATGAACAAGTCTTTGCTACTACATGAGCCAGGAGTTTTTATTTCCTCCAGAGTAGTAAGTTTGCAGTGGCCTTGAGAGTGATGGATCTGCAAGGTGGGGGTGGGGTGGGGAAGGAACAGACGGCCCAAGAGCTGTCTGGCACTAGAGGCACATGCAAATTGATACGTCTTATATGGAAACAGGTGGAGATAATTTGGAAAAGCCAAGATTTTGAACTCCAGCAGTTTTAATGCAGAATCTAAAGGCTTAGTCCTGGCTAGCACACCCTTGCTCTCCATGGAGATTATGACCAGATAGTATAAGAGACAAGGGAAGACACTCACTGGTGAGAGAGGAGGGGGAGGGGGTAGAGGAAAAGGAAGAAAAGATGAAGACCCCTTAAAGAAAGGTGAGCGTTCCTTCGCCTCCCCATGCTAGAGAATGCCTCTCCGTCTACAGAATGCCAATGTCTATATAATTATAACAGCTAAAAGGTATCGGTTAGAGTTCACATTTGTTTGCACTTAAATACCATATCAGTTGCAATTTATATCAATTCTCCCTATTTAATCTTGGGGATTTTTTTCTCCCATTTATCAGGAGAAACAAGCCAGAAAGACAGAATACATGAGCCAGCATTGGCTAGTGATGGCCCCGCTCCTCTGGTCTCTCTCCAGCTTCCAAAGGGGACTTCTGTGTTCTGTGTGGCCCACTTGGGGTGGAGCTCGGAGTACAGAAGGGTTGGCTGAGACTTGTTTCCAAAGGAGACCTGAGTGGCAGAGACTCCTTAGCCGCAGTTCACCTACTCTTCTGTGTTTGATCCATACATATGTTTCACGCTATAAGATTTAGTCAGTGGCATGTGAGAGTTTAGACAATGGTTTTTCTTTCTTAGTGGTTCATCAGATAACAGCGTATCTTACAATTAATGACACCTTAGAGGGGATGGGCTGTGGTCATTCAATTAAGTCTTTATTGAGTCCCATTATGATTCTATCTCTAGATTTGACTACAGATAGAGGAATAGATGACATGGAGTCTCTGCCTCCATGAGAACGCCACGGAACTAAAAATCAAGTACGTGCATGCCCAGAGCTAGACGTTTTATGGGGAACTTAATGCCAGTTATGATGGTATATTGTGATTATCTACTAGGTGAAGGTGTGTGTGTGTGTGTGTGTGTGTGTGTGTGTGTGTGTTGAAAGAGAGAGAGAGAAAGAGATTAAAATAGAGGTAGTGAGAGATGAGGCCGTAAAATGCACTAGGCTGTTAACTTGAATGCTTACTTAAAGAATTTAAGATTTATCCTTTAGATTAATAATTTCCAAGCATTCCTGTTTCATGCCATCCTTTCATTATTAAATTTTAGTGAGGATTTCAAAAAGCCTTTGTTGATAGGAAGTATGTCTACTGATATTAACTGTATTAAAGATTAAGTCTGAGAAAAATATTAATTCACCAAAAATAATAAACTCACTGCATGTCAACTAATAATTTTTCTTTATTGAAAAATGGTCATTTTTTTCTGACAAAAACCAGGTGACACTGTCTCATATTTTTGTAAATCTCATTAACGCCTGGCTTGTGAAAGACAGCTGGTTCTCATATCTGAATTCTGCATTCAATCTGTTGAGACATGTTATTTTGGTGGAAGTCTATGAAAAAAAATAACTTCAGAACGCTGGGGTAAGTGGAAAAGGGAGGGCCTCAAAGACGTCTCGAGAAGGCCGCAGGGATCCCTAGGGCTTCTTGGACTATGTCATGAGAACTGTGGCTTTGGATAACACAAAACCATGGACAGATTATCAGCAGATGGCAGGAAGCTAATTCTACAGAAGCACAAGGATGAGAAGGAAGAAGCTTACTAATAGAACAAGAAGCCTGGAAACTGTCAAAATATCCAGAGCAGAGCGCAGGAAGCCCTCCCTAGATCAGAGACAGAGACGTGTTCATGAATTCATATGTTGAAGGCAAGGAGAACGGATGTCCAAATGTATCCAGGATGGGGCTGGAAGCAACTCAAGGTCTTTGGAGCTGGGGAACCTGAGTGAATGGTGATGAGACAGGATCCCGCAAAGGCACTAGAAGGCCATCTCTGGTGTCCACTGGCCACAGAGGAAAAGAAAGCGCTGGGACGAGAAATGATATAGGCTCCAGACTCATGACTCAGAAAGGTCCAGACAAATGGATAGGCTTTGGGAAGTTTACCTGTTTAAACTGCTGGCCGTACTTACTGCTGTTTCAAAGGACACCACAGCTGCGTGTGGTGGCGCATACCTGTAATCCTAGTACTTGGGAGGCTGAGACAGGAGGATCACAGGCTCACGGCCAGACACACCTACTGAGTGAGGCCCTCCAAAACTAAGAGCCTGTTTCAAAATAAAGAATAAAAAATAGGGTTGGGAGTGTAGCTCAGAGGTAGAATGCCCCTGGGTTCAATCCCTACTACTACTACACACACACACACACAAAAGAATATTTTCAAGATCTCTGCTCAGTTCTAGAGATCAGAGGAGAGACAGACCATCCTATCCAAAAAATAGGTTCCAAGATGAAATAAACCCCATACCCAATCAGCTTCTAACTATGCCTAGAATAGAAGAATCTGGAAAGACAGAAAAAATGGTGTGTGTGTGTGTGTGTGTGTGTGTGCACATGCACATGATATAAATCTGAGACTGACACACTCCCCATCACCCAGGTAAAGACAAAAAAAAGGGAGGGTATGTTTTTCCTTCTCTATTGTATAAGCAAGGGGCCCAAATCCACGCCAGGAGACGTCTTCATCCTCCCCTTCCTCCTGAGCAATCAGGGCCCTGCAGCAGCTCTCGAGGTCTACCGAAGGGCATTTGTGTGGTCGGTGTATGGAGAGGATGCAGGAGAGAGCTGGTGAGATGTTCTAGTAATAACAGGGTAACATAAGACACACAAATGCATGAGTGTACAGTACACACTTAAGTTACTAAACAGGATTACTCCTCAACTCTTCTGGATCCCAACAACTCTCATTGGAATACACATTGTTATATCAAAACTTTGTATTGTCCTAAGATCATAATAATTGCCTTGGTCTTCCTAACAATAAGGCAACACAAAAAACTTCCAGTATACAGCATTGAGGCAAAGACCAGACCCACCCACGCATCACCCGTACCCAGCAGAGTAACGTTCTTAAGGGCAGTTTGCTCCTCATTTTCTTTACTAAATTATTATTATTTTTTCTACAAAAACTTTGATGGGGCTTGGGGGGTCAGCCTTGATCATGTGCGTTCCCTCCTCTGCAGAGCGGGGTCAATAATAGTGAATGCCCCATTTGCCACGTACGTCTAAGTCCGTAAGTTCACTGTGAGGACCAAATGCTGGGGAAGCACTTTGCAAATTCAGAGATCTTACAGCAGTGTCACAGAGGAGCTCCCTGTGGGGCTCTGCTAATCCCTTCCACACTGGAAAGCCAGCGAGGGGCTGCCGGTCCTTGTAGATCTTCTACGTGAGACCTTAAGTCGTGGGCATGCGCCCCATTTCACATAAGTATTTCGCTGAGGTTAAGTTAGTTGCCTAAGCCACAGAAGGTGGTAGGGATGGGCTTTCAACTCTCTTCTCCTGGTTCAAAAACTCAGGACTTCTTAGCACGAGCTTCACTCCTGATGGACCGCAAGGTCTCAGAATGGAAGAGCAAAGGGCACGTTTGGTTTCTCCGTAACCGTGAAGGTTCTTAACACCGTACCCATCTGCAAGCTCTCAGCTATTCCAGGGGAATCATAAATGTCTCCAGCTTTCCCAGAGGACAAAAGCTGGCAAGATGGAATATTCAGGACTACACTTTGAAGCCAAAGAAATAAAACAGAGGCAGAGAAGTCACTTTTAATAAAAGCTTTATTATTATTATTTTTGGTGATGATGGTGCTGGGCATCAAACCCAATGAAATAAAATATTAATATCTCAGCTTCCCACGACTGCCAAAGACTGCCTCCCTCAGCTCCCACCTGACACACAGAAGCTCCAGCCAGTGCTGATGGTGACGCAGTGATCCAGAGGGAGGCTGGAGAGCTTTGGGTCTTACCTGACATCTCTAACGGGATGCAAACTTATCTAGTGGCTCATGCCTGTAATCCCAGTCCTTGGGAGGCTGAGACAGGAGGATCACAAGGCTGGGCTCAGAAACTTAGCAAAGCCCTCTGCAACTTAGCGAGACCCTGTTTCTCAAACAAAACTGGGCCAGGCGTATAGCTCAGAGGTAGAATGCTGCTAAGTTCAATCTCTAGTACCACACACAACAACAACAACAACAACAACAACAACAACAACAACAACAACAACAAAATTAGGGAGAAAAACTGCGATAGACACATGTGTATTCCCTGTATCTTGCCAGGTGATACTCTGTTTTGCCTTCAGATTTTGCCATCAAGGCCAGTTGCCAGATGTGGCCTGAGAGGTTGCACCCCCAGAACCTTTTTTTTTAAAAATAAAGTTAGCTTGTTTCAAGTATTTCATTATAGTGTTGAAAAGCTCACTAATGCAGCATTAATTCTGGGGGTCTCAAGAAGTCTGACCACTCTGTCACTGAGCAGAAAGAAAGGCAGACTTGCCATGTAAGACAGCCTCAGGGAGGCAGAGATGCTGGGCCAGCACCAGCTGTTGTAGCCTCCGACTGCTGGAGCCATTCTAGCCCAGTTCCCAGACACCGTGCCGCAGAGACAGGCGTCCCTGCCAAGTCCTGCCCAAGCTGCACATTCATGAGCAACATAAATGACTGCTACTGCTTCAAGCCACATGGTTTTGGAGAGGTTTGTTAGTAACAATAAATAGCCAGTATATTCGGTCAGGCCAAGTTTTATTTTTTCTCTCAAAAATATCAGTTTGTTGAATTACGTACAATAAGATTTTAAATTGGTGCAGCCTTCTTAGTGCTTAAGTCTATTTTGGATACTGCAAAAACATTTTGTTTGTGGACAATGTTAATACAGGCATAACTTGAAAATTGGCTACCAATGACCATATCAGCTAATGTGTGTGCATGCTGCCTGTAAGCAGGGTGGTTTATTGAGGGCCACGGCCGGCCTCCCAACCGTCTAATCTGGGCTGTTTGCTTATCTCAGCAAGCTTTGCAAAGGACGGGTGTTGAGACAGTGGTTTCTGAAGCTGTCCAGGTGATACCTGAAACCCCTTTAGTTTTCCTAGTTGCTCATTTAAAAAGGACAGACCGCAGCCCAAGGCTCATATCTGAACTGCAGAATACGTTACCCAATGCCTTTCAGATACTGTGTGGCCTTAAAATGTTACACGAGCTCCAGCATCGGCAGAGATGAGCTCAACAAGCCTTTGGCTGCCCCCTAAATCGACTGTCCTAGCTTTTCACTTCTTGTTTATTCTGCTGCAAAGTCTGTCTCCGTGTGTGTGTGTGTGTGTGTGTGTGTGAGAGAGAGAGAGAGAGAGAGAGAGAGAGAGAGAGAGAGAGAGAGAGAGAGAGAGAGAGAGAGAGAGAGAGAGAGAGGAGAGAGAGGAGAGAGAGGAGAGAGGAGAGAGGAGAGAGGAGAGAGGAGAGAGAGAGAGGAGAGAGAGAGAGAGAGAGAGAGAGAAGAGGAGAGGAGAGGGGAGAGAGGAGAGAGGAGAGAGGAGAGAGGAGAGAGAGAGAGAGAGAGAGAGAGAGAGAGAGAGAGAGAGAGAGAGAGAGAGAATGAGTGAACGTGTATATAAAATCCTATTTATCCTTCACACATCCTCTCTCCTATGAAGGCCAAGTTAATCATTCCTTGACGACACTGCATCGCCAATCTGCAAACCCTTTTCTCTAACAAACGAGCTTATCATTTGGAGGGGGCACAAAGAGCCCACAGTCCCAGGGAATGCACAGGAAAAGAACACAAGAGAGTCCCCCTAACTCTTGGCGACTTTCCACCAGGCTGAAAACAGCCTGACGTGATCTGTGTTTCAGGGATTAGAATACAGCAGAAGAAATAAGTCAATTAAAACTCTGCCAGAATGCTGTCTGCAGATAAAGTGCTTTGCACCGGGCACAAAAACATAACCTGGATGGCTATGCTCTCAGGGCCAGCCGGCTGGCGATCTGCATCTCAGTGTCTTTTTATTTTATTTTATTCATATTTTAATTTTCTTAGTAAAAGTTAAGAAAGGAGTTGCCTAGTCTCCTAGGAAAGCGAGGTCCTCCGTTTACAGCAGTAAGGACTAGATTGTGGTAAGGACCACAAACAACTCAAGTTTTCAACTCAGTGGTTTTGGTGCCACCTGGAGCGGGTGGTATCTCTTGTTCAAAGTGGACCGATCAGAACTTCGACACCACCAATTGGTACTGATTTTCCCAGGCATTCCATAACAACTGCAACCCAAAGGCTGCCCTCCCTACACGGCGCCTGGCACTTGGTGGCCCACTCCCCCAAACACATGAGGGACGGGGAGGAAGTCCTGCTCAGGCATTCATCATTTCACCACAATACCAAGAAACCACAGTTTTTACGGCTCCTTAGTTGAGAGTCATATGTAACTACAGTCAGCATTCCAAGCCAAAGGCTGTCACGTTGCTGAATAGTGACGGGTTCTAGGTGACAAAATCCAGAAGGCAATCTACCATTTTCTTTCCATGGGAACCTACAGAAGATCATGCCAGAAGACCTTACAGTCTACCATAAAATCAAGAGTGAGAGGTCTCTCTTTTTTTTTTTTTGCAGCTTTAACAATTTTTTATTACAAAAGCAGCAGGAAATAGAAAGGAAACAGCATGTCTAGCAGACACACCGGAGAGCCCGAAAATGGAACTATCAAGTGAGTGTTTTTGACTCACATTCTTGAATTCAGTGTGACTAATATGTAACATTAGAATTACTATAAAGGAATCTGTTTGACAACAGACGCCCAAGACACTGGAATAAGTTAACGCTTGATACTTTATGAAGCAAAGAGGAAATCTGCTGTCCTTTCTTGCCAGCTTAACCCTAGGATTGCTCCAGAGTGAGCGGGAGTCTCTAGCACTCAGCAAACAATAACACAGGTCAATTCTAGGAAAGAAGCAAGGCCGCTGGTACTTACTTAACAGTTGGCAATGGAGGGCCTGTAACCTTCTCTTCATGGTATCATCTGGTCCTGCGTGTCCTCCAGTTTATTCATGATTCTGTCTAGGAAAATCGGAGAAGAAACTTGTTACATCTGGGGAACCTCAATTAAGTACCATGTATTTGGAGTGGAAGCATCTCGAGGCCCACCACAGATGGTTTAATTCACAATGGCTGATATGATAAAATTACCACACACCAATTTTTTAAAATCTGGAAACCATGCAAACAGGCAGCTCAGGGTACAAATCTGGCTTTGAGACTCACGTGAGGACTTTTCACAATTCTCTATGGAGTCTCTAGTCTTAGAAGGAAAAACAAGAAATTTCTTTCTCATTCATGTTAAGGGGCTCAAAACAAAAAAACAAAAAAGAATAAGAAAGATTCACCAAACTTGAAATTGTATTATTTAAAATAACTTTAGCCAGGCCTGGTGGCATGCACCTGTAATCCCAGTACTTGGGAGGCTGAGACAGGAGGATCATAGGTTCGAGGACAGTCTCAGCGATCTAGTGAAACCCTCAACAACCTAGTCAGACCTTGTTTCAAAGAAAAAATAATAATAATAAAGGGCTGGGAGTGTAGTTCAGAGGTAGAACACCCATGGGTTCAATCCCTAGTACCACACACACAAAATAAGAAATGAAATAAAATAAAATAAAAACTTATTTTCTGATTACAGAGGAAACTTTTGGTACAGAATATATTAAAACACTAATTAATAAAAATATAAACAAGAATAAATAAAAAGTGCTATCTATTATTTTGCTAATTAAAGGTGATCAATGGATGAATTCTGCTGTGCCTGCCTCTGGCTTTTTGATTGTGTGATTTGACTGATGCATGTCATTGTATGTATTGTACATTCTAACTTTTTCCCTAACAGAAGAAGCATTTTTCTGTATTGTTACTGTTATTTTACTACTTTATTCTAAATTATAGACAACACTGATTTAAGAAAATTTCCTACAGGGCTGGGCATGGCGGTACACTCCTATAATCAGGACTGCAGGTTCTAAGAAAATCTCAGCAAGCAGTGAAAATCTCATCAACTTAGTGAGACCCTGTTTCAAAATAAAAATAAAATGGGAGTGTAGCTTGGAGGTATAATGCCTCTGGGTTTAATTCCCATTGCCACAAAAAAAGAAAAAAGAAAAGAAAAGAAAGAAAGAAAAAAATGGAGGGAGGGAGGGAGGGGAAAGTTCCTAGAAATGGGAACATGAGTATACAATTTAAGGATTTTGAAATAAATACACTGAAAATTTCTCTTCATCAACGTCAGTATATTAGAATAACTATTTAGAACCCACTGTAAAAAATTACAAAAACGCATTTCTTTTCATTTTTGCAAGTAAATAGACACATAATCCCATCTCATTTTAAAAAATTTGTACCATATGTTTATCTGTCATGTATCTTAACATTTATTTTTGGTGGTACTGGGGGTAGAACCCAGGGGCTTTCTACCTCTGGGCTACACCTCAGCCCTATTTTATTTGGAAACAGGGCCTCACTAAGTTGCTGAGGCTGGCTTCAAACCTGTGCGATCCTCCTGTCTCAGGCTCCCAAACACGGGGATTACAAGCGTGCGCCACCACACCCAGCTCGTATCTTAACATTTTCAATTCATATTCTTGGATCATTTTTTATTAATATGTTAGGTTTTCTTTTTTTAATAAAACCCTAAGTGGGTCTGATTTATCTTTAATATTTTTAGCCTACTATTTATTTAAAATTCATCTTTAAGCTGGGCGTGGTGATGCACGCTTGTAATCCCAGCATTTGGGAGGCTAAGACAGGAGGATCGTGGTTTAAGGACAGCCTCAGCTACTTAGTGAGGCTCTTTGCAACTCAGTGAGATCCTGTTTCAATATAAAAAATAAAAAATAGGGCTGGGGGTGTAGCTTGGAGGTAGAATGCCCCTGGGTTTCATCCACAGTACCACACACACACACAAAAATTCACCTTTATTTAGGTTCTTCTATGGAGTCTTATAGTGGTTTCACTTTATTTAAGTTATGCAGCTTGTCAAGTTAATTATTTGGCATTTTATATATATTTTTGCCAACGTGATGGAATTTATTTCCATTATGTTTTCTAATTTCCTTTTTATTCACTTTGTGACCTAAGTGAACTGACTTACTTTCTAGTGAGGGTTCCTTAGCAGAGTCTCTTGGGTCAGCTGCATTGCTTGGATGGAGGATGAGCCACCATTAGATTACATCAAAAGCCTCTTTTTAACCATCTAATAGAAAACATTAATTGCATCAGTATGGTCCCACAGGGAATTATTTAAAAGCTCTAAAGATGACAAGTAATTTCTGGTATGAAATCTTAAGAAAGCAAAGCGCTGTGCAGCTAACAGGATGGGGAAAAACACCGCACCCTTTCAGACACAGACGCCAGGACCAGCCCTACAGCCCCAACCACCGAGCTCACTTCAGCAGCTCCAGGCTCCATCCCTGAGCCCAGGTACCAACTCTGTTTACATTCTGGCCCGAGTGAGCACCGGGCCAGGCTGCCCAGGAATCCCAGAAGCAAGTAAGCCTTCCTGCCTACCAAGACAGGACGGCCTGCCTAGAATCTCTGGAGAGGCTGGTGAAAGGCTTTGGAAAACAAACTCAGTAAAACCCGGAATAAGTCCCTATTTCTTCAGACGTGAAGATGCCAATACACGGCCATCGGGGCCAAGAACAACCAGAGAAACGTGACACCACCAAAGAAACAAGGTAAAACACCAGTAATCAAGCCTAAAAGATGGAGAGTTATTAAACACCTGACAAAGAATTCAGACCATTATTTTAATAAATTTTTTTTTCATCTTTTTGGAACTGGGGATCGAACCCAGAGCACCACACCTGCAAAGCAGGCGCTTTGCCACTGAGCTACATCCCGGCCCAT
This sequence comes from Muscardinus avellanarius, assembly GCF_963383645.1. NCBI lineage: Eukaryota > Metazoa > Chordata > Mammalia > Rodentia > Gliridae > Muscardinus > Muscardinus avellanarius. Next base: position 136,956,387 of record NC_137790.1, read on the forward strand.
CAGACCATTATTTTAAGGAAGCCTAAGAAACACCAGGAAAATTCAAAGAAACAGGCCAAAGAAATTAGGAAAAAATAAATGATTGAAATGAAAACTTAGTGGAATAAAATGATAAGAAATATATACGCTGGGTGTGGTGGCACACACCCTGAATCCCAGTGACTTGGGAGGCTGAGGCAGGAGGAGTGCAAGTTTGAGGCCAGTCTGGGAAAATCAGTAAGACCTAGTCTCAAAAAAATAGCCAGGTGTAATGGTGCATGCTTGTAATTCCAGCATTGGGGATGCTGAGACAGGAGGATCGTGGTTCGTGGACTGCCTCTGCTACTTAATGAGACCCTTTGCAACTCAGTGAGAACCTGTTTCAAAAATAAAGAATAGAAAAATAGGCCTGGGGGTGTAGCTCAGAGGTAGAATGTCCCTGGGTTCCATCCCTAGTGTCACAAAAATAAATAAATAAATAAATAAATAAATAAATAAATAGGACCAGGGATGTAGTTCAGTGGTAAAGCAACCCTGGTGCAAACAAATAAACAAATTTGGAGCTCAAAAATGCAATGAGTGAAATTTTTATAGAAAATGTAGCAGGAAGCCAGGCGTGGTGGCGCACGCTTGTAATCCCACGCTTGGGAGGCGGAGGCAGGAGGATCGCGCAGGTTCAAAGCCAATCATGCTGGCTTAAGAGACCCTGTTTCCAAAATAAAAAGTATAAAAAAATAGGTCTGGGAGTGTATCCCGAAGGTAGAAGGGCTTCCAGGAACCCCAGTACCACCAAAACAACAACAACAACAACAACAACAACAACAACAACAACAACAACAACAACATGTAGCAGGAAGTGTTAATAGCAGAATTAATCAAATGAAAGAAAGAATCTGGGAATCTGAAGACTGATTATCTGAAAATATACAATTGGGAGAAAAAGGTAAAAACTAAAAAGAAAAAAAAAGAAAGATTATTGGATTTATAGAGAACCATAGAAAGCAATTACTCAAATTATAAGAGCTTCAGAAGGAGAAAAGAGGGACAAAGAAAAAGAAAGTTACATAAATATTAGAAAAAAATTCCAAATCAGGGCAAAGATATAAATAGGTAATACAGGAAGGTCAAAGTTCTCCAGTCAGACTCAGTCTAAACAAGACGGTATCAAGACATATTATACTCAAACTGTCAAAGACAGAGGAAGGGTCCTAAAGACAGTAGAGTTAAAAAAAAAAACACAACAAATTACATATAAGAGAGTTCTAATAAGGCTAACCGAAGATGACTCAGTAGAAAACATTATAGGCCAGGAAAGAATGAAATAGATTCAAAATGTTGAAGAAAATAAATCTGCCAACCAAGGAAACTGTATCCAACAAAGTTGTTCTTCAGACAAGAAGAATAATGACTTCCCCAAACAAAAGCTCATCACCATCAGACTTGTTTTAAAAGAAATGCTAAAGATAGTTTCAAGCTGAAAGTATGCTAATTAGTAACAGGAAAAGAAGAAACTCTAAAACTTATTGGTAAAAGTAAGTATAATGGTGAATTCAAAATACTCTAACACTACAATGGTGGCGGGAGAAATCACATCTTTAGGATGGAGGTTAAAAGATAGAACTATTAAAAACCAATAACTATGATAATTAGCTAAGAGATAAATAGTACGAAAAGATAAAATTGTGATTTCAAAGTATAAAACAGAGGAGTGGATTACATTTGGAGATGTTTGCGTGTGACCAAAGTTAAGTTACCAGGTTAAAACAGTTTATTATAAGATGTTGCATGTAAACCTCGTGATAAGCACAAAGAAAAACACCTATGGCGGGTATCTAAAAGGTTAAAAAGTGAGAAATCAAAGTGTACCTGGTGAAAATCAACTAATCACAAAAAAGCAAGACAAGAGGGAACAACAGACATAAAACGGCCAGAAAACAACTGATAAAATGTGTCATAAGTCTGTGAAGTAGTAACAAATATGTGTATCAGTCTCTTTCCCATAAATCTGAAACAACATTCCTAAAAATCCTGTAATTTCTCAAGTGACAGGAATAGCAGGATAATCTTTTCCCCTTTTCTTTATAATTTTATTGGTACATCATAGTCACACAGCACAGTGATATTCAAAGTCATAATTTTTACGTGCACGCATTGCGTGGTGTATCTCCCTCGAGCTCCCATGCCGATTCCTTCGCACCTCTCCATGAACATTATATTATTTGGTCTGTTTCCTTTCTTAAGCCTTTTTTCCCTCTTTCCTTCCTGCCTCCTCCCATTATTCTACTAACCCATCTCTTTTATCTGAAGTCCCTTTTCATAAGTGGGAGCTAGAGATAGTTTTTTTTCCCCCCTAGTTTTTGGTTTTTGCACCAGTTCCTGGCACAGAGCTCCTAAGACCTGTGTGATTTCCGGAGTTGACAGAAGCTTTTAACACAGAGCTTCTGGATTTTCTGGGTGACAGGACTTTCTTGTGTTCTCGCGGGGTGACTCTTGGTGACCTCCTGGACAGGAGCTAGACACTGGAGAGCCCAAGCCAGGCTCAGATGGTGGTTGCTTTCAGCCCACCCTTCCTTCTCCAGAGGGGAAGAGCAGCTGTAACTGGAGTTCATAATCATTCATGCTCGCATGACGGAGCCTTCATTAAAGTAGCTGAGCTCCTGGGTTGGCAGTAACAGACACAAGATAAGGGTTAGGTTAGCCAAGCTCCGTGAGGGCAGGAGCTCCTGTACTCGGGGCCCTATGGACCACACTTCGCGTGTCTCTTCATCTGGATGTCCATCTGTGTCCTTTATTGTATTTTATTAATAGAGTGGTGTATATAAGTAAAGTGCCTTCTTGAGTTCTACAGATGCTTTAGCAAATTAATCAAACCCAAGTAGGAGTTAAAGGGGTTCCCAATTTATAGTGCGCTGGTCAGAGGTAACAGTGACGACCCAGTCTCACTCACGGCTGACATCTGAATTGGGAAGGCGGGCTCATGGGACCGAGCCCCTGACCTGTGGGATGTGACACCATCCCCAAGTAGATGGCGTGAGAACTGAGTTGAATAGAGGTGTTTTCTGGGGAAATGCTCCACATGTGGGGAAATATCCTCACGTATTTATTGTTAACAGTGCTGTGTTATGTGTTAGTAGAAGAAGAAAAACTGTGTCTATACCTATCCTGAAAGTAAATGCGTTACATCTTCAATAAAAAGACACAAGGTGATTGAATAGATTGGAAAATCCAAGCGCATCAACTATATGTGACCCGTAATAGAGCGCGAGACCCATTTCACCTTTAGGCACAAGCACAGGCAGGAAGCAAAGACATGGGAAGATATATTTCCTGCAAATATAAATGCAAAAACTATCAGGGGTAGTTGCTTACATCAGATATATTAGACTTTAAGCTAAATATATAATTATAAGTGGGTTGAACCATCATGGAGATATAATAATTGTCAATAAATATGTACCCAACATTGGGGTACCTAAATATATAAAGAAAATAGTGCCGGGCATGGTGGGGCTCACTTGCAATCCCAGCATTCAGGAGGCAGAGACTGTTCGTGGCTTGCAGACGGCCTCAGCTACTTAGCGAGGCCCTTCGCAACTCAGTGAGACCCCGTTGAAAAAAATATAAAGACTAAAAACCAGGGCTGGGGGTGTAGCTCGGAGGTACAGTGCCCCTGGGTTCCATCCCTGGTACCACAAAAACGAAAAGAAGGGAAAATAGTAATAGAAGAAAAAGATAAGACCATAAAAGAGCAACAGTAGGAAACTTCGGTATCTCACTTTCAGCAACAAATGGATCATCCAGACAGAAAATCAATACAGAGACATCAACTTAAACTATACTTTAGATCAAATAGATTCTACATATGTGGATCATTTCATTCTTACAGTAGCAAAGCACAGTCTTGGGAGCACATCGACTATCTTTTCAGATCACAATGCTATTAAAGTCGACATTAATACTAGGAGAAATTAAGAAAATGGAAATTACCTAACATGCTCCTGAGCAATTAAGCCAAAGAAGAAATTAAAGGGCAAACCCCAAAGCAAACCGAGACGGATGAAAATGGACATGCGATCCATCAAAACTTAGAGAGGAGAGAAGTTTAGGTAAAGATGGCTGAATACAGGCGCCCAGCCCTTGCCTCCTCCTCCACCAAGAAAAGCAGGAGAGACGGGTGAAAGGCTGCGATTCGAGATGACTGACCGTGGAAGAGCGTGGGGAATCAACAGGAGAGAGAAAGCGTGCTACTTGTAAGGCTCAAAGACCTGGGACAACAGCATAGTGAGCTACAAAATACCTAGGTACCGGCCGCTCCGACTCCACAGCTGGAGGAAGAAGCGTTTCTCTCCACAGAGGAAAAGACGAAAGAGAAAACCCCAGCAAACTCTGCCAGTGGGGATATTAGAACTTCTAACTGGGGGAGAGTTGCACAATCCTCACAGGTTTCCCTTAGGACGCCTCCTGAGAGGCGCTCTGCCCAGATGTGGCTGTGGTCCTGTTCTGGCATTAAAGCGGTAGAGAGATGCACGATGGTTCCCATCGTAGCCCCGTCCCTGTTCACTGTCTGATACACACTGCTGTCAGGCCTGGTGTAAGTGCAGCGAGGACGCTGCTATTCTTGTCACCTCCTCTACCCAAGCAGTACTTGGGGGCAGCCCCACTCATGGGTTAAAGGAGAAATTCCTCAGGCCTTCATCACTTCTGGGGCTTCCAGTGACAGGTCTTTGGTAGAAGTATCAACAGTATCTAAGAAAGCCCTCATCGCCTGAGAGAGGCCACCAATCTCCCTGTGCTAGCCATCACCCAGCGGGCACCCCACGCCACGTCTGTCTGCACCGCACCTCCTGGGCTCCTCGAGGGGAGTGTTCCCACTTCTGCATGGTCCACAGAGACACTGGGTCTCTTCAGCTCTGCTATGGTATGAAGTCTGCCCGAAGTCATTAACTGCAGCCAAAAATCTGTAGGGAGACTTTAATACAGTGCCCAAAACCAGCACTTTACAACACACTGATACCCCAAAACATATGTTCAGGAGAAAGCTGCTTACTAAGAAGGCCGCCACATAAAAGTGGTAGAGATAGCTCATCTAACAGGTGAATAAACCTTGAAATAGAAGCGCAAGAAATCAGTACAAAACCCAAACAAGGTATTGTGTTATCCCCAAGAGAACATAATAACTCTCTAACAGCAGTTTTCAAAGAGTCAGAAATGGCTGAAATGGCGATATAGAATTTAAAAGACGTATTACACAACTTCAATTAAATATATAAAAATATTAACAGTTAAATGAAGTTAGGAAGGAAATGAAGGGTATGAATGAGAAATTCAGCAAAGATCACAATTTGAAAAAAAAAGCTCTGGGAAATAAAGTGTTCAATAAATCAAATAAAAATACAGCTGAGAGCCTCAACAATAGACTAGATTGAGAAATGCAATATAATATCTGAATCTGAACACAGCTTTTTTTTTTTTCTGAAATATCCCCATCATACAAAAATAGAAAGGAAGGAAGGAAAGAAGAAAGACGATAAAGGAAGGGAATAAGGAAAGAAGAATAAGAAATAATAAAGCGAGCTTTCATTACTTCTGAGACACATTAAATGAACAAACTTCTCTGTTTTCAGAATACCTGAAGGCAAAAAGAAAGAGTTAAAGGCACATAAAATTTATTCAGTGAAATAATACCCCCAAACCTTCTAATCTTGGGAAAGATATTGACATCTATGTTGTACAGGAATCTTACAGGATTCTGCGTATATATGGGGAAGAAAAGCAGAGCGGGGTCTGAGGCTTAGGAGGACGACACGATCCTCCCTTTTCCGGCACTCAAGTGTATTAGGATCATCCATCTCATTTGAAGAGACGTGCAGGTGCTTGCGCAGGGTGGAGAACGTGCATCACACTTCCTCTTTTATGACTTTGGTGTTAAAGACCGCATATTGAGGTCAGGGAATTAAATGGTATTGTAGAGATGCCAAATTCCCAAAGAGCACATTTGATCATTTTGACTGCGGTACTTACGAAAAAGATTCTTTCTCATCCACAAGAAACTCATTCATTTTTCTTTCTTTGTTTTTTTTTTCACCCCCTTTTGTAATGCTTGGAAAATAACTTTGGAAATTGAATCAGGGAACCTAAAACTTTGTATATTTCTTTTGGGCAGAAGATATTTGTCCTGAAAGACATGTTAATGGGTGTGTGTGTATGTGTGCTTGTTTGGTACTAGAGATTGAACTTGGGGGCATTCTATATCTGAACTATACCCAGGCTCCTAGCTTTTTATTCTGAAGCAGGATATCTTCATGTTAGTGAGGGTCTCACTAAGTTGCCGAGGCTGACCTCGATCCTGTGATCCTCCTGTCTCAGACTCTCAGAGGTGTGAGGAAGACAAGAAGGACAGTGGAAGAACTCAAGAAGCTATTTTTAAAATAGATTCTCCCAGGAGCCAGGCATGGTGGCACATACCTGTCATCCCAGTACTTGGGAGGCTGAGGCAGGAGGATCGCCTTAGCGACTTAGTGAAATCCTCGGTAACTTAGCAAGACCCTGTTTCAAAATCAAAAGGGCTGGGGGTTTTGCTCAGAGATAAAATGCCCCTGAGTTCAATCCGTGGGACCCAAGACTGCCATTATCAGCAGCCAGCCTAGAAATGAGAAACATAATGTAGATGTGCTGGCTGAACATTAGAACCCGGGAGGGATGTATCGACATCCACGTTATGGCCCAGCTCAAGTGAAGGAAACTGGACTCCTCTAAAGAGCGGGGAGGGGCAGCTGCCAAAGGACTCTGCTGTGCACCTGGGTGTAGAACCAGCCCCGGAGATTCCCCAGACCCGTGTGCTCTCTTTCCCGAAAGTGGCAGTTTTATAAGAGATGGAGGAGGTGGGATGAGATATGCAACCACATTTGCAAGTTATATTCAAAACAGTAAGGGATGAGTCAGTGACTCTTCGATGTTAGCTCGAGTGCGCTTCCCCTGCAGCCCCAGCTGGAAGCACCGGGAACCCTTCCTGTGGCTTCTCACCCAAGCTCACTTGGGGGACCTCGCTCTGCCACTGCGCCTCGCCTCTTGGGAGTGTTGATAAGAGGAAGGCAGTGGGGATAGAAAGGGGCAGATCTGGGTCAGGGAAGTGAGGAGGGCGTGGGAGGACACTTAGAGAGACCGAGAGCCTGGCACCAAGCTGAAACCACCCAGAGCGCCAACTCGCTCCTTCTGAAGGTGGAGTGAGCGCACCTTTCCCAAAGACAGCTTGGTGGGGGAAACGGACTCAGGAGCTGAGGCCACATGTTTCGGGGGCGACAGTGGAGGAGACAGCAGGGCACTAAAGGCATCCCTGCCAGCTTCACAGAGGACAGGGAAAGATGCTGCAGTAGGGAGCCGGGAGATCAGTTTCTTTGAAAAATATGGTGGCCGGGTGTGGTGGCGCATGCCTGCAATCCCAGTTCTTGGGAGGCTGAGACAGGAGGATGGCAAGTCGGAGGATAGCCTCAGCCAAGTAGTGAGATTCTCAGTAACCTAGAGAGACCCTGTGTCACAACAAACAAAATTAGAAAAAGGCCTGGGATGTGGCTCGGAGGTAGAATGTCTTGGGTTCAAGCCCCAGTATCCTGCCCATCCTCTCCTATACCCCACACAAAGAAAAATACAACATAATAATCAATACAACATAATAAGATCCAAGAATAAAAACAAAGACAGGATTCTTGTCCTCAAAGGGCTTACGGTTTTGCAGGAGGACAGAGTATTTTGTAAAAAAAAAAATCACTTGATGGCCACCTTTGCCCCTATTACTTGTATATGATTGCAAATTATCATTTATTTTTGGGTGCTACTGGGGTTCCTGGAAACCTTATACCTTCGGGTTACACTCCCAGACCCATTTTTATACCTTTTTATTTGGAAACAGGGTCTCCCAAGCCAGCGCGGCTGGCTTCGAACCTGCGCGATCCTCCTGTCTCCGCCTCCCAAGCGCGGGGATGACAAGCGTGCGCCACCACGCCCAGCGCAAATTATCTTTTAAAAACTAGAAAACACGTTATCCTTCTGGAATGCTGGCATGCCTAGCTACAAAACAGGCACAGTGCACATGAGGTGAGATTATTGGTTTTAGTATTGGGGATGAAGCCATGGGTATTCTACCTATGAGCTCCACCTCCAGCCCTCCTTATTTTATAACAAGGTCTCGCTAAGCTGCTGAGGCTGACTGAAAATCTGCGATCCTCCTGTCTTAGCCTCTCAAGTACTAGGGTTCCAAGTGTCACCACCAGGCGGGCTCACAAGGTTGTTTTTGAGAATAAAATGCCATGGAAGGTCCATGCAAAGCCTGGAACAGGAAGAAGTAAACATGCTCCTTCCCCTGTGCAGAAGGAAGAATGGTGTGTTCCGTAGAGTGGTCTTTGAAAGAGGTGGGATTTGAGATAAGCCTTGAAAGTTAATGAAGCATTTGGCCAGGTAGAGATGGAAAATAGAAAACACAGAGGTAGGACAGTGAGATAGGAAAATGAGGATCAGTATTCCAACATCAGATCAGCTGGGCATGGTGGCACAGACTTCTCATCTTAGTGCTTGGGAGGCTGAGATAGGAGGATCAGAGGCAGCGGCCAGCCTCGGTAACTTGGTGAGGCCCTTCACAATTTAAAAAAAAAAAAAAGGAAGGACGAGGGGTAGAGCTCAGAGGTAGAATGACCCTGGGTTTCATCCCCAGTGCCCCCTCCCCCAAACACACACATCAATCAATCAGTGGATCAGCTCGACCACAACTGCTATAAAATCCCTCTATGGTGCTGTTAGGAATATCTTATGATTGCCTCTCCAGCTTCTGAGACGACATTGGGTTAAAGTTCTTATCTGTGAAGGGGGAAGAGGCTGTATTGAGGAGAGGACGGGGAAGGGACAGCCAGCACTTGGGAAGGTGGGAGGTGGAGGTAGGTCCGCCCACACGCAATCTTTCCAGATCAATATAACAAAATAAACACCTGCTGCAGGTGAGACAGGTGTAGAGTCTGTCCCAGAAGCCCTGGCCCACTACAGGACGCAGAAGCTCCCCACCTATGGATGCACTGCATCCAACAGCCACCACCAGGTGGCGCCAAACCCCAGCTTAGATCTGGATGGCTCCCAAGGGTGGGTACCACGGGATGCTGGGGACCCCAGGATGCCTAGCGGTGAGGTGGCCCTCATCTTTTCAGCATCTCCACAGCAGTGTAACCACCAGGTTTATCACGCCGGTGGTTCTCAAAGCACGGTCCTCACACCGTTTGCAGCAGCAGGAGCTCACTAGAAATGCAAATCATCAGGCTCTGTGCGGATCCACTGGATCAGAGACTCTTGGGCTGGGGGTCCAGCATCAAGTCCTCCAGGAAGCATGTCAAATAAAGGCTGAGGTTCCCTGCTCTATACACGTGGATTTCTGGGCTCCAGTTATTTACTTTTATATACTTTTACTGGTACAGTGCAGTCTCATAATGTCGTTCACGGTGATAGTGATATACACGCCCACAGCACTTGGGGGGCTTTCCCCCGGCCCCTCCCCTCCCTCCTTCCCCCAACATGATGTTGAGATTGGTGTTGGTATTCTCAATAAATGAACATAACTCCAATAAAAGTGATTCCTTCATTAATCCCCCCTACCCCGTTCTCCTTCACTCTCCCCTAAAACCCCTCCCTGGCGCCACTAGGATTTCTCTTCCATGATCTGAATTCCCTCTTGTATCCCAATCACTCCCTAGATCCTGCAAATGAGAGAAAACACAGGACCCTTAGCTTTCTGTGTCTGGCTAATTTCACTTAACACAATGTTCCCCAGGCCCTTCCATTTTCTTGCAAATACCACAATTTTGTTCTTTACTGCTGAGTGGAATCCCACTGGGTGTATATCCCACAACTGTTGATGGACACCTGGATTGGTGCCATCATTTGGCCATTGTGGACTGCGCTGCTATCAACATAGATATGCATTGCCATAATATTCTGATTTCAGTCACTTTGGAGAAATAGCTGGGCTCATTTATAATGGTATGGCAGGGTCTTACTATACAATTGTGTCCTTGGGGGGATCGCCTCTATCTTTAGAGGACCAATAAAACAAAGATAGAGGTAGCTGGGGCAGAAGGACCCATCTCCAACTTCCCTTTCAGCTGCACCATACTGGAGTTTGTCAGTTCACCGATGGCAGAGCTATTTATAGTTCATCTGTTCAAACAGATTGGTGGTGTTGGCATTCACGGCTCTTACCGGAATCATTTAATGTGGTATGTCTGAACCCCACTGGCCTCTGGAAATGCCTTCCTTCTCCACGGTTGGACATCTTTGGCTAGTAATGATAAGGCTGTTTTAATGCTCCATGGAGCAGGAGTTAGAATACAGGTTCTGTGAGACGGCGATCAACGAAACAATTGTGATGCACCCCTGTCTCTCTCATGGTCAGGAACAACCACTAAGAAGTAGACCTTCCACCAAATTAACATTCTACACATGGGCCAACAGAATCATTTTAAACCACCAAATCCCAGGACAGCTATTTTCAAATAAACTTCTCAGCTAGAACCTACAAGATTTTACAGAGATGGTCAATACTTAATCAAACATGTAAGCCATTTCTGCTTTGCAAATCAGTAGTCTAAAGTTTAGAGGCCTATAAGCTGGAAAAAAAATTGAGCTATATCTAAAAAATATCAGACTTGGAAGCCGGGCATAGTGGCGCATGCTTGTAATCCCAGTGTTTGGGAGGCTGAGATAGGAGGATGGCGGTTCGCAGCCAGGCTCAGCTATTTAGTGAAACCCTTTGCAACTCAGTTGAGATCCTGTTTCAAAAAAATAAAGAATAAAAAAATAGGGCTGGGGGTGTAGCTCAGAGGTAGAATGCCCCTGGGTTCCATCCCAGTACCACAAAATAAATAAATAAATAAATAATAAAAATTAAAAAATTAAAAAGTTAAAAAATAAAAAGAAATCAGACTTTGGATAAGTCAATTTAAAAAACAATTAGTCATCTGTTTGCCAGAGCTGTCCCTCATAAGCCGTACGTACAGGCTGACATTCGGATGTGGGCTTTGTAAATTAAAATGGAAATTCTTGAAAGTAGAGATTTCCTAGCTCTTAGAATAGGGTCAGTCACATAGCAGATATTTAGTAGATTGGTTAAATGTATGCATGAATGATCCTAAAAAGCCGATGTAGGTGTCCCACAGAATTTGGACAGAATTCTGTTGTCCAACAACATTTTCTGGGATGAGAGAAATATTGTATAAATTGTACATTCTAATACAGTAGCTATGAGTGGCAGATGGCTACTGAGCATTGGAAGCACAGCGAGTTTAACTAGGGGATTGAACTTTACATTTTAATTAACTTGAGATGGCTACTTGTGACTAGTGACTACCATATTGGGCAGGACAGTTAAAGGAGGCTGGGGGAAGTGCGGGTGTAGAGGAGGAAAACAAACAAAGAAACTAAAAAGAAAAATGCTTGCTTTCTGGGTCATGCCATTCATATAATTATACTTTGCACTGCTAGGCACCAGCCTGCTTTCTTATTTTCCTTTTGTGAGGACACTATACCAATAGTTGACTCTTGGGGTTGAGTCAGGCCCCGAGGTCTCTGGATTTGTCACAAAACAGAAAATCCTGGGTAGAAAGGGCTGCCTTGGAAAAAAGATATATGATCTGATGAGAGCCACTTAATCTTAATTTTTTTTAAAAAAGATGTTCCCTCTTTTCTGTATCCGAACCAGTGAAGATTGCTCATCACTTATGTAGTGTAAGGCTTAAAATTAAGGCTTAATATTATGCAGTGCTTTGACATGTAATAAAATCAGGAGAGCCTCGATGGACTCCACCACAGCCGCCTTCGTCACTCTGCTCCATGGAGCACTTCTCTGGCTACACAGCCCTCCTGATTTAAGGGGACAGTCAAGCTCCCTGACAGCCAGGGGAAGAATCTGCGTAACTGACAGAACTAGAAAATAAAATGCTAGGCGAGATTAGTCAGTCTCAGAGAATGAAGGGCCCTGTGTTTTCTCTTACACGTGGAGGCCAGGATGAAGTTGGTAAACAAGAGGACCACTTGATGAGGGATATCCGCAGAACAGAGTCAGGGGATGGGAAAAGATGTGGGAAGGAGAAAAAGGAAGCTCAATGAAGGAAACAGTTCAAATAATATTACGTGCAGATAAGAAACTATCACTACCAATCTCACTAACATGGACGGGGAAAGAGGGAGGGAGCATTGTGAAATCCTGGGAGGCTGAGACAAGAAGACTGCAGGTGGGACACTGGGAGGCCGAGACAGGAGGATTGTAGATTTGAGGCCAGTGCACAGTAACTTAGTGAGACCCTGTCTCAAAATAAGAAAATAATAAATAAAAACGGCGAGGATCAGCAGAAGAATGCTCCTGGGCTCAATCTCTAACACCTCACACACACACAAAGGTATTCATCAGGTGCTGATGGGGTAGACGTCCTTCATGGAGATTTAGGAGAAATCCCGCCCTTCTGAGCACGCCTCTGAACTTCGGGGGCAGGAAGCTTGGAAACTACATTCTTTCTCAGAGGCCCCTGTTGTCAGGATTGCAAATACACCCCATCAATCAGAAACACTGGCATGACATTTGAAAGATGAAAGAGAAAGAGGAATCGCTATCCTCTGGTAGCAACTGAGGGAGCGTAGTAGACCCTGGAAGGTTGCCTTTATCCATTCATCTGTTGATGGACATCTAGGCTGGTTCTATAATTGGGTATTGTGAGTTGTGCTGCTATTAACATGTATCTGCAGCCCTATAGTGTTCTGACTTTAATTCTTGGAAGATATCAAGGAGCGGTATAGCTGGGTTCTGTTTTGCAGATGAAATTATAATTAATGTAGTTATACAGTGTTCTGTGTCATGGCATTTATCTTTAACTCTGTAAATGAATACACATCTCCCTTATTTTACTTTTGTTATAATCAGTACATTGATTATTATGGAAGATATTAATAGTTTTTTTTGAAGATTTAGAGAAGTTTATTAGAAAGATACAAATATAGAAAATAGAAATACAGCCCCATGCCAAAATGGCATGAGGGGGTGACTCAAAATGAATACACCCAATAGTTTTTTTTTTTTTTTAACCAATGACTGTTCTCTCAATTCCCCTCACTAACCATCCAGTTTTGGTTATCCTGGGAATAGATCTGACCCTAATTTTTTTTTTTTTTTTTTTTTTTGGTGGTACTGGGTTTCTGGAAGCCCCTTTACCTCCAGGCTATACTCCCAGACCTATTTTATATTTTTTTATTTGGAAACAGGGTCTCTTAAGCCAGCGAGGCTGGCCCTGAACCAGTGCGATCCTCCTGTCTCTGCCTCCCAAGTGCGGGGATTACAAGCGTGTGCCACCACGCCCGGCGATCTGACCCTAATTTTAACTTCCTAGTCTCCCCGGCAGTTAAGTGGCATGGTTCTGACTACCTGGGATTTCTGGGTACTCTTGGCCCATTCTCCTTGTCCCTTTTTCTTCCAACCTGGGCCAGTGACGTGGGGTCCATTTGCTTTGCACCACAAGGGGTCTGACAGTGAGGACCAATGTCTGATGGATCTTGGATGCCAGCTGCACCTTGAATTGTCCAGCAGTCCTCAGTGCTGGTCTCATTTCTCGTTATGTTAGAAGGACAAATATCTTTATTGCTAAGTTGCTGTCATGGTTTCTCTAAACTGCTAAGCAGAATTCCCTACCTGATAGGCCGCATTTATATTTTTAACTTTCAGATTACTTCCTTTGACTAAACTCTAAGAAGGAGATCACTACATCGTAAAAACATGTGTCGACTTAGGACACATGTCGCTAAATTACTTTCCAAAAGGGAGACGTCAATCTTTGTGTCACTCTTGGAAACTATATGTTCTAGAAAGGAATACTGTATGCATTTTCTAATCACCTTACTAACTGTTTTCCATTTTGATAAGCAATCTAATATACTGCAGGTAGTTTATAAGCTCACAGGCTACAGGGTGTTAAGAGGCCCTGTGGGAGGGAGCCCAACTCACAAGCAGGGTCATCTTCTGCAAGAATAATTCTCCTGCTGTTCCAAGTAGACTACAGTGGTCAGCAAGGCACAGAGATGGGAAGAGGAAAAACAGGAGGAAGAGGACCAGGCGGCCAGTGTGGCCCGTGGCTCACCAACAGGTAAAGGACCCATTGCGTCTGCAAAAGGTCCAGGGCCAGGGTGGCTTTCTCCATCAACTCCAATGAACAGAAAACGAGGAGAAGCAGAAGACAAAGGTGGAGCAGCGCTCTCTGACAGATGCAGAGCCCTGTGGTCTGCAAGAACAACTTCATAGAAAGAGAAAATAGAAGAACAATGGTGCCGGGCGTGGTGGCGCACGCTTGTAATCCCTGTGCTTGGGAGGTGGAGACGGGAGGATCGCGCAGGTTCAAAGCCAGCCGCGCTGGTTTAAGAGACCCTGTTTCCAAACAAAAATATAAAAATAGGTCTGGGAGTGTAACCTGGAGGTAGAAGGGTTTCCAGGAACCCCAGTACCACCAAAAATAAGTAAGTAAGTAAGTAAGTAAATAAATAAATAAATAAAAGATGAACAATGGTAAAGAGAAATCCACAGTGCAATAGCGTGCCCACCAGAGCTCCCACACACTGTCTCTATGTTCAAGGCTCAGCCCTGCTTCTGTCTGAGCTCCTTCCCCTTGTGAGTGGCAGCTAAGAGGAAGGACACGTGCATGGTGGAGACCCCGGGGACGTCACTCATTCACTTACAGGGACCCAGGGGGAACAGGAAGAATTTCTTCCCAATGGGGTGCCTGGAGAATCCTCCATTACAGGAGGAAGTCAGCTGAGCTGAGCCTCGAAAGGTGGGTAAGATGTCAAGAGGAGTGATCAGAAGGCAGGGGAACACATGCGATGGGAAAAGAATAGAGTGGAAAGCCCGGGGATTTTGGATCTTGTCCCAGTCTCTCTCGTAAGACTGGGAGACTGGACATCTGTTACTTACATGGTGCGAGTCTCGCCCTTAAAAATGAGAAATAGGATCATTCTTCAGGGGCTGCTCACTGCAAGTGTTAGATCAGATAACGCATGTGGAAGTACTGTATAATTTAGAAGTATGAAGAGAATCAGTTGTCCATTATTATGGTGGCTTTGATTACTCTTCCCCAAACAGCAAACAGGATTAAAAAGTTCCAGTGTGGAGGAAGGGCAGGGTATGGCTGGAAGATGTTGGTTCTTTCCAGGCTTGAGAGCACACATAATTTATATAGCAAGTTGTTAAACAGCTCTTTATCGTCTGTTGTCTTTTGAGACATGCAGATACACGCATGCATAGGATGTTAGAGCCCTGGAGTCAGACAGCGTATCTTTCGGTGTCAGCCTACACAGTAACGACTAGACCATGTCCAAACGGTCCCCTGTAATTAGCATTTTACATTTTTATGCTTTGGGCTATACTTAATAGGATGAAAGGAGTTATAATTTCATGAGTTTGTGTTTATAACTAGGAAGGAGATCTTAAATTTAAGAGAGCAGCTGCATATGAAGAAGAAAGTTGGCCTCAACCCACGTTCTGTTGCGCGCACACGCTTTGGCAGGCTCCCGGTCAGTAGAAGTTGAGGGACCTTGAAGAAGATGAATTGGCTTCCCCAGTGATCGAAAACTAAAATTATGGGATTTCACATCATGAGGCTTTTTTATTTCCTTTTTTTTTTTTTGTGGTGGTACTGGGGTTCCTGGAAGCCCTTCTACCTCCGGGCTACACTCCCAGAACTATTTTTATACTTTTCTATTTGGAAACAGGGTCTCCTAAGCCAGCGCGCGCGGCTGGCTTCGAACCTGCGTGATCCTCCTGTCTCCGCCTCCCAAGCGCGGGGATTACAAGCGTGTGCCACCACGCCCGGATTTATTTCCTTTTTTGATGTTGTTTAGTTTGAACCCTGAGAAAGTCAATTTTTTAAAATAGTAGAATACAAGCAGGGTGAGGTTGCGCACACCTATAATCCTAGTACTTGGGAGGCTGAGATAGGAGGATGTGGGTTCAAGGCCAGCCTCAGCAACTTGGCGAAACCCTTAGAAACTTAGTGAGACCCTGTTTCAAAATAAAGAAAGGGCTGGGTATGTACCTCAGAGGAAAAATGTCCTTGTGTTCAATCCTAAGTAAAACACACACACACACACACACACACACACACACACACACACACAAAAGGCAATTTATTTCTTTTCTGTTGTCTAGTTTAACATAAGTCTATTCACTAGAGAAGAAATAGAATTACTACATAAAATTATTATTAATAAATTCGGATGCCCCCAGCAAATCTGGTACACGCATACTCTAGGATTTCAAGGGACTGTCCAGTGAAATCACTTTTGTTCTTATTCCTGATTCATGGGTAAAAAGGTGAGGCTAACTTCAGTAGAAGTTAGTATCATGTAAGAATTAACGTTGTGCTATTCTGAAGAATTGTATTTCATTAAAACTGGTAATTACGTATTTTGCAAATATTACTGATTCCAACTAATGTTTATATATTTAACCCATTTAATATTGATAAGCTCAGTTTTTATATGAAAGTTTAATTGTGTGAGAAAACGTGCCTTTCTCTTTGTTCCCAAGTGATATGAGAAGTGGGACTTAGGGCTGGGAAGGTAGCTCAGTGGTAGAGTACTTGGTTAGCATGCACAAGGTCCTAGGTTCAATCCTCAGCACCCCAAAGAGAAAGAGAGAAAAGAGAAAAGGAAGCCAGGTGTGGTGACGCACACTTGTCATCCCACCATTTGGGGGACTGAGACAGGATGATCACGGTTCGCGGTCAGCCTCAGCGATTTAGTGAGGCCCTTTGCAACTCAGTGAGACCCTGTTTCAAAATAAAGACTAAAACATAGGGCTGGGGGTATAGTTTGGAGGTAGAATGCCCCTGGGTACAGAGGGAGAGGGAGAGGGAGAGGGAGAGGGGGTGAGGGGGGGAGAGAGAGAGAGAGAGAGAGAGAGAGAGAGAGAGGAGGGAGGGAAAAGAAGGGAGAGAAAAGAAGGGAGAGGGGAGAGAGGGAAAGAGATAAAGATAAATAATTCTGAAGGCCCATCTAAGGCCCATGCACTAAGCACCATGCTTCAATGGCAGGTAGAAGCAAATGCCAGTTGACTCCATTGTGCAAAGACTGTGCCCAGTGACATCCCAGAGGGAAATGTTTTATTGCCAGTTTCACATCAGCCTCACAAAGTAGGCATTAGTGGTCATGTTCTCCTTGGAGGGTTTTGGAAGTTTAGGTTCTTGAAGGTTACGAAGCCAGCTAATGGCAGAGTCGGGGCTCTGAGCCCTAGGTGATGACTTTGATGGTAAACTCATTGTCCTGGCATCCAATCGCGCTGCTCCCCTCTAGATAAAAAGCACATGCAGAATGTCCTGAAAAGTAGCCTTGAAAACTCAAACCTACCCTCTGTCCATACCATCAATAAGCACGTGGGCTTCTGAGAAAGGCTTCTCAGACACTAAATTATCTTTGAGGATGTGTTTCATTTGAGGCTCTACAAAGTGGTCAGAAGAGCATCTTTTTTTTTTTCTCTTTGAATTTTCTGTAGATTTCTTTTTAATTTCAGGGGCAAGGGCAACTGTTCAAAAGTCTATCATTGATTTAAAGACAAAATTTTAACCTCTTTTTTAGCCTCCTATGAAGATTAATTCCACATTTTTGCTCACTTTTTCATAAAAAAGAACTGGTGCTTTGTAGAGCAACGTCCCAGCTCTCTCCAGTACCTTTTCTCTAGTCCTGGAGTGTACTATCTCCGAGACCAAGTAATACTCCAGGAATGAATCCCTGAGAAAGATTTTTCACGGATACATTTTTTCTTAACCTTTCTGCTTGAAGCTATGGATTTCGTTTTCTGAAATCACACACACATACACACATGAGCGTAAACTTCTTTTGAAAGAACCTACAGAGGCTTCCTTTTACCTAATATACCATCTCATCTTCTATTGCCTTCACACATGCTCCTTGTCCTCACCAAACGGGTGTCTGTCCCTCCTTCCTCCTGTGCACGCCGATATCCAAGCCTCTTGCTGGTCATTCGCACATCAGTACGAATCCCCCACGGGGAGCATCTCCTTTCCTTCCTTCTGGCGATTAAGCACATGCCATCCCTAGGTGTGCATGATGAATAAATTCTGGGACCCTTTGGGATACCAAAATCTGCGGACATACAGGTCCCAGGTCCCTTCCATAAAATGCTAGGATGTTTCCATATAACCCATGCACTTTAATCATCTACATACTTATGCATATAAATACGCACTTTAATCTTTATAGTTTAAACCATCTCTTGATTACTTGTAATACCTAATGAGATGCAAATGCTATGGAAATGGTTGTTATACTGTATTTCTTAAGGAACAATTACAAGAAGAAACTATGCATGTATTCAGTACAGAAACATTTTCTGTGGATGGGGGGTACTAAGGATCGAACCCAGGGACATTTCATCTCTGAGTTAGACCCCCAGAGCTATTTTATTTTTGGTAATAAGTTCTTACTAAGTTTCTGAGACTGGCTTCACCTCTGTGATCCTCCTGCCTCAGCCTCCCAAATACTGAGACTGCCGGCATACGCCATCACGCCTGGCTCAGATACGATCTTTTTATTCCTGAATATCCCTGAATATTCGTCCAGTTGGCTGAATCTGTAGATGTGGGACTTGTGGACACCGAATCCAACTGCGTTTCCTTCGAGACTACTTCATCCAAAACTCATCTTACTGCAATTCCTCCTCAGTGTACACCCTCGACAGTCACCCATATGTTCTTCACAGATTTAGAAGACCCAGAGTTGTAGGGGCCTTAATAGGCATCCATTTAAATTCTCATCACAACCCCAAACTTGACAACACTAAAAACGAGTCTCCTCCCCAAAGGGGCTAGGAGTCATCAAGCTAGGAAAGACAGAGTCATCAAGCTAAGAAAGAGGATTAAACGTAAATTATTACCAAGTGCTCCCCCTCCTTCCCTCCTTTCCTTCCTTCCATCCATCCATCTTTACCTTTCTTTCTTCCTACTGAAGATAGTACTCAGAGCATTCCGCCTCCCAGCTATACCCCAGCTCTATTTTATCTTTTATTTTTAAACAGGGTCTCACTAAATTGATGAGGTTGTCCTCAAACCTGCATCCTCCTGCCCGAGCCTCCCAAGTCCTGGGATTATGGGCACTCACAACCACACCCATATGGTTTTCTTTTAGTCCTCCTCTAACCACTCAAACCAGTTTTCATCTTCTTCAGGCTAATCCCCCTTTGTTAAGAATGCACTGAACAGGATAAAGAACAAAAATTATTCCCGTGTCTTGTCATGTGACACAGTTGATGTGAATCCATAGAGATGTTTTAATTTTTTAATTTTTATTTTTTTGGACAGTTGCTGAAGATTTAAAGAAGTTTATTAGAAAGACAAAAATACAGAAAATAGAAATACAGCCCCATGCCAAAATGGCATGGGGGGGTGACTAGAAAGAATACACCCCATAGAGATGTTTTAGAAATCACATAATCCTTGTCCTGGTAGGCAGCGCCTTGTGCCCTGAAGGGTCCACCCTATCCGTGGCCATGGAAAGAGACTCCCGCTCCTGCGGCTTTCCACTTTTCTAATTCATTAATCATCTGTCTACACCCTCTATAGTTTATTATTTTGTCTTCTCTTCCTCTACTAACTCTTAGTCCCCTGCCCATCCTGGGCTCTATATTCTTCTTTTCTTCCTTCTACTTTCTCTCTAAGTATTCTTGTCCAATTTTCATATTCTAGTCACCTCTCCTCTGTGGACTCCTCTGTCTATGAACACCTTCTGAACTTCACCCTGGCCTGCTGGACCACTCCTCAGAGAAGTCCTGCTCAAAACTCACCGAAAAAAAATTGCTATGCTAGTTTTAATGCGTCTTTCTACTGCATCTCTGAGCTTCCCATCTTGGTAATGGACCTGTGCCCGCAATATCAATAACTCAGGCTAACATCCTTCTCCCCCTCTGCACAGTATCAGCCAACAACCTGCCTGTGTCCTTCCTTAGCTGCGGTAATGACCTGTGTTGCTCCTCTTCCTCCGTCCATGCCCTGGGATATACATGGATCTCAGAAAAAATCTGGAGAGAGAAAGGAGTTGGGGCAGAGTGGGATGGAGGAGGTCTAGGAAACACCTGAGTGGAGAGAACGGCAGAGAGATGCTGGGCCATCTTGGCATGTTGCCACCACATAGAAACACGCAAGCAGGGCATGGTGTTAACTGCTTTTCTTGATGGGATATACTAGAGATTGAACTCAGGGACCTTCTACCTCTGGGCTACACCCCAACCCAATTACCATCACCATCATCATCACCATTATCACCACCATCACCATCATCATCATAATCACCATCACCACCATCACCATCATCACCATCATCACCATCATCACCACCATCACCATCATCACCATCACCATCACCATCACCATCATCACCATCATCATCATCACCATCACCATCACCATCACCACCATCATGATCATACCATCACCATCATCACCATCACCGTCATCACCACCATCACCATCATCATCATCACCATCACCATCACCACCATCATGATCATACCATCACCATCATCACCATCACCGTCATCACCATCATCATCATCACCATCATCATCATCACCATCATCACCATCACCATCATTACCATCACCGTCATCACCACCATCACCATCATCACCATCACCATCATTACCATCATCGTCATCACCACCATCACCATCATCACCATCACCATCATTACCATCACCGTCATCACCACCATCACCATCATTACCATCACCATCACCACCATTACCATCATCATCACCATCATCACCATCACCATCATCACCATCACCGTCATCACCACCACCACCATCACCATCATCACCATCACCGTCATCACCACCATCATTATTATTTTGAAGCAGAGTCTCACTAAATTGCTGAGGGCCTCACTATGTTGCTGAGGCTGGGCTGGCCATGCACCTGTAGTCCTCTTGTCTCAGCCTCCCAAGTACTGGGATTACAGGCCTGCACCTCCATGCCCGGCTTGCAACCGAGTTTGAAGAGCGGGGGGAAGCACCCTGTTTGTGCCCGGCAGTTCACTCATGGCGGGGGTCAGCATCAAGCAGAGTGCAGCTGTCACAGTCTCCAGCTGGCTTCCTGTTTTCTATTTCTTTGCTTTTGAAAATTGAATCTTATCCCTACACCAACCCATCTGACAGTCTTCAGTGGCTCCCCAAGAGGACTGACAGGGGTTTGAATCTTGACCAACTAAAAGCAGGAAGTTGGGAAGGACACTTTGATAGCCAGTGCATCATTAGCAGAAGGGAATTTATTTCCCTGCACATCTGGATGAGTTCCAGAGAGAGGTGACATCCGCAGCCCAGGTCTCCGGGTCAGATGGCATCACGCAGAGCTGTGCCGTTCCCCGTCCCCTGGCACACAGCCTGAGTGAGCGATGTACCCGTGCGATGTCCATCATTGCTGTTTGTGGCTGGTATTTACCCCAGCAGACAGCAGCCTGTCCTGACAGATACTGTGATTTCTGCAAACACTTCCATCTCCTACCAAATTAGGTGAAAGTCTGTTCATTACACGAAAGATACTGAGTAGTGGGAGGGAGAGCTTTGATGAATTTAAAAATCCAGTTATGGGCCGGGCGTGGTGGCGCACGCTTATTATCCCAGCATTTGGGAGGCTGAGACAGGAGGAATAAGGTTCAAGGCCAGCCTCAGCTATGCAGCGAGGCCTTTTGCAACTCAGTGAGATCCTGTTTCAAAATAAAGAATAAAAAATAGGGCTAGGGGTGTAGCTTGGAGGTAGAATGCCCTGGGTTCCAACCTCAGTTCCGAAAAAAAAAAAAAAATCAGTTATGAAGGCTCTGAAGGAGCCTGTGCTTTGTTAAGACCGATCCCTCTCTGATGTTTACCTCCCCGCACTAGTTTTTCTAGAGGACATTTCTACCTGCTTGACTTGCTTGTAGAACCTCACACCCCAATCTCTGCACTCTATTTACAATGGAACTTCTCAAAAACATATGCGGTTGCCTCCCACAATTGGCGGTAAATGAAAAATCACTTAATGTTTGTTTATTTATTTGGTATGTGGTACTGGGGATGGTAACCAGAGCTACGTCCAAGCTACACCCCCAGACTGATTTTATTCTTCATTTGGAAGCAGTTTTGCTAAGTTGCTGACAGCCTCACCAAGTTGCTGAGGCTGGCTTTGAAACTGTGATTCTCCAGTCTCAGCCTCCCAAGAACTGGGATTATAGGTATGCACTGTCATGCCAGGCTAATATTTTTATTTTTTATTTTTTTTTCAAGATACTGGGGATTGAATAAAGAAGCATTTTATCATTGAGCTACACCTTCAACCCTTTTTAATTTTTGAAATGGGGTCTTACTAGGTTGATAAGTGTCTTGCTAAGTTGCTGACATTAGCCTTGGACCAGCAATACCCCCCCCCCCGCCCCAAGTACTGGGATTACATGGGATTACAGGCATATACCCTCATGTCTGGATCTAATGATTTACATCTAAGGATAAAAATGAGCCACAGGGATACTCTTAGGGGCTCATTTTATCTTTGCAAACAGCCACTGTTTAGTGGAAATACCAGCTCCTTCATCAACTCTGATGGAATTGTAATAAAGCTGATGTTGGTGGTCGCAGAGCGTGTGCAATCTTATTTTAGAATCTTGTGTAGAAGAGACTGCCTCTAAGGACCCGTGGTATGAGCCAGTGGGCCTCTGTGTTTACTGGAGTCAGGAAGAAAACTCACACTAGTCTTGGAGAGTGTGATCAGCAAATTTCAGATCTCCTCTTATGCCCACTCCCTGCCCTGCATCTCTACCAAAGAAATATAGCCCATCAGACTTACTGTCCTGTTAAGATTTTATAATGGAGATGGGATCTGGGTGTCGGAGTGTGTGCCTATAATCCCAATACTTAGGGGGCTGACCTATGAGGATCATAGGCTTGAGGCCAGCCTTGGTAACTTAGTGAGACCCTCGGCAACTTAGCAAGATACTGTTTTAAATTTTACAAGGTAAATAAAGCTGGGTGTGGTGATGCACGCTTGTAATCCCAGCATTCGGGAGGCTGAGACCAGAGGTTGTTGGTTCACGGCCAGCTTCAGCTATTTAGTGAAGCCCTCCGCAAACTTAGTGAGACCCTGTTTAAAAATAAAAAAACAAAAAAACAGGGCAGGGGGTGTAGCTCGGAGGTCGAATGCCCCTGGGTTCCATACCCAGGTCCGCAAAAAAAAAAAAAAAAAAAAAAAAGGTAAATAAAAAGGATGGAGGATGTAGCTCAGAGGTAGAATGTCCTAGGGTTCAAATCTTTGTTCAGAATAGACCAAAACAAAACCGAAATGACAAGTGATTTCTCTACAGAACTGTTTATACTGTTTATCGAGAAGCTCAGTTTTCTAGACCAAGAAAATCAGGTGTCCTTTAATGTACCGGCCCCACTGTCTTCAGCCGGTTAATGACAGAAAAAGGAGGTGTATGACTTAGCATGAAAAGATGACAGTTACATCAAACAGAGATTAATTAGTTCCTTCTTCTTTCCCCCATTTCTGGGGATCTGTCAATATTCAGGGAAGTTCAACAAATGAAATTTCTTCTCTACCCTTGAGATACCTCTGGAATAAAAAGAAGGTCATGTTCTTGGTGGGAAAATGATATCTTGTGAGATCTAAGTGTTTCTATCTTGCCCTGCTGTACATGAAATCAGGGCTGACATATTAAAAGTCCTCAAAGGCCTTCACCCTGAGCATTAGCCCTTTGGCCCAGATACTCTTAACAAAACCCCTTTATCAAAAGTCCCTCCCACATCCACAAAATTGCAATCCTGAAAATCAGAGGAAAAATAATTTCCTTTTCATGGGATATCAAATTAAAAGTGGAGATCTCCGTTGCTATGGAGACAAGATTTCGCCTGCCGCGCTGGCCTCTTCCTGGCAGATGAAGTCGGTGCCATAATCAATATAAAAGCAATACATTTTCTACCTCCCTGGTGGGGTACAGGCTGCCAAAAAAAAAAAAAGCATATAGAACCATAGTTGATGGGCCCAATATGTCCATGTTTAGAAAATCTCCTCTGTGAAGTAAATACCCAACCTATCATTTTTCCTTGCTTTGCTGAAGAAACTGCCAAACATGTAAAAATACAAACCCAGACCTCACGTACCTTTACATCAACCCATGACTCCTATCTTTCCCTAGTCAGTATGCGTCTTGACTATTTTTAAAATTATTTGGCCTCCTTTAATGAGTCTTTCATCTCTGGAAATGGCTTCTTACTCAAGAACCAGCTTGGTTTGAGAATTCCTTACATCCTGAATTTTGGGATATGGCTCAAGGGCATATATGAATTGCTTTAGAACACTGTGTCTCAAGTTCTCAAAAAAAATTTTTTTTTGTGGGTCTGGGGATGGAACCCAGGGGCATTTGACTTCCGAGCTATACCCCCTGCCCTATTTTTTATTCTTTATTTTGAAACAGGGTCTCACTAATTTGTGAAGGGCCTTGCTAAGGAGCTGAGGCTGTCCACGAGCCATGATCCTCCTGTCTCAGCCTCCCGGATGCTGGGATGACAAGCGTGCGCCACCACGCCCGGCTTCAAATTCTCAAATTTGTGTCAAGTAAACTTTGGTTACAGCCGGGCGTGGTGGCGCACGCTTGTCATCCCAGCTTTCGGGAGGCTGAGACCTGGAGGATCGCGGTTCACAGACAGCCTCAGCTACTTAGTGAGGCCCTCTGCAACTCAGTGAGAACCGGTTTCAAAATAAATAATAAAAAATAGGGCAGGGGGTGTAGCTCGGAGGTCAAATGCCTCTGGGTTTCATCCTCAGACCTGCAAAAAAAAAAAAAACTTTGGTTAATACACATCTTGGTGAAACTTAATTCCATTTTCATTAAGCAGAAATATCTCTGGACTTTATTTATTAATTTGGTGCTGGGGATTTAACTCAGGGGCATTTTCTACCTCTGAGCTATACCCCTATCCTCATTTTATTTTTTATTTGGAAAAAAGTTCTCACTAAGTTTCTGAGGCTAACCTTGAACCTGTAATCTTCCTGTCTCAGTCTCCCAAGTTTTGGAATTACAGGTGTCTACCACCTTGCCTGGCTTTGGGTTTTTATTTCAATCATTTGGTCATTTTCTGGTCACCTCAAAGTCCTAGAATTCTCTCTCCTTCCCCATAGAGGGACAGCTTGTTAGAGCGTTCAGATCCTTCAACGCTTTTTCCAGAGTGATGATGAATGGATGCTATCACTATTACTTCCCATGTATATATGCTGAACAATCAGTATCCACTCTCTGAAGACTTCTACTTAAAACAATGGCGATTCGAGCAGGGTCTGTATTTATACCTGTTTACCCTTGACAGTAGGAAAGTCATCCTAAAATGGATGTGTATCTAGCTCCATCCAGCTGAATGTCTTGGTGAGAGCACAGGAGGCTTACCCTGGGATGAGGACTGCATAAACACTTATGGGTAGGAAGAGGAAAGGGCAAAGTCAATATGACATATTCACTGAACTCATTTCTTTCTTCTCCAGGTCACAGAGTTAACTACATTTCCAAAGTTCCCTTGCAGGTAGGTGGTGCCAGTCAACGGCCTGAAAGGCCTACCTGTCCTCATCCTACATGGTTCCTGAAAGGCCTACCTGTCCTCATCCTACATGATTCCCCACAGTCCTTCCTTACTAGTTAGATCCAGAGGGATACACGGCTTTACAATATGGCAGATATACCTTATAGATAAATTTTGGCTCCTGAATGGTGCAGGACTCCTGTCCAGGAGGTACAGGATCTTCCATCCTGCCAACCTGCTTTGGGCAAGGATGTGAATAAGTAAATAAACTTTTATCATGTCAAATCATTGAGATTTAAGTTATTTGTTAAAGCAACTAGCATTACCTACCCTGACTAAAACAGGAAGCTAAGTGGATACTAAAATATCGTTTGTTCTGTGAGCTCGGTTCACCTTAAGGAGCCAGTGGGCTTAACTAATCTTAACTGATTCACATCAGAATTTTGAAGCAACTCTTGGTAGATACCTGAATAGTGTTTATTGATCCTCTGGGCTCAAGGACTGGAGAACAATATGCTTAGTCGTCCAAATGTGAAATCTACGGTTAAAAGCAAACAAAAGTCCTCTCCATTCACTTCCTCAAACATCCCATCCC
Source organism: Muscardinus avellanarius (assembly GCF_963383645.1). Taxonomy (NCBI): domain Eukaryota; kingdom Metazoa; phylum Chordata; class Mammalia; order Rodentia; family Gliridae; genus Muscardinus; species Muscardinus avellanarius. The sequence goes on from NC_137790.1 coordinate 136,982,579, forward strand.
TCTGGGGGGGGGGGAAAGGAATAAAATAAACAGGACCTAACGCACGTCTTTGCAAGCTGGAACCCACGAGCATCATTTCAGGGAGTGTGGGGAGGACAAGGGAAGGAGAGGAAGAGCTGTAGGTTATCCACTCATTACATAGATGAGGAAAGATTACCCTCTTCCGACACCACTGTTCATTTTGCAGATGTGTAGCTTGCCGACTCGCTGGGTTCAGCGGGAAAGGTTTCCAAGAAAATTAAATGTCAGGGCTGCTCGGCTTATTGGTTTTGTTCTCTATAAATTCCCTTTTTAATTCAGCTTTGAATAATCACATCCCTCAGTGTCAAGGTGACAAATTAGCTTCAATCTTAATGGGGTGCGAGACGAAAAAGCAGTGGCGAGGACCAGAGATGGCTCTTATCCTTGCGGGGCAGAAGTGGAGAATTAGGTTTCAGGATAGCCTCCACGGCTCTGCGGAAGAATAGCATAGGAGGCATAGATGTGTATACTGTATAGACATATGTGTGTATTTTAAAGCAATTGACTATTTGTTCCTGTCTTTTTCCTTTTCCAACAGTTGGGGTTCTGATATATGTACAGCCTAAAGCTAGGTAGGAGAATCTTCTCTTGAAAGTGGCTGGAATGGGAAAGCAGCCAGGTTGTCCCTTCGGATCACGGTCAAGACCAGTCCTTATGCTAATGACGCAGGGACTACCTAACTGGGGCTTACAGTTTCTATCCCTGCCTGCCAACCCTACAGGAGCACTATGTCATGGAATACCCTTCTACCCAAAGCTTCTTGCCCAAGGTTTCTAAACAGTGGCACTGGTAGTGACGGGTGATGGTGAAGGTTGAATTTCGGTGTGGATGCAATATTCAATCAAAAACTATTCTTGCTGGGTATAGTGGTACATGCCTGTAAACCCAGTACTTGGGAGGCTAAGATAGGAAATTGTAGCTTCGAGCCTCAGCAATTTAATGAGGCCCTCGAATACTCAGTGAGCCTCTGTTTGAAAAAAAGAAAAAGAAAAGGTCTGCGGGTGTAGCTCAGAGGTGGAATGTCCCTGGGTTTCACCCCTAGTAACACATCCACACACACACACACACATACGTTTAATCATTTTAGCTCTCTTTCTTGTTCACATGTATTAAAAAATAACAAAGTTAAAAGAATAGCTTGGAGTAGTTTGGGGTTAAAATAAAATAAAATCATACTGTCCCAGACTCCCAGAGATGAAAGTTTGGTCTATGTTATCTGAATATAAAGAAAGCGTGGATAAACACTTCGACTCAAAAGTCCCGCCCAGTAGAAGGAAGGAATTTATAGTGGTGAAAAGCTTAAAATAAAACCGAGCGTAATTCTGTCACATTCCAACGCAAGAAGGCAGCCTGGCAAAGGCGAGTGCCTTGCCCTCACTGTGTGTGTGAGAACAGGGGGAGAGAGGAGTAGTGGTATGCACTCATCCACACGCTGAGCCCTTGCACGGCTGGAAGCAATGCGATGATGTTTAGATATCATATCCCTACGGCACGCACCACCCTGCGCAAGTACTCTCGAAGGCGCGAAACTTGGGATTAGAGCAGCTTTTGCCAAGGTCTCATCAAAGGGAAATTAAATGGGGAAGACTTTGCCTTATATGTTCTTTCTGGGGATAATTGCGCTAATCAACGCAGGACATGTTTCCCAGAGATTTGTTATAAAATGCCCTCGACTGCCATTTCTGTTTTTACTTACAAAGAGAACGGGTCACGTTTTCAACCGGGGTTGGATTCCTAAGCCTTTTTAGGGAATTAGAAATTGACTTCAGCACAGTGCCTGCCGCCGTGTCTCTTACAATCATTTTACATCACCAGCTTTGCAGGTGAGGAAGGATAGCTAGGGATAGATTACAAACTGGGTTTATAGTGGGAGAGAAATAAGAGTTCTATAGCTCAAATGGTTTCAGGGAAGTTCACTAACCCCTCTCTCAGGGCGTGGTGGCGCACGCTTGTAATCCCCGCGCTTGGGAGGCGGAGACAGGAGGATGCGCAGGTTCGAAGCCAGCCACGCGCGCTGGCTTAGGAGACCCTGTTTCCAAATAAAAAATATAAAATAGGCCTGGGAGTATAGCCCGGAGGTAGAAGGGTTCCATCCCCAGTACCACCAAAAATAAAAAAATAAGATTCAAGAAAGTGTCACAAAACTATAATTAATAGTATGAAGCCACTCTGACCAGTTCCTACTGAGGAGAATGATGTCAACTCCAGGGAGAAGGGGATCATAATGGAACAGACAAGGGTCATTCCCCTTGGTCGCCCAGGATGTCGGGAAGGATGTCCATTCTGGTCTATGGACCGCGTGCTCTGGCTAACTAGAAATACGAGGGCCCTGGAGGGAGTTACTCCCCCCTGGGTGAATGTCTTTCCAGAGCTGGAGAACGCCATGAATGCTTATTAAAGTTCTACCTCCCTTCCACCCCAATCAGTGTTTAGGAGTTGGCCTGTGGGACTTGGGGTTCAGGAACAGAGGAGGTGAGCATCTACGCAGGTAGAATGTGTAGGAAGAGCTCCCCACTCTGTTCAGTGTGCCATCCTGAGGACTCAGGTTGCTAAAGAGTTGGGAAGAGCCTACTGTCCAGGTAAAGGGTGGGTGAGCGAGAAGCGGGAGAAGCTTGTGGGCACTGGATGTGAAACAGTCAAACAGGAACACTGCTAGAGACCGGCAGAGGCGGAGGCAGGGGAAGTGCAGACAGTAAAGGAATAAACTGAAAACACCCACGTGCTCCTCCAGCGGGGAGACCGAGGGTTCCAGCTTGGATCCCAAGCTGGGAGTTCCTTTTCCCACCCAAACTAGCTGAAAAAAGCTAGCTAGTCTTTAGACAGAGCGGAGATGTCTGCATTAAGAGGACACAGATCTTCACAGTGGCTGTACGAACTTGCAAGCCCACTGGGTGTCCATGAACAGGTGATGGATAAGGAAACGGTGGTATAGTCACACGATGGAATTCACTCAGCCATAAAGAAGAGCACAGTTATGTCCTTTGCAGGAAAATAGATGGAACTAGAGAACATCGCGCTGAGTGAAGGAATGTGTGTTTTCTCTCCTACACAGAAGCTAGAGCAAAATTGTGAAAAAACAAAAGAGGCTTTTGATACATCATGAGAGATGCCAGTAAAATAGTGGAAATGGATTAAGGGAGGGAGAGGTGTATGGGGGAGAGTGATCTGATGAAGGGAACAGTTCAAATAATATTTACATATATAAAATATCAACAAATGTCATCTTATAACATGTACGGAGGTGGGGGAGTGGGGTAACACCCCAAGTGCTGTGTGTGTGTGTGTGTTTCTAGAACTCTGAGCCTCATTATGATGTAAAATTACAAGGCACCAATGAAAGTATACTAAAAAAAATAAAAAGAAAAGAAAAGAGGACACAATTAGAGACACATAAACAGAGGAAGATGGAGGAAACCAAGGTGAGCCCGGCCCGGGATTTGCGCGTGGGGGCGCAAACAGCTGTGGTTTTTAGGGAGCCCGTGGCAGGAAGCGCATTTTCTGACCAACATGAAATGAAGGTCATATTTTAAAAGACCTTTGAGGAAGTCCTTGGAACTATGATAAGCTCCAGAGACAGAAAACAAAATTTTATTATTTGTTATCTATGAGATTGATGATCATGGATAAGGATTAGCAGAAAATTAAATATTGCACTGAATCCTTCTAGAAATTCACTATATATTTACATACAATATATTAAATGTTACGTATTATATATTCACGATTTGGTTTATATATATGGTCATGGTTGGGTTAGTTTATTAGAGACTGAGTATAGGAACTTACAATGTTAACTCACAGTATATGCAACTAAATGCAATTTTTATTTTGGTACTGGGGATTGAACCCACCCAGGGCATTCTACCTCTGAGCTACACCTTCCAGCCCCCTTTTTGTTTTGAAACAGGGTCTCACTAAGTTGCCGAGGGCCTTGTTCAGTTGCCGAGGCTGTCCTCAAACCTGCAATCCTCCTGTCTCAGCCTCCTAATTACTGGAGTTTCTGGCACGTGTCACTCTACCCGGTTTACTAAATGCAACTTTAAAAATGTCATTTATAACCTGGCCTGTCATTTTGAGTCTTCATCTGCTGTTAGAAAATGTTATACTATTCATTCACCCTTAACCAATCTCTGCTTAACCAACCTCCAGAACCAATCAGTAGCCTCCATTTCTTTTCTCCATTTTTCTGACCACCGGCTCCCTGATGCCCTAAGAACCTCGGGTGACAGGTTTCTCTCTGGGTTGAATCTGTATTGCCTGCTTTAAAAAGTCAGTTTTGGTCGGTTGTGGTGGTGCACACCTGCAATTCCAGTACTTGAGAGGCTGAGACAAGAGGATCGATCGCAGGTTTGAGGCCAGCCTCAGCAGGTATTGAAACTCTCATCAAACTAGCAAGACCTGTTTCAAAATAAAAATAAAACAAGGCTGGGGGTATAGCTCAGAGGCAGGATGCTTCTGGGTTCAATCCTCAGTACCAAAAAAAGTCAGTTTATACAGATTTTATGATTTTTATTTTACTTATTTTTTTGGTGGTATTCAACCCAGGGTTCAATTTTGAGGACTGAACCTAGGGGCATCCTACCTCTGAGCTACACCCGTAGCCCTATGTTTTATTCTTTATTTTTAAAACAGGGTCTCAATAAGTAGCTGAGGCTGGCTGCAAAACCACGTGATCCTCTTGTCTCAGCCTCCTGAGAACTGGGATTACAAGTGTGCACCACCATGCCCGGCTCAATCTTGTAATTTTAAACACGAATTAAATATACTAAAAACGAGAGGGTAAGATTGTGAAGATAAAAAGTTGTGTGTATGAAAATCTGATTGATTGCTTTAGGTAGACAAGCTAAATTTTATTTAACAATGTTTTCAGTTAGGTGTCAAGGTTAACTGTAAGATTTTTTTAAACTATAGAAATCTAAGATTGTAGACTTAAGTTTCTTTACGAGCACATGAAAGAATTATTGATTCAGTAAAGAAAATACAATTTCCCAAAAGGATTAAAGTAGAATACTCCAGCGACACACACATACCCATGTTTATGGCAGTACAATTCACAATAGTCAAATGATGGAACCAACCTAGGGTCCATCAATAGATGAATGGGTCGAGAAAATGTGGTTATACACACAATGGAGTTTTACTCATAAAGATGGGTCATAGGAAAAACTCTAGATGAAGAAGGAGATACTACAGATGGCAGATAAGGCGACTAACTGAGGGGATGGGAGGGGGAAGAGGGAGATTCCCTAATGTACATTCACAAGCACATCAAAGCCAATCACTAAGCCCAGCACGAGGAGGAGGGAGGGGGAGGGAATGGGGGGAACTGGGGAAGGGCTAAATGGGTGATGTGTGCATGTGTGCCTCCACCATCTTGTACTCCGTTAAGATGTATGACTACAATGCACCAATAAAAAGTGTAAAAAAGAATAGTTCAGAATATTAACATAAAGAGGACAAAATTATGTCATTTTCTGGAAAACAGATGGAGTTAGAGATCATTGTGCTGAGTGAGACCAGCTAGCGTAGAAGGTCGAGGATCATATGTTTTCTCTTGTACATGGAAACTGGAGAGAAAATAGAAAACAAAAACGCAGACAAATTAGAAGAGAAGAGTAGACTAGTGGAGGGGATGGGGAGGAGAGTAGGAGGAAAAGGGGGACCGAGGAAGGAAAGAATTCAACTAACGCTGTGTCCATGTATGAAGGCATCCCCACCACCGTCGCTGGCATGCACAGGGAGGGGAGGTGCGGGCCGGGTGCGGAGGGAGACCACCAAGGGCGGCCTGCACGGACGCGCCTATCACTTTGTGCCTCGCTATGGTGTAGGATTCTGACGCTCCAGAAACAGCATACAATAAAGAAACCGCGATTACGAATTGTGCTGCTATGAACATGGGCATGCGTATGTTCCTGCAGTTCTCGGATTTCAACCCCTTTGGAAAGAAAGATACCCAGGAATGGTGTAGCCAGATCACAGGGTGGGTCCATTCCCGGTTTTCTGAGGAATCTCCACACAGATCTCCATAGCAGCTGAACTAGTTTGCACTCCCACCAACAGTGCAGAAGAGTTCCTCGTTCCCCACATCCTCGCCAGCATCTGTTGTTTGACTTCTTTATGCTTGCCACTCTGGGACTAATACCAGAGGGACGCCATATAATGGAGGGGAAACCACAACAAAGCCAGAAAGGAGGGGTAGCGGAGGAAGAAGGCTGAGGTTAATCGATGAAAAAGCTACCTTCGAATATGTGTAGACACGCGAATAGAACAATGTTAACCTGGACCCTCGGCACTGGGAGGGAGGGAAGCGGGGAAGCGGGGACCAAGTACTGTGTGAATAAACGCCACTGTCAACATGATCCACGTTATGATGTGAGGCTATACTGCACCAATAAAATAAAATAAAAAAGAAAACGCAAGTAGGTGTTATAGGTGAGGCTTTAGAGGGATGATGTGTGCAAGAAGTAAGAAGCAAAGCTCTAAATGTAAGACTAAGACGCAAAGCAAAGAGGTCTTGGGCCTGCACTGGAGGTTGCTAATGTGCAGTTACATTAAATTAAAGCAAAATATTTAAGATAGATACATATATATGTCTATGTAAATGAATGACTCATGATTCCGTTTTAACCACTTTTTAAAGTATTGGTTCTGATGAAATGTGCTGTAAGAGCTTTTACTGTAAATAAGTGTCTAACGCAGCTAAACACTGCATCCAATACAACCGTTTAAACAGTCACTTTGAAGCTATTGAGGCCCTGGCAGCTTCTCGTCCTCCGGTAACGGCCTCCCGGAGTCTGGAGGGGCGAGGGGGCACCGGGCACTGTGCCAGTCCTCTCATCTCTACTGCCGGGCACCTGCCGGTCTGCAGCAACGTCCCTGTTTCTGCGTCACCATGTGCCCCCTGGTCTCTGATGGTAAAGTACCCGGCTGGGTACCAAAGCTTATCATCTTCTCCCGTGAATTTGACTCTTATCCATTTCTTCTCCCTGTGGCCTGCTCCCAGGGAGGCTGGCGACCTGCCCCGTGCTGGCTGGGCTTTCCCACAGCTCCGGCCAGCAGCGGACCCTGCGTGGGTGCCACGCGCCATCAGCAGCTCACCCAGGGGTCCACCCCAGCCTCTGTCCTGCGGCTTCTCACCGAGCCCCCCGCTGTGCGCTGACCGCTCCACCTGGGCACCAGGGCACAGCGCCGTGCTGGCTTCCAGGCTTAGCAGGGGTGCGGGGTGTGGTCCTGTGCCTGTGGTGCTTTGCTGACTCCTCGGTCTCCCAAACACCAGAGCAATGGCCCTGTGTCCACGTCTGCCTTCCAGCCATGGCCTCCACTTCACCCTGGCTGGGAAGAGGCAGGTTTTCCTGCCATTTCTCTTACTTTGTACCATCCTGTTTTCCAGTCTAGTCTCTTCCCCATTGTACAAGAGCCCTGTAAGCTGGGCCCTGCAGGTTTGTCCCCTCTGACCCAAGATGCAGATGAAGGGACGCTGCTCCTGGACCAGAGCAGTAAGTCCACTGTGATGTTGGGAAGATGTGCTGTTGGATTAAAAAATGTTCAATGGGAGAGAGCCTGGCATTTTTCTATTTTTGGTACTGAGGATTAAAACAAGGTGCATTTTACCTCTGAGCTACACCCCCAGCCCTTTTTGTTTTATTTTGAAACAAGATATTACTAGGTTACTGAGAGTCTCACTAAGTTTCTGAGGCTGGCCTTGAACCTGTGATCCTCCTGCCTCAACCTTCCAAGTACTGGGATTGCAGGTGTGCACCACCCTGCTCAGTGAGAGGGTGTATTTTTAATATTCCTGTTCATTTGTTTTTATTTATATATAAAAATGATAAATAAGTATATATGTATTTATATTCTCTCTCTCTATAGATATAGAATAATATATTATAACATATCCTATATCACTATATATTATAATATATATTATTAATATATAGAATTCTATAATCCATATTTAGATTCTGTTTCAATACAAGTAAGTATATACATATCTACTGAAATATAAGTATATATATTTATAAATGTAAATATAAGCGAATATATATATAATTATTTACCATCTTAGAGTTTGAACATTCCTGATTAGCATTTTGGTTATGATTATAAACTCTCTTCTACCTCCAGCTAAAGTTAACATCCGCTGTTATTCTACGTCAATGCCTGGACTGGAGAGTGGAGCCAGGGTACCGGCACCTGGGAGAACAAGATCAAGTGAGATGCGCTGCTGGCAGAAACATCTTCTCAAGGCACATTTTGTTCTGGGAAATGTAAGCCTAAGAAATGAAAGCCAGTTTTCATCCTTTGGGTTCTAGGTAGGCCTATCAGTCTTGGGGGTATTCCACAAGGATCGTCTGCCTTGGGCTCTGGAGGGTGCACTGCAAGGACAGGTGCCTTCCTCCACACCTGGCTAGAGCGGAGCCCTGGGCTCCTGGGTCAAGAGGAGAATGAGGTGGCCGGGTGAAGCAACGGCTCCCGCACACTCCAGACAAACACACACACATAAAGCATTATGTTTCAGGTGCTGAGATCATTAAGCCACAGAAGAAAAATGCCTTCTGAACCTTCAAGCCAGCGAGCATCAGAACCCCAACCTGACGCAGCAGCTCCCTGCTACTGAGGGAGCCTCCGACTCCCAGGACCCCCTTCTCAGGCTTCGTCAGTGCTTAGATGTGCCCGGCAATAAATCCATTCTGGGCTCTCAGGCTGTTAAGAGACTATTCACATTTATATTGAGCTCCCTGGATAGAAATCAAAGGTGGGCACTTTCCTAGATAACAGTAAAATTTCTTCTTTTGTGTTCCACTTGGGATGGTCAGTCCCAAAGGGCCAAGTAAACTCCCCTGCCCCTCCGTGCGGTCTGACTAATGGATCCACCGCTGGGAAGATAGGACTCGGCTTCCAATAAGACTGGGATGGAATTCCAGCAGACCTTGACGTGTGTGACAGGTCGAGCCAGCTGGGGTGGCTCAGACAGGGCGAGAGCCACAGGGTCTGCGGCCAAAGGGCATTCTACCTGCAGCTTATAAGATCCGTGACTCACTGGTCTGGGAAAAGGTACATCCCTGAATATTTAGATTCGGTTTCAATATCAACCACTTTCAGGGTCAAAAACTAAAGTTTAATTTTGGTCGCTGTCAAACTCCTTGGTAACAAGACTTCCTAGGAGCAGGCCCAGCCTCACTTTGAGTTGAGCTAACCGAGTCTCTACCTGAGTGGGCAAAGTCCAAGGTTAATCCAGTGGTGATAAGTGACTCGTCTTCCTGGCTTTAGCTAAAGTTTGTGTTTTGGATTTCATCTGCTCAACTTAGTATTTCTGGAGCACGGTCACTTCTTCCTGTCCTTTGTTTGACAACCTACCTATGTCCTGTTTAAAGGAACACTTGCCTTTCCCTTAGAGGAGAGTGTTTCTTAGTCTCTTCCTGAGAGGGTAATCTCTGGGGCCAGAGCTATGGGAAAGGCGGCAGTGACTTAATGACGTAGCACAAAATGTTTGGCATGGTTTTATAACCATGACAACTTTGTCCTTGCTAGGCACAGACCCAAGGTAGGAAGCCGTCAACCTGAGGGGAATTATACACACATAAATCTCTTGATATAAAGAGAAATTCAGAGCAATTGTAGGAGTAATACAGTCCCTGAGTGGCTATTGGGGAAGGCTTCTCTCTTTTCTTAGGATGAAGAAAAACAAAGAAATGTGAGCCCAGCACAGTGGTGCAGGAGAGGCGAGGCAGGAGGATGGCAGGTTTGAGGCCAGCCTTGGCAAATTAGTAAGACCAAGCTGCAAAATTTAGAAATAATCAAAAGGGCTGGGGGTAGAGCATCCTTGGGTTTAACCCCCGGTACTGCTATAGATAGACAAATAAGCAAATAAATAAATCTGGATGATGAGACAGGACGGGCTGCTCCGGCCAGGGCACCAGCTCACTGGGGCTCCTTCACAACCATCTCAACACTTGGTGCCACCAACATCCTATTAGGACTAACCTCCCTTCACCAATATCTAAAGATTGCATTTGATCATGCAACTTTTTTTCTCTGTGGTGCTAGGGGTTGAACCCAGGGACATTCTACCTCTGAGCTATGCTCCCAACCCTATTTTATTTTTTTATTTTGAAACAGGGTCTCATAAATTACTGAGGGCCTCATGTTGCTGAGGCTTGGCCTTGAACTTGTGATCCTCCTGTGTCAGCCTCCCAAGTGCTGGGGTTCCAGGCTTGCACTGCCACACCCAGCACGTATAATATAATTTATCTGATGAGGGCAGGGTCCCGTCTTGGTTCCGCCATCTGTGAACTAAATGCCTTGAAAAAAAAAAAAACACTCCACTCTCTGTGAGTCCGTTTCCTCATTGAGAAAACGGGAGGATGGAGATAACTGTATCTCACAGCATCACCGTGAAGGGTCAGATGCCAAGAACTCAGGGCAGTGCCCCACACAGGGAAAAGACCACGTAGGAGTCGACTCCCATCATCGCCGTCGTGGCCGTCATCCTCATCTTGGAAGAATCTTTAGAAAGTTTCTAGGTATGTGTAGGTCACAAGAACTTTCCATGCCTAAAGTGCTTAAACGCAATACTAAAGCAAGTGAAAAAGAAATCTGTGGTTCTTTATCAGGAAAATGTGAGAACCTGGCCATTCGTGTTTGTTTAAACTTTTCTCCAAATGGCGAATCCCCATAAACTGGATAATGCGTGCTTTGTGCTTGGCTCCTCTGGTCTCTAGCGCAAGCGTTCCTGCTCCTGCTCCACACTGCCTCCTGCTGGCCGCTCGCGCGCCATACAAAGCTTTTCATTCATTTCCACCAAACACAGCTATGGGATGTTCTGTATCCGTCTGAAAAAGCCTCCCCTGTGCTCAAAGTGTCCGGCCTTGCATTCCTGGCAGGAGTGCATTCCTCAGCAGGCAGCCTGGGCTTAACCCTGAAGAACTAGCCTGCGGGGAAGGGGTTTGGTTAAGCCAGGGGGAAATCCTGGCTCTCACCATCCTATTGGGACTGCTGAGATTAATAGAGTTACCCTTTTTAAAATTCTTATTGGTGCACTGTAACCATACATCGTGACATGTTCAGAGTGCTAGGGGTCACACATGCACACAGCACTCGGACAGCCTCCCCCAGCCGCCGCCCACTTCCTCACCCAGAGTGCAGGACTCTGTGATCGGCACTGACACGTGTGTGTGCACATCGTGCCCATCGAGGCGTGTTCCTCATCAGGTCTCCCGGCCCCCGCCCTCCCTCCACTAAGTCTCTCCTCCGTTATCTGGAGCCCCTCCTCTGACCAGCGTCTCCCCAGCTTCCACATATGAGGGGAACATTTTTGTTCACTTTTTGTGACCGACTAATCTCACTTAGTGCCATATTCTCCATTTCCATCCATTTCTCACTGTGTGTATATCCCGTAATTTTGCAATCCATTCATCTGGATTTGGCTTTTGTTAATTGCATTGCTATATGCATAGATATGCACGCGTTAAAGTCGTTCTTGTCACTTAGGAGCAAAGAGGCGCCAGGCATCACACATTTTTAGATAGGCACGTAGAGATGGCTGTGATGGCTGCCTCATAAGCTAATTCGATTTAAGAGACTCTATTCCTAAGAAAGAAAAAAAGAAGGTCATGAAGAGATCAAGTGTGCTGCTTGGATTGGAAGTTACAGGATGAAACCAAGGTAAGAGTAACTAGAAAAGCGCAAAATCCCACTTTGAAATAGTGAAAAACTTAAGCCGGGCGTGGTGGCGCATGCTTGTAATCCCCGTGCTTGGGAGGCTGAGACAGGAGGATCGCTCGGGTTCGAAGCCAGCCTCAGCTACTTAGTGAGGCTCTCAGCAACTTAGTGAGACCCTATTTCCAAATAAAGTACAAAATAGGTCTGGGAGTTTAGCCTAGAGGTAGAAAGACCCTGGGTTCCATCCTCAGTACCACCAAAAAAAAAAAAAAAAAAAAGTGAAAAATTGGGAATCGGGAACTCAAGACAGAGACATATAGGTGTCAGAGGACACATTCCTGACATGGGCCAAACCTGGGCCTCCAGCAGCCATCTGGGGTGGGAAAGAAACCCTAGGGTCCCTAACAACGGCAGAGGGAGAGAAAGAAAGACAAGAGGAGAGGGGATGTCCTACCCACTGGCAATATTTTCCGAAGGCTCCTAGACCCAGGCTGCTGAGCAAACTGTCCTTTCTGCACAGGCTGCCAGGCTCCTTCCACTGCCCTGCCTCCCCAACTGCAGGAAGAAGAGAATGGCTACTTTATCTCTTCACGTCCTCTGACGGAATGGGACAGAGAAGGAGGAACAACTCCGGCAGGAAGCCAAAAGCCCATCTTGGCAAAAGGGCTCCCCAACTTCAGCCTTCTGCATCTCTGACCTTTGTGAATATTAATGTCGAGTTCTTTCCCTTGGCAAGATCTGGAGACTGAAGACGGTGGCACAGAGAAGCAAGCGAGAACCGACATGCCTGCGCTTGCAAGCATCAGACATGAAGCCCAGCTTCCGTGGATGCACAGCTCCGGCCATATTCTACCTGGGATGGGAGACACCACGCGCCCGCTCACCTGCCCTTTTAGAAGCCACCTTCCCAGAGAACTGCCTCATGGGCGGGCGGCCAGAAATAAACAGCCAGAATGCAGCTGGGCTGCGCGGCTCTGCAAATTATTTAACTGCATATAAAATGAGAGCTATTACAGGGCAGGAATCCCCCAGGGAAATAATTTCTAGTTCCCATTCTGCGCAGGAACTGATGAGTCAGTTGAGGTCTGCGTGGAACAACAGCAAGGAAGCCGGGGGCTCAGGGAAGATTCCAGGGCACCCCCACAAAGGCTCCTGTGTGGGGCCTGGCTTCCCCTAGGCCACACCCCACAATCCCGAGCTCCCGCCTTGCACATGTGTGTGTCGGTCCTAAGGGAGATGGACAGAGAGCATCGGGGACCTGGAGGTCTGGGCTCATTTCTGCAGGAACAATTTACGGATAAAACGAACATGGCTGCCCCCACTTCAGGAGTCTGAGCCAGCGTGAAGAAGGTGTAGTGGGGTCACTCTTTGCCACGGTCTGCTCTCATCAGGCCAGCCTTTTCCCATCTAGCACGGTCTTTCCCCTCCCTAGCAATTCCCCTGCCCTCTTGGGCTCAGCTTCTAGTCAGTAGAAGTTAAAAGCAAAGCAATAAAGCAAGGTCATGACTCTATCTTGAAAAAAGAAATCCATCATTAAATGAGTCCTCTACTTGGCCAAAAATGTACTATAAATCTCTAAAAAAACAAAAAACAAAAAACAACAACAACCAGCCGGGCGTGGTGGCGCAGGCTTGTAATTTCAGCATTCAGGAGGCTGAGACAGGAGGATCATAATTCACAGACAGCCTCAGCTACTTAGGCCCCCTGCAACTCAGTGAGACCCTGTTTAAAAAAAATAAAAAAATAGGGCAGGGGGTGTAGCTTGGAGGTAGAATGCCCTTGGGTTCCATCCCCAGTACCTAAAACAAACACCTACATCTAGATCAGAGTGGTAAGGCCCTAAGTGAGGCGCTATGGGGTAGACACGTTGAGGGGATGTGGAGGAGATCCAGTGTACTAACGTGCCCATTATAGGATATCGAACATTAACTTCTACCCCGGGTCCAGTGCTTTGTAGCAGGATACCCGAGATTAGGAGATCTGCTTGCTATATATTTGGGGAAAAAGCCCGCAGGATTCAGTGCTCCCCAAGTCCAGGCACTTGCTGTGGTCTTACGTAGATACCTCTCAGTTTAGAATTCACTGGCTTCTTCAGACTGTCAATCCGAGTACTGAGCGCCTCCTCCATTACCCCCAACTTCACTGCACACTCTAAGCATGCCTGCTTGACTCCTGACCTAGTGATATTCTGACGTAGAAACTGGGTCCAAGCCTGGCCCCGTGGTGCACGTCTGTAATCCCAGCCCTTGGGAGGCTGAGACAGGAGGGTCACAGGTTTGAAGCCAGCCTCAGCAATCTGGTGATATCCTCAGCACCTTTGAGAGACCCTGTCTCAAAAGTAAAAAAATAAAAAATAAAAAAAATAAAAGGGGCTAGGGGTGTAGCTCAGAGGTAGAATGCCCTAGGGCTCAATCTCTTGTGAAGAAAAAATGAAAGAAAGAAGAAAGGGAAGAAGGAAGGAAGGAAGGAAAGAAGGAAGGAAGGAAAAAAGGAAGGCAGGCAGGCTGGACACACACACACACACACACACACACACACACACACCTGAAGGCTCTCATCCAGGCTGCTACAGGGTTTTGAAAAAGATTCTTTGGGCAGGAATTGGCAGAGAGAGGAAGATACAGCTGTGTTAGACATCGTACTTGAGATGGCAAGACAGAATTTTAAATCTTGTTATAGGCAAAAACTACCCTGCCACTTCACGCATCTTCTCCAGGGACTGAGGACGGATCTTTGCTTTCCAGCTGAGTTCTCTGATGGACAGCTGTTTCCTTGAACACTCTCTGTCTTGCGGTGACTTGCAGTGACTCTCGACGCCTCTGCAGGGTCCTCGCGAACAAAGCGGAATGAAACAGAAGGAGACTGTGCAGGCTTCGAGGCAGAGTCCCCAGGCAATGTGAAAGGGTGCAGGATGATGGGTGAAGAAGGGGCACAGCCCTGCACCAAGGGAAGAGGCCCCGGAGCCCCACTACTCCAGCTGCGCCCCTGCTCTGCCACTGTTAGCTGTGCGGCCCTGGGTAAGCCATTAGGCCTCTCTGTGCCTAAGTTCCCTCTCCTGCAAAATGGGAATAATAAAAGTACCACTCCCGGCACGGTAGTGAGATAATCCCAGTATTTAGGAGGAAGAGGCAGGAGGATTACAGGTTTGAAGCCAACCTCAGAATCTTGGAGATACCCTCAGCAACCTAGTAAGACCTTGTTTCCAAATAAATAAAATAAAATAGGTTCTGGGAGTATAGCTCAGAGGTAGAAGGCCCCTGGGTTCCATCCCCAGTGCCCAAAGGAAACAACAGAACAAAACAGAAATCAACTGAATGGAAGTAAATTTGTGGTTCTGCTTTTGGAAACAATTATACCAGAGGGATGCCAGGGGAGGCACAAGGGCCCTCCAAGACGAAGAAGTTAAAGGGGGATCTTCTAAAACGGATGGAGGAAAAGGAATTCGCCGTTTAGAGCAGAGATAAAGGCAGCCATGGAGACCTGAAGGGAATACGTGCACAGGTGCGTTCATGTTATAAGAGATCTAAATCCCAAAGAAAGAGGGTATGGGGACATATCTGAGTTAATCGGCAAGACCCAAATAAAAACTAAGTTGTAGCAAACAGTAAAATAGATCATAGCGAGGAGGTGTGACTCATCACCATCAGCTGCTATGACAAGTGACAGGTGGAACACCTCACGCATTCCACCCAGTACTTAGGAAGGCTGAGACAGGAGGATCACAGGTTCAAGGCCAGCCTCAGCAACTTAGTATGACCCTGTTCCACCATTAAAAAAATTAAAATAAGGGCTGGGGGTGTAGCGCAGAGGTAGAATGCTCCTGGGTTCAATCTCTGATGGGGATTGAGCCTGTAGTGATTGTTAATAAGAACAAGTTTTCATACTTAGGCAAAACAATAAAATCCTTTTCTCTGTCTCTAAGCTGTCAGCCAAAGGCTGCAGCCAAGGTTGACCTTGGTCAGCTAAAAGTTGGCTGTTAGCCCAGCTGAACACTGAACGTTAACACACTTAAAAAATAAAGAGTTATACAGACTCTTACAACAGTTTAGACTAAATCTCTATATTTTAAAAGGCTATATTCCGATGTCTTTCTTTTTTATTATAAAACAAGTTTTCCACATAATAAGTAATGTCTAGCAGACAGAGATAGGAAAACGTTAAGAACTCACCAGGGACACAGGTGGACAGTACACACTTTAGACTTAAGAGTAAAAATAAAACTCAAAACCAAAGCAAGCTTCTACCATGAAATCCCCTGACCTTGCGAACCAAGTAACACATTTTGATCAGTGATGTCAGACTTGTCTCTCCCTGTGAGGAAAAACAAAACAGGGTGACAGAAAAGGCTTCTACATAAGCCGCCGTGGTGGCGCACGCTTGTGATCCCAGCATTTCGGACGCTGAGACAGGAGGATCGCGGGTTCGCGGACAGCCCCAGCTCCTTAGTGAGGCAGGAGGATCAGAAATAGGAGGCCAGCCTTGACCATTTGGTAAGGCCCTATGTTAAAATGAAATAACTAGCTGGGTGCAGTGGTACATGCCTGTAATCCCAGTTCTTGGGAGGGTAGACAGGAAGATCACAGGTTCAAGACCAGCTTCAGCAACCTAGCAAGATCCTGTTTCAAGATAAAAAATAAAAAGGGTTAGGGGGAGGGGCTGGAGGTCGAACACCCTTGGAGTTGATTCTCGGTACCATTAAAAAAAAGGCCCCAAAGATATGAACAATCCCAGTAGAGAGCAGAGAGCACCAGTATCAGTTGGGACCTGAACGTGGAGGTGCTCAAGCTGTATTAAGGATGCATGACATCTTCTGGTCAAGGAGATTACGGTGCAGTAATGACCCACCATCTCAGGGCTGCAACGTTCATCTCTTGCTGGAGTTCCAGGTAGCTGGGGACTCCCTTCCTGCCGGCCACGCGAGGGATCCCAGGTTAAAGCTGGTCATTTCTTCTATGATCACAATGGCAGAGAAAGAAAAAGTGGAAACCTACGCACGGGCTCTTACCAACTTGTTGTTTTTCTTGGTACTGGGGATTGAACCCAGGGTCATTCAACCTCTGAGCTTGCTTTGCTTATTTATTTGTTTATTTGTTTGTTTATTTATTTATTTATGGTGCTGGGGATTGAACCCAGGGACATTCAACCTCTGAGCTTGCTTTGCTTATTTGTTTGTTTGTTTGTTTCTTTGTTTATTTATTTATGGTGCTGGGGATTGAACCCAGGGACATTCTACCTCCGAGCTACATTCCCAGCCAGTTTTATTTTATTTTTTTGTATGTGTGTGTGTGTGTGTGGTACCGGGGAATGAATTCAGGGGCATTGTACCTCCAGCTACACCTATTTTTTAGTCTTTTTTTTTTTTTTTTTTTTGGTGGTACTGGGGATGGAACCCAGGGGCCTTCTACCTCCGGGCTACACTCCCAGACCTATTTTATATTTATTTGGAAACAGGGTCTCTTAAGCCAGCTGAGGCTGGCTTCAAACCTGCACGATCCTCCTGTCTCAGCCTCCCAAGCGCGGGGGTTACAAGCGTGCCCACCACGCCCGGCGTAGTCTTTTTAGTTTGGAAACAGAGTCTCACTGAGTTATGAAGGGCCTCGCTAAGTAGCTGAGGTTGTCTGCGAACTGTGATCCTCCAGTCTCTGCCTCCTGAATGCTGGGATTATAAGTGTGCACCACCACTCCTGGCTTCACACTCTTTTTTTGTTTGTTTGTTCTTTATTTGGAAACAAGGTCTCACTAAGTTCCAGAGGGCCACACTAGTAGTAGCTGAGGCTGGCTGGGAACCTGGATCCTTTTGTCTCTGCCTCCCAAATTCTGGGATTACAAGCATATGCCAGCATGACCAGCTGTTGTTTTGAAACAGGAATTTCACCAAGTTGCTGAGGCTGGCCTTGAACCTGTGATTCTCCTGTCTCAGCCTCCCAAGTGCTGGGAATACAGGTGTGTGCCGCCAACTTGAGTCCTTACAAGCTTTTAACTAGAATTGATGAATGTCTACTTGGGCCCATGTTTTATTGGTCAGAGTAAGCAAAATGGCTACACCCACCTGCCAAGGAGCGAGGTGGTATGATTTTATCACATGCCCAAAAGCACAGGGCTGGACGTTCCCATTGACCGACCAAAATGGTGGTTGACAGTGTTGCCTCAGAATGCTGGAATGCTCTTCCATATCCCCGTTCTCATTTGACTTCTACTCCACCCTACGTACCCTTTGGGTTCTATCGGTACCCCATCTTACAAATGAAATCACCTAGGCTCGGAGAAATCAGGGTCTTGCTGATATCACATAATTAGTAAAAATCCCTGTATCTTCTAGCTGCAAAGATACTGGCGGCGGGGCGGGGAGGGGGAATTTCTGGACCCATAAAGTGAGGTCCATTCCAATCTGCAATTCATTTGCACTGTTCATTTGACATGTTATCTGACATTACCCATCTCTTTATATCAGATCCATGATCTCTGTCTCTGACTAAATTCTGTGCCTCCTGAGGGCACCCTGCCTGGTTATCTGAGCTCAGCACAGCATCTCCACGACTGTGGACAGTCATGAGACACATCTTTCAGTTGGTTAAGAAACACTTTGTTCCTCCCAAGATGCTCAAAGCAGAACCTCACTGTTCAGATAATAGTGGTTTTGTAGGTATTCTGCCAACTGAAACATATATTTCTATGTCTCGCCAACCTAAAAACACTTCAAGATATTTTTAATCTAATCAGTATAGATATTTCTATAGATGGTATTTTTAATAAATCTTTTAGTATTTCCAAGTTGGTGGGCTCCCTACACAGTCGCTGTCTTCTGGATAGCAGGGTTGTGCTCTGAGCATCCCAGGATGGAGAGTTCCCCTGGGTCAGTGGAGTCCTCCACTCTGCTGCTGGGGAGAACAGGAGGCGGCTCCTCTGGAAATGTCTCCAGATGTCCTGCGGGCTTGAGCCTCTGCAGCTCCGCGGGCAGCGTGGCTTCCCTGATTGGCCACATCAATGGCGCCGCACACAGCTGACCACCCTGCATTTCCCTACTCCGTCTCTGCAGACTCCCTTTGCCTTCGCTTTGACACCGGGAGCTGCTCCTTGTGAATTCACCGAAAGGTATTTTGCCTTCAGAAAATCTTGATCGTAGACCCTCCCAAGCCAACTTTTTTCTGCAAATACCAGAATGGACGCAGAGATCCCACACGCACGGGGCAAGACTGGCAGGCCCCAAAGCCCAGTGCAGGATCCAGATGGACTTTGAATCAGAAGCCCGGGTGGTAGGGGAGTTCCTCTGTCTAACCACCCACCCGGGCGTGCCGCTTACATTCCTCACTTTTCTCTTTACACAAGTGAGACAGGCCAGGCATGGTGGCGCGTACCTGGAATCCCAGTACTTGGGAGGCTGAGACAGGAGGCTTGCAGGTTCTGGGCCGGTCTCAGCATCTTGATGAGGCCCTGCTTCCAAATAAAAAGGTGTTTCAAAATACAAAACCTGGGAGTATATACCTCAGATCTAGAAAACCCCTGGATTTAATCCTCAGTAACACACACACACACACACACACACACACACACACACACACGAGATAGTAACTAGCGGTACTAATTTCACAGGGTTATTGTAGAGACTGAACTTAATAATGCACTAAAGATATTTAGAAGACATGGCAGGTGCTCACTGGATGCTGGCTTACTACCTTTGCTTTTGAATTTTGCAGTGTTTCCACTTGAGCCTGTTGAGCTCAGAGAATGACTCATAATTACATGCTAAGGCTGGAGGGAGGGGGCATGGTGATGCACTTTTATAACCCCAGTATTTAGGAGACTGAGAACGGAGGATTGTAGGTTCGAAGCCAGCCTCAGCAACTTAGTGAGCTCCTGTTTCAAAACAAAAAAATAAAAGAGGGCTGGGAGCATAGCTTAGAGGTAGAGCGCCCCAGGTTCAATCCCTAGTACCACACACATGCACACGCACACACACACAGAATTTTGGGAACCACTATCTCTGGGAAACTTCAAGAGCTTTGCCTGGGACCACAGAGTGTATGACGGAGCCAAGATGGAACGTGGGTGTCTTGGTTATTAGCTTCGTGTGGTTTTGTAGTTAAGTAGGAGCATCTTGCTTTGAACCGTGTTTGACCCAATAATCTATCTGCTTCTGCACGAATCATGGCTGATTTCCTTCGGTTAGTTTTCACGTCTTCTGAAAATCCGCCTCTTTCAGGACACGGAAGACCACCAGGTCTCAACCCTGTCAAATTCTGGCCTGATTACAAAAGGAAACAGGCCCAGATACTGAATCAGAGCCCATGGCAGCCTGGGGTAGCACTCGGTCTGAAATTAGTTCTCTTTGGCCCACCAGCTTAATGATATTGTCAGTTGTTTTTAATTAAGTCACCCTAAACTGCTACACTGAATGAATCTTAAGAGCTTGCAGAAATGCTTGCTCTGTTCCCTTGTCCTTCAGAATGAAAAAATAAATAGAACCGGTTCTCTTCTACAAAGCTCAGATAAGAGCATTTTAGAAAACAGATTAATGGCGTTTTCCTAACTGGGCAAGGTGGCGCATACCTGTAATCTAAGTACTTGGGAGGCTGAGATGGGAGGATCACAGGGCCAAGGCCAGCCTCATCAACTTAGCAAGACCCTTAGCAACTTAGTGAGACCCTGTTTAAAAAAAAAGAAAAAAGAAAAAGCCGGGCGTGGTGGCGCACGTTTTTAATCCCCGCGCTTGGGAGGCGGAGACAGGAGGATCGCGCAGGTTTGAAGCCAACCGTGCTGGCTTAAGAGACCCTGTTTCCAAATAAAATTTAAAAAGTATAAAATAGGTCTGGGAGTGTAGCCCGGAGGTAGAAAGGCTTCCAGGAACCCCAGTACCACACACACACCAAAAAAAAAATTATATATATATATACACATATATACACACACACACACACACAGAAAGGGCTGGGTAGAAGTCTACCTCTCCGCAGAGGTAGAATGTTTTGGGGTTCAATACACACACACACACACACACACACACACACACACACACACACACACACACAATCTTCCTCTTCTTTTCCAGGTCATAGGGGTCAGAAAATTCCAGCAAGCTTCTAGGCCATCCAAGCTCTGAGAGCTCTCATTCTTCCAGAGCAAGTCACTTGAATTCCTGGCCTGTGAGACAGCCACCATGGCCCTCTTCACCAAGGTGGGAGGTGTGGAGAGGCCCAGAGATGGAGGCATTGCCCAGATGGCAGCTATTTCTAAAATAACGTATGGTTTATACGATGGATTTCCTCTGTACTTTCTTTCCAGAATTAACTCATCATTCAGTGGAGCGCAGACTGGTCCATCTCGCTTCTCTCTGCCCCGAGCAAGGGTCCCCAGCATGCCTCTTGACCCAAGTTCATGTCATTACCGTGGGAAGCCACAACAGGGAAAGAGCTATTATTGCCTCCTTCTGGGCCAAGAGTCTGGGGGAGCAGGGATGAGAGTTCACAGCAGACCCACTGTTTGCAGAGAACGCGCTGCTGCCGTTCCTTAGCAACCGGCGCGGCTCCACGGGCCGAAGGGCTCCGCACCTTCTTCCTCTCTCGCACCCCAGTGGAGCCGGAGATGCCCATGAAAAGCAGCGTTCTGTCGGTGCCACTGAAGTGGCAAAGCCCGCCGGCGGAGTCGAGAAGCAGGAGAGTCTTTCTCTCAGCAGAAGTCTCAGAGTGGCCAACTAAATATCTCATTACCCTATTTATACGGGTCAAATGTTGATGCTGCCGATAGCCTGGGAGCATCTTGGCTGGCACCTGCCATAGCACGGAAGGTCCACTCCTAACTCTGTCCCTTTATCTATCTTCTCTGGCCCTGCCAGGGACAAGTGATAGCAGAGGTAACCAGGACTCCAAGATTCTGTGAATTTTTTTTTTTTGGTAATGGGAATAGAACCCAGGGGCCTTCTACCTCTGGGATATACCCCCAGACCTATTTTATATTTTATTTGGAAACAGGGTCTCACTAAGTTGCTGATGGCCTCACTAAGCTGCTGAGGCTGGCTTCGAACCTGTGCGATCCTCCTGTCTCAGCCTCCCAAGGAGTGGGATTACAAGCGTGCCCACCACGCCCGGCTCTGTATAACGTTTAAACAAATAAACCACTACTTAATGTAAAGTGACAAGGTGCCACAAACAAGATGACAATCTGCAATTAAAATATTTAAGAGCTGTACGTGATTGTTCTGTTGCTACTCAAACATAAACACGAAAGGCTTGTCACTCAAATTCTTCATCAAGCACAGTTATAAACTGTTAAGTCCGGTTTTGTTTCCATCTGACGCACAATTTGTGACTGTTATTCATTTCCAGGATTAAAAATCTGTTGTTTTTTTTTTTGTGTGTGTGTGGTACTGGGGTTCCTGGAAGCTCTTCCACCTCCAGGCTACACTCCCAGACCTATTTTTACATTTTTATTTGGAAACAGGGTCTCCTAAGCCAGCGGCTGGCTTCGAACCTGCGCGATCCTCCTGTCTCTGCCTCCCAAGCGCGGGGATTACAAGCGTGCGCCACCACGCCCGGCAAAATTCTGGGTTTTAGGTTAGTAATTTCCTCTCACCCAAGCTTCTACTAGATGTTCTTTCTATTTGAGGTTTCTTGGTAGACGAGTAGAAAAACGATCCTACGAAGGAAATGTATGCTTCGTAGTGAATGTGGATCGTAATCTGGTTTCTGTGGTGGTTTTCCCACTGAACACCTCTGGAGTGGAATTTGCAAAGTCTGCCCAGTAACCTGGTTTATATTTAATACTGCTCACTGGTTCGTTCTTCTGCTTTTTCCATTTACTCAAGTTTTTCTTTTTTTATTTGTTTTTTGTTTTTGCAGTACCGAGGATGAAACCGAGGGGCATTCTACCTCTGAGCTACACCCCCAGCCCCAGTTTTTAGTGTTTATTTTGAAACAAGGTCTCACTAAGTTGTAGAGGGCCTCGCTAAGTGGCTGAGGCTGCCTGCAAACCTGGATCCTCCTGTCTCGGCCTCTGGAATGCTGGGGTGACGAGCGTGAGCCCCCACACCCGGCTTTCTTGAGTAGTTACTGGGCCTTTTGGTGTCCTGATCAGGGCTAGGTGCTCGGGATACAACAGACAAACGCATCCCCTGGCCTCAGGTTTAGCATCCCAAGGAGCAACCGGCCATTAACACCAACAGGATGTGGCGGGCTGCGGTGGGGAGGGAGCTGCTCCCGGTGCCCAGCAAGGCCCCCACGCAGGCCGGGGCCGTGGGGAGGAATTCCTGGGGCCTGTGGTAAAACAGAAGCCTGACGGATTCTGAGGGTGTTAAGAGGTGCTTGAGAGGGAGACGGGAGGACTCTTGCACTGTGGCCTGGCCCTCTGGCCATTTGGCCCCTGCTGGAATGCAGCTCACTGAACCGCAGGGCCCTCTCCTGGTCCATGAAGCTACTGATCCCACCTCTCCTCAGAAACTACTTGGGATACCTTAGAACGACCAAGCGGCTTCTTGTTGTTTTGTATAAAACAATGCTTGTGTTGTAAAAAAAAATAGATTCTTATGTTTTTGATCTTTTTTTTTTGTGGTACTGGGGATGGAACTCAGAGGCATTCTACCTCTGACCTATACTCCCAGCTCTATTTTTTATTCTTTATTTTGAAACAGGGTCTCACTAAATGGCAAAGAGCCTCACTAAGCAGCCGAGGCTGCCCGTGAACTGCAATCCTCCTGTCTCAGCCTCCCAAATGCTGGGATTGCAAGGGTGCACCCCCACATCTGGCTATGTTTTTTATCTTAAAGGTGTGCTCTTTAAATTGCACTCTAAAAAGAGTGTGATCTTTAAAATCCAAGATTTTAAAATCAAAGTAGCTGAGGCTGGCTGTGAACCTGCGATCCTCCTGTCTTAGCCTCCCAAGTACTGGGATTACAAGTATGCGCAACCACTCCTTTGATAACTTTTTTTTTTTTTTTTTGGTGGTACTGGGGTTCCTGGAAGCCCTTCTACCTCCGGGCTACACTCCCAGACCTATTTTTACATTTTTATTTGGAAACAGGGCCTCCTAAGCCAGCGCGCGCGTCTGGCTTCGAACCTGCGTGATCCTCCTATCTCTGCCTCCCAAGCATGGGGATTACAAGCGTGCGCCACCACGCCTGGCTGATAAATGACTTTTTTAAAAAAAAAAACCCTACCAGTGTATCTGAAAGCTGAGAAGCCCTCTTGAATGATTTCCATCAGAAATGTAATTTGAGGGAAAAAAAAAAACTATGATGAAGTCTTGGTAATAACTTAGATTTATATTTTGAGTGTATGGAAGACCTTTAAATAAAACCTCAACCTTTCTTCAGGTGTTAGCACCATCTAGTTAAAATATAATGATATGATATGAACAATATCTCCATAGAAGAGAATTTATTTAAAAAATGAATGTCTCTCGAAATAAAATGAATTCAACAAAATCAGACTCTCTGGCTGCTAAGTGGTCCCTTGCGTTCCTCTAGTGCCCAAAGTAAAATAGCTACTTTCCACACTTTAATTATTGCTTTCAAAGGCTTCCCCCTTAAAAAAATCAATAATAGGCGCAAACTTTCCAGGTAATGTACATCCCAGAGCATAATTTAATTATTGCACATGAGGCTGAAATTCAGAACCCGGGGAAACGTGTGGCTAGGAATTTAGTTGTACAATGGGGCAGCTCTTCCAGCCTTCACTTAAAAGGCCTCTGTCTCTTTAAAGTTAGGAAAACCTGGGAAAGTGTTAGCCACTTTTGTTTCATCTTTAGTGAAATAATATATGAATATATATATATATATATATATATATATATATATATATATATATCCCACATCTTTCTGAGACATAGCCTTTGAAGATATTATTCTGTGCTTATTCTGTTAGCAAAGGTATACTGTTTGTTTCCAAACCATCTACCACAGAGCCTACCTCACCCTCTGAGTAAGGCTTGATTATTGGAGAAATCCATCTGAAATAAAAAATTCTCTAACTTGTACACAGTAGATATCATGTGTGTGTGGAGTTCCCACCCCAGCCCCATTTTTTATTTTGAAAAAGGGTCTCAGCAAACTGCAGAGGGCCTCACAAGTTGCAGAGGCTGGCCGTGAACCTGTAATCCTCCTGTCTCAGCCTCCCGAGTACTGGGATTACAGGGGCGAACCACTGAGAATCCAACTCCCTGGGCATTTTTTTTTTAACAAGTCTGGAGGTGGAACCTAGGGGCATTTGACATCCGAGCTACACCCTCTGCACTATTTTTTTTTTTATTCTTTATTTTGAAACAGGGTCTCACTGAGTTGCAGAGGGCCTCACCAAGTAGCTGAGGCTCCCCGCGAACCACGATCCTCCGGTCTCAGCCTCCTGAATGCTGGGATTACAAGGGTGTGCCACCACACCTGTCTTTCCCTGGGCATTTTTGAAGAGCCCATGTTGTAGACCCTTTATCCATAGCTCTGAATTTTTGGAAGAATACCCTAGAGGTGAAGTAGCCCTGTCACCTCATCCTATCAGGGTGCAGATCACAATGGCGCTCACCTTCATCTTGAGGTTAAGGTGGTTTCTTTGGGGTTTCTGCACGGTAAAGTTACTAATTTCTCTTTTCCATTCTCTATTCATGAGGAGTGAGTCACTTAAGTCTAAAGGCTGCTCAAGGGAAGGGAATTAAAGCCTCACTTATGGAAGGGAGAGGTATTAAAGAATTGTTAACATATGTTGAAACCACCACAGTAGTAACTATTTTGGAAGGGATATTTTGAATCTATGGAAACATAGGATTTCATAAAGTTTTGCCCTCTTTTTAGCATTTGCCAGTGGATTTTGCTCACGGAAATTTACTGGACTGTTCAATGGATGGTTTTATCTGTTCCTCATTCATTCTCTATTTAATCCTCGGAATTCTCCATTAAGGAATATCTCTCTCTTCTCTCCACTTACTTACATGGGTATGGCCTTATGGATATTAATTTTATTCTTGAGTTGTAATGCAACAGTGCATCCATTGATTTTGCTGATAAATTTGTAGCTGTGCTGATAAATCAGAGGCTTTTTGAGAGAGGTTCCTGTGTCTTTTTCTTTCATTTTCTTTGGTACTTGAAGGTTAAACCCAGAGCTATTCTCTCTCTGAGCGACACCTGAGTCCTACTTTTTAAAAATTTGAAACAAGGTCTTGCTAAGTTGTTGAGGCTGGGCTCAAAGCCGCAATCGGCCTGTCTCAGCCTCCCCTGTACTGGGATTAGAGGCACATGCCACCACGCCCGGCTCCTGTGCCTTTTTATTTTATTTATTTTTTTTGTGGTACTGGGGTTCCTGGAAGCCCTTCTACCTCCGGGCTACACTCCCAGACCTATTTTTTACATTTTTTTAATTTGGAAACAGGGTCTCCTAAGCCAGCGCGCGTGGCTGGCTTCAAACCTGCACGATCCTCCTGTCTCCGCCTCCCAAGCGCGGGGATGACAAGCGTGCGCCACCACACCCGGCTCCTGTGCCCTTTTGACATGCTCCCCACTTTCTTTTTCTTCTTCCTTAATTTCTGACTCCACTCTAGGTTCTTCCTGCATTCTTTCTTCCTAGCTCTGGCATCAGCCATTGCTACAAGAAGACCTCATCCATCCATGGAAATTATATTTAGAAGAAACCAAGATTTGTGTACCAGATATGCTCTCCGCTCTCAGAGGACACAGTTAGAAAATACATGTATGAGCATGAATGTAGGAAAACATAGATATCCATATTTATCTATGCACTTACCTATCTGCATATGTCTTAAAGCAAATAAGAGTTCCTATCAATATCTCTAATTTCAATAAAGCACTGTGGGACTCATTCAAGAATTCAAGGTAAAGAAGTTTTTAACTAGAGCAATATTTAAATCAAATAAAATATTTCAGAACTGAGTGTGGTGGCACATGCTTATAATCCCAGTACTTGGGAGGCTGAAACAGGCGGATCACAGGTTCATGGCTAGCCTCAGCTACTGAATGAGGCCCTCTGCAACTTAGTGAGACCCTGTATCAAAATAAGGAACTAAAAATAGGGCTGGGGATGTAGCTCAGAGTTAGAATGCCCTCAAGTTCAATCCCTAGTACCACTTCTCCCTCCAAAAAATATTTAGCTAGGCATGGTGATGAATGCCTATAATCTCAGTTCTTGGGAGGCTGAGACAGGAGGATTATAGGTTCAAGATCAGCTTCAATCTAGTGAGGCCCTGTT
Source organism: Muscardinus avellanarius (assembly GCF_963383645.1). NCBI lineage: Eukaryota > Metazoa > Chordata > Mammalia > Rodentia > Gliridae > Muscardinus > Muscardinus avellanarius. Next base: position 137,009,437 of record NC_137790.1, read on the forward strand.
TCAAAATAAAAAGGCCTGAGAGTGTAGCTCAGAGGTAGAACACCCTGGGTTCAATCCCCAGTGCCACATAAAAGAAAAAAGAAAGATAAAGAAAACATTTCTCAACACAGGTAAGACTTAGGCCAGACTCAGGGGGAAAATACTGAAGTAGTCATTAGTTGAGTTTCTTTAAATAAAATGTTCTGAGCACTGGGCAGTACGTCCCATTTGCTGCACTGTACAGGCGAGGAAGAAGGTTCTGGGGATTAAGGAAGTTGCCAGTACCTACCCTCCTGGGAAGAGGTGAGCCTCTCTCTCCCCTGCAGGATGCTCACAACTTGGAGAATCAGAGAGGAGGAGAGGGAACGCTGCAGGTCAGGAAGACACAAGAGGGAGATGCAGAGAAAGGTGGGCACTGGGAGCTGGCACACTCTAGCCTGGCTGAGGGAGGGCATGGATTCTCCAGGCACAGAGCAACCATGGTGGCTGCCCAGCCTCCCTGTGGATGCAGGGCTGCTGATTCCGATCTACCCAGGACATTAGGAGAACCTTTCACCCAAGTGCTGTTTCTGCCTCCTGAGGGCAATGCACTTCACCTCTCTGTACTTCTGTTTCCTCATTTGTAAAATAGAATTACAACATATTTTACTATACACGGTGGTAATGAAAATAAATGAACAAAAATATTAATGCAAACTCTTCTGTTTTTTTTTTTTTTTTTTTAGCAGTTTGCTTCTGGAGCTCGTAGGAGGATAAAATTCAATAATGTAATTGAAAATGAACTCTACAAAGTGTTGGGTTTTTTTAGTAGCTCCACATGAATACACCATACTTTAATATCATGGGGCGTATGCATTAAATACACTAATCTGTAAAGTCTGGAAACAAGACAAGTTCAAAAGGTCTCACTTAAAAAGAACATAACAAGACCTATTTCTAACATTCAACATATCTAAGGAGTTTGAGTGGTATTAATTTTAAGCACTGAGCTTTTCAATTCAGTCCTGTAATGTAAACTCCTGGAGTCCAGGCCTCTAGCAAAGTCTTGGATCTCCCAGAGACCCAGTATGAGCGAGTCATTCTTTCAGCACCACACACTTGTTTCTTTCTTTGCTGTAACTTTTTGCTGGCAGTGTAACCTATGATGATTTCATCAGAGCCGGGGGAGAGGAGTATAGCAGAGGTTAAAAGCACGGACGCTAGAGTCCCACCAACTGAAATCAAATTATTTTTATGCAAGTCATCCGTTGTATAATTCAATGAACAACCTCTTTATGCCTCAGTATCCCCATATGTGCAGTCAAGAAAAATCACAACACCCTACGACTAGGGTTGTTGTGAAAATATATCAATGGATACATGCAAAGCATCTAGAACAGGACCTGCAATACAGTGAGGACATAATGCGTGTTAGTTGTATAATTTTACCCCAGTAATAATCTTACCAGACGCCGGGCGGGGTGGTGCATACCTGTAATCCCAGTACTTGGGAGGCTGAGACAGGAGGATTACAGGTTTGAGGACAGCCAATATAGTAAGACTCACAGCAACCTAGCAAGACTCTGTTTCAAAATAAAAAACAAAATAGGGCTGGGGGTGTGGTTTAGAGGTACAATACCCTGGGGTCCAATCTCCAATACCGCATACAAACAAGTAATAATAATAATAATCTTATTAGATAGAATTTCTAATGAGAGAGCATGGGATATGACTTTCAAATATTGACAGGTGTGTGTGTGTGAGTGTGTGTGTGTGTGTGTGTGTGTGTGTGTGTGTGTGTGTGTATGTGTGTGTGTAAGGTCTCACTAAGTTGCTGAGGATGTTGCTAAGTTGCTGAGGCTGGTCTTGAACCTACAATCCTCCTGTCTCAGCCTCCCAAGTACTGGGATTTCGAGATATGCCATCATGCCTAGCTGGCAGATATTATCATACTTAACAGCACAAGGAGAGGGGAAGAGTAGAATTCTATTGAAAACACATAAGGCTCAGTTTCTGGAACTCAGTTCAGGCCTGCAATATGATTTTCAGGGACCACAGAAATGTAAGGTGTGGGGCTTCAGGGCAGCAGATCTCTGGCTCTGGCCCAGCCTCCTTCCTCTACTTTCCCACACGGCCCTCTGCTCTGGGCAGGGAATGTTCTCCCAGGCCCCTGACGAAGACTCTTGCTTTGCTCTGCTCGCTGAGAAGCCCTCTTTGTCTCATCCACACAAACTGTACACTGTCTATTCTTCAGTGCTACTCCTGTCCCCCAACACCTTTCCTGACATCCGCTGAAACCCAGACCTCTGTTTTCCATTCTTTTTATGTGTGGCCTGAGAAGTTTGCTGTTCCAAAATTAACTTCCATGCAAGAAGCATAGATATTAGAAGAGCCCACTCCACTGGATTGTGAATTTCTGTAAGACAGCTGATTCTTTTTTTTTTTTTGGTGGTACTGGGGATGGAATCCAGAGGCTTTCTGCCTCCAGGCTATACTCCCAGACCCTTTTTTAAAATATTTTATTTGGAAATAGGGTCTCACTAAGTTGCTGAAAGCCTCACTAAGTAGCTGAGGCTGGCTTCGAACCCGTGCGATCCTCCTGTTTCAGCCTCCCAAGCGCGGGGATTACAAGCGTGCGCCACCACGCCCAGCTTAAGACAGCTGATTCTTACACAGGCTTCTCTTGAAAACTTTCAGCTGTCATCTCAATGGGGATGATTTTGATCCTGGGGGTATTTGGCAATGTTTGGGGGGCATTTGGGGCTGTTATAAATGGAGGTAAGGGGAGTGCTACTGGCATCTGGCAGACACGAGACCAGAGAGGCTTCTAGGCAATTTACTGTGCACAGGGCAGCCTGTCCTCCTTCCCCCATAACAAAGAATTATCTAGTTGGAAACATCCATTGCACCAAGGTGGAGAAATCCTGCCTAATGGTCCCCAGACCCATGGAAAAATCAGGTTCATTCTAATTGCATGATTTTCTCCTCTGAAACCTCAATAGGGGAAGCACCAACTCTCAACTTCTATTAAAGTTTAAATCCACTAACCCAAGGTTCCGTTCTTTCTATTAGTAGCAATATAAATATAAATGATAGGGGATATTTTTTCTTTGCGTTATTTGGATCTTATGGTACTGGTGCCATCCCAGCATCCATCTTTGATGGCCCAATTCTCACTATGAATAAAGACAACAACATCCCCCAACCCAACACCAAGAGGAAGCCCATACGGGCCAGTCCCTGCCTTCCATTCCCTCTAGCTATATGCTTGGAAGGCCTTTGGCCCGTGGGATCATCCCAGGACACTCACCTGCCTACTTTGTGGCGTTTTCTCTCATCAACTCTGCCCAAGGAGGTTCTAGCAAAGCCTTTGATTCCAGTACCTCTCTCTGGCTCTCAGCAAGCACAGTTATCCGGGGCAGGAGCCTTGCTCTCAGTATCCCAGCTGGAGCTGAGTCAGCCCACACCAGGCACCATGGTTCTAGGACCAGTCTGACCACTAGTGAGGTCTGTCCTGCCTCCTTCAGCAGGTTCGACCACTGGAATTCAGTATTCACCTGGATATCCACTTTGCCTCTTAGTAACTTTTACTTTAAATAATTGTAATCTGTAAAATATTCGAGCACCACCACTGCCACCGAATAATTGTAACCTTTATTGTCATCCCGTCCCCTCAGCTACCACGGCACACACAGCTTATAGTGCTCAGATGGAGTTCATGCTCAGCACACTCAAAACCAAGAGGGAGGGGCATATGCAAATAGCTTTAATTTTGATATTATAATAGTAATGATTATGGAAAAAATTTAATAATACAGTAACTTGGAGCTGTGGTGGCACATGCCTCTAATCCCAGTACTTGGGAGGCAAAGATAGGAAGATTGCAGATTTATTATTATTATTATTTTTTTTTTGTGGTACTGGGGGTGGAACCCAAAGGCTTTCTACCTCTGGGCTATGCTTCCAGACCTTTTCTATATATTTTATTTGGAAACAGGGTCTCACTAAGTTGCTGAAAGCGTCACTAAGTAGCTGAGGCTGGCTTCGAACCCGTGCGATCCTCCTGTCTCAGCCTCCCAAGTGCGGGGATGACAAGCATGCACCACCACGCCTGGCGGAAGACCGCAGATTTAAGCCTAGAGCCTCAGCAATTTAGCAAGACCATCTTTAAAAATAAATAGTAAAAAGGGTTAAGGGTGTAGCTCAGTGGTAGAATGTTCCAAGGTTTGATCTCCATTACAAAAAAAAAAAAGGAAATAAAAGAAAATTCTGGAAATTGACCAAAGGCATGACACAAATTGATAAATATTTATTTTAAAAATGTACTGAAGTCGGGTGTGGTGGCACACGCTTGTAATCCCCGCGCTTGGGAGGCAGAGACAGGAGGATCGCGCAGGTTCGAAGCCAGCCGCGCGTGCTGGCTTAGGAGACCCTGTTTCCAAAGAAAAATGTAAAAATAGGTCTGGGAGTGTAGCCCGGAGGTAGAAGGGCTTCCAGGAACCCCAGTACCATAAAAAAATGTACTGGATATCAGTAAGCACAATGGGAATACCAGGTGTGGTGGCTCATGCCTGTAATCCAGTACCTAGGAGGCTGAGACAGGAGGATCACAGGTTTGAGGCCAGTCTCAGGCACTTAGCAAGACTTTGTTAAAAAAAAAAATAAAAATAGGGCTGAGGGGTAGAATGTCCCTTGGTTCCATACCCAATAGGGAGAAGAGAGAAAAAAAAAGACCTGCGGAAGTCTGTGGCATTATGGCCAGGGACTGCTCCCCTTCCCTGTCCCCTCTCCACCTCAACTCTATTACCTGAAAGTCCTGCTCCAGCCACAGCAGATGAGGAAGGCTGAGGAGGGCAGGTGTGCTGCCCTGCTGCAGGGGGATGGCTTACCTGGAACAAGGCTTAGAAAATCACATGCCCACAACACTAGAGAGAGATCTCAGACAATCAGGCGGGGCTAAAACCAAAGCTAGTCTAGGTCTCTGTGCCGATTGAATGAGACACACACACCAGCCCAGTCTGAAATTTAACAAGGAGACAAGCAACAGCAGCCATTGCTACAGCCCCTGGTCCCCAAAGGTCTGCAAGGCTGTGCGTGCTCGGGAGAGGCCAGGCAGAGCCCTGGCAAGCTGCTTACCCTTGATGCACTTCCCCTACTCATTGTGTGGCTAAGACGCAAAATGATAACTGGACTCGTTTAAAAACATCACTGACAAATGGCCTAACAAGCATTCAAGAAAGAGTTCTTTGCCAGGCGTGGTGGCGCACGCTTGTAATCCCAGTACTTGGGAGGCTGAGACAGGAGGATCGCAGGTTCCAAGGACAGCCTCAGTAAGTAGTGAGATTTGTATCAACCTAGCAAGATCCTGTTTAAAAATAAAAATAAACAGGGCTGGGGGTATAGTTAGGATGTAGCATGCCCCAGGTTCAATCCTCAGTTCTATAAGAGGAAAGAAGAAAAGGAAGGAAGGAAGGGAGGGAGGACGGAAGGAAGGAAGGAAGAAAGAAAGGAAGGAAGAAAAGAAGGAAGGAAAGAAGAAAGGAAAAGATAGGCATTCTTCTTTTGTTTTCAAAGACAGCATCTGGGGATAAAACACTGGGAACCTGGGGCAGGCATGGGAAGACCATGTTTCTATCAAGGAAGAGCACGTGTGTGAGACTAATTCATCAGAGAAACCACATCCGTTCTTGCAAATAAGAAAAAAAATTACTTCTGGAGGCACCGTGCTATGGATTTTGTCACCAATTAAGCCCAGGTTTGAACTGTGGCCAAAATGTACCTGCTGGGTGACCGGGGGCAGTTTCCCTCTTCCCTCTCGGCATCCGAGTTTGCTTAACTGCACAATAGACTACACAAGATAATGCTGGTCAAAATGTGCAGCCTTGCTCGCGTGTGCTCACACTTGTGAGCACTCTCCGAACCACCACTGTCAACCAGAGGTGGGTGCTCACACAGCGATAAACATTGCGTCTACACAGATGCACGCGTGCATATTTCTGCTCTAACTAGCCTGCCTGCCTGCCTGCCTGCCTGCCTGCCTGCCTGCCTTCCTTCCTTCCTTCCTTCCTTCCTTCCTTCCTTCCTTCCTTCCTTCCTTCCTTCCTTCCTTCCTTCCATACTGGGGTTGGAACCCAGGGGCATTCTACCTTCGAGCAACACCCCAGCCCTATTTTTTATTCTTTATTTAGAAACAGGGTCTCACTGAGTTGCAAAGGGCCTCACTAAATGGCTGAGGCTGTCTGCAAATCGCGATCCTCCTGTCTCAGACTCCCAAATGCTGGAATTACCAGTTTGTGTCACTACGCCCAGTTCTAACTGGGATTTCTAAAGACAACCATGAAATTTTCAGGTCTTATTCTACAATTTAAGAATTCAAATTCTACTTTTAGGGCTGGGTGTGGTGGCACACAACTGTAATCCCAGTACTTGGGAGACTGAGATAGGAAGATCACAGGTTCGAGGATAGCCTCAGGAAGTAAGGAGACTCTCATCAACCTTGTGAGACCCTGTTTCAAAACTAAAAATAAATAAATAAATAAATAATAAATAAATAAAAGGCTCAGGGGTAGAATTCCCTTGGATTCAATCCCCGGTACCACATACACACAAAATTCAAACTTTCTGCCAAGGTGGTATGATTTACTTTTACCTGACAATTTGCCAGCTGAATTTCTTTTATCAGTTATTTTAATGACAGCGCGCGGGCACACACACACACACACACACACACACACACACACACACGGGCTTCCTTGGGGCCGCCCATCTGAAAGACTGTTTCAGGTCATGACCCTGCTGGCAGAATCAACTCCCTAAGTAAAACACTTACAGGTACAAGACTGTTGGATACCCCCACCCCCACCCCAACTCCCTGGCCAGCTCCCTCTCCTTGGTCCAGAGATGCCTGAATAGTGGGTTCCTCTTCCTGCTGGGCGCTCCATGATGGTAGCAACGGGAGGAAGCTGAGGGGCTGTGCAGGTTTCTGGCTGACAGAACTCACTTGCTGGCTGAGCTGCCCCACACCCTGGGGAGGAGACTCAGCTCCCGCAGCCAACGCCCACAGCCATTATAGCCTGTGAGCGACTGGCGCAGTGTGGTGGGTCAGGCATCAGGAGAGCGCTGCTGAGGGCTCAAGGGCCAGGAGGCAACCTCCAGGGGAGTCTGATCTTGCTAGCTCAAAACAGCAGGTGGGAAGCTTAAGCCCTGAAAATGCTCTTTTAATTAAATGGAAGATTTTTTTTTCTTTCCCTCTCTCTCCTTGCTTGGACGTGTTCTTCTCTCGTCTCACCAGACAGTCTCTGGGTCATATTCGTCTGCCTGAGGACAGTACAAGACAAAAACAGACCCAAGAAGAGGCCCCGCCAGCTAAGAGCCGTGGCTGTTCATCTGCAATAACTTAGCAAAGAACAGAGAAGACAGCACTACGTTTTAGACTCCTGCCTACAGCTTAACTGAAATCTAACAATTGATTACATTTATTTCATCCTGAAAGTAGACCCTTCGCATTCTGGAGTGGTGCTCTATTTAAAAAAAAATTTTTTGGGGGGTGCATTGTAGTCATACATCTTAATGGGATACAACATGGTGGAGACATACACGCAAGCATCACCCAATTAGCCCTCACCCAATTCCTGCCCCGTTCCCTCCCCCTCCCTCCTTCCCTTGCTTGGCTGAGCGATTGACTTTGATATGTCTAAGTACATCATGCGCTTCAGAGAGCCTCCCTCTTCCCCCTCCCGTCCCCTCAGTTAGGTTCCCTTGTTTGCTCCTCCATAGGCTCTTCTCCTTCATCTGGAGTTCCTCCTGCTACCCATTTCTCCCTAGCTTTCGCATATTAGGGAGGGCATCCGATCTCCTGTACACAATGGAATTTTTCTCAGCCATGAGAAAAGCACAATCACATCATTTACAGGGGCTCGACTTTCTAATGCAGAAAGAAAACAATGCTCACGGCTCATGACCACGACCAAATCTGTCGGGTGAATGTGGCTGAGTCCTCAGCACCGAGCCATCCCTCACGTCTGAAATACTGGCTCTTCTAAAACCGGCCCGCTCTGTGTCGTGGAAACACATCCTCCGGAGTTATGTCAAAACCTAGACTCTCTCTCTTCCCCAGGGCACCTTCCTTTCATCCCCAAGCACGAGGACGCCTTCCTGTGCTTTGGATCTCTGGTTCTCAGAGTCCCTGCAGTGCACCTTACGGTCCTCTGCCTTTAACCTGCTCTTAAGAGTTTGCCTTGTAAATATATTTTCAGATTGCGTGTCTCCTCTTCCCGACCCTTGCTTTAGTTCCTCAGCCCCGTCCCAGGTGTGTTTTGTGGCGCACGGCCCTTCATGCTGACGCACATTTTGCTCCTACATAACCCAGTAGTCATGCCGCCGCCTGCTTAAAGCCTCCCCCAACTCTCTCTTGGCCTGGGTTTGGTATTTCAGGCTCTTCTCAGCCCACTAGCTGCCTTACCTCTGCAGCTCCATCTGGCTCCAGCCCGCAGAGCTCCAGCCCACTCAGCCGATGGATATTTCCTGAACACCCTCCCAGCCTTCCGTCGCTTCACACTCACCGACAGCTGTTCTGAGAGTCCCCTCCACCTGGCGCACACGGAGCCTCTCCTCTCTCTGCCCCAACACTCTGTCCGAGCCTCTAATTCTGCACCTAAGTTACACTGCAGTTGAGAATTTTACAGGAGAGCATCTCACTGGTAGGTACTGTGGAGGTAGGAGAGAAATAGGGAGGTAGAGAGAGAGAGAGAGAGAGAGAGGGAGAGAGAGACAGAGACAGAGACAAAGACAGAGAGAGACAGAGATGGACTAAACAGAAAAGACATCAGGAAATAGATGGATGAAGCTGACATTATTTAACATGTGTAATTCATGGAGGAAAAATAAGAAAACCATCCAGACATAAGTCTTTGAATTCTAGGACATGAGAAATATTACCCTGATTTAACTTTTTTTTTTTTTTTTGGTAGTGGAGATAGAACCCTGGGGTATTCTATCTCTGATTCCTATTTTATTATTTTATTTGGAAACAGGCTCTCCCTGGGTTGCTGAGGGCATTTCTAAGTTACTGAGGCTGGCTGTGAACCTGTGATTCTCATCTCAGTCTCCCCAGTACTGGGATTATAGGCATGTGCCACTGTGCCCAGCTCAAGAGCGATATTTTAAAGTGTACGTGTCGATTCAGCTGGATAGGACTGCAGCCATCCTGGGTTGTAACCACCACAACGGCCCAGAGTTTTTCCTGCATAGTTTCTCTGCAAACTCTAAACAGACAATAAGCATTAGCTTGGTGTGTGGTGCTTAACAACCAGACTCTGGTACCAGGAATGTGCCTGACTCCTTGATAGAGTCTTGAGATAAACCAGGTACCTTTTGGCTTGGAGTCACGTTTGTCCATTATATACACCCCTCCTTCTGGTACAAATCCTGTGACCCATTTGGTCTTGCTTGGACTACGCTTCTGTCACCAAGTCCCCAGCAACTGTACTCCATGTAGTCTGGGTGCGGCTGCCTCTCTACCCTTGGTCTTATGGCACCTTGGGGCTGTGTCTCATATCCTGGGTCCCGTCCTTCCAGAATAGCAACTATGTTCAAATAGCCAGAGCAGATTCATGGGGAGAGACAAAAAGATCCAACAAGTAGGAGAAGGTAAAGGAGTGGGGAGGATTCAAAAGAGACAACACAGACAAGGAGCAATATGTAAAAACATGATAGAATACATCAAAATATATTAGTGGTGATAAATGCAAATGGCCTCAAATAGCCAGTTAAAGATGATTGTTTTTAGACTGAATAAACAAACATCTAGCTATATATTGCTTATAAAACACAGTAACATATGAAATAAGACTTCCTTAAAAATCTGTCCATGCCTATTAATATTATCTAAAAGATGCAAAATAAAGATTCTCATGTAAATGGGGGAGGAACACCCTTTTTAATACTTTCATAACACTTCCAACATCCAGTGTGTGTGTGTGTGTGTGTGTGTGTGTGTGTGTGTGTGTGTGTGTGTTTCCCACACCAAGCAATTCTTTATCTGAGGAAACGGGCCAAGCATCCTTCAATTCTATCGCATTCCCACCCTGTAAACCTGGAGAGAGTGTCAGATCCCACAGACTAAAAGTCTCAGTCCCACGAGACTGTCAATTTCATCCCCAGGACTTCTGACCAACCAGCTGCAAACTGGGTGTTCCTCTAGCCCTTCCTGAGGGTTATAGGACTTGTCAGAAAGCCTCACAGAACTAGGAAGACTTTGGACTTGGCGTTACCAGTTTATCATAAAGGATACAACCCAGAAAAGGTCAAAGAGAAGATGCCGCAGGGGAGGAGAGGGAGCACTGGTGAGGAACTTCTGCATCCCTTTGAGCATACCACTCTCCAGCACCTCAGTGTGCTCACCAAGCCGGGAGCCCTCCAGCTGCACAGTTGAGGATTTTTATCACACATATATAATTAACTACGATCGCCAGCCCCACCCCTTCCCCTGGGGTACAGGAAGCGGTGCTGAAAGTTGTACAAACTTCTAATCACGGTTAGTCATTTTGGTGACTAGCCCACATCCTGAAGCTACCCAGACACCCACCAAGAGTTGCTTCAGTAGATAAAAAGACTCTCTTATCACCCAGGACAATCCAAGGAACTTAGGAGCTCTGTGTCGGGTTCTATCACCCCCATGGCTCAGGAAATTACAAAGTTTTAGGAGTTCTGTGCCAGGTACGAAGGTCAAAGACCAAATCTGAGAACAAAACATGTTCCCAGCATCCCACCACTCAGGAAGATGCAAGTATTTTAGGAGTTGATGTCAGGAGCTGAAGGCAGAGAACAAATAGATATTTCTCACTAGATCATACATGGCAATTAGAAGAAATGAATGAATCTATCAACGGGGAAGAAACTGTTGTACAACTCTCCACAGGTGCAGAAGATAAAAAGAATTAGTAACGGTAGTGATGACATAAATCATATACTTTTAAATATATAAAGCATACGATAATATTGCATACAGTAAGTAGTGACGTACTAAACAATTCAGAAGACTGACAAAGCTCTAAATAAGTGATGTGTGCACCATCTTGTACTCCATTATATGAGTACAATACACCAATTAAAAAAGTAAAAACAATAGCCTCAATAAATTTCATAGGGCTGGTATACAGATGACATTCTTTTATGAGGAATTAAATATTAGAAATATATTTCTAAAGATAAATAGAGTGGGCAAAGGAGATGTGGTATATACACATAATGGATTATCATTCATCTTTAAAAAAAGGAAATCCCATCATTTGTGACAACATGGGAGAAACTGTGAATATTATGATTAGTGAAAAAAGCCAAGCACAGAAAGATGCCTAGCATATGACCACACCTATATATTGAACAATTGAGTATAAGTTGAATTCACAGAAGTGGGTAGTAGGATGGTTGTTATCAGGGGCTGTAGGAAACTGAAAAGCGCTCGGGAAATGTCATTCAAAGGATGTGAAATTCAAGTTGGACAGGAGGACTAAGTTCAAGAGATCTAGTGGACAGCAGAATGATTGTGTTCTTGAATACCACTCAGAGTAGATTTTAAGTGTTCTCACTGCAAAAATAAGTATGAGAGGTAATTCATATGTTAATTAGGTCAACTTGGCCATTCCACAATATAGACATATTTTTATGGTTTCCTGGAACATACTACAAATATATATAATTTGTGTCAATTAAAAATAAATAAAAATTCCAAAAAAGATAGCTAGAAAAGTCCCACAGTTATTTTAAAAACACACATATATATGTTTATATATATACACACACACATATATATATATACATGTGTGTATATATATGTTTTTAAAATTCACGAAGAAGAACTTGATCTCAAATAAAAAAATGTAAAACTGAAAACTAATAAATTTTCATATAAAAACTTGAGGGATGGGATCAAGTCAGCATTCAGAAGGAATTTTACATTAGAAATTCAAAATTAATGAGGCTTAAGAAGGCTAGAGAAGAAAATAAGAATAATAAAGAAATTGATGAAAAAACAAGACACATATGTAATAGAGATAATGAAGCCAAATGGGTTTTGGTATAAAGTTAAGAAAACAGACAAGTCCCTGGTGTCATCAAACAAGAAAATTCAAAAGAATACATAAATAATCACAGGACTTAAAGGAAACGAGTAATTGTGACTGATACAACTCATGAACAGAGATAAAGATTTTTTTTAATAAAAATAACATAGAAAAATATTTTAAATATTAGCTCAAAACATTTAAAAACTTAGGTGAAATGGATAAATACCTAGAAAAATACAACTTCCCAAATATGACTTATGAAATAGAAAACTTGAAGAATCCTGTGCCATTTAAATAAGCCAAATTAGTATTTAAAAAATCTTTTTTAGCCGGGCATGGTGGCGCACACTTGTAATCCCAGCATTTGGGAGGCTGAGACCAGAGGATCGCGGTTCGCGGACAGCCTCAGCTACTTAGTGAGGCCCTCTGCAACTCAGTGAGACCTGGTTTCAAAATAAAGAATAAAAAATAGGGCAGGAGGTGCCACCTGGAGGTTGAATGCCCCTGGGTTCCATCCCCAGACCCGCAAAAAAAAAAAAAAAAAAAAAAAAAAGAAATAAAATAAAATAAAATAAAAAATCTTTTAACAAAGAAACAACTAGTTTCATACAGTTTCTTAAGAAATCATACTAAACAAATTATATGAATCACAGAATAGAAATTCTAATCTTACTCTTCCAACCTTACATAGTTAGAAAAAGAGAACTTTTAATATAATATCTATTCCTCTTTCTTATAAGAAAAAGTATGAGAAATGAACATTATAGGCTAACCACATACAAGTACAATAATTCTAAGGTCATTATTAATAATACTGAACTATACTGAACAATGGCCAAGGTAGGCTTATCATAGGAATTAAAAGTTGGTTTATCAGAAAACTGGTTAGTGTTACTCATCCCAATAATAAGCTTTTTTTTTTTTTTTTTCTTTTTGTGGTACTAAGGGTGGAACCCAGTGGCCTTCTACCTCTGGGCTACATTCCCAGACCTATTTTATACTTTATTTGGAAGCAGGGTCTCACTAAGTTGCTGAGAGCCTCACTCAGTAGCTGAGGCTGGCTTCGAACCTGTGCAATCCTCCTGTCTCAGTCTCCCAAGCACTGGAATTACAAGCGTGCACCACCACGCCCAGCTTCCAATAATAAGCTTTTAAAAAATAAAAACATACATGAACATATCATTAGCTATAGAAAATATTTGATAAAATGTAACATTTATTCATATTTTTAAAAACTCAGCAAATGAAGAAAAGAATTCCTTTGATCCAATATAGGGACTATTAAAAAAAATCCACAACCCATAAAATTACAAACTTCCTAAAAAATTACACGCTTACTACCATAACTTTAAAATCTTTTTTCTTTTAAAATCAGAAACAAGGGTGCCAGCTATTACCCCATCTATTCAAAATTGTATTATTTGTAGCTGATACATGTCTATAGAAACCTCTAAGGAACCTAAAGATAAATTATTACACAAGTTATCCAAAATGCCTGGGACTAAATGTGTTTTGAATTTCAGACTTTCAAAGGTCTGCATCTACCTAATCAGATTTTGGGGGATGGGACTCAAGTCCAAACACAAAATTCATTTGTTTCACACATACTCACTATCGTTTGTGTCTGGAGTGTGCCCCAAAGGCCTAATGTAGCACCAGCAGGAGGTAGTAGATCCTTTAAGAGGCGGGGCTTAATGAGAGGCCTTAGGCTATTGGGGCGTGCCCAGGAAGGGCTTTGTGAGACCCTAGTCTATTCTCTCTGCACCTTGTCGAGGGTGAATAAGCTGCTCCCGCCATGATGGACTGTCCCACCACGGGCCCAGTGTAACAGGGCTAATCTGTCATGAACTGATACTGCCCAAACTGGGAGCCAAGACAAACCTTTCCTCCTTCCGTACTGGCATAAAATTATTTATTTTATTCACTCAGAAACCCTTCTTAACAAGAAGATTATCTAGGGGAGCTAATCCCACACCGCACGCACACAGCCCAAAGGCCATTCTGTACAGCATTTTAAATGCGTCTCTAATTTTTCTCCGATCTGTCATGTGAATTCGGACGTGAAATTTTCTCCTTGTGATGCCATGGCAGCACTCAGAACATTTCAGATTTTGGAGCAGCTCAAATTTTGGATTTTTGAATTGTAGAGGCTCAATCTGTAATTAGTAAGATTTAGTAAATTTAATTGTCATAAAATCAATATCTAGAAATCAAGTTTATGTTTATATTTTGTCATGATCAATTAGGAGATAATTTTTTTCATTTAAAAAATTTAGGAAATTTAAAGACAACATTATCAGTAGCAAAAAAAGAATACAAAGTACTACTAATAAACTTTTTTTGGTGTGCGTATGTGGGGGTGGGTACTGAGGATTGAACCAGGGGCATTCTACCTCTGAGCCTCTGAGCTACATTAGAAACAAGGTCTCACTAAGTTGTTGAGGCTGGCCTTGAACCTGGAATTCTCCTGTCTCAGCCTCCCAAGTACTGGGAATACAGGTGTGCAGTACCATGCTTAGCTAATTATTATTATTATTGTCATTGTTGTTGTTGGGCATTTTATATCCAAGCTATAACCTCAGCACTTTTTTTTTTTTGGCGGTACTGGGGGTGGAACCCAGAGGCTTTCTACCTCCGGGCTATACTCCCAGACCCATTTTTTAATATTTTATTTGGAAACAGGGTCTCACTAAGTTGCTGAGAGCCTCACTAAGTAGCTGAGGCTGGCTTTGAACCCGCACGATCCTCCTGTCTCAGCCTCCCAAGTGCGGGGATTACAAGCGTGCGCCACCACGCCCGGCAGCACTTTTATTTTGAAACAAGGTCTTGTTAGGTCTTGCTGAGGTTGGCCTTAAACCTATGATCCTTTCTTATCCCCACCCCACCCCAAAGTACATGTGCTACTACGCCTGGCGGGTAATCAACTTTTAAACAGATGTGCAAACACTTCATATAAAATATTTTCGTTGTTGTTGGTGGTGCTAGTGATCAAACCTCAGATCTCATGCACTCTACCACTGAGCTACCATCCCAGCTCTAAAATGTTTTAAAATAGCTAGCATAGTGGCACACACTCATAATCCCCGCACTTCAGAAGCTGAGACAGGAAGATCACAAGTTTGCAGCCAGCCTCAGCAACCTGTGAGGCCCTCCGTGACTTGAGACTCTGATTCAAAACAAAGAAAAAATGGGGTTGGGGGTGTAGCTAGGAGGTAAACTGTCCCTGAGTTCAATCTCCAGGAACACACACACACACACAACACACACACACTATATATACATGTACATATATACACATATGTATATATAAATGTTAATATTTTTTAAAAATATAAATATACATACATATATAATTAAAAAATTTAAATGAATTGAAAAGTATTATATGAAGATCTGAAAGAAATGAGGAATTTATGACCTAGATGGCAATATTGTCAAGGAAATAAAAGGGTTGATAATCTCAAAGGTCGGGAAGGTTTGACCTCTAGGCGGACCGTAGGGAAGGCAGTTGCTTACTTCTGAACTTGGGTAGTATGTATATAAGTATTCATGTTTTTAATTTTTCAAACTACTATAAATTTGATCTTCTCTTTTATATGACTGAAATCGTGTACAGGTTTAGGAAAAGTCTGGGACAAACTTAGCCTTGTGAATGCCCAAAGGACCCAAGTCTGTAGTGACATGCTGTGGGGCTTTTGTGTTTTACAAACACAGTTTGAAGGAAGATTGTAATTTTTCAAACCTGAAAAATATCTTCTGAATAGTCCTTTCATTTCCAGAAGAGGAAGCAACAGCTGCTATAAGATGCAGGAACGCACGCCCCCTCCCGTAAACATGACTGCTCAGTGATAGGGACTGTCTCCCTTTCTTAGTTTTAAACAGAAAGATTTCCATGCAAAGCTGTTTCCCTAAACATCCAGCCATTTACCTCCACGCTCAGGCAGAAGATCAGGAGTCTGATCACAAAGCAGCAATATTAAAAATCAGCTCAAAAAGAGGGAAAAGTGTAGAGTGTCAACTATACACCTCATAAAGCTGATCCACGAGGGTTTCACGAGTTATTTCTTTTTAACAGTGCCGTGCCAAAAATTTGCTTTTTTTGAAAAGTATAAATGACAGTGGGTTAAACTGTCGTGGAATAAATCATATTCCATTTGTATGCCAATATGCTCCCTGAGGTGGCAGAGAGAGGCCTAGATAGTCTATCTGGTTTCTAGCCCATAACCTGCAGCCTCGCTTATCTCTGTGACAGTCTGTATTTTCCCCAAATGGCTATCGTACAGCTTTTCTAGAAACTTCCCAATTCCCTACCAAGGGATGCAGCCTAGTTCCCCTCCCACTGAACCCCAAAGGCCTTCGTGCTGTTTCAGTTAACAGTCTGCGATGGAGCAGAGCTGCCTGGCTTCCCAAGGTGGGTCATGGTTGCTGCCTGGCTTTCTTTCTCTGCGGTCAGGTCCTGAGCTGGACAGAAGTCAGGCTGTCCTGAAGTGGGCTTGCTGGACAGACCACAGAGAAAGAGATGCCTGAGGACCCCAGCTGGCGTGGTCTTCCCTGCCCGGCTCCAGACACCCACCGTACGGGCTAACTTCAGAGGAGCCCAGCACCAGCCTCGCAGCCAACCTGCTGGAGCCCAGGTGAGCTGTCTCCACTGAGCCCCGGTCAGACTGCAGGAGCAGGGGCCAAAGAAACATGGTGGAGTGGCTTGTCACGCAGCAGTCGATAGCTAGGGCAGCTGCCGTCTCTGTGAGAAGGATGCTAAATGCCAATGCCATGCTCTTATCCGCCCAAAGGAAGAAACAATCAACCAGCAGTTCAGACAGTGTGGTTTCTTAAAACACACACAAAACAACCGAAATGGCCATACTGCATGTCAGCCCCAAAGAAGTGAGCACCACCCTGGGAAGTCAAATTTGATTTCAGATTCATGTACTTTTTGTCACTGGTCAATAAGGCTGATCAGTGGATATGTTTATAAATCTGTTATTTGCACACATAAAAATCTACACACACACGCACACACACACACACACACACACACACACACACACTTTTTTTTTTTTTGCAGCA